>NC_082640.1:177581877-178235448 GCF_028023285.1 Balaenoptera ricei | reverse complement strand
ACGTCCTGTGCAGCCCCTCTCCTTCCTCCCCGCAGTACCTCTGCTCTCTCCCACTCCAGGCTGGAAGCTCGGCCTCTTGCCTTGAGGGTTTCTCAGGCATGAGACTGACACCCGCCAGCTCTGCATCCACAGAGGGCATCCCCTGGGGGCATAAGCTGTCTGGGGGTCCCCTGAGACCCCCTCCCAGGGCAGAGGATTGTTCTTCCATGGGGCAGGGGACACCCCAGCAGCTGTCCCCAAGAACTCCTTTCTGTCCTGTCCCTTCACCTAATATTGGGTGTTGGGTTGAGAGTTACCCAAAAAGGTTTCATCCGCCTTCTTTGGGAATCTCACACAGGTAAGTAGAGCCTCATCATCAAGTATGGGGATGTCTGGCACCTATTGCTTTGCTACTGGCCTCTGGGTCTGCAGTCCAGACTTGAGATGGAGTCACATTTTAACCTCCTGTGCTTGGAGTTAGCACCACAGTGGCTGCCCTGCTCACCTCTGGCTATGCCACAGCTGTCACCTCCACCCACGCTCACCATTACCAGGTGATCTTACACATCAGCTCACTGACACTCCCCATCAATATGGGGACATAGGAGGGCAGTTAGTTTTGTTCCCATTTTACAGATGAGGATACTGAGGCTCAGGGAAGTCAAGGAATTTGCTCAAGATCTTACCACCAGGAAACACGATGCCTGGACTTGGACTCTGGTCTCCTGACCACGTGCCCTTTAAAGAACATTCTTGTGGGGCTCATCAGAGCCATTTTATGCCCCCTGTTTTCCATGGGTTTTCAAAGGGCTCCAGAATGGGAATCCTGGAATAGATTATAACCCACACCACCCGCTGCCTTTTCTGAGCTCTGTTAGCTGGTGGCTCCCCTCATTCGCTGCTCTTTTAAGATGACACAAAAATATTAATAAATTAGTTTACACCAAATTGTAGGGATCTTCATGCAGTTGCATTCCAACTTCAACGGGACAATGCCTAACCCAGGGCTCTGTGCCAGGACCTGAGGACCCGTAGATGAACAAGACTCAGTCTTTGTCTTTGAAAAGGACACTGTGACTCACAGACTTAGAGAACGAATTTATGGTTACCAGGGGGGAAGGGTGAGGAGGAGGGATAGATTGGGAGTTTGGGATTGACATATACACACTGCTATATTTAAAATAGATAACCAACAAGGACTATATAGCACAGGGAACTCTGCTCAATATTCTGTAATAACCTAAATGGGAAAAGAATTTGAAAAAGAATAGATACATGTATATGTATAACTGAATCACTTTGCTGTACAGCTGAAACTAACACAACATTGTTAATCAACTATGCTCCAAGATAAAATAAAAATTAAATAAAAAAGAAAAGGACAGTGTGATGAACCCCCAATGCTATGAGGTGGGGCACCTTGGTCCCTATTTTATAGATGAGAAGACAGCGGCCCAGAGAGGTTAAGTATTGATGTCCTTTGACCTCAATTGAGTGTTGGGGTCTGACAGCAGGCGGGTGGCAGAGCTGGTTCTGTTCGCCTTCCCATCCAGGACCTCGCAGCCCGGTGCTGGCTAGAGGTGGCTCAGCCTGCGTCCGACGGTCCTGCACTGATGTGCACTTTGTCTTGAAGACATCTCAGCAGAGAAGAGAGACTGGAGAACCACGTGTCATCTTGACAGTGATGGTCCAGCCCCAGAAGGGGGCAAGAAACACAAACGTGTTGAGACTCAGTGTTTTCTTACCAGGGGAGAAGCCAGAACCCAGCCGAGGCCCTCTTGCTTCCATGGGGAGACAGACTGGAAAATTCTTCTGGTGGAGCTGGGGGCTCACTCCTTGTGTGACAGCGACTGCCCGCCGACAGCCTCATGGCTCTTTTCACAGCTGCTCCTAGAGCTTTGTCTCTGACCACAGGACACCCATATTCTCCAATCCCCTTCAGGGCTGGATCTGACCCAGTGTGTGTGTGTGTGTGTGTGTGTGTGTGTGTGTGTGTGTGTTAATTTAATCCTATATTGCCTTTCAAACTTGGACTTCCCCAAACTTGAGGATCGGCACATTTAGGGAACTGACATTTCTGGTGAACTAAGGTTCTAGGAAGCAAATCTTTCCAGCAGTGATGGGCTCTTGACATTAAAAGGGATCCACAAGGTACTTGTTCCTGGGTAGGGCATTGCCTCCACAGACCTTTTGCCAATGTCATCTTGCTTTTGCGGACACCCGCAAATGCCTTGGGCATCAAAGTGTCCTTATCAAAATGTGAGTCCCAAATCTGGAGATCAAGTGTCCCATCCAGTCCAGACCCAGTCCCAGTAGAGAGGTCACCAGTGAAACTGCCGGCTTCCTCTTTGAATATCTGTCCTTGCTTTCCCTCAAGCACACCGAGCACTCTTGCACGGGGTTCATGCTCAGGTTTGCCCCTGCCTGGCCCGTCTGTCCCTGGTTCTCCACAGATTATCCCCAGATCTAGGCTCAAATGTGGCTTTCTCAGTGAGACACTCTTTGAGCACAGTCTCCCACCCCCGCATCCCCCAGCCCTCCCCACCAGCCTCGTGCTTTTCTGACCACACTCATCTCCATTCCATATGCTATACATCTCACATTTACACTGTTGTTGCCGCTTGTCTGACCCCTAGAATGGAAACACCATCAGGGCAAGAATTTGGCTGTTTGCTCCCTGGTCCCAGCCCCTGGGACATTCCGGGCAAACGGTAGGATTCAACAAAGACTGAAGAGTACAGGAACAAGCCATGCCAGCCCAGTGGGCTTTCAGCTTCCTTGTGTCAGCAGCCTCTGTGGCCCTGGAATTCAACCTTCCCACCATGAGTTTCCCACCTGATGTCCTAGGCGTAGGTTCCTGGTCACGTGCGTGTCCTCTAGACCCACAAGACCACCGCATTTGTGGACTTCTAAAAGGTTTGTGGTACTTTCCCTCTTGTTTCTTCTTAAGGCTAAGTCAGATTTTCAAAAGGTGATGGTTTATGATATCGCTTATATGTGGAACCTAAAAAAATGATACAAATGAACTTATTTCCAAAACAGAAAGAGACTCAGACATAGAAAATAAACTTCTGGAACCAAAGAGGAAAGGAGGGGAGGGATAAAGTAGGAGTTTGAGAGTAACAATACACACTGCTATAAATAAAATAGATAACCAACAAGGACCTAACGTATAGCACAGGGAACTATACTCAATATCTTGTAATAATCTATAAGGGAAAAGAATGTGAAAATGAATAGATATATATCTGTATAACTGAATCACTTTGCTGTGCGCCTGAAACTAACACAACATTGTAAATCAACTATACTCCAATTTAAAAATAAATTAAATTAAAAAAAATTAAGTTGATGGTTTAGATTTTTTTCTTTCTTCCTGCTTCTCTCTTTTTTTTTTTTTTATAAATTTGTTGTTGTTGTTGTTGTTGTTTTTTAATTTATTTATTTATGACTGTGTTGGGTCTTCATTTCTGTGAGAGGGCTCTCTCCAGTTGCGGCAAGCGGGGGCCACTCTTCATCGCAGTGCGCGGGCCTCTCACTATCGCGGCCTCTCTTGTTGCGGAGCACAGGCTCCAGACGCGCAGGCTCAGCAGTTGTGGCGCACGGGCCCAGCCGCTCCACGGCATGTGGGATCCTCCCAGACCAGGGCTCGAACCTGTGTCCCCTGCATTGGCAGGCAGACTCTCAACCACTGCGCCACCAGGGAAGCCCTCTTTTTTTTTTTTAAAGTAAAGTATCATTTTAACTTTTATTTATTTATTTATTTATTTATTTATTTATTTATTTATTTATTTATTTATTTATTTATTTTTGGCTGTGTTGGGTCTTTGTTGCTGCGCACAGGCTTTCCCTAGTTGCGGCGAGCAGGGACTACTCTTTGTTGCAGTGTGTGGGCTTCTCATTGCAGTGGATTCTCTTGTTGCGGAGCACGGGCTCTAGGCACGCGGGCTTCAGTCGCTGTGGCACGCAGGCTCAGTACTTGTGGCTCGCGGGCTTTAGAGCGCAGGCTCAGTAGTTGTGGTGCACGGGCTTAGTTGCTCCGCAGCATGTGGGATCTTCCCGGACCAAGGATCGAACCCGTGTCCCCTGCATTGGCAGGCGGATTCTTAACCACTGCGTCCTCCCTCTTTCTTTTTCTCTCTTTCTCTCTTTCTGCTTTCTCAGATAACATGACTACAAGAATACTGACATCTCTTTTCTCTGAAATTACTGAATGGCATTGCCAAGCCTGACCCCTCCTCTGTGTTCCAGACCTTTATTTCCAACTGCTAGCAGCACATCTCCACCTCTATATGCACACTGCAAAATTGAAGTGGGGTCCTGATTTATTATCCAGATGAAGGTGAGGCTGAGCTCTTTTCCTTCTCTCCCTACATCCCGCCTGGAAGCCCCGCAGCCTGCACCAAGGCTGTAACTGCATAGGACCCCTGGGCTCAGAGTTGGAAAAGCAATGTCTTGTACCAGTTCCCAACAGAAATCCCAACTGAATTGGAGAGCTAAATGTAAAAACAAGTGAAATATAAATGATTATTTATCTGATCTCTGGGTGGGAAGACATTTCAGATGTATTTATTTGAGTAGTTAATATGCAGTAAGTAATTCAACAGGCCCCAGTGCATGTCACTGTCAAGTATGTTTCTAACCATCCCCCTCCCTGCACCTTCTCCCAGCCCCTTACCCAGAGGTCACCGTTTTAACAATTGTTGCCAGTTTTTGGTTTCCTTTTGAAGATAGCATGTGTATTAAAAAATATAGAAGCACATTACACACACTGTTCTACATCTTTTACCTTTTTCATGCAGCAATTTATCATTTATCAGTAGTTGTAGCTCTGCTTTCTTTTTTTAAAAAAAGTTTAATGTGTTTTAATAGCAAACTTATAGGAATAGCACAGAAGACAGACAACATTAAAAATATGTACCTGCATGCAGGTCAACTCAGAAAAGTACAGTGAATGATAAAAATGCTACAATCGCCATTTAGTTGCTGTCAATAAAAAAATTCACTTGATCTTTTAAAAAAATCCAAATTCTGGCATTGTCCAGAAAATTTTAACAGGTTTATTTATACTTATTATAAAGTTGAACTGTTGAAACTTGTTCCCTGAAACATTCTGATCTGCATTAATGCTTTATGTCCCCTCACTTCTATTGAAAATTCACACACTATGAAAATGGAAAACTGCCAATACTTGATTTCTGGCCCCTATTTTTTCTACTTGCAGTCATCCACTTAGGTACCTTTGATCCCATGGTGGGGAAAAATCGAACATTCAGAACTACCAATAACAGGAAGAAGAGTTTTTTGGTTTTTTTTTTTGGGAGAATGAAAATTTCCCACCATAGTGAGGTCTTGAGTGTGTTCTCCATGAGTGTGGAGTGCAAGCTGCATGTCTTTTGGCATAATTTTTACCCCTATTGCACGGAGAGCACAAGCTCGATGGCTTCCAAAACCTTAACCAGATAGGTTCTGCAGCCAGGAAGCCATCTGCTTTGTAAGAGCCATGGATTAGAGACCTCCTTATTGATCCTCCTTCTCCTTGGGGTGGAGCTCTGCCAGCTGGAGTTTCATGGTCCCTTTGCCATATTGATTGAATATAGAAGTTTTACATAGTCCAATTCGTCATATTTCCTTTGATGGCTTTTGGATTTAGGATCATGCCTAGGAGAAAACATACACACACCCGATAAACACAAACAAATTTGTCCTATTTTTTAAAATTTATTTATTTGTTTGTTTGTTTTGGCTGCTTTGGGTCTTTGTTGTGGCGTGCGTGCTTTTCTCTAGTTGCCGCGAGTGGGGGCTACTCTTCGTTGCAGTGCATGAGCTTCTCATTGTGGTAGCTTCTCTTGTTGCGGAGCACGGGCTCTAGGTGTGCCGGCTTCAGTAGTTGTGGCTTGCTGGCTCTAGAGCACAGACTCAGTAGTTGTGGCCCACAGGCTTAGTTGCTCCGTGGCATGTGGGATCTTCCCGGACCAGGGATAGAACCTGTGTTCCTTGCATTGGCAGGTGGATTCTTAACCACTGAGTCACCAGGGAAGTCCACTATGTTTACTTTAATACATTTTTTAAAATTTCATTTTTTACATTTAAATTGTTGCTTTATTTGGAATATATTTACATAAAGGATGAAGAAGCAGTCAAAATTAATTTTGTCAGCATAGTTACCACATTATCCAAACAATATTGATTGAAAAGTTCAGCTTTTCCCCCACTTTAAAATGTCACATTTATCATAGGTTAAATTGAGGAAGATTTTTTAGCCTAAAAATATTAGAAGAAATTACAAGGTAAAAGATCAATAGATTTGTCTGCCTAGAAGTTTAAAATTTCTGTGCATTGCAATATGCTATAAATAAAATTTACAAGTTTAAAAAAGATGCAAACATTTGGCCAAAAGGGACAAAGGACTATAATTGTACCATTAAAAGATTAATATTTTTACATTTTCCAAATATATGACTTTATAATAAAAAGTTACAAATCAAGGAGTATCTTGTAGATTGTACTTTCACTGAATTGGTGCTAATGATGGATTTAGCAGGTCAGCAGCAATTGGAATTGGGGAAGAGGGTTGGAACAAGATTGTTAAAGAGCTATAGACAAATGGGCTTTTGTTTTTCCTTGGATGGATCTGTAATCACACCCATACACAGTGTTTTAATTAATGTACATTGATAATACGTTTTGATAACTGGAAACTTAATGACTGTGTTTTCCTCTTACTTGAAAGAATTCTATTAACTACTCTAACTTTTTAAAAGAGTCACTTTATATCCACTTCTGTCAAATTATGAAAACCTCCTGTTGGTTTGACTGTTACTGCATTAAATCTTTATTTAATTTGGGATGAATTAGTAGCTTTTCCCCATCGTGTCTTCTCATTCAGGGACATGGTCTCTCAATATTCATAAGTCTTCTTTTATGGCCCTCAGTAAAGTTTCATATTTTTCTTTATACAGATTCTTCCATTATCTTTTTAGAGTCGTTCTTAGAGATTTTATGTTTTTTATTGTTATTATGGAGGGAATCTCTTTTTCTCTTTAGGGCCTCTCATCTGTTATTTCTGGTATATAAAGAAAACTATTGACTTTGGCATACTTATCATAGATCTGGCCATATTATTGAACTCTCATTACTTTTTAATAGCTTTTCAGATGATTACCCTGGGTTTTCTTGATATATCACACTATCTAAAAAAACCTGATTTCATCTCTTCCTCCAGAAATTATATCTCTTATTTCTACTTCATACAGAATTGCATGGGATGGGAATTCAAGAACAATGTGAACTAATAAAAACATCCCCTGACATCCTTTTCTTGTCCCAATTTAATGGCAATATCTACAATATTTCACCATCAAATATGAGATTAAGTTAGATGTTCGACTCTTCCTAATTTTCCAAAGTGTTGCAGAAATTTAAATTGAGAATAAATATCAAATTTCATCAACTGCCTTTGTGGTATCTGTTAAGACTGCTTGGTTTTATAAATGCATCATATTAAATTAATAGTTTATTAATTATTAAACCACTTTGCCTTCCAAGTTTCTCTACTACATCCTGGGGAACATTGTTATAACTAATCTGAGTTTTGCCTTGTTAATATGTATTTGTTTTTCCATTCACATCTTATATAAATGAGATAAGTGTATATGTCTCAAGGTCTGTGTGTGCAGGCTTATACTGACATTTGCAGAACCTAGAATGAGACTATAAATGGAGACCCTGGGATCAGAGTATAATTAGAGGCTCACATACCATATGCGTAAACATTTAAAAGTTGTAAACCAAACTAATGAACCACTAAATAATGCATAGTCTAGCCTACCTTTTCAAATATACTTGTACAATGACAAAACAAATAATCTATAAAGCTATAATTTTATATGATTAAGAGCTGGCAAAATTTTTAAGAAAAAGCCGAATTTAACTATTATCATGCATTTCTGCATGTTCTGATGATGGACTGTCAATGTTTGTGTAACATGGTGTATAAACACAAAATTCTTAACTTGCTATATATCGATATTTATTTTAAAATATTTTATTCCTTCATTTACTCTTTTATTTCAGCAAAACCACTGACTATATTGCTATAATCAAGATTATTACACAATATTTTCTATTGGCAGTAATGAGCTAAAGTATTAAACAATGAAATGTCATTAATTCAAAGTTTACAAAATGTGAACGTACTTTCTTTAAAGTGTAAATGAAAAATGTTCTGCACAGAAAATTAAAAACTTCATGTTTTCAAATCATGATTTTCTCTTCCAACATATTTATTTATTTATTTATTTATTTTTAAAATTTTTATTTATTTATTTTTGGCTGTGTTGGGTCCTCGTCTCTGTGCGAGGGCTTTCTCTAGTTGCGGCAAGCGGGGGCCACTCTTCATCGCGGTGCGCGGGCCTCTCACTATCGCGGCCTCTCTTGTTGCGGAGCACAGGCTCCAGACACGCAGGCTCAGTAGTTGTGGCTCACGGGCCTAGTTGCTCCGCGGCATGTGAGATCCTCCCAGACCAGGGCTTGAACCCGTGTCCTCCGCATTGGCAGGCAGATTCTCAACCACTGCGCCATCAGGGAAGCCCCCAACATATTTAAATTGTCTTTCATTAAATGACAAAATGCAAATTGAAATTAATAAATATAAAATTTTAAATAAGAATTTTTAAAATAAAGCAGATTTTATTTTTAAATCTAGTTAAATCTTATTAAATGTTTAAATAAATATAAAGCCATTTGCAATTCTAGCATAATTGGTAATGTGAAAAATCCATCTCACGCTTCATGTGTGTTTTGTCTAGACCTATGTTATACAGATTTGGGAGTATATAATTATTTAATATTGAAAAATGTTCCTCAGCTGTCATTAGCAACTATTTGGGAATATTGTGCTAATTTGTGAGTACTTCCAGAAACACAAATGGTAACATAAATAAGGCAGGAAAATGAACATCTGTATTTCTATAAAATGATACATCCCATGCAAGAATCTATTGCATTCTCACGATCCAAATCAATATATGTCTTTCTTCTTACCTAAGCACTCAGATCCTCCCTAAACTCAGAAACAGGGTCCGTCTCCAAAATCAACAGGGACACAACACATGATCCTTTCCAGCATCTGGACATACTTCTCCTTTGTTTTGATGACATGGGGCAAGAGACAGGGAGACACATTTCTGATTTCCTGCAGCCTGAACGGTGCTAGTCATGAGAGTGGGTGTTTAGGATTGTGCTGAGCACCAATCCTGAGAGTCAGAGATATCTGCCCGGTGTTCTTCACTACTTTTGTGTGTGTGCACACTCAGGAGTGTGTATAAGCATAGATGTATATGTGTGTGCCTTGATGTCTGCAACTTACTTTCAAATGGATTGGCAAAAAAGCGTGTGTGTGGGACTTCCCTGGTGGCACAGTGGTTAAGAATCCACCTGCCAATGCAGGGGGCACGGGTTCGAGCCCTGGTCTGGTAAGATCCCATGTGCCACAGAGCAACTAAGCCCACGAGCCACAACTACTGAGCCCGGGAGCCACAACTACTGACCCCACGAGCCACAACTACTGAGCCCACGCTCTAGAACCTGCGAGCCACAGCTACTGAGCCCACGTGCCACAACTACTGAAGCCCATGCGCCTAGAGCCCCTGCTCCCCAACAAGAGAAGCCACCGCAATGAGAAGCCCACGCACCACAACGAGGAGTAGCCCCTGCTCGATTCAACTAGAGAAAGCCCGCATGCAGCAACAAAGACCCGCAGCCATAAATAAATAAATACATAAATAAATAATAAATATATTTTTTAAAAATGTGTGTATGTGTATATACATGGAGAGAGAGAGCAAGACGGCACAAATATAGCAAAATGTTAAGGACTGGTAAAACTAGGAGAAGGGTATATGGTTCTTTTTTTTTCTTCCTATTTTATTGAGATATAATTGACCTACAGCTTAAGGTGTATAACATAATGATCTGACTTACATACATCATAAAATGATATTCACAATGAATTTAGTGACATCCATCATATCATAGAGATACAAAATTAAAGAAACAGAAAAAATATTTTTGCCTTGGAATGAGAACTCTTAGGGTTTACTCTCTTGACAACTTTCATGTATACCCTAGAGAATACAGTGCTAATTACATTCATCATCTTGTGCATGACATCCCTAGTGCTTAGTATCTTACAACTGGAAGTCTGTACCTTTTGACTGCCTTCATCCAATTCCCACCCCCCCCCCCACCCACCGCCTCTGGTAACCACAAATCTGCTCTCTTTTTCTATGAGTTTGTTTGTTTGTTTGTTTTTGAAGTATAATTGACCTACAACACTGTTAATTCCTGTTACCCAACATGGTGATTCAATATTTCTATACATTTCAAAATGAGGGTATGTTGTTAATTGTGTTATTCTGTTAACTTTTCTATGTGTTTGATATTTTTCAAAATAAGATGGGAGGAATAGTTTACTTGCTTCTTCCCTCTTTTATTTGTAGAATACTAGAAACTTCTGGTTTGATTTCAACACTTGTATGGAAATATCTCCAGAATGTCTAAGCTGTTCTATCTTGGAGCATGGTAACAGAACTAAATCTCCTGTGCATTGATTGGATCTGTGAAGGGCATCGGGCATCCCCAGAATCAGTATCCTCTCTGTAAAGTGATTCAGGTATCAAAAGGGATACCAGGTGCATACTTTGTGGGGTGAAGGGGGAAAGAGAATTGGAGAGAAATGCAAGGGAACGACTGTCAAAAAATGGATATTGACACTCAGCTGGGTGAGGAGGGAAATGAACACATGAGAGAGTCTGAAGAAGGGGGAAAAGTTGGTAGTCAGGGACTGGATAATTTAATAGAATGAAAAAGTACTGGAATGGGCTGCTTAGAGTGTGTTATAAATATAGAGGGTAGTGATCAAGGGTGAGATGCTGATGCTTCTGAAAGCATCATGTGAACTGTAGTCAGTTATTGGCTGTGACCAAAGCTAGGGTTCAGCCATGGGAATGGTGGTCCCAGAGGGTAGAGGAGAAGATGGCTGGAAATATAGGTATTAACAGATACGCAGAAGGGGTTCAGCATATTGTCTAAACCCAATAGGAACACACTACAAGCTTCCTGACCTTGGACAAGTCACCTTACCTCTCTGAGACTCAGTTTCCTCATCAGTAAAACAAAGATAACAGCCCTCCCTCAAAGGATGTTTGCATGTAAAGCATATAGGACAGTGCATGGTATGTGACGAGTGCCCAATGAATACCAGCTACTACCACTAGACTGAACCATTTGAATTTACCAATATTCAATCATTTTTTCCCTCCCAAACTGGCAATTTCATAGGGTTTAATCTAATCTTATAACATTTTATTTTTTCAATAGAAGTCATGTATTATATTTCCAATGCAATATGGCTTAATACTTACTGGACTATTTTATAATTTCCTGATTTGAGGGTAGCAAAATAGGTTGACTCAGGCCTTGGGGACCAAGCTGCTTGGAAAAAATGCAGGTACCGGCCTCTAGTGCCTCCCTCACCTGTGACCCTGGGTCTGCATGTCTTGGGCTCAGGGAGTTGATTTCTGCCAACCCATGAATGGACTTCTCTGTCTGGATGTTAGTCGGCCTCAGGGCTGGCCTCCAAAGACCTGGGCCTGGGTGATGAACTATGTCATGGTGGTGGGGGAACCAGGATGCAAAGGGCATAAGGAGGTCATGGGGCCTGGAGCACAGGGAGGAGCTGAATCACAGCAGATACCTTAAGAATAGGGCAACTCAGATAATCTCCATGATTATGGCTTCTTGGGCAGAGGTTTCCGAGTCCCTGAGGACCTCTGAGTCAGGCTGCTTCCCTACTGTGCTAGAGAATGCCATTAACAATCTGATTATCATCAGCACAGGATGTTGAGTTTCTCTGCTTGCTGAACATCAAGCCCCAAAATCAGAGAAGAATTTGAAAATGGACTTTGTGTGCACACCAAGGAATTGCCTCAATGAAGTAGGCAGTTTTCCATAACCGTGTAGGACAAAAATGACACATCATTGGTTTTTGGAAGTCGTTTGGCATTTTTACTCTAATTTGGAGGAGCAGAAGGAGATGGTAATAAGAAACTGGGGGTCCTTTCTTGGAAATCATTGAAACATATTTGCCGAGGCAACTATTGTGTGCTAGGTGGTGAGGGATGACCTAAACTTGAGACAATAATAATAATTATAATTATAGCTATAGTTCATGGCGGCTATTATATGACAGGCACTATGTGAGATACTCTCATTATGTGGTCTCATTTAGCACTCACAAAAACCCTTTAAGCCATGGCGCAGAAGATGGGAAGAATTTGAGAGCATCTAGTCCAAACCAGATATGAGTCAAAGAAACCAACAGACAAAGTCATCCCCAGAGTTTAAAGAGAGGCAAAGAAAAGGCACCCAGTGTAATGTGTTTGTTGAGTAGATGAATTACAGCATCAGCCAGAATTTTAAGAGACATATGAGAGGGAGATGGAGCTTCCAGTAACATTCTACGTGAAAGGAACTTGAGCATTTCCAAGTGCAGTTGTTGAGAACTTGATGACAGGGGGTCCCATCAAGATGGCATCCAAGGGCAAAAGGACAAGGATGAGAAAGGCAAGCCATACAGCAGAGAGTCTGCATTACAGTGTCCAGAGGTAAGAGAAAAGTGATGCATGTTAGCCATAAAACAGACTGTCCTCTCGCCATCGTGGTTAAGGGTTCTCATTGCTTCATTGACGGTGAGGAGCTAGAAGCACCATGAGAACCCCCCAGACAGCATCTGTGATGCTTATGCTTATGCTTAAATTAACTTAATACAGTTCTTATTCCAAGACATGGAGTCAATGATTCTTGATGAACTTTAATTTCTTTTATGCATAAAATTCCAAGTTAAAGAAGCTCTCAAAATGGATTGGATCCGCCTTACATGGTTAATTTAGCAGAGATTTTGGTGTTCAGAATGGGCAAGTTAGATGACCCCTCTGGACAATCTTGGTCATCTACTGGTGCTAAAACTTCCAGATATGGGAGTGGGTGGGACTAACCTATATGGGAATAGAGTGTGGAGCTAAGGGACAGTGTCTGGGACCCATGTGGGATGCACAACTAAGCACAAGTGTCTCATTGACCCAAAGGATCTGGGCAGAAAACGGAAGGCAGGGGCTGAGCAATAGAGCGGCAGGCAGAGACACCAACTCTGAACAAGTAGATTCAGGCTAGGGGGGTGAGACAAAGCCTGAGAAAGTTCCATTGGTGGACACATAATTATGTGAGTCAACAGGTTGGGACACCAGAAAAGCAGCATCTCTCGCAAAATATTAACATAATATTAATAACAATAAAAATGTAGTAGGTAGTTATTTTACTCCATCAACTTAGGTGTACAAGAAATGTTACATCTCCTATTTTTTTTTAATTAAATTTATCAGGCTGTGAGTTCCCATCCAGTTGACTGGAAATTCATTTTCAATCATTATCGGGAAATGAGTGTGGGTGAGTATTCCTCCCCCCAGGTAGCTGAAGAAGAGGCTCATGTGGGACTTATTAAACTGTAGGCTGTCCTTAATTCTTCTGTCCTAATGGTGCTTCTGGGATGCTCATTGTCAAAATCTTTATTGTCACGGTCATGGTGCCTGGCTCTCCAGTATCCATTCTAATGGGAATCCGCTGTTGTCGTCTGAGCCTCTTGCTAGAGATGGTTTCCAAATGTGAGGGACTCTGCATAAATCCCTCAATGGAGCATGGATTCAAATCTATGTCAGTTTTTAAAAAATATGTATTTATTTGTTTGTTTATTTTTGGCTGCGTCCGGTCTTAGCTGTGGCGCGCAGACTTCTCTCTAGTTGTGGGGTGTGGGCTCCTGAGTGTGTGGGCTCTGTAGGTGCGGCACGAGGGCTTAGTTGCCCTGGCATGTGGGATCTTAGTTCTCCGACCAGGGATCGAACCTGCATCGCCTGCATCGGAAAGCGGATTCTTAACCACTGGACCACCAGGGAAGTTCCCTCAAATCTATGTCTTTCTGATCTAAAGCTCCTTCTCATGCTGACCCTAAGTACAACGTCCTTAGAGTGGGCTAGGTAGGATTAGGGTGGATCTCTGAGTAGGAGGCCCAATTTTGTCCCCCAGCTCCTACTGAAGCATCACAGGTCCCTGATGTGTCATCACCCCTCTGCCTATGTAATCACAGGTTGGTATTTCTCACCTGAAATTAGTGGTGTAAGTGGATAGAAAGGCAAAGGCCTTTCGTGGTCTCCGTTGAGAAGGAAGCTGTGAGTACAATCTCCATGGGAGCTTCTGTCTAAGATAAGAAGATAAAAAATACATTTGATACTTTAGGGCAATTTGATGGCTTTAGTTAGGAAGAAAATCTCTCAGCTGAAGTGGAATTAGAGTTGACCTTTTAAAAAAAATTTGGTTTTAGCTTTTCTGAAGAAATGGCTTTCAATTCTGAAATATACGAAACTCAGTGCAGCGGGAAATTATAGTCAATTGCCTTGAACCTTCTTGGTATGAGATTTCAGACCCATCTAGGGTTACATAATTATTTCCAATACTCAGAAACACATAAACACTTAATTTCATTGTTTGATGGGTCCTCGTTGTGGTCTTATGCTGGCCAACTCTAGAGAACTAGTTACATTCAGAGAGTTTTTTGTTCTCCCCATTATTTAAAGTTATTTTTTGAACAGGAAATATTCACATCGTTCAAAATTCAAAATGAATGAAAGGAATACCATCAAATCTACCTCCGAAACTCTCCCAGGCACTGACATCCCCTTCCCAGAGGGAAGCACGTTTTAAACAACTTGAACATTTTTTTCCAGAAATATTTTATTCATATACGAATGGCAGCATAATACACTGTTCTGCACCTTGCTTTTTTCATGTACTTAGCAATATATTTTGGTGATCTTTCCACATCAGTTCACAAAGAGTCACAATGAGTTCACTCATTCTTTTTGTCTGCATCAGATTCCATTGTATGCATGGACTCTCATTTATGTAAATTGTCATTTATCTGTGGAGTATTTAGGTTGCTTCCTTTTCTTTTTCTTTCTTTTTTTTTTTCTTTTTTTGCAATTTCAATGATGCTGCAATAAATAACTTTGTTATACACATCATTTTTCACCTGTGTAAATATACCTATAGGATAAATTCCTAGAAAATGGAATTGCTGGGTTAAAGGGTATATGTATGTATAATTTTAAGAGATATTATCAGGTATCTATCCAGAGAGGTTGTCCCAATTTATATTTGTTCTAAGAATATATGAGACTTCCTATTTCCCACACTCTTATCAATACAGCATCAACTTTTTTGATCTTTGCCAATCTGACAGATGAAACAGAGCTTCTCATTTGTAGTTTTAATTTGCATTTCTCTTAGCCTGAATGATATTTTCATAAGTTTAAGAGCCAAGTTCATTTGCTTTATTATGAACAATCAATTAATATTTTTTGGTCAATTTTTATATTGGATCATTAATTTTTTAATATTGATTTGTACTAACTCTTTATATATAAATGAAATTAGTCCTTTTTCCAGGATACAAGTTGTGTGTATTTCCCCAAGTTTTTCCTTTGTGTTTTGGCTCTGCTTATGGTAGTTTTCGTAATGCAGTGATTTTTTAAAATTTTCATATGTATTTAAAATTATTAATCTTCGACTTCCCTGGTGGCACAATGGTTAAGAATCCACCTGCCAATGCAGAGGACATGGGTTCGAGCCCTGGTCTGGGAAGATCCCACATGCCGCGGAGCAACTAAGCCCGTGCTCCACGACTACTGAACCTGAGTGCCACAACTACTGAAGCCCTTGTACCTAGAGCCCGTACTCCACAACAAAGAGAAGCCACCGCAGTGAGAAGCTTGCGCATCGCATTCAAGAGTAGCCCCCGCTCGCCGCAACTAGAGAAAGCCTGCGCGCAGCGATGAAGACCCAATGCAGCCAAAAATAAATAAATAAATTTATTTAAAAAAATTTAAAAATTATTAATCTTTAAAAAAAAAGTTTTGGGTTTTTGTTTCTTATTTACAAAGGCATTCCCTACTCCAAGGTTTTAAGTTCCTTTATGATTTCTTCTAGTATTTTTTGAGTTTCACCTTTTACATTCACATCTTTAATGTCTAGGAAATTCATCCTGGTGTAGGCTGTGAATGCAACAGTTAGGATAAGCTCATGGTATGCTGCAATAACAACCCAGAGCCTCATCATTGGAAAGAACAAAGGCTAATTTCCTACTCATATTACATGTCCATTTTTGGTTAACAGGGGGCTCTGGGAGCCAGGCTGACAGAGAACATTGTTGGTCACTGTGCTAGGAACACAGAGGTATGGTGACTCACACCCTGGCTCTTAAAGGCTGCCTCTTGGAAGGGATACATCTAGGCTCACATTTCATTGATCAGAGCAAATCACTTGGTCAGAAGGAGAGCTGGAATATCTGTGAACAGACTCAATGATTTCGACCAGAATTATGGATCCAACTTTTATTTCCAGATGACAACTTTGTTGTCTCAGCTCTATTTAATGACTAATCCACATTTTCTCCACTGACTTGAAATACCTTCTTTATTGTGGTCTAAATTCCATTATGAATTTGGGAGTATTTACAGATTTTCTATTTTGTTCCATTGATCAGTCTGTCTATTCATGCAGCATTTGGTTTTAATTACATGTTTTATAATTCATAAATTACAATTTCATAATTAGGAGTTTTGTAATGTATTTTAATATGCTAGTCCTCTCCCAATATTTTCCTTTTTTCTGAATATTCTCTATTTTTTCATAATTTTACTGACTATTCTTGCTTGTTTATTTTTTCATATGAATTATATAATCATCTTGTTTAGTTACAGTATCCTGTTGATGTTTTTATTGAGTTCCTGGTAAATGTATAACTTAACTCGAGGAGAACTGACATTTTTACAGTGTCAAGTCTTCCTATCCAAGACCATGACGTGTCTTTCCTTTTGTTTGAAACTTCTTTTTGTTCTTCAGCAGTATTTAAAACTTTTCCTCCATCTAGAGCTTATACATTTCCCAGGTTTGTTCCTGACTGTTTTATTTGTCATCATTATTGCTATTGTATAAAAATGAATCTGTTCCTTCCTTCCTTCCTTCCTTTCTTCCTTCCTTCCATCCCCCCTTCTTCTCTTCTCTTCCTCCCTCTCCTTCTCTCTTTCTTTCTCATTATGTGTATGTGTGAAAGTTATTGATTTCTCCAAACATCTTAAAAATTATTAAACTGGAGGCGAAGATAAGGTGGGTAGGAATGACCTAATGTTGACGTCAGGGTAAGTTAGCGTTGCTCACAGCCATTTCATTCCCATATTTAACTTACATAGATCATAGGACAATGAACTTGAGCCATATGGTTGTTATTCACAAAGTTAGTTTATTTGAAAAATTAGCAAGATGGAAGCAGGTTAATATCAAGGAAAGAAGAGAATCATCTGAAAACTCCCAGTTTAAGCCACATCAGACATTTCCTAAGCGGTGAAATGAATGCAAACATCACTGGACCAGAGACCTAACAGTGCTTGAAGCCTGTTAGGTACTTTATCAGATCTTTCTGGAATGAAGCTGAGTCCAGCCACAGAGTTTTAGAGCTAGAAGGTGGCTTAAAATTAGCTAGAATAGTGGTTCTCAATGCTGGTTGAGAATGACCAAGGGAATTTTTGAAAAGCACTGATATCTAAGCCCACTCCAGACCAGTGACATCAGAAACTGTAGGAGTGAGGCCTGGGGAGAGAAGGGAGTAATACCTTTTAAAACTTCCCAGGTGATTTTATTGTGTAGCCAAAGTGGAGAACCCAGGGCTGTAGATCAATGTTCTTGCTGAGCAGATGAGGAGAGAGCGGGGAGGTGGCAGGAGGTATCTGTGGTCGAGCTGAGGCCAGAGCAAGGTCCCTGGGGTACCCAGCCCAGGTGATAGCAGCTGTGTTTTCCAAGGCTGCCGCAGGCGAGCTCCTGAGGGCTGTGGGGTTAGAATCTGTTTTACCTTGGCAGTGGCCCCATGAAGGAGGCACTACATGGTCCCAGTTTTACAAGGGAGGGATGTGAAGCCAGTTCTGCAACTCATCCGAGGTGACACAGCTAAAAAGGATCAGAATTCAGGAGAGCATTGAGTAGAGTTCCCTGTGCTATACAGTAGGTTCTCATTCGTTATCTATTTTATACATAGTATCAATAGTGTATATATGTCCATCCCAATTTCCCAATTCATCCCACCCTGTCTTTTCCCCTTGGTATCCATACATTTGTTCTCTGCGTCTGTGTCTCTATTTCTGCTTTGCAAATAAGATCATCTATACCAATTTTTTCAGATTCCACATATATGCGTCTACTCAATGCTCTGTGGTGACCTAAATGGGAAGGAAATCCAAAAAAGAGGGAATATATGTATACGTATAGCTGATTCACTTTGCAGTACAGTAGAAACTAACACAACATTGTAAAGCAGCTATACTCCAATCAAAATTTTAAAAAGAATTCAGGAGAGCACCCAGGGCTGCCTGACCCAGAGGCCCATGTGCCTCAGGCTGGCCTTTTGTTCATTCCAGCCATGAGTCCTTGGGACATTACCAGCCCCTTTCCATTCCTTGGGGGAATAACAAGTTATATAATATGGTGTTATCAGGAGTTGTTTAGATTTTAATAGTTTTATCAGTGCGATCTCTTTCTCAGTTGAAATCTTGCTTCAAGAACAGGGAGCAAGGGAGTTCCCTGGTAGCCTAGTGGTTAGGATTCCAGGCTCTCACTGCAGTGACCTGGGTTCTGTCCCTGGTCAGGGAACTGGGCTCCTGCAAGCTGTGTGGTGTGACGGAAAAAAAATAAAAATAAAAATAAAAAAGGAAATAACAGGAAGCAGAACAGCCCAGCTTGGAGCAGAGTGGGGGACACTGAGCGTCACCCACTGGCCCCCTTTGCCCCATTGTCCTGTCGTCCTCCCCTCGGAGGGACATTGTTTGAAGAGCACAGGGATAAATGCTCATGGGATCTTTTCCTGCTCTAACATTAGAGGATGAAGACTGAAGACGGAAAGAAGGAAAAGAACGTGAGGAATTCATTATTTGCTCCTCCGACGATGGACATTTAGGGTGGCCTCCAGTTCTCTGCCATGGTGAATAGGGCTGCAGTGAATATGGGGGTGCAGATATCTCTTGGAGATCTAGATTTCAATTCTTTGGGATAAGTACTCAGAAGTGGGATTGCTGGATCATATGGGAATTCCATGTGAAGTTTTCCGAGCGTCCTCCATAGCAGCTGCACCATTTATATTCCCACCAACAGTCACAGGGGTTCCAATTTCTCCACTTCACCCCCAGCACTTCTCTTTAACTTTTTGATAATGGCCATCCTAACAGGTGTGCGGCGATTTCCGGTTGCGGTTTTGATTTGCATTTCCCTGATGATTAGTGACCTTGAACATCTTCTTCTATACTTGTTGGCCATTTGTGTGTCTTCTTTGGAGAAACGTCTATTCAAGTCCTATGTCCGTTTTTAAATAGGGTTATTTCTTTTTTTGCTATTGAGTTGTAGAAGTTCCTCATATATTTTGGGTATTAACCTCTTATGAGATATGTAGTTTACAAATATTCTTTCCTATTCTGTAGGTTTGCTTTTCACTGTATACATATGATGGACGATTACTCAGCCTTAAAAATTAAAGAAATTCTGTAATAGGTGACAACGTGGATGCAACTGGAGGACATCATGCTGAGTGAAATAAGCCAGTCAGAGAAGGACACATACTGTATGATTCCACTAACATGAGGTCTCTAAAACAGCCAAACTCATTTAGAAGCAAAGAGTAGAATGATGGTTGCCAGGGACTGGTAGAGGGGAAATGGGGAATTGCTATTCAATGGATATAAAGTTGTAGTTACGCCAGATGAAAAAATTCTAGAGATCTGCTGAACAATCTTGTGTCTGTAGTTAACAATACACTTTTTTAAAGTGTTGTATACTTAAAAATTTGTTAAAAGGGTAGATCTCATGTTAAATGTTCTTACTACAACAAAAGAAAAAAAAAGGAGGAATTCAGCTGGCTCGCCTCACTTCACACTGCATTTCCTCTCGAGCAGCACTTGAGTTTTTGTGTTTTCATTTTGCCAACCCCGGATCCAGCAGACAGAGCCCCCTGCTTAGCGAGGGCCTGGTTTTAAGGGCCGCACCTTCGGAGCTCTCAGGTTACGCGCCCACCTCTCCTAACGAGCAGACGGGCATCTGGGCTGTGCGCGGGGACCAACCATATTGGACCACTTTTCTCTGTCACCCCTCCCCCAGGCTCAGGGCAATCAGAGGCCCGGATGCCAAGCCTGGTTTGGGGAGATTTTCTCCAGCAGGCCCCGTCCACCCCTGCACCCCTCCACCTCCTCCTGGTCCTGGCAGCTGCAAGGGGACCTCTAGACCTGTTAAGTGGCGGGGCTGCAGGGGCCAGGGGGCCCAGCTCCAAACGGCCTCTGGAAACAATTTCTTCTGCTCTGCTTTGGGAGTCTGTGAAATTTTCTCTCCTGTCTCCCTGCTGCCTTTCTCTGCTGCTGTCCCTGGGGTTCCGCTTTCCCTCTTGCCCCATCCTGCCCCGTTTGTGTGTGTGTGTGTGTGTGTGTGTGTGTGTGTGTGTGTGTGTGTGAGACAGAGAATGGCTCTGTGTTAACACCTCTCTCCCTCTCACTTCGGTCTCCATCTCTCTCTCCTCATTTGGGAACAGCCCAGATCTGCCGAGGCTCCAGCCAGCCAGGGTCCCCCGATTGCCCACTCTGGCCCAGGCACTGCCTCACGGCCCGGAAAGATCCAGAGGTGGCCCAGACGTGGCATGGTCTGTTGTCTGGATCAGAAGTGAACACAAACCACCCAGGAGGAGGGGTCAGGGCTCAGGAGAGCTGTGGAGGGCTCTGAGGGATCAGGGGTGACATCACTTCTGTTTGGGGGGCTCAGAGGAGGGAGTTACTTAAGACTTTCTGTCCCTGGGTTTCACCCACTGTCAAATGCAAGGAGCCTGTCTGTCGTGGGGCTGGAGTGAGGGCTGAATGAGACGTGTCAAGCGTTGTTATGGCCTCCGTATTACAGATGGACTTGCTCATGATCACACAGCCAATGGCTGGCATCAAGGTGCCACCTGGGACCCCCTGGCACCTAAAGTCTTTCTGAAAGGCTACCTTGACTCCCTCGTCAAGCTAAACTTGTCCTCAATTTACCCTCCTTCGTAGCCGTGGCTGTCATTCTGCCTGATCCACCGGGAGCTCCTGGAAGGCAGGGTCCAGCTCCCCCGTGTGGAAGGATGATCTTTTCCAATGTTACCTGTGCCGCCGGTGTGCTTGCCTGACCCAGAAGGCTGACACGTGTTTGAGCTTGATTGTTGCAGGATTTTTGGGTCATAGAACTGAGAACCAGACAGCAGAGGGCCCCCTTGGCTTTGGTATTGCGGACGCTAGAGCTCCCCTGGGACTTGGACCAGATCATCCCTCAGGGTATCGACGGGGAGGCGGGCAGATCAGAGGGACAAACAGGAAAGAGTCCCTTAAACCCAGAAGAGAGGAGACTGGGTACATGAGCAGGGGCCCTCGCAAAGGCCTGGGGATGACCAAACCTTGTAAAGGGTCCCTGGGGATAGGTGAGAATGGCCGGAAACCTGGACACCTGAATCCTGGCTGGATCCAAGGACCCCTGCAGGCCTGGACGAGGAGCAACGCAGCAAGGCCTCTGAGGGTAGAGCAGCACATGAGCTGGACCGGGAAGCTCCTGGCCAGAGAAGGGCCTGGGGAAGACTCTCAAATGGCCGGAAAGGACTCTCCGCCAACCCCCAGGATGGGACCCAGCACAGACTTGACTCACCCAGGGAACTCAAGGGACATGGCATTGTTGACCCAGAGGTGGGGATTAAAGCCA
Organism: Balaenoptera ricei; assembly: GCF_028023285.1. Classification (NCBI taxonomy): domain Eukaryota; kingdom Metazoa; phylum Chordata; class Mammalia; order Artiodactyla; family Balaenopteridae; genus Balaenoptera; species Balaenoptera ricei. The sequence continues at coordinate 178,213,563 of NC_082640.1, read as the reverse complement.
CACCAGCCACAAGTGCAGCCCCACATGGTATTCATTCAACAAGCATTTTTCCACTACAATACCACTGCAGACCCTAAATTAGCACTAACCTGCTGACTGTGGTGCGTATCATGTTGGTTTCCTAGGGCTGCCGAGAGCAATGACTGCAAACTGGGTGGCTTAAAACAAAAGAAGCGATATCATATGATATGGCTTGTATGTGGAATCTTAAAAAAAATGGGTACAAATGAACTTGTCCACAAAACAGAAATAGAGTTACAGATGTAGAAAATAAACGTATGGTTACCAGTGGGTAAGGGAGGGGGAGGGATAAATTGGGAGGTTGGCATTGACATTTACACACTACCATATATAAAATAGATAACTAATAAGGACTTACTGTGTAGCACAGGGAACTCTACTCAATACTCTGTAATGGCCTATATGGGAAAAGAATCTACAAAAGACTGGATATTTGTATATGTATAATGGATTCACTTTGCTGTACACCTGAAACTAATACAACATTGTAAATCAGCTATACCCCAATAAAAATTTAAAAAAAAATAAGTGTATTCTCTCAAAGTTCTGGAGTCTGGAGGTCCCAAATCGAGGTGTGGGCAGGCTGTGCTCCTCAGAAAACTCTGGGGGGAGGGTCTTAGCTTTTCCAGCTCCCGTGGCTGTCAGCCTTCCTTGTGGTTGCATCACTCCATAAAGCTCTGTGCATGTGTCTTCTCCTCTCTTGTCCCTTATAAAGACACTTGTCATTGGACTTAATCCAGGATGATCCTCTCCATATCCTTAACTTGATGACATCTACCAAGACCCTCTTGCCACATAAGGTGATATTCACAGAGGGTTAGGATGTGGAATACCTTCTGTGGGCCATCATTCAGCTCACTCCAGGAATGATGACAGTGGACATTTCCATGGCACCTTCCTGGCCTGGTGACTCTTCCAAGCACGTCCCACACATTAACTCATTTCACCTTCACAACCCCGTGGGGAAGGGACTAACAAAACCCCATTCACAGGTGAGAGAACTTCCAGCCCATAGAAGCAAGTCAAGGGACAAAAGTTACATAATTTGCCACAAGGATGAATATCAATCAGGCAGGATGTGAACCCAGCTTCTCACCACTTGGCCACCCTACCCAGGCTCGACTGTGGCATTGGGAGGACACCCAGATAGCCCTTCATTGTAGGTCCCCAGTGCTCCTGTCTCTTTAGGGACCGTTGACACGGGGTGTAGCCCAACTGAGTCTGCATGACAGAGGTACTCAGGCAGGGCTGTTGGGTGAAGGCTGAATTTCTCCCTGGTCACTTCTCTGGAAGGCTGAGCTGTCCAGTGGGTTGAGGTCAAGGTAGGTAGCCCCAGGCTTTGGTCATCCTTCCCAACACTCCATGTTTGTTTGACTTGAACTGGTAATTTCCTTCCTCCTAAAACAGAAAAGCAGCTCCATCCCACAACATTCCTCATCATATGCCCAGAATCTCTGCCCAAGGAACTCCGGCCATCCTCAATGGCCATCCAAGCAGGTAGCGCTGATACTGGGGACCCTCCCAACTAACACTTCTGGCATCAAGGACCCTGTCTTCTCCATGGAGTGACCTGTAGGATGGGTTCCTGCTCCCTCACGCACCCTGAACATGTAAATGTGAGTCATGCCCATTGCTTGGTGTGCAGTGTGCACTCAGTAGATGCTTGTGGAATGAATGATGGATGAACCATTCAGCTGAGCAGGCCCACCCCTGCTCTGTGACCCCTCTGGCTCCAGGCCTCTGCCTCTTTCTGGTCTGAGGAGTCCCAGCTTTGTCCACCCCTCCTTCCTGCTGTCACACCTCCAGTGCTGTATCCCTGCCCAGAGGGGACAGATAGGAGACCCCGGCCACCTCTAAGCCAGGCCCTCCAAGGACAAAGTACAAAAGGAAGCCATTTCCCATGTATCCAAAGATTGAAAGCTACTAATCAAGCTAAAACAAACTTCTGAATAAAATCCGTCCCTTGAAAATTGATAGCTTTAAAACAGTAGAATTGAAAATTCTGGCTCCAGCTATAGTTTTACATGACTGAAAATCAGCAAAGTATCGATGATGACTGAATCGAATACTTATTGCATGCATCTCGGGTGTCTGTTGATGGGCTGATAATGTTTTGATGAGAAATAAATATATACATAATTCACAAATCTTCATATATTTTTCATAATATTTATTATTTTTGCCTTCATTTCAGCAAAATTACGGGTTATGTTGTTATAACAATGATTTTCATATAAACTGGCTTTATTAACAGAAATAGTCTACAAATGAGTGTGGTACATCTTTTGTAAAATGTGGTCAAACATTTCTGAAACGTAGTCTTGTGATTTAAGCTGCATCGTAGCTGCCATCTTCACTCTCTGGGGACAGTCTCATGTTTGCCTGGGGATTTCAATGCAGGTCACACCCCAGGACTGGGTTTTAACAGAGGTCCTGATGCCAGCACCTTGTAGGGACAGCCTTAGGGATCCTGCTGACTGCTCTCTGCTCTGCACAGCTGCCTTCCGGACCCACTGTGTGCTTATTTACCCTACACTCTGTTGGCCAGCTGAGAAGTTTTTAAATTGAATTAGTGGTCAGCATCAAAAATGGGAACATTTTCACATAAAAACCTGGCTTTTTAGTTTCTCTTAAAATATTGAAAAGCCAGCAACCCTGGGATACCTTTCTGTAAGGTGATATCCAACTGAGGCTGGCAAGAACTTAGGCAGAGGCTGTGTATTAGGGGGTTCCCAATAGCCAATCATCCCTTCTAACATAAAAGAACCTCCAATTTGTGGCTAGACACATGATAACCTAAGATAGAAACGATACATCTCTGCCTCTCTTGCAGCTAGGTGCACCACGTGACTAGGTTCTGGCCCATAGGAGATGAGCTGAAGAGACATGTGTAACTCATGGGTTGTACCTTTTCCCTTGCTCCCTTCCTGTTGGCTGGAAGGTGGAAGCACTGGTGCATGGTCTTCAAGTGTGCAAGTGAGGAAAACACCCCAGGCATGGCAGACCCACAGTTTACAAGAAGCCTGGGTAAAGCAGAGCTACCATGCCAGCTCACTTATACGTGAGGTCGGAATTTAAATTTTTATCGCATCTAAGCCACTGTCACAGGCAGGCCAACACTGGATGCCCCCTTTAGATGAGACCCAGTTTACCCCAGTCCCCACCACTCCCTATGCCTTCCCAGCACCAGCTCAGCTGACATCCACCACTGAACTTGTGCTGTTATTTTTTCCCTAACCCCCACTAGGTCCACCTAGCCCCGTAAGCATTTGAGTTTGGGGCTCGCATTGTCAACCCTCAAAAAAACAAAAGACGAGACACCCATTTTCTAGTACTTTTTACCCCTATTTTTCAGGGGATACCTTCAGTGACTCCGGGGCTCCCCCTTCTGGGAGGCTAACTTTATTGACTCACTGGTGCTTGGTGGGCACCTTCTCACTGGAGATGAGAAAAAAAATCAGTAAGTTTTATCTGTGATAGTAAACGTAAAATATTAAATGAGGGTTGAATGGGATCCTGTGTTACAGCCAGTTGGCTGGCATTCAGCCCGGCTCTTTGTGTTGCCTGTTGTTCTCTTACCGCTCCAGGTGGGCATCTGGTGAGAGCCAGGGCGGGATCGGACCTCCGGTGTGTCCGGCCCCAGAGCCTGCGTGGTTCCCTTCTGAGCAGCTGGAGAGCACGGATGTGAGCCGGCTGATAGCCAAAGTCCCAGCTGCTGTGACTGGCATGGAACACAGCCCACAGACAGTGACAAGCACCCACGGTAAGCCTAGAATGGGCAAAAAGGCTTTATTTAAAATAGTTATTTCCCTGCAAAACACTCATTAACAGGTAACCCTACAGCAAGCGTTGTCTGCAGGCTTCAGAAAGGTATTGCCGCAATTATGTTCAGCTCCACACAAGTACTGAAGGGTCAGTGCTGCACCAGTGCCCTGGTGACCGAACCCACATAACCCCTCCTGGGGTCACAGGGACAGAAGCATTTAGCACCTGTTAGCGCGTGGTCTCCCGACCACAGGCCTCAGCATCCTTGGGCCTTGTGAGGAATGCCTGACCTCAGGCCCCAGGCCAGACTTACTGAATCAAAATCTGCTTTTTAACAGATCCTCAGGGGATGTGTGCACACAAACAAGTTTGAAAATCACCGATTTAGAAAATGAATGAGAATGGAAAGTCTGGCTTTGAAATAAAACACACCTGAATCCCAGCTTGGCTACTTTCTAGCTGAGTGAGCCGGGGCGTGTCTTTCAAGCTCTGAACCTCAGCTAAGAGAAGGGAGAAATAGTATTAGGTGGAACTATATAAAATTGCCTTATTTGCAGGTAAAAAACAAGGCCAAATATAATCAATTTCATATGGTTCAGCTTCACAGTTGTTTATGTGTTGTGGGAAATAATTTTAAAATGAGATAAAATAGATAAAGCACCTGGTACATAGGAGGTGTGCTCTCGATGGCACAGCCTTGACCTCCTTTATTACCCTCACCCCACAGGTTCCCGTAAAAACCAGGCTAGGGAGCCAGGGTATATGGAATATCTCATTAAACCCGATTCTGCACCAGAAGCTCCTGGCACGTGGGCCAGTGATTATTTTCATGGCTGCAGGAAGCTTGTAAAAGAGTATCTGCCTTCATCACTGCTTCAAAATATCGGGTTGGCCAAAAAGTTCATTCGGGTTTTCCGTACCATCTTACGGGGACGAACTTTTTGGCCAACCCCAATATTTCCCATTTCACTTCTAGATGAAGAAATGGAATCCCGGATGTCCGGGGATGTCTCCTGGGCCATGTAGAACCCACCCAGGGTGGTTCCCTGCTCTGTTCCTTTGGAGTTATCCAGTACACCCGAGGGGGCATGATCCCAATAGGTTGACAATCTTCCCCAGAAAAAGTAGGCTTCCTGTTTCTGTGTGGAAAGTCATCCGCAGGAAAAGGTCAATTGAACTCAGCACCTGGAGAGGGTGTGGGGTCCACGTCGGGGTGAGGCCTGGGAGTGAGCTGGATGCTGGTGGCGGCAGCAGCCTCTGAACTCTGCTCATCCAGAGTCATCATGGCCTTGTGAGTGGCCCTCAAGGAAAACTCTGGAATCATCAATTGACTCCGTAGGAGGAATCCAGCAGGCCTTTATTTCTAGAGAGTTCCTGGAAGGCTTCCTGGAGGAGGTGGCTCCTGAGCTGAGACTGGAAGATGGATCAGCAGAGAGCCAAGAAAAAGATTTCAGCCCAGAGAAGAGTATGGTCAAAGTCACAGAGGCAAAGTGAGCTGGCACCACACAGCCTGTTGCCCACATGTGCAGCTCTTGGAGCTTGAGGGGTGCATGTGTGTGTCTTGTGAGGAGGTGACCTGTGGCCTGCTCACCAAGCTGGTTGGGGGCCAAGACCCCAGCCCCACTCACAGCCCCACAATCACCTGAAATTGAAATCTTCGTCTGAACCTTAGAGGAGCTGGGGACACTCAGCAAGTCTGCAGGGCCGTTTGCACGGAAACTCATCTCTGCTGGGAGGATTGTGACAGGCTGGCCTCCTGGGATGACACAGACTGTTCTGAAACTCCCTTGGCCCATCACACACAGTGAGGAAAACAACTGACCTCTCAGTGCAGGTTGTGTGGGAATCCCTGCGCAGAGGAGAAAGAGCTGTGAGCATGGGAAGCTCCCTGAGACTGGGGCTGGGGCCCTGAGCTGGGGTCCTGGGCTGGGTCTCGGGTGTTTGCAGCCTGACTCTCCTGAGTCTCAGTTTCCTCCTTTGCCCTCCTGACCACTCAAGGTTGCCATAAAACTGAAACCTAATGATGCAGATGGACATTCTTTAAACCAGGGACGCACGGACCTCATTGGAGCAATGCTCCAGCCTCTCCTGGTGTCATTCTCTCCTCTGGGACACCTCCTGCTGCAGACGCTGTGCCTGTCACAGGAGCGCAGCTCAGGTCATTGATCTTGCCTCCTAGGAGCTTGGCTAATGACTCTTTCAAATGTCATGATGGCTTATTCATTTTGGCTGGAGTGTTTTTTTAATGGTAAATACAAATCAATAGAACTTTCTACTTTAATGCAGCATAAATGGAAAAGATAATATGTACTCAACAGAAAGAGTGTTTACAAAACTTTTGTAACTCAAAAGCTTTGTCCTTCCTGAGCTGGCTTGGTGGCAGAGATGGCACAAAGGTGGCCTCCAGTCTGAGTGCAGAAACAGAGATTTCATGGGTTAATGAGTGTGAGCCAGACTACATTTTCTCCCAGCTTTGTTTTTCATGACTTTAGCTTTAATCTGCACATCCACTGCCTGGACATAAACACCCACACTCTCACTTTTCCATGACTTCTCAGGATCTTCAGTTCTTTCTCTTAATGTTCATTAATGAGAGGGTACAACAGGGGCTATGATGAGATGCATGGTTTCATTCGTTCATTCATTCATTCATTCATTCACTCTGGAGTGCCCACTTCATGCCAAGGATGCATTAAGTACTGGGGAATAAAGCACAGTCCTGCCCTCAAGGATTTTTCTTTTTTGTTTCATCTTATTATTATGGAAGAATTCAAAGGTATACAAAATGGATAGGATGGCATAGTGAACCCCACATACATATAATCTACTTCAGTCATTATCAACATGGGGCCAACATCATTTCCCCCTACCTCCCAAACCGTTTCCCCCTTGGGTTGTTTTGAAGCAAATCCTACACAGACTTTTATTTTAACTATAAGAATTTAAAAGAATTTATACCCACAGTAGCATATCACACTGTAAAAAATAATGCCTTAATAACATCAAATATCAAGTCATTGCTTCCCTAACTGGTTCCCAAACTTTTTTTACAGTTGGTTATTTTTATTTTTATTTTTTTTTAAACTTTGGGTTTATTTATTTATGGCTGTGTTGGGTCTCCGTTTCTGTGCGAGGGCTTTCTCTAGTTGCGGCAAGTGGGGGCCACTCTTCATCGCAGTGCGCAGGCCTCTCATTATCGCGGCCTCTCTTGTTGCGGAGCACAGGCTCCAGACGCGCAGGCTTGGTAATTGTGGCGCACGGGCCCAGTTGCTCCGTGGCATGTGGGATCTTCCCAGACCAGGGCTCGAACCCCTGTCCCCTGCATTGGCAGGCAGATTCTCAACCACTGCGCCACCAGGGAAGCCCCAACAGTTGGTTATTTTGAATTAGGATCCAAACAATGTCTACACATGGCATTTAGTTACTGTATCTCTAAGTCTCTCTCGCTATCTATTGAGGTGAAATTTACATAACATAAAATTAACTATTTTAAAGTGTAAAATTCAGTGGCAATTAGTACATTCACCATGCTATGCAACCATCACTTCTTCTTAGTTTCTAACTATTTTAATCACCCCCAAAGGCGACCCTATACCCATTAAGCTGTCACTCCCTGTTACCCCCTTTCCCCAGCACCCGGCAACTACTAATATGCTTTGTGTCTCTGGATTTAACATCTGGGCATTTTATATAAATGGAATCATACAATATGTGATCTTTGGTGACCAGCTTCTTTCACTCAGCTGATGTCTTCAAGGTTCATCCACGTTGTATGTGTCAGTTCTTCATTCCTTTTTATGGCTGAATAGTATTCCATTGTCTGAATGTACCATACTGTGTTTATCCATTGGTCATTTGATGGACATCTGCCTACTTCAATTTTGGGGAGTATTATGAATACGTTACTGTAAACATTCATGCACAGGTCTGTGTGTGAATGTATGTTTTCATTTTCCTTGTGTGTACACCTAGGAATGGAACTGCTGGGTCATATGGTAACTCTACCTTTAGCTCTTTGAGGAACAGCCAAACCAATTTCCACAGCAGCTGCATCATTTTACATTTTCACCAGCTATATATGAGGGGTCCAATTTCTCCATATGCTTGACAGCACTTGTTATTTATTTTCCATCATCATCATTATTATTATTATTTCATCCTAGTAGATGTCAGGTTAGGGTTTTGATTTGCATTTCCCTAAGGATGAATGACGGTGAGCATTTGTTCAGTGCTTATTGGACATATGTGTATCTTCTTTGGAAAAATGTCTATTCAAGTTCTTTGTCTAGTTTGTCATTGGATTGTTTGTCTTTTTATTATTGAGTAGTATGTATTCTTTAAATATGCTAGATACAATTTCCTCATCAGATACATGATTTGGAAATATTTACTTTCATTCTGCAGGTCGTCTTTTTGCAATCTTGATAGTGTCTTTTGACACATGAAAAGTTCTAATTTTGATGAAGTCCAATTTATCTCCTTTTTTTGTTGCTGCTCATGCTTTTGGTGTCAGATCTATGAATCCATTGCCAAATCTAAGGTCATGAAGATTTAGTCCTTTGTTTTCTTCTAGGAGTTATTTTGGGTTTAGGTGTTACAATTAGGTTTTTGATCCATTTTGAGTTAATTTTTATATATGGTGTGAGGTAGAGGTCCAGCCTGACCCACTCTGTTATTAAAGAATATATCACAGTATATTTTAATTGCAAGCTACTTATCTGTGTCCATTATTACACTCAAAGCTCCTTGAGAGCTGGGACTCTGACACTTTTGTACACCATTGTATTCTCAATAAGACTGTAGTGATTAACAGAGAGTAGGTACTCAATAAATAGTTAGTGAATAAATGGATGAATAAATGAATGAATTATTATAATTTTTGTTACAGAATGTGATCATTGATATGGTTAGGGTAGACTACTAACTTTCTATTTGTTTCCTATTTGATCCATCTGTGTTTTGAATTTTTTCTCTTGCCATATTTTTGGGTTATTTGAGGAGTTTTTGTTTTTGTTTTACTCAGCTGTTGGCTTATAAGCTATACTTCTTTGTTTTACATTTTTTTCAGTAGATTAAAAATTTACAATAAATCTTTAACTTATCAGTGTATACCTTCAAATAACATTATACCTCTTCAAGTAAAATGCAAGAATCTTACATCAATATTTTGGATTTTTTCCCTTTTGTACTTTGTGCTATTGTTGTCTTATCTTTAATTTACATATGTTATAAACTCCACAATACATTGCAACTTGTTTGTTTTTTTTTTTGCTATAAACAATCAATATCCACCAAAGAGTTTCAAAATGAGGAAAAAAATCTACTTTTTCTATTTTTGCTACACTTCATTCCTGTGTTTACGTACCATTTTCTATCTGTGTATTCTCCTTCTATCCCAAGAACTTTCTTTTCCATTTTTTTGTAATGAGTTGTCTAATCTTTGGTTTGTCTAAAAAAATCTATATTTAGCCTTCAATTTTGAAGAATATTTTTGCTAAGTATAGAATGTAGTGTTATAAAACAACAGTCATTTCTTGTTATTAATTCTCACAGTTCTGGTGTTCGACTCTGACTAAGCTCAATGAGGTCATTTTCACTCTGGGTGTCTCCTGTGTTTACTCTCAGACAATGGCTGGGCTGAAACCATTTAAAGCTTCCTCCCTCACATGTCTGGTGGTTGATGCTGGCTGTAAGCAAAGACCTCAGCTGGAGCTGTGGTCAGGACAACTACATGAATCCTTTCCATGTGGCTTGGCCTTCCTCGCCATACTGTGTAGACTCAGAAGTCACAGAACGTCACTTGTCCTCCTCTCCCATATTGGTTGATGCGGTCATAAAAGCCCACCTGGGGAGTCCCAAGGTCACATTGTGGGATGGCAAATATGATTTTGGTTCTCTTTGGAAAATTTTTTCTCCCATGTGTTCCTTCATCATAATTTAGATTTACGATGTATTGCTTTCTTGTTTACTCCTTTTTCTTTTCCATATATTTCTGACTTTGACTAAAATTCTATTATTTTCTTTTTTTGCCATCTTTCCATTTGGAGGGTCAAATACACTTATACATTTTGATATTTACCTTCCTTTTATCACTGGTCATAATTGGATGTATGTTTCAACTATCCTTGGAAATTAGATACCAACTCTTTATTCCAATCAGAACATACCCTTTTTTCCCACCTAGTGTAATATTAACCTGCCCCAAATCCTGTGGCTATTTCCCATCCTAATAAGATGAGACCATACAAAATACTTACCCTACTCACCTCTCTCTGTCTGTCTGTCTCTCTCTATCTCTGTCTCTCTCTCTCTCATTCTCCCTGCTCCTCCGTTTATGAAACATTTGAGAGCTCTTTATTTCATTTTTTTCTTTGTTGTCCATTGATGTAAGCTGAAAAATGACTCCCTAATATATCCATGTCTGAACACTTGAAACTTGTGAATGTTACCTTTATGCCAACAAAACTGATGCTGGGGGTGGGAGTAGGATTATTGCAGATGTGATTAACGGAAGGATCATGAGATGGGAAATAGGGAGGTCGATCTGGATTATCCCTGTGAACCCTATGTGCCATCGCAAGAGTCCTTATAAGAGATTGGTAGAGAGAGCTTTGACACAGACAGAAGAAGAAAAATCAATATGACTACGGAGGAAGAGATTGGAGAGATGCACCCATAAGCCAAAGGGTGTTGTCAGCCAGCAGCATCTGGAAGAGGCAAGGAGTGGAATCTGCCCTGGAGGCTGTGTTTTAAGTTGCCAAGTATGTGGTAATTTGTATAAGCAGCCATAGGAAGTAACACACCTGTCAGCCTCTAGGTTTTGTTAGGTATGATGGTGAAGGAGCAGCGCTATCTCTCCCTACACTGGTTGTGTTGAGCACCGCCTTTCGGAGGTTCCTGGGACAGATCTTAGTTCTGTGTTCTCCTTGGTCTTTCTCAGCCCCAGAGACAGACAGACTCAGCCTGGCTAGTCAGAAAGTCAAACTCAGGGACTTCCCTGGTGGCGCAATGGTTAAGAATCTGCCTGCCAATGCAGGGGACACGGGTTTGAGCCCTGGTCCAGGAAGATCCCACATGCCACGGAGCAACTAAGCCCGTGTGCCACAACTACTGAGCCCATGTGCCACAGCTACTGAAGCCCACGCACCTAGAGCCCATGCTCCATAACAAGAAAAGCCACTGCAATGAGAAGCCCTCGCACCACAATGAAGAGTAGCCCCCGCTCGCCGCAACTAGAGGAAGCCCGCGTGCAGCAACGAAGACCTGATGCAGCCAAAAATAAATTAAAAAATTAATTAAAAATAAAAGTCAAAGTCAGCCCTCCCTCCAGGGATCTCTGTGGGCCAAGCTCTTCCCAAGATCCCCTATGTCCCAGCATCTCCCAGGACACCTGGACTCTGGTCTCCACGTGTTTGTCCACCCATGAGACAGGAAACCTCACACTGGTTGTCCCTGCAAGTCCCCTACAGCTCAAGGCCCCATCAATGCCCAATACCAACTTGATTAATACCCATGGATTAATATCTTCTTCCTTCCCCGTCTTATCAACCTTTTTTTTTTTTTTCTCTCTAGGTTATCAGCATTTAAAAATGATCATTTCACTCAACATTAACAAAAAAAATGTATCTCTCACTCAGTGGTGACTGATGGGGACAGAGCACGCTTTCAGCTAGGACCCCACCCCATCTAAAGGACACAACCTTCCTGTGCAGATCCACAGACAATCAATGCCTTAAAAAAGCAGTGGCCCCAACACTTGTGCAAGAATTATACTCCCAAGACTGTAATTTTCTTTCATATGCTCAAGCATGGACATGTCTTCCTATTTTTTTTTAAGAAAGAGCAGGAAGGGTAGAGAGAGCCTGATTTTGGCATTGGGATGGTTTTTTTCCAAGCTCCACCAGCTCTACCATTTAACAGCTGCAGGTCCTTGGACAAGTCATGAGATTAGATGTTGGAATTTTTCCTTCTTCCTAAACCACTTCCCTGGAGGTTAGCACAGACCAAGACCTAATAATCAAAATAATCAACATAATCAGAATCATAGCTACACAAAGAGGCAGTCAGTTGTAGCAAAGTCAGACAGGGACTATCTACTAGATGTTCTGCTTGTGGAACATGCAGCACCCACCTGGTCCCACCCAGGGAGTCCCACCTGCAGCCTGGTGGGACTGAATGGATGATTGACAATCTGACAACCTGCCCAGGAGCTAGGAGAAGGGGACTGGGGGAAATGAAAGAAGCAGAGGGTTTTTCAGGACCAAGAGGCCGTAGAAGCAAGAGAGAGATGGAGAGAAGAAGGGAGAGAAAAATGACAAGGTTCCAGTGGGGAAGGGCTTCCCTGCAATTGCAAGGAGGGTGGGATGGAATGGTGAGGTGGGAGGGAGGCAAAGAAATTCACCCAAACCCCAGACCTCTATGGGCCATCTGTGGCTGGAAGCTGTGATGTGAGCCTGAACTAAAGGAGGGAAATGCTTCTTCACGTTTATGGATTCCATGTGTATCTGATCACTTCTCATTAAGACCAGGTCCCTGGCCAAATATGCGCACAGATTGTTTCTGTGTATCTCACAGGCTAAGAATTATATTTTAATATATTATATATAATATTATGAAAATATTTTAAAATTATATTTAACTTCCATTTGTAAAAGTTTGCTAAAAAAAGGAAAAGAGAAGGAGAAAAGGGAGGGGAAGGGAGGAGGTGACCAAATGTGTCTCTCAAAATGTAAAATAGTTACTCTCTGGCCTTTTACAGAAAACATTTGCAGACCGCTGGATTACTGACCCCAAACTTCCATTAAGGGTAATGTTCCAGAACTAGAGAGATGACTCACCTTGACAGTAGGAGCTTTACCTGTTTCATTCCCTGCTGGATGTCCAGTTTCTAGGTTAAAACCTGGCTCATGAAACCACTTGTCTAATGCGTCATTTAAAACTTGTGTTTCCTTATTTATTTTCATTTTGGATGATATGTCCATTGGTGAAAGTGGGGCGTTAAAGTCCCCTACTATGATTGTGTTACTGTCGATTTCCCTTTTTATGGCTGTTAGCATTTTCCTTATGTATTGAGGGGCTCCTATGTTGGGTGCATAAATATTTACAATTGTTATATCTTCTTCTTGGATTGATCCCTTGATCATTATGTAGTGTCCTTCTTTGTCTCTTATAATAGTCTTTATTTTAAAGTCTATTTTGTCTGATATGAGAATTGCTACTACAGTTTTCTTTTGATTTCCATTTGCATGGAATATCTTTTCCCATCCCCTCACTTTCAGTCTGTATGTGTCCCTAGGTCTGAAGTGGGTCTCTTGTAGACAGCATATATACAGGTCTTGTTTTTGTATCTATTCAGCCAGTCTATGACTTTTGGTTGGAGCATTTAATACATTTACATTTAAGGTAATTATCAATATGTATGCCCCTATTACCATTTTCTTAATTGTTTTGGGTTTGTTTTTGTAGGTCTTTTCCTTCTCTTGTGTTTCCCACTTAGAGAAGTTCCTTTAGCATTTGTTGCAAAGATGGTTTGGTGGTGCTGAATTCTCTTAACTTTTGCTTGTCTGTAAAGGTTTTAATTTCTCTGTCAAATCTGAATGAGATCTTGCTGGGTAGAGTAATCTTGGTTGTAGGTTTTCCCCTTTCATCACTTTAAATATGTTCTGCCACTCCCTTCTGGCTTGCAGAGCTTCTGCTGAAAGATCAGCTGTTAACCTTATGGGGATTCCCTTGTATGTTACTTGTTGCTTTTCCCTTGCCGCTTTTAATATGTTTTCTTTGTAGTTAATTTTTGATAGTTTGATTAATATGTGTCTTGGCTTGTTTCTCCTTAGATTTATCCTGTATGGGACTCTCTGCACTTCCTGGACTTGACTGACTATTTCCTTTCCCATGTTCGGGAAGTTTTCAACTATAATCGCTTCAAATATTTTCTCAGACCCTTTGTTTTTCTCTTCTTCTTCTTGGACCCCTATAATTCGAATGTTGGTGCGTTTAATGTTGTCCCAGAGGTCTCTGAGCCTGTCCTCAATTCTTTTCATTCTTTTTTCTTTATTCTGCTCTGTGGTAGTTATTTCCACTATTTTATCTTCCAGGTCACTTATTCGTTCTTCTGCCTCAGTTATTCTGCTATTGATCCCTTCTAGAGAATTTTTAATTTCATTTATTGTGTTGTTCATCATTGTTTTCTCTTTAGTTCTTCTAGGTCCTTGTTAAACGTTTCTTGTATTTTCCTCATTCTATTTCTGAGATTTTGGATCATCTTTACTATCATTACTCTGAATTCTTTTTCAGGTAGACTGCCTATTTCCTCTTCATTTGTTTGGTCTGGTGGGTTTTTACTTTGCTCCTTCATCTGCTGCATATTTCTCTGTCTTCTCATTTTGTTTAACTTACTGTGTTTGGGGTCTCCTTTTTGCAGGCTGCGTGTTCGTAGTTCCCATTATTTTTGATGTCTGCCCACAGTGGGTGAGGTTGGTTCAGTGGCTTGTGTAGGCTTCCTGGTGGAGGGGACTGATGCCTATGTTCTGGTGGGTGGGGCTGGATCTTGTCTTTCTGGTGGACAGGGCCACATCCGGTGGTGTGTTTTGGGGTGTCTGTGAACTTAGTATGACTTTAAGCCACCTCTCTGCTAATGGGTGGGGTTGTGTTCCTGTCTTGCTAGTTGTTTGGCATAGGGACGTCCAGCACTGGAGCTTGCTGGCTGTTGGGTGGAGCTGGGCCTTAGTGTTGAGACGGAGATCTCTGGGAGAGCTCTCACCAATTGATATTACGCAGGGCTGGGAAGTCTCTGGTGATCCAATGTCCTGGACTCAGCTCTCCCACCTCAGAGGCTCAGGCCTGACACCCAGGCGGGGCACCAAAACCCTGACAGCTGCATGGCTCAGAAGAAAAGGAAGAAAAAACAAAATAAGAACAGATAGAACCCCAAACCAAACGGTAAAAGCAAAACTAAACAGACGAAATTACACAAAGAAACATACACATACACACTTACAGAAAGAAAAAACAAACAAAAAATAAAGAAGAAAAAACTAAAAACAAACAAACAAACAAAGAAAACCAGACAGAACACTCAGAGAAATGGTAAAAGTAAACCTAATCAGACAAAATCACACAAAGAAACATACACACACACACTCACAAAGAGAGAAAAAAGGAAAAAGTATTTAAAAAAAGGAAGAGAGCAACCAAACCAATAAACAAGTCCACCAATGATAACAAGCACTAAAAACTAAACTAAGATAGGACTTTTCTGGTGGCACAGTGGTTAAGAATCCACCTGCCAACGCAGGGGACACGGGTTCGAGCCCTGCTCTGTCTGGGAAGATCCCACATGCCGTGGAGCAACTAAGCCCATGTGCCACAACTACTGAGACTGTGCTCTAGAGCCCATGAGCCACAACTACTGAGCCCGTGTGCCACAACTACTGAAGCCCATGTGCCTAGAGCCCATGCTCCGCAACAAGAGAAGCCACTGCAATGAGAAGCCTGTGCACCGCAACGAAGAGTAGCCCCCCCTTGCCGCAACTAGAGAAAGCCCACGCACAGCACCAAGGACCCAACACAGCCAAAAATAAATAAATAAATAAAAATAAAAAAGATAAAAACAAAAACAAAACAAAACAAAAAAACTAAACTAAGATAAACATAAAACCAAAAATAAATCAGATGCAGAAAGCAAACCCCATGTCTACAGTTGCTCCCAAAGTCCACCGCCTCAATTTTAGGAACATTTGTTGTCTATTCAGGTATTCCACAGATGCAAGGTTTATCAAGTTGATTGTGGGGATTTAATCTGTTACTCCTGAGGCCGCTGGGAGAGATTTCCCTTTCTCTTCTTCGTTCGCACAGCTCCTGGCATTCAGCTTTGGTTTTGGTCCCGCCTCTGCGTGTAGGCCGCCCTCAGGTGTCTGTTCCCCACCTAGACAGGAGGGGGTTAAAGTAGCGGCTGATTAGGGCTCTCCTGCTCACTCAGGCTGGGGAGAGGGAGGGATATGGCAGTCATAATTGGAATGCGGGGCAAGCCTGTGGCATCAGAGGCCGGCGTGACATTGCAACAGCCTGAGATGCACCATGTGTTCTCCCAAGGAAGTTGTCCCTGGGTCTCAGGACCCTGGCAGTAGCGGGCTGCACAGGCTCCCAGGGGGCGTGAAGATAGCGACCTGCGCTTGCACACAGGATTCTTGGTGGCAGTGGTGGCAGTGTTAGCGGTTCATGCCTGTCTCTGGGGTCGGAGCTGATAGCCGTGGCTCGCGCCCGTCTCTGGAGCTTGCTTAGGTGGTGCTCTGCTGTCTGTGGGCACACAGAGCAGGAATCCCCTCTCCTCGTGCACCCCAAAACAATGGTCTCTTGCCTCTTCGGCAGCTCCAGACATTTTCCCAGACTCCCTCCCGTCTAGCCGTGGCGCACTAGCCCCTTCAGGCTGTGTTCACGCAGCCAACCCCAGTCCTCTCCCTGGGATCTGACCTCTGAAGCCCGAGCCTCAGCTCCCAGCCCCGCCCTCCCCAGCCGGCGGGTGAGCAGACAAGCCTCTCGGGCTGGTGAGTGCTGGTCAGCACCGATCCTCTGTGCGGGAATCTCTCCGCTTTGCCCTCTGCACCCCTGTGGCTGCACTCTCCTCCGTGGCTCCGAAGCTTTCCCCCTCTGCCACCTGCAGTCTCCGCCCACGAAGGGGCTTCCTAGTGTGTGGAAACCTTTCCTCTATCACAGCTCCCTCCCACTGGTGCAGGTCCCATCCCTATTCTTTGTCTCTGTTTTCTCTTTTTCTTTTACCCTACCCAGGTACGTGGAGGGAGTTTCTTGCCTTTTGGGAGGTCTGAGGTCTTCTGCCAGCGTTCAGTAGGTGTTCTGTAGGAGGTGTTCCACATGTAGATGTATTTCTGATGTATTTGTGGGGAAGAAGGTGATCTCCACGTCTTACTCCTCCGCCGTCTTGAAGGTCTCTCCCACTTAGTCTATTTAGACATGCCCTCCTTTCTCAAAAAAGGGGGAGTGTATCAACATGCAAATCGAGCTATATACACATAATTGAGCTGTATTGCATTTTAAACTTATCTGAGTTTGTGTTTGGAGATTCCTATCATATACACACACTTGCAAACAAACATAAAAAAAATGACATAAAAGAAACAGAAGACAATGTTCGCTAGGGCTGTCCCAGAGTCATACAATTCTGGGGAATATTTTCAAATATTCTTCTTTCCATTTTCTGGGTTTTTACATGGTCCTCAATGAGTAAATCGCAGAAAGGGGGAAAAATTAAGAAGAGTCGATATTTTTTCTAAAAAAGAACAATTGTCATGAGTATTTTTCAAAGTTCCTTTTTATATATTCTGAGCTTTCACATATTCCTCAATGAGTTTTATTAAACAGGAGAAAACACTCTCAAGGAAAATTTTTTTTTGTTTATTTTTAGTTTAGTTTTTTTTTTTTTTTAAGGGACCAAAAGCAGTTTCTGTAACTAGGTTGTTCAAATAGATGTAATAAATCTTGTTATCAGAAATGATCATCTGCCTATTTCCAGTCTGAGGACAAAACACTGTGTTGTCCCCGCAGACATTTCATGAGCAGGGGAGGAGATCTTTGTGGGATAAATAGACAGCAGCGCCCGTGAAAATCCAGCATCCCAGGCAGGTGGCGGCTCTGGATCCACTCCCCACATCCCGCTCTCCCAGGCAGTTAATCCGTGATGCTCCCACATTTGGAGAAAGGGACCCCTTTCTTAGTGTGGTTCTAGTACTCTGCACGGGGCCTGTGGAACATGAGGCAGGAGGGAGGCGGGAGGACCTGTGTCGCGATGCTGGGAGGGTTCTGCGCCCTCTGAAGACCAGTCTTCTCTCTGGGTCTCAGTTTTGATTCTGCAAAGGGAGGAACATGCCACCAGGGCTTCTGGTGTCACTTC
Source organism: Balaenoptera ricei (assembly GCF_028023285.1). Classification (NCBI taxonomy): domain Eukaryota; kingdom Metazoa; phylum Chordata; class Mammalia; order Artiodactyla; family Balaenopteridae; genus Balaenoptera; species Balaenoptera ricei. The sequence goes on along the minus strand of NC_082640.1, from coordinate 178,195,874 downwards.
TGCCTTTGACTCTGGGGGATTCTTTTCTTTTCTTTAATATTTATTTATTTATTTGGCTGCACTTGGTCTTAGTTGGGGCACTCGGGATCTTCGTTACGGCTTGCAGGATCTTTAGTTGCAGCATGAGGGCTCTTAGTTGCAGCATGCAGGATCTAGTTCTCTGAACAGGGATCGAACCCCAGCCCCCTGCATTGGGAGCACAGAGTCTTAAACACTGGACCACCAGGGAAGTCCCTCTGTGGGATTCTGATTCGAGCCAGCTGTGCACCCCATATAGCTGTGCAACCACCGCCAGGGTCAGAACTCCCACCAGGGCCATGAGGCACGTCTCCTTGTCTGGCACGGGGCGCTGCTCTCAAGACAGCCGGGCGGACAGAATTAGTGCACTGGGTCCCTCTGGGCAGAGGCTGCAAGGTCTCCAGGCGGGTTTCCTGGGCTACACCATCCCTGAAGGGCCCCGCAGCCAAGCAGACAGGAGGTGAGTCTGTCCAGCACTGAAAAGACTGACTGCTCAGAAATAGAGCCAGCCCTCCAACCAGGCCAAATACACAGGTACTATTTCTCCAGAAATAATTTTGGGGATAATGTTTGACTCTTTTTTTAAAGAAACGGTTGCATCAGCACTGAGGAAACTAACATTTGGGGCAATTGATCACCTCTGTCCCCAGGCTTGTCCGAAGGCCTCTCCACCAGCCTCTGGATGAGACTCAGCTCAGCTCCCTCCCCTCCACCCCCTCCCACCGCTCCCCCGCCTCCTCTGCCTCTTTTCTCTCTCTCTTCCTCTCTCCTCCCCTCCCCCCCCAGCAGCCCTTTCTCCTCTGAACTCTGAGATGAGGGGCCAGAGGCTGAAGGTAAACAATCCTGTTTGCTGAGGTCACCAGCTTTGAACTGAGTCTCTCCTGGAGGCTTCCAGGCAGTAGCTCTGTCCCCTGTCCCCACGGATCACAGCTCTGGCTTGTAAGGTCCTAAAGAGGGTGGCATGTGGGGGTGACACCATTGGAACTCTTCTTATGAGCCCAGCACCTTCATACTTCATGTCACCTGAGCCATTCAACATGGACAGAGATGGGAATTGAGGCTCAGAGAGGCTCAGTCACTTGCTTGTCACCACATAGCACTCACAAATGGTCAAAATGAAATCCTTGCCCAGGACTCTGAGACTCTGAGCCCACCCTGCTTTCTCCCCACTAGGAGGCCTTTCCAAGCTTACAGTGGAATCAACCACCATGTGTTCACCTGGCTGGGGCTGAAAAGAACACTCTACCCTCCTTGTTCTTTACACCAACCCTCATCAGGGTCACCTAGGCTCCAGCACTGCTCCCGCTGCTTGTGGTGACCTCTCTCACTGAACCCTCACTGCAACCCGGCACCACGATGTGAGTGCCTCCCTAAGGTCACACGCTTGTCATCAAGAGGCCAGGAGAGGTGCTGTGCCCTCTGACTCAGTCCAGGGTTCCGTCAAGGGGGGAAGACAGGGGACATAGTGGAAAAGGAGCCCCTGCTTCCTAGTCCCCTCTGACGGGGGCTGCTCTCTGAGCAGGAGGGGGGATGGGTTCTCACTGGACAGCACCTCACACCCGTCACCAGCTTCCCCCCTTGGAGGCAGGCAACCCAGGCTTCTCACCCTCGCTCCTCCACTTGCTTGCTGGGTGACCTTGGAAAAGCCCCTTTCCCTCTCTGTGCCCAGTTTCTCCACTGGGGAAATTGGTAACAATTACAAGACTTGCTTCAAAGGGTGAGAGGGAGCCCAAAGCCTCCGCATGCATGTTGGGAGCCCAGGAGGGTGCCTAGAACTGGGAGGTCACAAAGCAGCAGAGGCAGAGAGAAGAGACACCACGTGGGGACAGTGGGTGGTGGTTGGGACATCAACTGACACACCGAGACTTAAAGGAGCTTTGCTTTTCAGAGATGAGGGCAGAGGGCATGTCCCCCCTCCTGGCTCTGGGGCTCCTGGTGGCTGGGCTCAGCTCCAGTGTCCACTGCCTCCCAGGGGGCGGGCTTTACCTGGGGGATGTGACCTCAGAGGACCAACACAAAGGGGCGTCTGTGGACGACCACACATTCGTCTTCAGCAATACCGACTTTGCTTTCAGCCTCTACAAGCAGTTGGCTTTGAAGACCCCCAATGAGAATGTCATCTTCTCCCCCCGAGCATCTCCATGGCCTTGGCCTTCCTGTCCTTGGGGGCCCGCGGACCCACCCTGATGGAAATCCTGGAAGGCCTCAAGTTCAACCTCACGGAGACCCCCGAGACAGAAATCCACCAGGGCTTCCAGCACCTCCTGCAGATGCTCGGCCGACCCAGCCACCAGCTGCAGCTGAGCGTGGGCAACGCCATGTTCGTCCAGGAGCAGCTGAAGCTTCTGGACAAGTTCAGGGAAGATGCCCGGGAGCTGTGTGCCTCCGAGGCCTTCTCCACCGACTTCCGGGGTTCCGACACTGCCAAGAAGCTCATCAATGACTATGTGAGGAATAAAGCCCAGGGGAAAATTGTGGAGTTCTTCAAGGACCTTGACAAGCTCACAGAGATGATCCTGGTGAATTACATCTTCTTTAAAGGTGGGTGGCCAGACTGGGGTTCGGGAAGATAAATAAAATTAGTTCTGAGGCTCCAGGACTATTTCTCTTCTGGCTCAGCCACCTGTGTTGTTAGCAAACCGTTACAGAAGGGGCTCCCCATGGCTTAAGGGAGCTTAGGCACCAAGGCCCTGCCCCGACCATAGGCTTTGTCTACTTTAGCGTTATCCAAATTCCACTTCTCTTTACAGGACATAAGTGCAGAGGAGCCACTTATTTGTGTAAGGCAGAGGGAGACTCTTTTTTCTGACTTAAACTTGCCCGGCTGCCAAAAGAATAAGCTGTGCTTTCAGCTCTCTCCGGGGTGGCCGGGAACTCCAGGTTCCTCCCTGATGAGATGCTTTCGGACACGCTCAGGAAGGCGTCTGCTGTGCGCACCGTGGGCTGTGTCTGACCTGGGCTCCCTCTAAGGGTCTTGGTCTCTGGGGCTTAAGGTGGGGCTGGTGGCCATCTTCACGGTGTGACAGCCTCTGAGGAGCCTGGGCACCCCAAGGTTCTTCAATTGTGCGCTTCTATCATCTTGAGGGTGGAAATGGCAAGGCCACCATCTGGGGAAAGTCTCAGGGGAGGACAATATCCAGGGCAGCGTATTTTCCCAGATTCTAGTTGGACCAGTGCCCAGTCCCATTGATAGAAACTCGATATTGCAAACCTCAGCCCGGAAATTCATAAGGGTCAGAGTGAAGGCAGATAGATTTCATACATGGAGCCAGTAGTGCAGTAGAGACCCAAAATAGATAAGGACACAAAAAACTATCATCGAATCTGGGCGTGGTCAGGTGCCTAGGAGACACTAGTTGTGGGGAAACAAGTTAGCCCTGTGCTGGGGCTCCTGGCAGAGCCCAGGGCTACCCTTCCTGGGTCTGTGTTTTCATCTATAAATGAAGGCACAGAATTGCATTTCTTTGGAAAAGGAAACCGGGCCAGGCCTGCTACATTTGTTCTTCGAGTCTCCTGTACTTTCCTCTCCTACAACTCGGCACTGTCTTAGGATTTTCTCCTCCCAAATCTCCCCCCCGACAGGGGCACCCCAGCCAGCCCAGCTTTCCCTCAGCTCCTGCCTCTAACCCTGAGGACACAGGCAGGGGTGGAAACAAAGCAGGAAGCGGGGGTGGATACACACTCCATGAAGCCCCAGGGCCCTGATCTCCCCAAGAATCCCCCGTCACTGAATGCTCCATCCTCTTGCGGGGAGACCCGAGCCCTCTCCTCTACTGACCCCGCCCTGCCCTCCTGCTCCCCACGTGGCTCCTGCTTCAGCCTGGCTCACAAGGCTGCGGGGACATGTGCTCTCCCTGCAAAGCCAGCGACTAACCACTGGTCACTAACACTGTTCCCTTTAAGGACCAGGAGCTCCCATTTGTCCCCAGGCCCAACCTCACCCCATCTCTCCCTTGCCCTCTCCTGTTCCTGTTGGTTTCTCATGTAGCACAATTAACCTGGTTTTTTCGTGACCCCCTTTCCAATCCAGACCTGTGGGGTCACCCCCATCCCCAAGGGCCTACCCACCTGGCCAGGTATATGTGCAAACCTAGCAGGGCCATCCCTAGAGGCACGTGGGGGGCTGCTGGTGTGGGGAGGGTCTTCCCCGCTCAGGGACCAGGGCAGAGGCGGGAGCAGCCGGCAGCCCTTGTACCAGAGACCCCTCACCTGTCCCTCCACCTCTAGCCCGGTGGAAGAAGCCCTTTGATCCCAGCCGTACTTATAAGTCAGAGTTCCACGAGAACAGGACGGTGGAGGCGCCCATGATGACCACTGGGGGTCTGGAAACGCCTTACTTCCCGGACGAGTTACGGGCCTACACCGTGGTGGAGCTCAAGTGCACCCGCAACGACAGCGCGCCCCTCATCCTCCCTGACGAGGGCGAAATGCAGGACCTGGAGGCCGAGTTGCTCCCAGAGACGCTGAGGAGGTGGAGAGACTCACTGCAGCCCAGGTGACTGTCCCCAGGACCCGGAGCTGTGGGCCCACCTGCCTTCTCAGCCCTTCCCCCTCTTCCTGGACTCCGGACCCGCAGCCCCCGGGCCTCAGTAATGTCCAGGGGTTGGGGCAGAGGTGGGAGGGCCCATCCAGGGGTGACCTTGCCCTTGGCTGCCCGCGTGGCTCTGGGCCTGAACTATTCCGTCTCTAAGATGATGACATCAGAGGGGGCGGGGCTGAGGGTTCCTCTGACACTAACATGCACTGCGTCATGGGGATCCTCACACAGCCCCCGACACTCGTGCTGTTCTCTCCGTGGCTCCACCTCTTGCAGGTGGAGGGGGGCAGATGGAACTGGGATCAGTTGGGGGCTCAGGTGAGACAGACGCTGAGCATCAGTTTTGCAGTGGCTAAACATTACATTCACTCATTTATTCATTCAACCATTCAGCACTGTTTTCACAGTTTAATTGAGAACCTACTATGTGCCAGGGACTATTTTAGACTCTGAGGGTAGGTCAGCAAATAAAACATTAAGTTCTCTGCCCTCATGAGCTTGCTTTGTGATTGAAAGAGACATACAAGAAATAAATGTAATAAATTATTTGATGGGTTGAATGGTTAGAAATGGGGAGGCCGTATAGTAAAGCACAGTAAAAAGAGTAAGAGAATTGGACCTGCAAGTAGTTTGTGATTGTAACTAGGGTGGTCATTAGGTGATGTCTGAAGTGAGGGTTGAGCCATGTGAATATGGTGAGGAAAAGCATTCCTGGCCAAGGGAACAGCCAGTGCAAAGCCTATAAGACAGGAGGGAGCCTGGTGTGGTTGAGGGTTAGTGAGGCCAGAGCAGCAGAGCAGAGGGGGTGAGAGGGAAAGTTGGGAGAAGTCAGGACCCCAGGGGGGCTCAGGTCATGTGAGGCCTTGCAGACCCCTTAACTCCTCCCCCACCAAGGGAAATGTACAGTTCTCACAAGGTTTTGGGCCAAAGAATGAATGATCTGAGTAATGTTTTAGAAAGATCACCCAGGTCGTCCAGTGGAGAACAGACAGCAGACAAGCATGGAGGCAGGGAGGCCAGCCAGGAGTCCAGTGCACTCACCCAGGGGAGCCGCTGGGGGTGGACCAGGAAGAGCTGGGGAGGATGGGAAGGGGTTGGGTTCTGGATAAACTGAGGGTAGACACACAGGCCAGGACATGGAATTCAGGAGACCAATAACAAGGGGGACAGCAGAGGAAGAGGCACTTCTGGGCGCAGTGTCTGCAGGGGGCCGAGGGGAGGGTGTGTGGGCAGCTGCGCAGGGGCGGGGGAGCCCCAGACCCAGAGTCCCAATCGCAGGCTCACACTCCCCCGGCCACTCCCTGTGCTTCTCTGGGGCTCAGCTCCCTACTGAGATGGGAGGGACATCCTGACCCACTGTCCTGAGTGGGAGGTTCTGCAGATCCAAGGGGGGAATGGGTGTGGAAGGCACTTTATAAACTGCAAGGGGCGAGAGACCTGCCTAGACGTGACACTGAGGCTGCAGTCCCTTCCCCAACCCTTGTCCAGGGGACCGGACGCCTTGGGGTTGCCTGACTCTCAGCCCCTCCTCACTGCAGCTCCCCGGAGACCCCAGGACACGGGGACCCACCCTCCCGCTGCGTGTACTCCCTTCCCAACCCTTTCCTTCCTCCAATACCAAGAGTTACCACAGGACAAGGGCTCAGTGAGTAGTTGTAAATTGATAGAATATTCATCAAACATCTTTGATTTACAAGCACTGGGGGAACAAGCATCTACACATTCCTGGCCCATAGAGGGCGCTCACTAAGAATCTGTTGAATGAATGGATAAAGGAGAGGGAGGAGGGAGGGAGAGAGGAAGGAAAGATGGATTATGAGGAGGAATAGCTACCTCCCTGCTCCCAAGGGACTCAGAATTTAATGGGAGCCACAGCCTCCTCGTATTTGGCATCTGTAAGAGCTGACACCGTGACGAGGGTCTTAAGGGAAATAGAGACAAAGAGAGAGGAGGCCTGGGGGTGGGAGACAGCATCTGTTGCTCCAGGAACCTGCGGCCACCTCTGCTCAGAAGCAGACGCACCCCTGCCCTCAAGGAGCTCACTGGGAAGACAAGATAGAGATGTTGGATTGGTTGATTCAGGTCCCCAAGGCCCTTGAATGCAGCCCCCAGCCCTCCACGTCCCGCCCAAGCCCCTTCCCTGCCCCTCCCCTCCCCACTGCCCACACTCAGGCTGCCTGTGTGCTGTGGGGCAGCCCTTCTTTCTTCCCTCTTTCCTGCAAGTGCATCCACCTGCCTCCTGGACTCCTCTTCACCCAGTCAGCTCCTTCCCCTCCTCCGGGACCCAAGCTCCATGCCACCTCCTGCAGGAAGCCTTCCTGGTGCCCATGGAGCAGCCGCCCCAGCACAGTCTCCCAGCTGCTGGAGTTAGGGTGTTTCCTGCGCCCTACAGGCTTGCAGAGGAGAAGCAGGGCCAGGTGTGGCGCTGGTGCACTGCCTGGCATGTTAGACTGCTGCAGATGGGAATGCATAATTAACAGATTAAGGAGAGTAAGCAGGAGGGGTGAAGAAAATGTGGAAAAGAGTCCTTATTTCCAGCAAGAAGCGGGTGGTTGGAGTGGAAACCAAGGAAGACCACGCCAAGACGTGGGAGAAAGGCGGGCTCTGAGTCCAGCAGACGTTCAGGTTTATTTTTCTCATTTCCTAGAACAAGAGTTCACCTCCTCCTTCCAAAGTTTTCCATCTCCAGCGATTACGATCTGCAAGACATCCTTCCCCAGATGCGCATGGGGAAAGTCTTCCCCACGCCGGCAGCTGACCAGCCAGGGATTAAAGATGGTGGTGGATTAAAGATGGCAGAGGTGCTGGTGGTTTCCCAGGTGGGTGTTTAAACTTTGGACAATTCATCTCCACATGGGAGCTTGAATGATGAAGGCCAGCCAGACTTTTGGGTAAACTTGAATGAGTAAAATAACTGTATTTCCCTTTACTCAGTCACCCTCCCCGGACTTCTCAGAAGGGCTTGGTTACAACCATCCTGGGGGTGGTCCCACCTTCCCTGCAACATATTGTGACATGGAAGCCCATCTAGCGGGAGGGCCTGGGGTGGAATCAGCTGTGAACCCCTGTCTCATGCTCCAACTTTTACTGCCTATGCGATAAATAATTCAAGTCCTGTACCCCTCACTTTCTTCATCTTTGAAAGGAGCATGATAGTTCTTGGCTCCTGTGCTATGCCTAGCAGAGCGGGTAAGAGGTTATAGGCACCAACAATGGCTACAGGGCCATCGTGATGGAAATACACTGAGCACAGGACAAGAACACCAGGGCCCTGGTACTGCGATCCTAGAAGCAGAGACGTCAGAGTGAATGGGGGAAGCTGGGCAGCCCTACAGTCTCCCCTGCACCCCACCTGCCAAACGACCTGGTAAAGGAGGCCCATGTGCCAAGGGGCCTGCGGGCTCCAGGGATGGGAAGCCACATCCTATGCAAAGTAACCGAGCTCTAGGGCAGGAGACGAGCAGAAAGCCGTGTCCGTCATCTGCTGCTTCCACATGGAGGGACTGTGGACAGTTGCCTGTGAGAAAAATGCCTCGCCTTGCCCCTCTCCCCTAAAATGGGGGGTGTTTTGGACTCAGACAGAGAGGGATCCAGATCAGAGAGCCCCTGCTCTTTTCCTCTCTGACCCTGGGCCCAGCACTCACAGCCTTTGACTGCACTTTGCACATCTGTGCATCACGACTATGAACCGGCTGACAGGTTTGTTGGGAGAAACACACAAGTTGAACACGTTGACAGCACAGTGACGGCCAGCGGCAGAAGGTGGATGAATGTCAGTCCCCTTAGAGGCCCTCAGGCAGCTGTTCACCTCCCACCCACCTCGTCTCTGGTGGGTAATGCTCTGCTGTCCCCACAGGTGGTCCACGGCGCTGTGCTTGACGTGGACGAGGAGGGCTCGGAAGGAGCTGCTGCCATGGGAAGCAACTTGATCTACAAGACTGGAGAAGTGATCACTATGCATTTCAACAGGCCCTGTATGTTTCCCACACTCAGTAAAGACACCCAGAGCGTCATCTTTTTGGGCAAAGTCACCAACCGCAGTCAAGCCTAGAGCTCTCCACTGAGTGGCGGGTCCCCTCGCTAAGGAGCTGGGTGCCCAGCTCCCTGGGGGCAGCCTGGCCCCTGTGCCCCGAGGACCCAGGCTGCCTGGTCCCACCTGCTCACCCTTGGGAAGGTGACAGTGACTCTGCTGGGGGGTTCACATGCCCAGGGAGGCTGTGTCCTGGTTAGAAGGAGGCTCTGAGCCCTACAAAAGCAATAAACCATCTTCCTTGGACTGGACTCTTCCCTGTGTGTCTCCACGCTGATCCGCCTGACTCCATGCTCCTGCCACTGCCTGTGCCCCGAGGCCAAGCCCCTCGACCTCCCAGACACACTCAGCCCACTCCAGACTCTGGGCCCCTCTGTCTCAGCCTCACCAGCCAGCCCAGGAGCAGGCTTTGTGCTTGTGACCAAGCCCACTGGACCTCAGGCCCAGCGCTGGGAGGGGCCCCTGCTGCCCGATGCCCACTTCAGGGACTACGGCCCTAGGTCCAGTTTCACTCTTCCATCTCCCAGGGCCCAGGATATGCCCTCGTGCTGACATCGCAGGGGCTCCGACCCTGACCTCTTCTGGCACAGCTCCTGGAACCGTTGCTCCTGCAGCTGAGCTGGGCCTCCGCCCAGGATCTCCCCTGTTGCCCCCCAGCGCCTCAACCTGGGAGACTAGCTACTTCCAGGTTCCCAGACGAGCTCCTCCACCACCTGACGAGTTCCACATACTCCCCTGACAGAGGATCCCCCTCAGCAACCAGAACGGGGATCCTGGGAGCGAAAGGTCAATAAACACACACCTGCAATAAAAGGAACCCACTTGGTTCTTCATGTCCCTCATGTGATCAGGGACTGTGTCATCTCCAGGATGATCAGCTCCCGGCATAAATGATGACGTCACCCACAACTGAAGGGTTGAGATCTCTCTGTCAGGCAGCCTGCTAAGACCTCTACCTGGACTAACCCGTTTAGTCCTTGAAATGATCATGTGAGATACTTGCTGTTACTCATCCCATTTTACCGATGAGGAAACTGAGGAACAGAGAGGCTCAGTAATTTCCCCCAAGGCCACACAGCTACTAATTATTGCCGGCAGGATGTTATCCCAACCTCCTGGGTCAGAGGAGCACTCTAAAGAACAGAATGAATCTGCCCTCAAAGATTTTCACAGCAGTGACCCTCCTGGGACTTAGGAACTCATGCGAAACATGGATGATGAAACAAGGCTCTGGAGGCTGATAGAAGAGGATCAAACTCAGACCGGGAAGTCAGCGAAGCATTCCTGGAGGAGGTGCTTTTTGTGCTGCCATCAGAGGAAGGATAAAATGTGGTAGGGTAAACAGAGAGGAGAATGTCCTTGGCAGGAGAAAGAGTGAGAAAGACATTTTCAAGAAACTGAAGGAAACTGGGCAGACCTGGAGCAGGAAGCGGAGGGCCTGCAGAGGTGATGGGGCCATGATGGAACCGCTGGACCACTGGGGACCTGGCAGCTCAGTAAGGATGCTGGAAAGTTTCCATAGAGCCCTGGGCAGCTTAAAAGGAATTTAAACAGAGGGTCTCTCTGAGCAGATTTGCATAGTAGAAAAATGACTCCAGCTGCTGTGTAGAGAAGCAGTTCAGGGCCAGGAGAGGGATGCAGGCTGGACATTAAAGGGGATGTTGCAGGAAATGGGGCCAAAGCCCAGGATGGAGAGGGAGAGCAGGGGTGAGTGGAAGGCTGTGAAGAGAACCCATGTTTCTGTGAGTGGACGTGGGGAAGAAGGGAAAATAACCCGCATCTGGGTTTGGCTCCTGGGTGATGACAAAGCATCCCCTGAGGAAGGACCCCCAGCAGGAGGAGCAGGTTGGGGAAGGGAAGGCGACACCCTCACGTTCAGATCCCAGATGCGTGGTTCCCAGGAGGCAGCCAAGGGACCTGCTCAGGGGAGTTCAGGAGAGAATCAGGGCTGGAGGGAAGCATGAAGATTCGTCCCCCAGGATGGGCAGGTGAGCGCTGAGGGGAGGAGGTCCCCTAAGCTGAGTGCCGTGGGGTGAGAAGGGGAGGGCACCCGAAAGGGCGGGGCACCAAGGAGAGGGAGCAGAGTGGGGAGGAGGGAGGAGCACGGGAGGAAAGCTGTCACCCCAGGACCACAGGAGAGGTACCCAGGGGACAGCGGAGGGGACTTAGGGATAAGGGAAGGATGAATGGTCCATGGGATGCAGTGATCTAAAGCCACAGGGAACGGGGCAAGGGCAGGGTAAACAGAGTGAGGGGAGGCCTGCCCTGGGCTGGAGGGGGAGGGAGGGAGAGCGAGAGGGGTGCAAATGGCCTTTCTGGAGTTTAGCCTTCAGGGTGGTGAGATCTGGGCTGGAGTTGGCTTGTGTGCTTTAAACACCCTGTAACCTTGGGCCCATTTGTGTGACCTTAGGAATGATTCAGGAGGTGGGGCGACAGGCACCAGGGCTGCAGTGTGGCACAAGTCCTAAGGGACAGTTAATAGAGGTGACTTGACCCCATCCCTAACCTGGGGTTGCACACCCAGCAGGGATGCTGCATGTGATTATCTAGTTTCCCAAATCCACTTTTTGAAGAGAATATCTTTTCCCCATTGATTGGTTTTTTGATCCCTAGTCAAATATTAATTGACTGTATGTGCAAGAGTCAACTTCTGGGCTCTTTATTCTGTTCCTTTCGTCTATGTGAATATTTATGCCACTACCGTCCTGTTTGATTACTATAGCTTCGTCATACAGTTTGAAATCAGGAAATGGGATGCCTCCAGCTTTGTTATTTTTTCGGAGGTTTGTTTTGGAAAATTGCAAATATGTGGGGATTAAACAACACATCCCGAGGTGAAGACAAACGTCAATGTCACCTTTGGAGAGAATTGAGAACAGGCAGGGGGTCACCCTTCTGGCAGCCCACGGGAATGTGGAGTCTACTCGGCACATCAACCCTGGCTCCGTAACCTACTCCTGACCTGTCCTTTATTACCTGCGTGACCCTGGTGGGGCTGAGCCCCTGACCACCCTGAGCTTCTGTCTCCTTGTTTGTAAAATGGGGATGAATATTTTACAATAACGTAATAGTATTACGATATGTAAATACTACTGCTCTCTGTGGTCTCCTCAGCCTCTCTGGAAAGTGGTTAATTTTAGAGGAAAATGTGTATCACTGTGGTACAAGCTGCTCTGAATGTAGGTGTGGATCTGAAGGCGAGGCTCTGCCAGGCTTTCAGATCTGGGGCAAGTTGCCTAATTTTTGTGCCTCAGTTTTCTTATCTCTTAATGGACACAACGGCCTACCTTGTTGGGATGTGAAGATAATTCAATAAAAATTAATAATGTCCCATGCCTGGCATGATAATAAAGCCTTCATACTTAGATTGTGTGTGCGTGTGCATGTGTAAACACTTACATATAACACACGACAAGTGTTCATAGATGTGTATATGAGTAATGCCTTACTGGCTCAGGAAATAACTTTGCTTCTTTAAAAAATAATCTGTCTGTTCATCTGTATAATAAGACCATTAATTTTAGCCTTATCAGCTTCAAATGGGTGAGAAGGTCAAAAGAGACTGTGGCCGTCAAAACCACTTGAGACCCACAGAGCACTGTACAAATATGAGGAGAATGAATTCAATGCTGAATTAAGAGCGTGATTAAGGAGGGAAGCATACAATCTTCTTGGCTCTTTTGGAGGAAATAAAAGACCTTGAGGCTTTGGGATTCTTCCTGTTCTAATCCATGCCTCATGGGACTTGCCAGAGGAAGGGAACTCATGCTCCTTAATTTAGTGCTTGCTTCCAGGGTTACTTCAAGTGGAGATCACAGCCCTCTTGCAGAAGAATCACCAGAGAGGGGAAGGAAGGAGAGCTTAAATGCAGTGTCCCTGACTTCCCCCTGCCCTAAATCAGAATCTCCTGGGGTAAGTGCAGGATTTTAAACAATCTCCCCAGGCAGTTGTCATGCACACTGAAGGTGGAAAATACTTCTTTGAAAGAAACTCAACAATAGTAGCAATAAAATGAGACAGATGATGAGTTCCCCATCACTGGAGGTGTACAAGCAGATACATCGAGGATTCAGTGGGCAGACAATTATTGATTGCCTCCTATGTCTAAGTCAGCAAGGGAGGCTTCTCAGATGCTGTGGAAAGTAAGTTTGTGATGTATTGCAGCCCTGATTCCCAGATGGAGATTCCACATTGGATATATGTTCTCCCACCTCTGAGGGGCATGTGATTCTCCAGGACTGCTGTAGTGTCAACCCGAGCTCTTCCACGCAGGCCTCGAACTTCCCCTGGATCTGCCTCTGCATACTTGTGGATGCTTTTCTGGGCCTCCACCTGTTACTGTGTGGCCTCCAGGGGCCCGGGCCGTTAAATGTGCACCGGCCCACGGTCAGGGAATCTGAGCAACAGGTCCTGAAAGCCCTCCTGGATCTTGGCCTCGGACCCCACGTTGAGGTTGAACCAGGCCTTCCAAGAGGTGGGTCCTGCTGGGTGTTGGGGCCCTGAGGAAGAACATGTTCAAGGCCAAAGAGATGGTTACTGGGGAGAAGGGAATGTTCTATCCAGAGGCACCCAAAGCCAAATGTCTGTAGAGGCTGAAGGCAAAGCCTATGTTGCTCTCGGAGATTTTTGGGGCAGTCCAAGGCTGTCCTGGGGGCTGAGGTTGGTGAGATCAGAATCTTCTTGGTTAACCAGGGCCGGACAGTGAGCCACAGCCATAAGCCCAGTGATCAGAGGCTGCCACTGAGGGATCTCCATCCTCTGGGCTCCTTGGTCTGGAAACAGGGGCAGGAAAGGACAACAACAGTGACAAAAGTAAAGTAATGAGTGATATTACTAATTCTCGGAGTGTCTGCTCTGTGCCAGGCACTGTGCAAATGCTTCAGGTTCATGACCTCTTTTTTAAAATTAATTAATTAATTATTTATTTTAACTTTTTATTTTATATTGGAGTACAATTGATAACAATATTTTAGTTTCAGGTGTACAAGAAAGTGATTCAGTTATACATATACATGTATCTATTGTTTTGCAAATTCTTTTCCCAATTTACAGAATATTTTTTTCATCCTCGCCACAGCCCAATGCGGAAGGAAGGCACTGTTTTCACACCCCCATTTGACAGAGGAGAAAACAGAGGCTTGGGAAGGTGAGGGAGCTGCCCAAGGTCAAGCAGCTGGTAGGTGGTGGAGTCAGGACTGAACCCAGAGCCTGGTGGGGGGCGGATTCATGACCAGATGAGAGGACCATCTAGCAGACAGCCTGTCTGAACAGAAGCGCCGGTACCTCGTGCACCTGCTGCGAGCGCCTGACGCAAGCCAAGGACTGCTGGCAGCCAGCGGGATCTGTAAGAGGCGCAGAGTGGAATCTGCCCTACAGAATGTGTTTTAAATCACCCAGTTTGTGGTAAATTTGTTACAGCAGCCACAGGAAACAAACGCACTAGATGGTTTTAGGTAGAATTGTGAAGGACAAGTGGTCTCTTTTCCTACACTGGTTGTGTTGAGCCTCTAGGAGGTTCCTGGGACAGACCTTAGTTCTCTGGTTTTCCTGCCCTAGCTCAGCCCCAGGGGCAGGCAGACTCAGCCTGGCTAGTCAGAGAGTCTAAGTCAGCCTTCCCTCCAGAGGCCCTTGTGGACCAAGATCTTCCCAGGATCCTCTACGTCCCAGCATCTCCCAGGACCCTTGGACTCTGGTCGCCAGGTGCTTGTCCACCCATGAGACAGGAAACCTCACACTGGTTGTCCCTGCAGGTCCCCTGCAGCTCAAGGCCCCATCAATGTGCAATACAACTTGATTACTAGCTATTGATTAATATCTTCCTTCCATGACTTGTCAACCATTTTTTTTTCTCTAGGCTTCTTATCAGCAGCATTTAAACGTGCTCACTTTTCACTCAGCTTTCAATTTTCAAAAATATATGTCTTCCTTTCTTTTCCCTTCCAGCTGCCCTTTGTTTCTCTTTGCCTTTGATGACAAATTGCTAGAAAGAAATGTCTCCCCTTGCTGTACCCTTGTGCATCACTGATTCTCTTCGAAACTCTACAATCTGCTTCCTCCTCCCATGTCTCAACTGTCATTGCTCCTGCGAGCCACCAAAGACCCCACTTGGTAGGTCCAGCCTATCCTGTGGACACTGTCCTTTTTCTCTCTCCCCACGTGTCCCTGTGCCCCTCTTCCTAGTCCTTCTCTGTCTCTTTGGGTGCCCTCTCTTCCTTTCTCTTGTCCCCTAAGTGTGGTCATTCCTGATGATGGGGTCCCAGGCTCCGCTCTCTACACACTCTCACCAGGAGGGAGTCCTCACCAGGAAATCTCATCTCTCCTATGCGTTAGCAGATCTCCAGGCCCTGCTCAGATTTCCTTGCTGAATGCCAGATCTGTAGAAGCAAATGCTTACTGTTCTTTTCGTCGCGGATGCCGGCCAGGCATCTCAGGTCTATATGGGAGCTCATCCTCTTGCTCACAAATCACCGTCCTCTCCCTATGTTACCCGTCTCTCCAAATGGCTCCCTCCAGTTTCTTTAGCTCCCAAGCTGGCAACCTGAGTGTCACCTTTACTACAGACTGTCCTTATTTCTTCATGAATAATTGATTACTCAGTCCAATCCATGGTACCTCCTAACTGTGTCTCAAAATGTCGCTTTTTCTCTACCTTCACATCTATATCCCCTGATGGACCTACTACCCTCTTCTCCTTAAGTCCTACGATTGTCTCCTATGTTCCTTTCCATTTAGGCAGAACAGTGTCGAATCGTGCAAAGAAAGCACTGGGTCCAAGGAAGTGCGTGGATTGCAGCCAAGAGGACTCAACGTTAACCATTTTACTGGCTGCCATGTTTTTACAGAGCTTCACACACAGAGGATGGAGGTTCAGGGAGCACAAAGTAGCTCCCAGGATCACTTAGCATTCCAGAACTCAGCTGGGCTTAGAGCCCTGATGTCCTGACTCTCCTGTTCTCTGCACCCTAGCTGGGCAACTCCCTGCTCTGCAGGGAATTCTAGACTTTCTTAATGTTGCAGTACCTCACGTAGACCACCAAGGTACCCCATGGATCACACAGATCTGGGCTTAATTAAACTTGCTGAGTGGTAGGGACTATCACTTTGACAGCATCTCAGTAATGTTTCAAACGGGGAAGTTAGGAGACATATAAGGTTTCATTGGCTGGAGTTAGTTCACAGTGGCTTTAGGGTGATAGAAAGCGTGGTCAGATTTTATAAACTAGATGAGAAGTCAAGGGTCTTATCTTTATAGCCCCTGAGTCTGTGTAGAGTTACCCTTAAAACAGCTTGCTGTGGGCTTATCTTGGGACACATGGGTCTGAACAAGCTACTGTTAATAAATTCTGGACTTAGAGAGTACCTGTTGGGTATGGCATATCTGTTTTGCGAGTCCTGGTACAGTTTTCTTTGCAAATTGTGATTTTACTTTCATTGCTTATTAGGACTGACAACTTTGCCCAGAAAGAGGATGCTCTGGGTGTCTGGGCAATTGATGACCATCAGGAAGGGACTGTTGAAATGCACAATGGTCGATTAAGTCCTCCTTGCAGAGAAGTGAATCTTGATACCCATGGTGGCAGCTGTTTCAGTGTGCTCCTCAGCCATCTCAACCACAGCCCTCATGCAGCACCTTGGGGCCAGTAGAACTTCATACACTTAGATATCAGAGCAGGTGTCTGGTGTGGCCGGGAGGGTGGGCAGTGGGGTGGGGCTGTGGAACCCAGCCTTTGACATATGGCAATAGTAGTATTATAGTAGTTGTAACTGGGTCTTTTAGAGAAGATGCTCTCTGGTCGTTTAAGTGCCTAGGTAGTTAACAATGTCAGGTAATTTGGCCAAGGCTGTGTTACCATTAAGTGTCAAACCAAGATTTGAACTGAAGCCTGCTGACTCCAAAGTCACCATGGATAATTGCATGGCAGGAGAAAATACAGCAATATACAAATCACCCTGTGTGTTCAAACTCAAGGTATGCTTGCCTATTCAAACTCGAGGTACCATCTTGTTTCCAGATACCTCTATCTTTCCCCATCAGCCTCTCCTGTCATCACTCCTGATTTCCCCAGCCGGAAATATAAAAATTGCATCATTTGAATGACTCTCTGGTCATTATTTTCAATAGAATCATTTTTCCTTTGTGCTGGCCACTCATGTTTCCTCCATCCCTGTACCTAGGGGGGAGCTTTGACTACCATATCGTCCAGCAGTCTGCCCTCTTTTTGTCTATGTCTGGACTGTGGAGATACCTGGAAACCACACCCCTACACAGGTCAGTGACCTGTCCTCCAGTCCCCTAGGGACCCCACTCATGCCTGCTAGAACCTTGAGGTTTCCCAGTGTCTTCTTGTCTCCCCTGTCCTAGACTTCTGATCCTTTTGCTTCCCCAAGATGGATTCAGTAGATAACGTCTCTCTGCAGCACAGGGAAAATAGGAGTCATTTGAGACAAGCTCCCTCACCTTTTGACCACATGCTTAGAGCCACACTCTCAGCCTCTTGTCCTCTCTCTAGGGTGGAAGATGTGCCACGCTTCTGGTCAAAGGGCTCCCCCTCTGTGCTCAGCATCCCTTCCATCCCCATCTCACCATCTCTGACTAATTTCTTCTATCTGCTATCTTCAACTTCTTTTTCTTTGTGACTTTTATTATTTGAACGTGCTCAAGTCTCTCATTTTTAAAAAACTGGAACGAAAATCCTCACTTTGTCCTAAATGATTCTCAAGGTCTCCTTTCTCCAGTTTCCTGCCTCTGATGCCAAATTGCTATGGAGCAATGTTGACATGGTGGACTCCCCTAATTGACTCCGCATCTGCCCACCCCTACCACCAGCTCCTGCTCTCACCCTCCACTGTGATTGTTCTTGCCAAGGTCACCAATGGATCACTGGTGGACCATCC
This sequence comes from Balaenoptera ricei, assembly GCF_028023285.1. Classification (NCBI taxonomy): domain Eukaryota; kingdom Metazoa; phylum Chordata; class Mammalia; order Artiodactyla; family Balaenopteridae; genus Balaenoptera; species Balaenoptera ricei. The sequence continues at coordinate 178,178,394 of NC_082640.1, read as the reverse complement.
CCGAGGGACACTCTTCATCCTTCTCCTCCTTGCCTGCCTAGCCTTGTCCCATGCTGTGACCACATCTTCCTTTGGCCTTCAAGAGACCACACTTTTCCTCCTGTGTCTCTTCCTACTCCTTTGCTGTCTCTTCAGAGGGCTTCTTGTGGTCCTCTAATTCCCTTACATGTTGGCTTTTGGCTAAGTTTGGCTCCAGGCTCTCAGCACCATCCATGATGTCTAAGATACCTGTCTCACCTCATGGTCTCACTCAACCACCGACGCACAATGAAGTCCATCTCTCCAGCCCAAATTTTCCTACTGAGCGGGGGACCTTCAAGATGATGGAAGAGTAAGACGTGGAGATCACCTTCCTCTCCACAAATACATCAAAAATACATCCACACGTGGAACAACTCCTACAGAACACCTACTGAACGCTGGCAGAAGACCTCAGACTTCCCAAAAGGCAAGAAACTCCCCACGTACCTGTGTAGGGTAAAAGAAAAAAGAAAAAACAGAGACAAAAGAATAAGGACAGGACCTGCACCTCTGGGAAGGAGCTGTGAAGGAGGAAAAGTTTCCACACACTAGAAGCCCCTTCACTGGCAGAGACGGGGAGTGGCAGGGGGGAAGCTTTAGAGCCACGGAGGAGAGTGCAGCCACAGGGGTGCAGAGGGCAAAGCAGAGAGATTCCTGCACAGAGGATCGGTGCCGACCAGCACTCACCAGCCCAAGAGGCTTGCCTGCTCATCCACCGGGGCGGACGGGGGCTGGGAGCTGAGCCTCGGGCTTCGGTCGGATCGCACGGAGAGGACTGGGGTTGGCGGCGTGAACACAGACTGAAGGGGGCTAGTGCGCCACAGCTAGCTGGGAGGGGGTCCGGGAAAATGTCTGGACCTCCCTAAGAGGCAAGAGACCATTGTTTTGGTGTGCGTGAGGAGAAGGTATTCAGAGCACCGCCTAAACGAGATCCAGAGATGGGCGCAAGCCGCGGCTCTCAGTGTGGACCCCAGAGACTGGCATGAGATGCTAAGGCTGCTGCTGCCGCCACCAAGAAGCCTGTGTGCGAGCACAGGTCACTCTCCACACCTTCCCTCCCCAGAGCCTGTGCAGCCCGCCACTGCCAGTGTCCCGTGATCCAGGGACAACTTCCCCGGGAGAACGCACGGCGCGCCTCAGGCTGGTGCAACGTCATGCTGGCCTCTGCGGCCGCAGGCTCGCCCCACATCCGTACCCCTCCCTCCCGCCGGCCTGAGTGAGGCAGAGGCCCGAATCGGCTGCTCCTTTAACCCCGTCCTGTGTGAGTGAAGAACAGATGCCCTCAGGCAACCTACACGCAGAGGTGGGGCCACATCCAAAGCTGAACCCCAGGAGCTGTGTGAACAAAGAAGAGAAAGGGAAATCTTTCCCAGCAGCCTCAGGAGCAGTGGATCAAATCTCCGCAATCAACTTGATGTACCTGCATCTGTGGAATACCTGAATAGACAACGAATCATCCCAAATTGAGATGGTGGACATTGGGAGCAGCTGTAGACTTGGGGCTTGCTTTCTGCATCTAATCTGTTTCTGGTTTTATGTTTATCTTAGTTTAGTATTTAGAGCTTATTATCATTGGCAGATTTGTTTATTGATTTGGTTGCTCTCTTCCTTTGTAAATTTTTTTTCAATATATATATATTTTTATCCTTTTTCTCTTTTTGTGAGTGTGTATGTGTATGCTTCTTTGTGTGATTCTGTCTGTATAGCTTTGCTTTTACCATTTGTCCTAGGGTTCTGTCTGTCCTTATTATTATTATTATTTTTTGTATAGTTTTTAGCACTTGTTATCATTGGAGGATTTGTTTTTTGGTTTGGTTGCTCTCTTCTTTCTTTTTTAAAATTTTTTTACTACATTTTAATTTTTTTAATTTATAATAATAATTTTTATTTTTTATTTTAATTATTTTATTTTATTTTATTTATTTATTTTTTGTCTCGCTTTTCTTCTGAGCCATGTGGCTGATGGGGTCTTGGTGCTCTGGCTGGGTGTCAGGCCTGAGCCTCTGAGGTGGGAGACCCGAGTTCAGGACATTGGTCCACCAGAGACCTCCCTGCCCCATGAAATACCAAAACACGAAAGCTCTCCCAGAGATCTCCATCTCAATGCTAAGATCCAGCTCTACTCAACGACCAGCAAGCTACAGTGCTGGACACCCTACACCAAACAACTAGCAAGACAGGAACACAACCCCACCCATTAGCAGAGATGCTGCCTAAAATCATAATAAGGTCACAGACGCTCCAAAACACACCACCGGATGTGGTCCTGCCCACCAGAAAAGCAAGATCCAGCCTCATCCACCAGAACACAGGCACCAGTCCCCTCCACCAGGAAGCCTACACAACCCACTGAACCGCCTTACCAACTGCGGGCAGATACCAAAAACAACGGGAACTACGAACCTGCAGCCTGCTAAAAGGAGACTCCAAACACAGTAAGATAAGCAAAATGAGAAGACAGAGAAATACACAGCAGATGAAGAAGCAAGGTAAAAACCCACCAGAACAAACAAATGAAGAGGAAATAGGCAGTCTACCTGAAAAAGAATTAAGAGCAATGGTAGTAAAGATGATCCAAACTCTTGGAAGTCAAATAGAGAAAATACAAGAAAGGTTTAACAAGGACCCAGAAGAACAAAACAGCAAACAAACAATGATGAGCAACACAATAAATGAAATTAAAAATTCTCTAGAAGGAATCAATAGCAGAATACCTGAGGCAGAAGAACGGATAAGTGACCAGGAAGATAAAATAGTGAAAATAACTACCACAGGGCAGAATAAAGAAAAAAGAATGAAAAGAATTGAGGACAGGCTCAGAGACCTCTAGGACAACATTAAACAGACCAACATTTGAATTATAGGAGTCCCAGAAGAAGAAGAGAAAAAAAAAAAAAAAAAGGGACTGAGAAAATATTTGAAGAGATTATAGTTGAAAACTTCCTTAATATGGGAAAGGAAATAGTCAATCAAGTCCAGGAAGCAAAGAGAGCCCCATACAAGATAAATCCAAGGGGAAACATGCCAAGACACATATTAATCAAACTATCACAAATTAAATTCAAAGAAAAAATATTAAAAGCAACAAGGGAAAAACAAAAAATAACATACAAGGGAATTCCCATAAGGTTAACAGCTGATCTTTCAGCAGAAACTCTGCAAGCCAGAAGGGAATGGCAGGAAATATTTAAAGTGATGGAAGGGAAAAACCTACAACCAAGATTAGTCTGCCCAGCAAGGATCTCATTCAGATTCGATGGAGAAATTAAAAACTTTACAGACAAGCAAAAGTTAAGAGAATTCAGCACCACCAAACCATCTTTACAACAAATGCTAAAGGAACCTCTCTAGGCAGGAAACACAAGAGAAGGAAAAGGCTTACAATAACAAACTCAAAACAATTAAGAAAATGGTAATAGGAACATACATATCAATAACTACCTTAAATGTAAATGGATTAAATGCTCCAACCAAAAGACGTAGACTGGCCGAATGGATACAAAAACAAGAGCCGTATATATGCTGTCTACAAGAGACACACTTCAGACCTAGGGACACATACAGATGGAAAGTGAGGGGATGGTAAAAGATATTCCATGCAAATGGAAATCAAAAGAAAGCTGGAGTAGCAATTCTCATATCAGACAAAATAGACTTTAAAATAAAGACTATTACAACAGACAAAGACGGACACTACATAATGATCAAGGGATCAATCCAAGAAGAAGATATAACAATTGTAAATATTTATGAACCCAACATAGGAGCATCTCAATACATAAAGCAACTGCTAACAGCCATAAAAGGGGAAATCAACAGTAACACAAACATAATACGGGACTTTAACACCCCACTTTCACCAATGGACAGATCATCCAAAATGAAAATAAATAAGGAAATACAGCTTTAAATGATACATTAAACAAGATGGACTTAATTGATATTTTTAGGACATTACATCCAAAAACGACAGAATACACTTTCTTCTCAAGTACTCATGTAATATTCTCTAGGATATATGATATTTTGGGTCACAAATCAAGCCTTGGTAAATTTAAGAAAATTGAAATCGTATCAAGTAACTTTTGCGACCACAATGCTATGAGACTAGATATCAATTACAGGGGAAAATCTGTAAAAATAGAAACACATGTAGGCTAAACAATACACACCTAAATAACCAAGAGATCACTGAAGAAAACAAAGAGGAAATCAAAAAATACCTAAAGACAAATGACAATGAAAACACAATGACCCAAAACCTATAGGATGCAGCAATAGCAGTTCTAAGAGGGAATTTTATAGTAATACAATCCTACCTCAAGAAAAAAGAAACATCTCAAATAAACAACCTAGCCTTACACCTAAAGAAATTAGAGAAAGAAGAACAAAAAAATCCCAAAGTTAGCAGAAGGAAAGAAAACATAAAGATCAGATCAGAAGTAAATGAAAAAGAAATGAAGGAAGCGATAGCAAAGATCAATAAAACTAAAAGCTGGTTCTTTGAGAAGATAAAGGAAATGGATAAACCATTAGCCAGAATCATCAAGAAAAAAAGGGACAAGACTCAAATCAATAGAATTAGAAATGAAAAAGGAGAAGTAACCACTGACACTGCAGAAATACAAAGGATCATGAGAGATTACTACAAGCAACTATATGCCAATAAAATGGACAACCTGGAAGAAATGGACAAATTCTTAGAAAGGTATAACCTTCCAAGACTGAACCAGGAAGAAATAGAAAATATAAACAGACCAATTACAAGCACTGAAATTGAAACTTTGATTAAAAATCTTCCAACAAACAAAAGTCCAGGACCAGATGGACTCTCAGGCAAATTCTATCAAACATTTAGAGAAGAGCTAACACCTATCCTTCTCAAACTCTTCCAAAATACAGCAGAAGGAGGAACACTCCCAAACTCATTCTACAAGGCCACCATCACCCTGATTCCAAAACCAGAGAAAGATGTTACAAAAAAAGAAAACTACAGGCCAATGTCACTGATGAGCATAGATGCAAAAATCCTCAACAAAATACTAGCAAACAGAATCCAACAGCACATTAAAATGATCAAACACCATGATCAAGTGGGGTTTACCCCAGGAATACAAGGATTCTTCAATATACGCAAGTCAATCAATGAAGGAAAAAAACAATATGATCAAATTAACAAATTGAAGGAGAAAAACCATATGATCAAATTGAAGGGGAAAAACCATATGATCATCTCAATAGATGCAGAAAACCTTTTGACAAAATTCAACCCCGATTTATGATAAAAACCCTCCAGAAAGTAGGCATACAGGGAACTTACCTCAACATAATGAAGGCCATATATGACAAACCCACAGCCAACATCATTCTCAATGGTGAAAAATTGAAACCATTTCCACTAAGATCAGGAAAAAGACAAGGTTGCCTACTCTCACCACTATAATTCAACATAGTTTTGGAAGTTTTCACCACAGCAATCAGAGAAGAAGAAGAAATAAAAGGAATCCAAATTGGAAAAGAAGAAGTAAAACTCTCACTGTTTGCAGATGACATGATACTATACAGAGAGAATCCTAAAGATGCTACCAGAAAATTTCTAGAGCTAATCAGTGAATCTGTTAATGTAGCAGGATACAAAATTAATGCACAAAAATCTCTTGCATTCATATACACTACTGATGAAATATCTGAAAGAGAAATTAAGGAAACACTCCCATGTACCATTGCAACAAAAAGAATAAAATACCTAGGAATAAACCTTCCTAAGGAGACAAAAGACCTGTATGCAGAAAACTATAAGACACTGATGAAAGAAATTAAAGATGATACAAACAGATAGAGAGATATACCATGTTCTTGGATTGGAAGAACCAACATTGTGAAAATGACTATACTACCCAAAGCAATCTACAGATTCAATGCAATCCCTATCAAACTACCAATGGCATTTTTCACAGAACTAGAACACAAAATTTCACAATTTGTATGGAAACACAAAAGACCCCGAATAACCAAACAATGTTGAGAAAGAAAAACGTAGCTGGAGGTATCAGGCTCCCTGACTTCAGACTACACTACAAAGCTACAGTAATCAAGACAGTATGGTACTGGCACAAAAACAGAAATATAGATCAATGGAACAGGATAGAAAGCCCAGAGAGAAACCCACGCACACACGGTCACCTTTTCTTTGATAAAGGCGGCAAGAATATACAATGGAGAAAAGACAGCTTCTTCAGTAAGTGGGGATGGGAATACAGGACAGCCACATGTAAAAGAATGAAATTAGAACACTCCCTAACACCATAGATGAAAATAAACTCAAAATGGATTAAAGGCCTAAATGTAAGGCCAGACACTATCAAACTCTTAGAGGAAACATAGGCAGAACACTCTATGACATAAATCACAGCAAGATCCTTTTTGACCCACCTCCTAGAGAAATGGAAATAAAAACAAAAATAAACTAATGAGACCTAAGGAAACTTAAAAGCTTTTACACAGCAAAGGAAACCATAAACAAAATGAAAAGACAACCCCCAGATTGGGAGAAAGTATTTGCAAATGAAGCAACTGACAAAGGATTAATCTCCAAAATATACAAGCAGCTCATGCAGCCCAATACTAAAAAAACAAACAACCTAATCCAAAAATGGGCAGAAGACCTAAAGAGACATTTCTCCAAAGAAGATATACAGATTTTCAGCAAACACATGAAAGGATGCTCAACATCACTAATCATTAGAGAAATGCAAATCAAAACTACAATGAGGTATCACCTCACACCGGTCAGAATAGCCATCATCAAAGAATCTACAAACATTAAATGCTGGAGAGGATGTGGATAAAAGGGAACCCTCTTGCACTGTTGGTGGGAATGTAAATTTATAGTGCCACTATGGAGAACAGTATGGAGGTTCCTTAAAAAACTAAAAATAGAACTACCATATGACCCAGAAATCCCACTACTGGGCATATACCCTGAGAAAACCATAATTCAAACAGAGTCATGTACCACAATGTTCATTGCAGCTCTGTTTACAATAGCTAGGACATGGAAGCAACCTAAGTGTGCATCGACAGATGAATGGATAAAGAAGATGTGGCACATATATACAATGGAATATTACTCAGCCATAAAAGGAAACAGAATTGAGTTATTTGTAGTGAGGTGGATGGACCTAGAGTCTGTCATACAGAGTGAAGTAAGTCAGGAAGAGAAAAACAAATACCGTATGCTAACACATATATATGGAATCTAAAAAAAAAAAAAAAATGCTTCTGAAGAACCTAGAGGCAGGACAGGAATAAAGATGCAGATATAGAGAATGGACTTGAGGACACAGGGAGGGGGAAGGGCAAGCTGGGACGAAGTGAGAGAGTGGCATGGACATATGTACGCTACCAAATATAAAATAGATAGCTAGTGGGAAGCAGATGCATAGCAGAGGGATATCGGCTTGGTGCTTTGTGACCACCTAGAGGGGTGGGATAGGGAGGGTGGGAGGGAGACGCAAGAGGGAGGAGATATGAGGATATATGTATATGTATAGCTGATTCACTTTGTTATACAGCAGAAACTAACACACCATTGCAAAACAATTATATTCCAATAAAGATGTTTAAAAAAAAAATTCCCTACTGAACTTCAGATCCACAGAGCCCATGATGTATTGGACTTCTCTTCTTATACAACCTACAGTCTTCTTAAACTTCACATGTCCAAATCACAGCTCATCATCTTCCTGCAAAAAAATGTTATTCATTTTGTAATCCTTAACTCACAGGACAATGTGGGAATTCCAGTTTCCCAAGCCTCCAGCCCAGCCACCTGGGGGTCATCTTTAGTTTCTTCCTGTCCTTTTCACCACCAACCACTAATTCCTGTCAATTATATATATTAACATTTCTCCAATTTGTCTCCTTTTCTCTACCCATCTTCCCAATTCCTTGGCTCAGTCTAGAAAAGCTGGTCTTTCTGTTTCTCCTCTTCTTATCCAACCCACATCCTACCCCCCATCCATTTTCCCCTCCTCAGCCAGGGTGATCTTTCCAAAGGGTAATCTCATCAATACATTACCTGTTTGTAATATTTCACCGTTACCCACCTCTTTGAATAATCTAACGTCATTGTGGGTGATGCCGATAAGATGACTAAATAAACATCCCCTGATCGCACCCCCAGCCTGCAACAACAATAATTTGGCGTCCATCGGTCTGTGGGATCCAGCACCATACACAAGGGACCTGGGAGGAATCTTGCCCTCCTGTGTGTCAGGTAATAGTCATCCAGACCTCAGTCCCAGGTGTGGACCCTGAAGCGGCCTGTCAACTGGCTTCAGCCCCTCTTGACTGTGGTCTGGGATCCCCTGGAGAACACTGACTTAGAATATTACCCACAGACAAGAGAGCCTTTTGAAAGTCCGTGAGTCTGGTGGAGAAGTTCCAGTTCACCCTGGAACAGAAAAAAATTCTAAGTTTGGATGCACTCGAGAGAGTAAGAGGCACAGTTTGATTTATCCGTTACCGCTCTCCCAAGACAGCACAGCTCGATGCCCAGAGAGCCCTTCTCAGCCCGTGATTTCTCCCACTGGGGAAAGTAAGAGCATGTGAGTGATTGCCTACCTTCCCCACCCCTGTGGAATGCTGCCAAAGAAGCCCATTTCTCTCTTGTGTCATCCAGAGGACTGAGTCCTGAGCTGCACCACCTGGGAGCAGTGAGGGGTTGGGATAACAGCAACCAGGGCTTGGAACATATCACAGGGTTGTGTAGCCTACAAACTGTGTCACAGACTCCATCAGAATGCCCACAAGCCACTGGTAAGCCTTGCGCATGGATCCCCCCAGCTTGTCTACAAGGTACCCGCATGCCCCACTCATACCCCACGGCCAGCTTCCTGTGCACACTCCCAGTGGCAGCAAGAGTGAGCTTTTTGGAAGAGTTTGAGAAGGATTGGAGTTAATTCTTCCTTAAATGTTTGGTGGAATTTGTTACTGAAACCATCTGGTCCTGGGCTTTGCTTTGTTGGGAGATTTTTGATCATTGCTTCAACTTCCATAATTATATTGATCAATTCAGATTTTCTACTTCTCCATCATTCAGTCTTGGTAGATTTTATGTTTCTAGGAATGTATCCGTTTCTTCTAGGTTATCCAAAATGTTGGCATATACTTGTTTGTACTAGTCTCTTATAATCCTTTGTATTTCTGTGGTATCAGTTGTAATGTCCGTCTTTCATTTCTGATTTTATCTATTTAAGTCTGCTCTCTTTTTTTTTCTTAGACTAGCTAAAGTTTTGTCAATTTTGTTCATCTTTTCAAAGAAACAACTCTTAGTTTCATTGATCTTTTCTGTTGTTTTTCTGGTCTCTGTTTCATTTTTTTCTGCTCTTTCTTTTCTCCTTCTTTCTGCTAACTTTGGCTTAGTGTGTTCTTTTTCTAGTTCCTTAGGTGTAAAGCTAGGTTGTTTATTTTGGATATTAACTCCTTATCATCTATCTGATAAGGAGTTAATATCCAAAATATATAATGAATCCACAAAACTTAATAACAATAAAATAAATAATCTGATTTTAAAAAGGGCAGACCTGAATAGACATTTTTCTACAGAAGACATACAAAAGGGCAACAGGTGTATGAAGAGAGGTTCAACATCACTAATCATCAGGAAAATACAAATCAAAACCACAATGAAGTGTCACTTCACACCTGTTAGAATGGCTGTTATGAAAAAGAAAACAGATAACAAGTGTTGTCCAGGCTGTGGAGAAATGGGAACACTTGTATACTGTTAGTGGGATATAAACCAGAAGAGCCACCATAGAAAACATTGCAGAGATTCCTCAAAAAATTAAAAATAGATTTTCCACAATGATCCAGAACTTCTACTTCTGGATATACGTCCAGAGGAAATGACATCACTACCTCAAAAAGATATCTGCGTTCCCATGTTGATTTCAGTATTATTCACAATAACCAAGTTATGGAAACAACCTAAGTATCTGTTTAAGTGTGAATGGGTAAAGGAAATGGTACATAGATGGATGGATGGATGCATGGATGGATAGATAGATAGAGATAGAGATATAGACAGATATAGATATACATGAGCATTATTCAGTCATAAGAAAGAAGGAAATCTTGACATTTGCTACATCATGGGTGGAACTTGACAGCATTACGCCAGGTAAAATAAGTCAGACAGAAAGAGACAAATACTGTAGGATATCACTTATATATGAAATAAAAGAAACAAACTCATAGAAGCAGAGAGTAGAATGTTGGTTGCAAAAAGCTGAGGAGTGGTGAAATGTGGAGATGTTAGTCAAAGGGTAGAAACTTCCAGTTGGAAGCTGAGTAAATTTTGGGATCTAGTGTACAACATGGTAACCACAGTTAACAATATTGTATTTATACTTGAAAGTTGCCAAGAGAGTAGATCTTAAATATACTTACCACACACAAAAATGGTAATTATGTAGGGAGATGGAAGTATTAACTGACCTTATTCATAAGATATAAGTGTTTGAAGTCATTGCTTTGTACACAATAAACTTTCACAATATTACAGGTCCATTACATCTCAATAAAGCTGGAAAAGAAAGAAAATTATTGACATGCTTTACAAGACATGGTCTTGTCTCTGTTGGTCCCCTGAGCTCAGGAGATACCCAAAGTTCCCCCAGACTCTGTGATCCAGACCATAGGATCTTCTTCTACTCCAGGAACACAGCACACTCTCTCTTCTTTCCTGACAGCAAGTCTCCTCCTTGTGTCTGTCTTCTCTGTACAGGACATAGCATTTGAAGACAGTGCTTCCAGGAGGCCAAACTCAACTTCCCCAGCCTGGGCTCGATCCCTGAACTCACCAGCTATCTGTGTGTGCCCATCAGAGTGGCTGCCGCATCCACATTCACTGTCTCCTTCCCATCAGGCTGTGGGCTCTATGGAGGCAAATTCCAGCTCGACCTTCTCTACCCAGAATGTCCAGCGCCAGCCCAGTGCCTGCACTTGGAGGGCTTTAGATGTTGGCGGAATGACAGAGACCGAAGACATGTCTTTTCTTGTGTTGGTGCCTTTTCAGCCCTGGATTCCTTTCTGGTTAGTGATGGAGGGAATGGATGACACAGGAACCAGGGAGTCGTTGCAGGTGGTCAGTATCGGGAGACCCATCAAGGTCAACAGTAGGCGACCAGCAGATAGGTGGCCTCTTGGTCCCATGGGAAGGAGAAGAGGGACACTAAGCCCGAGGATCAAAGATCTGGAGCCCAGGTGCCCCCTCAAAGGAGGGCTCAGCCTTTCTCCAGTAACATCCAGACCCAGATGAGCATGAGCCCTGGGCTGAGGCACAAGCTCCTTGCACACCTGGACCCAGGGCAGGAGGGATGCAGCCCCGAGCCTCCTCCAGGGCGATGCCAGGCAGGCCCAGCCAAGGGGCAAACAGCCACGAGCACCTGGGTTTAAGCAGGTGAGGAGTTAATTCACACAAAAAGACTCTTTCAGAATGTTTGTACTGCCTCTGGAACCATCGGACTCAGGAGGAAATATTTCAGTGACTTCCTGTCTTCTTACACATGTTCATGCATGTACACACACACACACTCAGAGTCTATCATTGATTCCGCTTTATAGATGAGGAAACTGAGGGCCAAGGAGGACCACCCCTGTGCCAAGAGCAGAGTGGCCTTTCTCTGTCACATTAACACTCCAATAGGACGTTCACACTCATCCTGGTGATCCCAAGTCCCTCACCCTCAGCTCCTTCTGCCCTCGGCTGTGTCCTGCTGCTCTCAGACCCATGACTCCATGTCTTCAGCTGTTCCCACCCCCACCCTCAGCCCAGCAGTCAGCCTTCTCAAACTCCACAAGGAGGCTGGAAGGGGGGAGACAGAGAGCCTACAACTACGAAGTCTGGAGCACCAGGAATTCCTGGAATCAGATATCACAAGTCCTGTTGCAGAGCCTAGCAGACCTGCAGGATATCCCGGTCCCCTCTCTGTCCCATTTCATGCTTCTTCCTCACCCACTCCCCCAGGGAAATGCCACTCAGCAAGTGGCTTTGGCTCTTACACTGGAAATCATCAGAGGCATTGGAGGTAAGGAGGCCCCAGAGCATCCTGCCAGGAAACACACACCTCCACCTGCCCCTCACAGTGGATGTCTTAACCTTGACTCTCCCCCTCCACCTGGTCAGGATCCCCTCCCATCTGCTCCATCCCAGGCACTGTGCTCTCTCCAGGGATGCAGGGTGCCAGCCTGCTGGGTGCTCCCTGTGCGGTCCCAGGTTATGGGTGGGTCAAGTCACCTCTATTAACTGTCCCTTAGGACTTGTGCCATGCTGCAGCCCTGGTGCTTGTCATCCCACCTCCTGAATCTTTCCTAAGGTCACACAAACGGACCCAAGGCTCCAGCAACTTTAAAGCACACAAGGCAACTCCAGCCCGGCTCTCACCACCCTGAAGGCTAAACTCTGCACCCCCTCTCGCTCTCCCTCCCTTCCCCTCCAGCCCAGGGCAGGCCTCCCCTCACTCTGTTCACCCTGCCCTTGCCCCGTTCCCTGTGGCTTTAGATCACTGCATCCCATGGACCATTCATCCTTCCCTTACCCCTAAGTCCCCTCCGCTGTCCCCTGGGCACCTCTCCTGTGGTCCTGGGGTGACAGCTTTCCTCCCGTGCTCCTCCCTCTTCCCCACTCTGCTCCCTCTCCTTGGTGCCCCGCCCTTTCGGGTGCCCTCCCCTTCTCACCCCACGGCACTCAGCTTAGGGGACCTCCTCCCCTCAGCGCTCACCTGCCCATCCTGGGGGACGAATCTTCATGCTTCCCTCCAGCCCTGATTCTCTCCTGAACTCCCCTGAGCAGATCCCTTGGCTGCCTCCTGGGAACCACACATCTGGGATCTGAACGTGAGGGTGTCGCCTTCCCTTCCCCAACCTGCTCCTCCTGCTGGGGGTCCTTCCTCAGGGGATGCTTTGTCATCACCCAGGAGCCAAACCCAGATGCGGGTTATTTTCCCTTCTTCCCCACGTCCACTCACAGAAACATGGGTTCTCCTCCCAGCCTTCCACTCATCTCTACTCTTCTGCTCCAGCTGGACCCACTTTGGCCCCATTTCCTGCAACATCCCCCTTAATGTCCAGCCTGCATCCCTGTCCTGGCCCTGAATCGCTTCTCTACACAGCAGCTGGAGTCATTTTTCTACTATGCAAATCTGCTCAGAGAGACCCTCTGTTTAAATTCCTTTTAAGCTGCCCAGGGCTCTATGGAAACTTTCCAGCATCCTTACTGAGCTGCCAGGTCCCCAGTGGTCCAGTGGCTCCATCATGGTCCCATCTTCTCTACAGCCCGTCAGCTTTCTGTTCCAGTTCTGCTCAATTTCTTTCCCTTTCTTGAAAATGTTCCCCTCACTTTTTCTTACGCTGGGAACATTCTCCTCTGTTCACTCACAACCTTCTACACTTCCTCTGCTGGCAGCACTGAAACCCCTTCCTCCAGGAAGCCTTCCCTGACTTCCCACTGAGTTTGGTCTTCTCCTCTTAGCCTCCAGTCCTTTGTTCATCATCCGTCTTGCCCATTATATCCTAAGTCCCATGAGGGCCATGGCTGTGAAAATCTTTATGGGCAGAATGGCTTTGTGGTTTGGAGTGTTCCTCTGACACTCATCAGGTTGCGATAACAACCCGCCTGCAATAATTTCTAGCTGTGTGGTCTTGGGGGAAATGACTGAACCTCTCTGATGCTGTTTCCTCATTGGTAAAATGGGATGAGTAACAGCAAGTATCTCATGTGATCATCTCAAGGATTAGATGGGTTATTCCCGGTAGAGGTCTTAGCAGGCTGCCTGACAGAGAGATCTCAACCCTTCTGCTGTAGGTGACGTCATCATTATTGCCTGGAGCTCTTCTCCCGAGAGATGACACAGGCCCCTATCACATCAGGGGGATGAAGGGCTGTGTGTTTGCTGCTCTTTCACTCCCAGGACCCCCTTCTGGCTGCTGAGGGGGATCCTCTGTCAGGGGAGTATGTAGAACTCATCAGGTGGTGGAGGAGCTCAGCTGGGAACCTGGAAGTAGCTAGTCTCCCAAGTTGGGGTGCTGGGGGGCAGCAGGGGAACTCCTAGCAGGGAAGCCCAGCTCAGCTGCAGGAGTGAGGGGTCCAGGGGCTGTTCCAGAAGAGGTCAGGTTCTGGAGCCCCTGCAAGGTCAGCACGAGGGCACATCGTGGGCCCTGGGGAGGGAGGAGTGAACCTGGACCTGGGACCAGAGCCCCCAGAAGTGGGCATCGGGCAGCAGGGGCCCCTCCCAGTCCTGGCATTCATTCACCTGATGCTGTCTGTCACCGTGCTGCCAACCTGTTCAATTTGTTTGTCCTCCCAACAAACTCTCGGCTGGTTTGCAGTCATGATGCACAGATGTGCGAAGTGAGGCCGCGAGTGCTGGGCCCAGAGTCAGAGAGGCAAAGAGCAGGGGCCCCCTGATCTGGATCCCTCTCTGTCTGAGTCCAGAGACTGTGCTGCCCCCGAAGTGCCCCCTAGTGTAGGGGGAGGGGCAAGGCAAGGCACTTTTCTCACAGGCGACTGTCCACAGTCCCTCCACGTGGAAGCAGCAGATGGGGGTGCGCTGCTTGTGCTCATCTCCTGCCCCAGTGGAAATGTCCCTGAGCCCTCGGCTACTTGGCGTAGGGTGTGGCTTCCCATCCCTGGAGCCCGCAGGCCCCTTGGCACGTGGGCCTCCTTTACCAGGTCCTTTGGCAGGTGGGGCGCAGGGGAGACTGTAGGGCTGCCCAGCTTCCCCCATTCACTCTGACGTCTCTGCTTCTAGGATCGCAGTACCAGGGGCCCTGGTGTTCTTGCCCTGTGCTCAGTGTATTTCCATCACGATGGCCCTGTAGCCACTGTTAGTGCCTATTACCTCTTACCTGCTCTGCTAGACTCTGCATGCTGGCTAAGAACTATCACCCTCATTTACAGATGAAAAAACTGAGGGGTACGAGATTTTAAGTATTTGACTCTATAGGCAGTGAAAAGTAGAGCTTGGCATGGGGTCCACTGCTGATTTCAGATCTTTCCCAATGATAGACTTCTGGGTCACATTAGATTTCAGGGAAAGTGGGGACAGCGGCCCACCATGATTGTAACCCAGATCTCCTGGGCTTAGGGAGTCCCAGGGAGGGTGAGTGAGTTATAAGAAATTCAATGAATTTGCAAATTCAAAATTAGCCAAACATCTACCTGTCTGTCACCATTCAAGCTCCTATAAGAAGGATGAATTGTCCTAAGTTTAAAGACTCACCTCGGAAACCCCCAGCTTGTTGGCCTCTATGATCCCTGACAGGTCAGACTCGTGGTTGAAGACTTTCTTAATACCCAGCTGGGAAAGTATGTTTCTCAGCTCATAGTCGCTGGAGATGGAAAACCTTGGCAAGTTGAGTTCATCTATCCGTCTAGGAAATGAGAAAAATAAACTTGAACTTCTGCTTAACTCAGAGCCTGACTTTTCCCACCTCACAGCTTGGTCTTCTGTGGTTTCTGCTCCAGTTACCCCCTTCTCCCTGGAATAAGGACTCCTTTCCTCAGTTTCTAGACCCCTCAGGGTAACTCTCCTTAATTCGTTAATTATCCATCACGTAGGCAGGAATCTAACGTGCCAGGCAGCTCACCAGGGCTGGGGCTGGGGCGGTGCCCACGTCTGGCCCTGCTTCTCCCTGTAAGCCCATAGGGCACGGGAAACACCCTCTTCCAACAGGGATTCCACAGCTGCTGGGAGACTGTGCTGGGGCGGCTGCTCCAAGGGCACCAGGAAGGCTTCCTGCAGGAGGTGGCATGGAGCCTGAGTCCCAGAGGAGGGGACGAGCTGACTGGGTGATGAGGAGTGCAGGAGGCAGGTGGATGCACTTGCAGGGAAGAGGGAAGAAAGAAGGGCTGCCCCACAGCACAGAGGCAGCCTGAGTGTGGGCAGTGGGGAGGGGAGGGGCCGGGAAGGGGCTTGGGGGGGATGTGGAGGGTTGGGGGCTGCATTCAAGGGCCTTGGGGACCTGAATCAACCAATCCAACATCTCTATCTTGTCTTCCCAGTGAGCCCCTTGAGGGCAGGGATGTGTCTGCTTCTGAGCAGAGGTGGCCGCAGGTTCTTGGAGCAACAGATGCTGTCTCCCACCCCCAGGCCTCCTCTCTCTTTGTCTCTATTTCCCTTAAGACTCTCGTCACGGTGTCAGCTCTTACAGATGCCAAATACGAGGAGGCTGTGGCTCCCATTAAATTCTGAGTCCCTTGGGAGCAGGAGGTACCTATTCCTCCTCATAATCCATCTTTCCTTCCGCCCTCCCTCCCTCCCTCCCCCCCCCCCCCACTTTATCCATTCATTCAACGGATTCTTAGTGAGCGCCCTCTATGGGCCAGGAATGTGTAGATGCTTGTTCCCCCAGTGCTTGTAAATCAAAGATGTTTGATGAATATTCTATCAATTTACAACTATTCACTGAGCCCTTGTCCTGTGGTAACTCTTGGTATTGGAAGAAGGAAAGGGTTGGGAAGGGAGTACATGCAGGGGGAGGGTGGGTCCCCGTGTCCTGGGGTCTCCGGGGATCTTCAGCGAGGTGGGGCTGAGAGTCAGGCAGCCCCAAGGCGTCCGGTCCCCTGGACAGGGGTTGGGGAAGGGACTGCAGCCTCAGTGTCACGTCTAGGCAGGTCTCTCATTCTTTGCGGTTTATAACGTACTTTCCACACCCATTACCCCTAGGATCTGCATAGCTGCCCACAACCTTCCCTATCTCCCCTGCAGCAGACACTGGGCCCAGAACTGCCTCTCCCTCCGCTGGCCTCCTTAATACCAGTCTCCTGAATTCCACATCCTGACCTGTGTGTCTACCCTCAGTTTATCCAGAACCCGACCCCTTGCCACCCTCCCCAGCTCTTCCTGGTCCACCCCCAGCGGCTCCCCTGGGTGAGTGCACTGGACCCCTGGCTGGCCTCCCTGCCTCCATGCTTGTCCTCCGCTGTCTGTTCTCCACTGGACGACCTGGGTGATCCTTTTGAAACATTACTCAGATCATTCATTCATTGGCCCAAAGCCTTGTGATAATTCTCCACTTCCTTTATAGGGGGGCCAAGTAAGGGGTCTGCAAGGCCCCTCATGACCTGAGTATCCCCCCCACCCCCGGTGCCCTGACCTCTCCCAACTTTCCCTCTCACTCCCTCTGCTCTGCTGCTCTGGCCTCACTAATCCTCAGTCACACCAGCCTTGCTCATGCCTTAGAGGCTTTGCACTGGCTGTTCCCTTGACCAGGAACGCTTTTCCCTAAAACGTCTGCAAGGCTCAGTTCTGCAGCTCAAACATCACCTAAGGGCCACTCTATTTACAATCACAAGCTACCTCTGGGTACAATTTTCTTTATCTTTTTTCTTTACTATCACTCACCTCTCCATTTCTCAACTCTCAAAGTACCAAATAATTTAGTTACTGTATTTATTTCTTGTCTGTCTCCTGCAATTACAAAGTGCCATGAAGGTGGGGAATTTAGTGTTTTATTTGCTGACCTACTCTCAGGGACTAAATTAGTTCCTGGGACATAGCATGTCCTCAATTCATCTATTCAACCAGTGCTGAATGGTTGAATGAATAAATGAGTGAATTAGTGTTTAGCCAGTGCAAAGCTGATGCTCAGCGTCTGTCTCACCTGAGCCCCCAACTGATCCCAGTTCCATCTGCCCCCCTCCACCTGCAAGAGGTGGAGCCACGGAGAGAACAGCACGAGTGTCGGGGGCTGTGTGAGGATCCCCATGACGCAGCGCATGTTAGTGTCAGAGGAACCCTCAGCCCCGCTCCCTCTGATGTCATCATCTTAGAGACGGAATAGTTCAGGCCCAGAGCCACGCAGGCAGCCAAGGGCAAGGTCACCCCTGGGTGGGCCGGGTGGGCCCTCCCACCTCTGCCCCCGCCCCTGGACATTACTGAGGCCCGGGGGCTGCGGGTCCGGAGTCCAGGAAGAGGGGGAAGGGCTGAGAAGGCAGGTGGGCCCACAGCTCCGGGTCCTGGGGACAGTCACCTGGGCTGCAGTGAGTCTCTCCACCCCCTCAGCGTCTCTGGGAGCAACTCGGCCTCCAGGTCCTGCATTTCGCCCTCGTCAGGGAGGATGAGGGGCGCGCTGTCGTTGCGGGTGCACTTGAGCTCCACCACGGTGCAGGCCCGCGACTCGTCCCGGAAGTAAGGCGTTTTCAGGCCCCCAGTGGTCATCATGGGCGCCTCCACCGTCCTGTTCTCGCTCACGTGGAACTCTGACTTATAAGTACGGCTGGGATCAAAGGGCTTCTTCCACCGGGCTAGAGGTGGAGGGAGCAGATGAGGGGTCTCTGGTACAAGGGCTGCCGGCTGCTCCCGCCTCTGCCCTGGTCCCTCAGCGGGGAAGACCCTCCCCACACCAGCAGCCCCCCACGTGCCTCTAGGGATGGCCCTGCTATGTTTGCAAATATACCTGGGTAGGTGGGTAGGCCCTTGGGGATGGGGGTGACCCCACAGGTCTGGATTGGAAAGGGGGTCACGAAAAAAACCAGGTTAATTGTGCTACATGAGAAACCAACAGGAACAGGAGAGGGCAAGGGAGAGATGGGGTGAGGTTAGGCCTGCGGAGAAATGGAGCTCCTGGTCCTTAAAGGGAACAGTGTTAGTGACCAGTGGTTAGTCGCTGGCTTTGCAGGGAGGGCACATGTCCCCACAGCCTTGTGAGCCAGGCTGAAGCAGGAGCCACGTGGGGAGCAGGAGGGCAGGGCGGGGTCAGTAGAGGAGAGGGCTCGGGTCTCCCCGCAAGAGGATGGAGCATTCAGTGACGGGGGCTTCTTGGGGAGATCAGGGCCCTGGGGCTTCATGGAGTGTGTATCCACCCCCGCTTCCTGCTTTGTTTCCACCCCTGCCTGTGTCCTCAGGGTTAGAGACAGGAGCTGAGGGGACTCCGGGCTGGCTGGGGTGTCCCTGGTGGGGAGATTTGGGAGGAGAAAGACCTAGGACAGTGCAGGGTTGTAGAAGAGGAAAGTACAGGAGACTGAAAGAACAAACATAGCAGGACAGGCCTGGATTCAGTTTTCAGAGAAATTCAGTTTCAGGCCTTCATTTACATGTGAAATCAGTGGCCCAGAAGTGCTGCCCTGGGCTCTGCTAGGAGCTCCTAGCTCAGGGCTAACTGGTCCCCACAGCCAGTGTCTCTTACACACCTGACCACTTCCTGACTTGGTGATCCATCTTTGGGTCCCTATTTGCACAGCCGCTCCCCGTGCAAAGTCTGCCTTCAGTCTGCCCCTTATGAATTTCCTGGCTGAAGTTTGCAATGTTGAGTTTCTATCACTGGGACTGGGCGTCGAACCAACTAGAAGCTGGGAGAAGGTCCTGTCTAGGATGTTTCCTTCTGCAGAGGCTTGTCCTGATGGTGGCCTTGCCAATTCTACCCTCCAGATGATAGAAGCGCACAAATGAAGAACCTTGGGATGCCCAGGCTCTTCAGAGGCTGTCTCACTGTGAAGACGGCCGCCAGCCTCACTGGGAACCTCCAGAGACCAAGTCCCCTGGACGGAAAAAAGCCCAGGTCAGAGACGGCTCAGAGCGCGCACAGCCCAGGCCGTCCCGAGTGGGTCCACACCCAGCTCATCAGGAAGGAGGCTGCAGTTCTTGGTCACTCAAGAGTGACACGAATGGAAATCTCCTTCCTTCTGGCAGCCAGGCAAGTTTAAGTCAGAATAAAAAACCTCCCTCTGCCTCAAACAAAGGGTTAGTGGCTCCCCTGCCCTTATGTCCTAATGACGATTGGAATTTGGAAAATCCGAAGACAGACAAAGCCTATGGCTGGGGCAGGGCCTTAGTGCCCAAGCTCCCTAAGCTGGGGTCAGCCACCTCTTTAATATATTGCCTAATGATACAGTTGTCTGAGCCAGGACAGAAATAGCCCTGAAGCCTCAGAAAAAAAAGGGGGTTTCTTTCTGAACCCCCATCCAGGCACTCACCTTTAAAGAATATATAATTCACCAGGTCTATATTTGTGAGCTTGTCAAGGTCCTTGAAGAGCTCCACAATTTTCCCCTGGGTTTTATTCCTCACATAGTCATTGATGAGCTTCTTGGCAGTGTCGGAACCCCGGAAGTCGGTGGAGAAGGCCTCGGAGGCACACAGCGCCCTGGCATCTTCCCTGAACTTGTGCAGAAGCTTCAGCTGCTCCTGGACGAACATGGCGTTGCCCACGCTCAGCTGCAGCTGGTGGCTGGGTCGGCCGAGCATCTGCAGGAGGTGCCGGAAGCCCTGGTGGATTTCTGTCTCGGGAGTCTCCGTGAGGTTGAGCTTGAGGCCTTCCAGGATTTCCATCAGGGTGGGTCCGCGGGCCCCCAAGGACAGGAAGGCCAAGGCCATGGAGATGCTCATGGGGGAGAAGATGACATTCTCATTGGGGGTCTTCAAAGCCAACTGCTTGTAGAGGCTGAAAGCAAAGTCGGTGTTGCTGGAGACGAATGTGTGGTCGTCCACAGGCGCCCCTTTGTGTTGGTCCTCTGAGGTCACATCCTCCAGGTGAAGCCTGCCCCCTGGGAGGCAGTGGACACTGGAGCAGAGCCCAGCCACCAGGAGCCCCAGAGCCAGGAGGGGGGATATGCCCTCTGCCCTCATCTCTGAAAAGCAAAGCTCCTTTAAGTCTCGGTGTGTCAGTTGATGTCCCAACCACCACCCACTGTCCCCACGTGGTGTCTCTTCTCTCTGCCTCTGCTGCTTTGTGACCTCCCAGTTCTAGGCACCCTCCTGGGCTCCCAACATACGTGAGGAGGCTTTGGGCTCCCTCTCACCCTTTGAAGCAAGTCTTGTAATTGTTACCAATTTCCCCAGTGGAGAAACTGGGCACAGAGAGGGAAAGGGGCTTTTCCAAGGTCACCCAGCAAGCAAGTGGAGGAGCGAGGGTGAGAAGCCTGGGTTGCCTGCCTCCAAGGGGGGAAGCTGGTGATGGGTGTGAGGTGCTGTCCAGTGAGAACCCATCCCCCCTCCTGCTCAGAGAGCAGCCCCCGTCAGAGGGGACTAGGAAGCAGGAGCTCCGTTTCCACTATGTCCCCCGTCTGACCCCCAGGACGGAGCCCTGGACTGAGTCAGAGGGCACAGCACCTCTCCCGGCCTCTTGATGACAAGTGTGTGACATTAAGGGGGCACTCTCATTGTGATACCTGGTCGCTGTGAGGGTTCAGTGAGAGAGGTCACCACAAGCAGCGAGGGCAGGCTGGAGCCTATGTGGCCCTGATAAGTGTTGACGTAAAGATCAAAGGAGGGTAGAGTGATCTTTTCAGCCCCTGGCAGGTGGACACATGGTGGTTGATTCCACCATAAACCAGTAAAGGCCTCCTAGTGGGGAGAAGCAGCGTGGTCTCAGAGTGCCAGAGACCTGGACAAGGATTCCATTTTGGCCACATGTGAGTGCTGTGTGGTGACAAACAAGTGACTGAGCCTCTCTGAGCCTCAGTTCCCATCTCTGTCCATGTTGAATGGCTCAGGTGACATAAAGTATGAAGGTGCTGGGTTCATAAGAGGAGTTCCAGAGGTGTCATCTCCTCCACATGCCACCCTCTCTAGGACCCTACAAGCCAGAGCTGTGATCCCTGAAGACAGGGGACAGAGGACAGAGCTACTGCATGAAAGTCCAAGAGAGGCTGAGTTCAAAGCTGGAGACCTCAGCAAACAGGACTGTTTACCTTCAGCCTCTGGCCCCTCATCTCAGAGTTCAGAGGAGAAAGGGCTGCTGGCGGGGAGGGGAGGAGAAAGGAAGAGAGAGAGAAAAGAGGCAGAGGAGGGGGAAGAGAGGGGAGAGGAGAGGAGGACGGGGTGAAGGGGAGGGAGCTGAGCTGAGTCTCATCAAGAGGCCAGTGGAAAGGCCTTAGGACAAGCCTGGGGACAGAGGCGATCAATTGCCCCAACTTTTAGTTTACTCAGGGCCAATGCAGTCGTTTCTTTCAAAAAGAGTTAAACATTTTCCTCCAAAATTATTCCTGGAGAAATAGTGCTTTTTTTATTTGGCTGGGTTGGAGGGCTGGCTCTGTTTCTGAGCAGTCTGTCTTTTCAGTTGCTGGACAGACACACCCTCCTGTCTGCTTGGCCAGGGGCCCTATAGGGACAGTGGAGCGCAGGAAACTCCCCTAGAGACCCCGCAGCCTCTGCCCAGAGGGACACTGTGCACTAATTCCATCCACCCGGCTCTCTGAGAGCATCACCTGTGCCAGGCAAGGAGACGCACCGCACGGCCCTCAGGGAAGTCCTGACCCTGACGGTGGAGGCACAGCTGTATGGAGTGCACAGCTGGCTCGAATCAGAATCCCCCAGGGTCAAAGGCCGAAATGTCCCCGGAAGCCCTGGTAGTGTGTCCTGCCCTTTGCAGGATGAAAACTGAGACCCAGAGAGAGGACTGGTCTTCAGAGGGTGCAGAACCCTCCCAGCATCGGACATAAGTCCCCCCAGCTCCCTCCTGCCTCACGTTCCACAGGCCCCGTACAGGGTCCTAGAACCACCCTGGAAAGGGGGTCCCTTTGCTCTCAGTGTGGGAGCATCACGGATTAACTGCCTGGGAGAGCGGGATGTGGGGAGTGGATTCAGAGCCGCCACCTGCCTGGGATGCTGGATTTTCATGGGTGCTGCTGTCTATTTATCCCGCAAAGATCTCCTCCACTGCTTGCGAAAAGTCTGCGGGGACAACACAGTGTTCTGTCCTCAGACTGGAAATGGACAGATGACCATTCCTGGTAACAGGATTTATTACGTCTATTTGAACAAACTTGTTACAGAAATCACTAACTTTTTGTCTCTTGAGAGAAAACTGAAAATAAACAAAGTAAAAAAAATTTCCCTTGAGAGTGTTTTCTCCTGTCTAAGAAAACTCATTTAAGTATGTGTGAAAGCTCAGAATATTAAAAAAAGGGACGTTGAAAAATATCCCTGACTATTGATCTTTAAAAAAATATATTGGTCTTGTTAGTTTTCCCCATGTTTATGATAACTTCACTGAGGACCACCTTAAAACCCGGAGAATGTAGAGAAGGACATTGGGAAATATTCCCTAGAATTGTGTCACTCTGGGACAGCCCCACCAAACATTATGTTGTGTTTCTTTTATAAGTCACTTTTCTTTGATTTGTGTATGTGTGTGCACCTGTCTGTATGTGATAGGAATGTCCAAACACAAACTCAGATATGTTTTTAATAGGTAAAGCACTTTGTCTACAGCTCGATTTACATTCCCAGAGAGGGAGTGTGAGCCGGAAGGCCTCAGTGCTGAGTGTTGAGAGAGCAAGTGTCAGGGTTCTCTGGTCTCTGGTGCCATCTGTCTTTGGAGGCCTGCTGTGTCTTGGCCTTTGTCCTTACGCCTTCACTATTGGTTCACCCTAAGAGCTGGGTGACCTTCATCCCTGGCCTTGAGGTCTCCTTGGATTTCTCTTTGAGCTAATCCCAGGCCTTTCTAGAGCTCAAGGGAAAATCCTTCCCTTTTACCTCTCTTAGTCACAACCCTCCCTCCATGACAACCCTTGACAGACCTCTGTGAACCCTGGGGGTTCCACCAAGCATAGTTTGGAAACCACTGGCTTAGTGGTCAGGGTATGGCTTTAGCCTGAATACCTGAATCAAGAAAGTACTACTCACCAGGTGTGACCTCAAACAACTTACTGTAAATCCCTCAACATTAATCTCCTTGCCTCTGAAATGCAGATACAAAATTTCCCTGACTGAGGTATCTATAAATATTAAGTGTAATAATACTAAATGTAAGCTCTGGTAGGACAGGATTTGGTTGGAGGGTTGTACAGTGCTTCCCTCTTTTACTACTTAGTAAATATTTGTTGACTGTAAAGCATTGATGTGACTAAGAAGATTTTGGTCCCATCCTTCCTGAAATGACAACTTATGTCCTTTCAAACACCAAATAGTTCCAGAATAGTTACATATTTTTAAGCTACACAATATCCAAAAAATTAGTGGCTGAAAAAAGACTGCAGTTTATTTCCTTCTCATGTAGGTCCAGATGCAGGCAGTGGGTTGACATGGTGGTCCCACTTTGTCAGGACTCAGGCTCCTTCTATCTTGTCGCTCTGCCATTCCTCATGTTTATTTGCCATGTCCCAGGTGGGTCGTTGCTGTGTCCACCTTCCAGTTCAGGGCAAGAGGGGAAGGTAAAAGCACACCCTTTTCTTTGAATGGAATGTTCTAAATGTTGTCTGTGTTATTTCCACTTCTGTTCCACCAGCCAGAGTTTGGTCATATGGTCACACCTAGTTGCAAAGGAAGCTGCTGAGTGCAGTCAATATTCTACATTGGGTGCCATGTCCTAGCTAAAAACTGGGAGGGGAGAGAAAATGAGAATGGACATTAGGCATCACTACTAACATTGTCCCAACATTTTCCCCGAGTGTTCCCAAATTCTCTGGCCCCAGGAGAGCCTTCATTTTCCTTAAAACTGAAATGACTTAGTCTGAACCTCCAGTCAATGTGAAGGCAGAAAATGTTTCCACTTTTTGCAAGTAACTCTGACGATGTTTGAAGTGGTCCCCTCCAGGTCATCTCTGTACAGGCCACTGAGGCTACAGGATCACTGAAGAATATTTACGTCCTGAGTCAGCAATCTTTTTTGAATATTCCCTCCTCTGAGCCCAGGGGACCCTGGCAATATTTCTGAACCACACAAAAGGGAAAAAAGAAGAGAAATTAATGGCATACTGGTGTCTTAAGAGATACCCCTGCCCATAGGGATAGAGGTTTGACACCCTTGCTATATTCAAAATGTGGTCTGCAGACCAACAGCAGAGAGCTTGTAGAAAGGCAAACTCTTGGGACCTACTCCAGACCTACTAATATGGAATCCATCTCCTGATAATCTCCCCAAGTATTCATATACACCTTACAGGCTGATGGGGCACAGCCATATAGCCTAAGCAGGTGAAGGGGAGAAGACTGCTTACTATGAAAACACAGAAGCCTGCAACAAGACGAGTTTTTTTTAGAGTCTTAGGAATTGCAGTTTGGAAGATACCAATTCAGGTAAAACCAAAAGAGTGTTCCAAGGAAGAGAAAGAGTCAGGAGCTTATAAAGACAAAACCCACGAGGCTGTTAATGTTATCTGGCAAGAATTATGATTGACTTTGACACAAGAAAGGAAATAATTGTCCTTAAGAGATAGGCTGTCATGATTTTTTAAGGGTAAGGTTCCAATAAGTAGATAGGTAGTCACAAATTACTGTAGGGTAAGGGTCTGATATGTATCTTGAGTCTGAAGACTGGGCAGATGTTCTGGATGTCGATATTAAGAAAATAATTGGTCAAAGTTCAGAACCCATTTGAGCTGAGATGTGCATAAGTCACAATTCTTAATTCTTGACTTTCCGTTCACATTTCCCCCTTATGTTCGAGATCTTTTTGGGGAAAACACTGATGATCAACCATTTGTTTACTTGGCATTAGCGTGGACTTCTTTGGTGCTGGGAAGACTTATTCGCAGAGGATCATGTCCCATGGAGGGGGAAAAGAGGTGGTTGTGCAGGAGATACGCTTTTAGAGAGCTTACGGCCACATTTGAGCAATAAGGAGCCACCTAGGAAGTAAGTCTTAGGCAGCACTCAATATAGGAGAAATTCATGGATCTTCATTAGGAGGAATCTTATGGGAGTAATCAATCACCTCCAGATGTCAAGCTATCATTATTCCCTTGGAGGCTGTCATAGTACAACAATGGGAGATATAAAACATAAGAAGTTTAAAACCAACGGAGAACAAATTAGAAAAATGATTAGCATGACTAGTTGCAATCTTGATTAAAATAAGGCACCAAGTCCAGAGGGGAGCCAGCTGAAAAAGATTTCTAGATGTCAAGGTTTAAGTCTCTTTTTGCAGTTTGAAATGTCTCTGATGATGACATCGTGTGTTTAGGTAATCTTTCTGAGTGACTTATACAGCAACAGGCACAAAGATTGTCTATGCATGAGCTATTATGGCGATTTCCCTGAGGTTTATATCAAGTTGTACAATTTTAGCTTACCTGGCTTCAGAAAAAAGGGCAGTTTTATTTCTCAATGATTCCAAGTCAAAAAAGATTAGAGGAAAAACTGGAAACAGTAGTTTGGAGAGTCAGAGCCAGATATTGGAGGAAACTAGAAGAATTCAGGATCTAGTTCAGTTTGCAGGTAAATACCAAAACATCAAAGATAGTTAACAGCACCAGAATCTATTATCCACAAAGTTACATTTACTGAAACATTTTTTTTCTCTCTAAAATCACCCTCATTCTACCAAATATTGCAAAGTTAAGATTAATTTTTTGTTAACATAAGTCTGGTATCAATAAACTTGTCCTGATTATTTATCTAAGTGTAACAAAAATAGCAACTGATCACATAAGCTCTTTTAAATCTGCTTTCCTGGAACTTTTCATTAGGAATCTCAGAATGAACCTTTAAAGGCCTCTCAAGCCCAGGAAATCCAAGCCATACACTTGCCATCAGACTTTGCCTGCAATACCTATAGATTTAGGTGAATCCCTCCCTTCTTGAGATCCCCAAAATATCTTGAGCTTCCTGCAATTGCCAGGAAGTGACCTTCCTTACTCACCTGATTAGACAGCTGGGAACCCTGTAAGCAAAGTACCAGACTGTTTTTCCAAGGGGATTTTTGGCTACAGAAAGTCAACCTTAGTTCCTTAAAGCTGGATGGTAATATCTGAATTTATGCATACTCTTAAATATGACATTCCAAACAAAGCCTTGGTAATAAATCAATGTTTTTCCAATTGTGTCCTGTTCTAAAGAGAGCAGATTATTTTGAATTTATGTAAATGACTAAATTGCCATGAAAATAAGAATAGTCATTAACAGTTTCTGAGTCCTGGAGAGTTCAGATGGGGAGAAAAAGATAAATGTTTCATCTTTGTTTACAAAGCTATACAATATCAAATTGCTGCAAGTCCTAGATGTCTTGAGAGAAGAGGGTTCCTTAAATCTGGTAGAATGAAACATTTAAAAATAGGCAATATTTAAATGAAAAAGTCATACAAATTATTATTATCTTCATCAGTTCACTCATTCCCATGAATTTAATTCTTGATTTTGATCTTTTTTCCCAGTTTTATGAAGCCATCATTTTCTCCATTTGAGTTCTGTAAATTCTTATCCAGTTCAGTGATATGATCTGAAAGTTTATCAGAAAACTGTACTCCAGAGGAAGTATCAGAGTCCTTCCTATGAATCTCTCTGAAGGTGAAACATATTTGTAAAAGCAACAGTGTAAACAATAACTCTCTGTAAATGAAAAAAGACTTAAAAATACCCAATATTTAAGATCTGAGAGTTTGTTATAATGAAACTGACAAGAAAATTTCGTTATTTCTGTGACACAACATTTGAAGAAAGTAACTAGATTTATGACTGATAGCATTATACCGGGATGTATTACTTTTCCAAGAATTTTACATAGTTTCTGAAACAAAACAAGTTTTTTTCAAGTTATCAAAAGGTTTGGTGAAACTACTTTAAAGTAGTTATACCAAAAAACACAATTATTCTTGGAGTTCACCTAAAACTCTCATCCAATTTACAATTAATTTACATATGAAAATTTTATCACACCAAGTTAGATTTCTTGCTAAGAAATTTTATATTAAAATTGGGTTCACTAAAAGTATTATACTTAATGTTGATAACTCTAAAGATGCAACCATATTAATTAAACTAACAAACTTAAACTAGCTTTTTAAAAATTTTTTATTGGAGTATAGTTGATTTACAATGTTGCATTAGTTTCAGGTGTACAGCAAAGAGAATCAGTTGTACATATACATATGTCTACTCTTTTCTAGATTCTTTTCCCACATAGGCCATTACAGAGTACTGAGTAGAGTTCCCTGTGCTATACTGTAGATCCTTATTAGTTATATATTTTATATATAGTAGTGTGTATATATCAATCCCAACCTCCCAGTTTATCCCTCCCCACTTACCCCCTGGTAACCATAAGTTTGTTTTCTACATCTGTAATTCTATTTCTGTTTTGTAGATCAGTTCATTTGTACCCATTTTTTTAGATTCCACCTATAAGCAATATCATATATGATGTTTGTCTTTCTCTGTCTGACTTACTTCACTCACTATGACAATCTCTAGGTCCATCCATGTTGCTGCAAATGGCATTATTTCATTTTTTATGGCTGAGTAATATTCCATTGTATATATATATATATATATATATATACCACATCTTTATCCATTCCTCTGTTGATGAACATTTAAGTTGCTTCCATGTCTTGGCTATTGTAAATAGTGCTGCAATGAACATTGGGGTGCATATATCTTTTCGAATTATGGCTTTCTCCTGATATATGCCCAGGAGTGGGATTGCTGGATCATGTAGTAGCTCTATTTTTAGTTTTTTAAGGAACCTCCATACTGTTCTCCATAGTGGCTGTACCAATTTACATTCCCACCAATGGTGATGAGGGTTCCCTTTTCTCCAAACCCTCTCCAGCATTTATTGTTTGTAGATTTTTTGATGATAGCCATACTGACCAGTGTGAGGTGATGACTCATTGTAGTTTTGATTTTCATTTCTCTAATAGTTAGTGATGTTGAGCACCTTTTCATGTGCTTTTTAGCCATCTGTATGTCTTCTTTGGAGAAATGTCTATTTAGATCTTCTGCCCATTTTTTTGATTGGGCTCTTTGTTTTTTTGATATTGAGCCGTATGTTTGTATATTTTGGAGATTAATCCCCTGTCAGTTGGTTCATTTGCAAATATTTTCTCTCATTCTGAGGGTTGTCTTTTCATTTTGTTTATGGTTTCCTTTGCTGTGCAAAAGATTTTAAGCTTAATTAGGTCTCATTTATTTATTTTTGTTTTTATTTTCATTAATCTAGGAGGTGAATTGAGAAAGATCTTGCTGCAATTTATGTCAAAAATGTTCTGCCTATGTTTTCCTCTACGAGTTTTATAGTATCCAGGCTTACATTTAGGTCTTTAATCCATTTTGAGCTTATTTTTGTGTATAGTGTTAGGGAGTGTTCTAATTTCATGCATTTACATTAAGCTGTCTGGTTTTTCTAGCACCACTTATTGAAAAGACTGTTTTCTCCACTGTATATTCTTGCCTCCTTTGTCATAGATTAGGTGACCATAGCTGCATGGGTTTATTTCTGGGCTTTCTATCCTGTTCCATTGATCTATATTTCTGTTTTTTGTGCCAGTACCATACTGTTTTGATGACTGTAGCTTTGTAGTATAGTCTGAAGTCAGGGAGTTTGAGTCCTCCAGCTCTGTTTTTCTTTCTTAAGATTGCTTTGGCTATTCGGGGTCTATTGTGTTTCCATACATATTGTAAAATTTTTTGTTCTAGTTCTGTGAAAAATGCCATTGGTAATTTGATAGGGATTGCATTGAATCTATAGATTGCTTTGGGTAGTATAGTCATTTTCACAATATTGATTCTTCCAATCCAAGAACATGGTATATCTCTCCATCTGTGTCATCTTTGATATCTTTCATCAGTATGTTATAGTTTTCTGAGTACAGGTCTTTTGCCACCTTAGGTAGGTTTATCCCTAGGTATTTTATTCTTTTTGATGCAATGGTAAATGGGATTGTTTCCTTGATCTCTCTTTCCGATCTTTCATTGTTAGTGTAGAGGAATGCCAGAGATTTCTGTGCATTAATTTTGTATCCTGCAACTTTACCAAATTCACTGATGAGCTCAAGTAGTTTTCTGGTGGCATCTTTAGGATTTTCTATGTATAGTATCATGTCATCTGCAAACAGTGACAGTTTTACTTCTTCTTTTCCAATTTGTATTCCTTTTATTTCTTTTCCTTTTCTGATTGCCATGGCTAGGACTTCCAAAACTATGTTGAATAAGACTGGCGAGAGTGGACATCCTTGTCTTGTGCCTGATCTTAGAGGAAATGCTTTCAGTTTTTCACCATTGAGAATGATGTTTGCTGTGGGTTTGTCATATATGGCCTTTAATATGTTGAGGTAGGTTCACTCTATGTCCATTTTCTGGAAAGTTTTTATCATAAATGGGTTTTGAATTTTGTCAAAACACCTTTTCTTCATCTATTGCGATGATCATATGGGTTTTATTCTTCAATTTGTTGATGTGGTGTATCACATTGATTGATTTGCAGATTTTGAAAATCCTTGCATCCCTGGGAGAAACTCCACTGATCATGGTGTATGATCCCTTTAATGTGTTGTTGGATTTGGTTTGCTAGTATTTTTTTGAAGTTTTATGTGTCTATGTTCATCAGGGATATTTGCCGGTAATTTTCTTTTTTTGTGATATCATTGTCTGGTTTTGGTATCAGGGTGATGGTGGCCTCATAGAATGAGCTTGGGGGTGTTCCTTCCTCTGCAATTTTTTGGAAGAGTTTGAGAATGGTAGATGTTAACTCTTCTCTAAATGTTTGGTAGAATTCCCCTGTGAAGCCATCTTGTCCTGGACTTTTCTTTGTTGGAAGATTTTTAATCACACTTTCAATATCAGTACTTGTGACTGGTCCATTCATATTTTCTATTTCTTCCTGGTTCAGTCTTAGAAGGTTGTACTTTTCTAAGAATTTGTCCATTTCTTCCAGGTTGTCCATTTTATTGGTTTATAGGTGCTTGTCGTAGTCTTTTATGATCTTTTGTATTTCTGTGATGTCTGTCATAACTTTTCCTTTTCTATTTCTAATTTTATTGATTTGAGTCTTCTCCCTTTTTTTCTTGATGAGTCTGGCTAAAGGTTTATCAATTTTGTTTATCTTCTCAAAGAACCAGCTTTTAGTTTCATTGATCTTTGCTATTGTTTTCTTTGTCTCTATTTCATTTGTTTCTGCTTGGATCTTTATGATTTCTTTCCTTCTACTAACTTTGGGTTTTGATTGTTCTTCTTTCTCTAGTTGCTTTAGGTGTAAGGTAGGTTGTTTATTTGAGATTTTTCTTGTTTCTTGAGGTAAGATTGTATTGCTATTAACTTCCCTCTTAGAACTGCTTTTGCTACATCCCATAGGTTTTGGATCATCGTGTTTTCATTGCCATTTGTCTCTAGGTATTTTTTAATTTCCTCTTTGATTTCTTCAGTGATCCATTGGTTGTTTAGTAATATATTTTTTAGCCTCCATGTGTTTGTGTTTTCTACCATTTTTTTTCTTGTAATTGATTTCTAATCTCATAGTGTTGCGGTCAGAAAAGATGATTGATAGATTTCAATGTTCTTAAATTTACCAAGGCTTGATTTGTGACCCAAGATGTGATCTATCCTGGAGAATGTTCCATGTGCACTTGAGAAGAAAGTGTATTCTGCTGCTTTCCAATGGAATGTCCTATAATTATCAATTAAGTCTATCAGGTCTAATGTGTCATTTAAGACTTGTGTTTCCTTATTAATTTTCTGTCTGGATGATATGTCCATTGGGGTAAGTGGGGTGTTAAAGTCCCACACTATTATTGTGTTACTGTTGATTTCCCTGTTATGGCTGTTAGCAGTTGCCTTATATATTGAGGTGCTCCTATGTTGGGTGCATAAATATTTACAATTGTTATGCCTTTTTTTTGGATTGAACCCTTGATCATTATGTAGTGTCCATCCTTGTCTCTTGTAACAGTCTTTATTTTAAAGTCTATTTTGTCTGGTATGAGTATTGCTACTCCAACTTTCTTTTGATTTCTATTTGCATGCAATATCTTTTTTCATCCCCTCACTTTCTGTCTGTATGTGTCCCTAGGTCTGAAGTGGGTCTCTTTCATAAAGCATATATACAGGTCTTGTTTTTGTTTGCACTCAGCCATTCTATGTCTTTTGGTTGGTGCATTTAATCCATTTACACTTAAGGTAATTATCGATATGTATGTTCCTATTGTCATTTTCTTAATTGTTTTGGGTTTGTTTTTGTAGGTCTTTTTTCTTCCCTTCCTCTTTTGTTCTCTTCTCTTGTGTTTCCCGCCTAGAGAAGTTCCTTTAGCATTTGTTGTGAAGCTGGTTTGGTAGTGCTGAATTCTCTTAGTTTTTGCTTATCTGTAAGGTTTATGATTTCTCTGTCAAATCTGAAGGAGAGCCTTGCTGGGTACAGTATTCTTGGTTGTAGGTTCTTCCCTTTCGTCACTTTAAAATATATCATGCCACTCCCTTCTGGCTTGCAGAGTTTCTGCTGAAAAATCAGCTGATAACCTTATAGGGAGTCCCTTGTATGTTATATGTCGCTTTTCCCTTGTTGCTTTTAATATTTTCTCTTTGTATTTAATTTTTGTTAGTTTGATCAATATGTGTCTCAGCATGTTCCTCCTTGGGTTTATCCTGTATGGGACTCTCTGCGTTTCCTGGACTTGAGTGACTATTTCCTTTCCCATGTTAAGGAAGTTTTTGACTATAATCTCTTCAAATATTTTCTCAGACACTTTCTCTTGTTCTTCTTCTGGGACCCCTACAATTTGAATGTTGGTTCATTTAATGTTGTCCCAGAGATCTCTGAGAATGTCCTGATTTCTTTTCATTCTTTTTTCTTTACTCTGTTCCACAGCAGAGATTTCCACCATTCTGTCTTCAAGGTCACTTATCCATTCTTCTGCCTCAGTTATTCTGCTATTGATTCCTTCTACTGTATTTTTCATTTCAGTTATTGTACTGTTCATCTCTGTTTGCTTGTTCTTTAGTTCTTTTACATCTTTGTTAAACATTTCTTGTATCTTCTCAACCCGTGCCTCCATTCTTTTTCTGAGATCTTGGATCATCTTTATTATCATTACTCTGAATTCTTTTTCAGGTAGATTGCCTATTTCCTCTTCATTTATTTGGTCTTGTAGGTTTTTACCTTGCTCCTTCATCTGTGACATATTTTTTTGCTGTCTCATTTTTTTCCCCTTTTTTTAATGAGTGGGATTGTGTTCTTGTCTTATTGGTTGTTTGGCCTCAGGCTTTCAACACTGGAGTTTGTAAGCTGTTGGGTAGAGCTAGGTCGTGGTGCTGAGATGAGGACCTCCAGGAGACCTCCAATGAATATTCCCTGGGGTCTGAGGTTCACTGCTAGTGCGGTGTTTGGACCCAGAGCTCCCACTGAAGGGGCTTTGCCCTGACTCCTGGCTCGTGAACCAAGATCCTGCAAGCCACGTGGGGTGGCAAAAAAAAAAAAAAGGAGAACAATTACAAAGAATAAAAATAAAATTAGACTAGGTAACTAACAGATATGTTAGAAAGAATATAAAAATAAAAATATAGATGAAACAACAACCAGAATTTAAAACAGAACCACAATAGTAAAAGCAGAGGAGAAGAAAAAAAAAAGGTGGAAAAGGCCTTGGCTGTGGACAGTGGGGCCTAGGCAGGGGCAGGGTTTGGGTGGTGGGTGGGGCCTATGCTTAGGACCCACATGGCTGGGAAAGATCCTGGGGGGGTGGTGGGAGTGGGGCTTAGGCTCAAAGCAACAGAAGGGGCCCAGACATGCCTCTGGTCTCAGAGGGTGGGGGACCCTGCCTGAGATCCCATCAGGCTTCCTGGGCCCGAGTGGGTGGGACAAACGTCCTCTGCTTCTCTCCCACTCCTCTGGTCCTGGAGGGCCCCTCCTGCCTGCCTCTCCTATTCTCCCGCAGCCTCCCTCCTATGTCCCCCATACCAACACAGCCTAGAGGGGGCCTCTGAGGGTGTAGGACCCAGCTGAGAGACAGGCAGACTTCCAGGGCCGATTGGGCATGGGAAACGCTCGGCACACTCCCCCTGCTCCAAGCCCCCGAGGGTCCCTCTAGGCTTAGGGACCCCTCCCCCCATCTCAGCCACCCCTCAGTGGTGCCTGTCCTGTCCAGCCTCCACTTCTCTTCCCCTTTCAGTCCTCCATGTCCTACTGGTTTGCTTAGGGGTTCTTCCCATCTCCTTGGGCATCGAGGTCACCCACCAGCATCTGGCAGGCACCCTAGTTGTGGGGAGACGCGAACTCTGCATCTTCCCACACCACCATCTTGACCTCACGCATTAATTGACTCTACTGTGAGGACAGTGATTTTGATGGATTCTGGGGATACAGTAAGCTGGTCATTTTAGAAGTACATCCACAAATTCTTTGATGATCCTGGCTTCAAGAGATGAGTTTAATTACCCTCTCCTTGAGCTGGAGTGGACTTAGTGGCTTGTTGCTAATGAAGGGAATGTGAATGAAGGGATGTGGTATCATTTCTGAGATTGGGTTATAAAAAGATACTACTTCTATCTTGGGTTCTCTCTCTCTCTCTCACACAACACACACACAGACTCTAGCGGAAGCCATGTCTGAAGCAGCCCTATGAATAGACCCAAAGGCAAACAGCTGAGGCCTCTTGCCAACAGCCATGTGAGTGAGTCTGGATGTGGAATTCCAGCCCCGGGCAGGTGTGCACGGTCTCACAAGAGACCCTGAACCAGAACCACCCATCTCAGCCCCTCCCAGATTCCAGACCCTCAGAAACTGTGAGATAATAAATGTTTTGTTGTCCCAAGCTGTAAACTTTCAGAATGATTTATTATACAGCAGGAAATTAACCCAAATCCACATCACCTGCCCACTTGGCTCTCAGGATAGGGAAAGACAGTAAACCGGGACATTTGAGTATTATGGAAGAAAGCAGACACA
The DNA here is from genome assembly GCF_028023285.1 of Balaenoptera ricei. Taxonomy (NCBI): domain Eukaryota; kingdom Metazoa; phylum Chordata; class Mammalia; order Artiodactyla; family Balaenopteridae; genus Balaenoptera; species Balaenoptera ricei. Next base: position 178,143,774 of record NC_082640.1, on the reverse strand, counting down.
GCATGGTGTGTGCCATACAGTTGATGCCTCAGTAAATGGGTGTTCCCTCGGCCTTTCCTCTTTTTAAACAAGTTTACCCATTCTTCCTTCACCACACAGAGACCTGGTCATAATGAGGATGTAATCACAGGTGATATAATCTTTATGTTAAGAACTCAAATTTTCACAAATACCTTCTGAGGGAGGTACAGTTATTCTGTTTTACATATGAGGAAATTGAGGTACAGAGAGATGAAGCGAATTCCCAAGGTTGCAAGGCAGTAAGTGCCCAGTGGGGATTCCGCACCAGGCCAGCTGGCTTTGGAGCCCGCAGTGTTGTCCTCTCCAGGAAACACAGGCCAGTCCCGACTGCCCTGTTCCCAGCCTGGCTGCAGAGACACCACATGCAGCCCATGGGAAGGTGGAGGCATCCTGACTCTCCTCTGGGCCAGCCCGTGGAAAGATCTGGCACCTGGTCCAGAAAACGTGTGTAATGGAGCAGGATCCTAAGGGGTCTTCCTGGGACAGACCGCACCATGTCCTCCACCTGCCTCTGGTTTGTAGAAAAACTTTAGCCTCCTAGGCCTTCCCCGAGTTCCAAAGAATAACTTTAATCAGAGAAGTGAGAAAATGCAGAAGCAAAGGAAAACAGTCAAGCAAGACAAAATAATCATAGTTTAAGTGTTAAACAAAATCAAGGATCTTTAGTTCCTCCTCAAGGGCTATAGAGAATATTCTGAGCCATATCCTTTGAGTTATTTTGCAGAAACTGAAACCCCAGCAGGTGGAAGCTGCCCACTAGCACATAGACCCCAGACCAGTTGAACCAGAAGGTTGATGATGCTGACTCCAAATTACCTCACCACCAACCAATCAGAAGAATGTCCATGAGCTGATCATGTACCCCACAATCCCCTCCCCTCACCTTGTCTTTAAAAACATTTCCCTGGGGGCTTCCCTGGTGGCGCAGTGGTTGAGGCCTGCTAATGCAGGGGACACGGGTTCGAGCACTGGTCTGGGAAGATCCCACATGCTGCGGAGCAACTGAGCCCTTGAACCACAACTACTGAGCCTGCGCGTCTGGAGCCTGTGCCCTGCAACAAGAGAGGCCACGATAGTGAGAGGCCCGCGCACGGCAATGAAGAGTGGTCCCCACTTGCTGCAAATAGAGAAAGCCCTCGCACAGAAACGAAGATCCAACACAGCCATAAATAAATAAATTAATTAATTAATTAAAAAAAAATTCACCCACTCCATCTTCCCAGAAAAAGCCTATTTAAAACAAAAAACAAAAAACATTTCCCTGAAAGCCATCAGGGAGTTTCCGGTCTTTTGAGCACTAGCTGACTGTACTCCTTGCTTGATGCCCTGCAATAAACGCTGCACTTTCCTTTACCACAACCTGGGGTCAGACTGGTTTCATTGCCCATGGGCGAGCAGACCCAAGTTTGGTTCAGTAACACGTGGACAGTAATAGTTTCTGATTTTAGGCATCCTGGAGCATGAAGTCACCTGCAGGCTGCAGGACTCTTGGTTAATATGGGTGCTGTTGACCAGAAGCCCTCACATGCACTCCACTTCCTCCTGTACCCCCTCGGCAGCCTGGTCTGGCCTGAGACCCTCTCCTATATCACAGGGCTCTCCACTCTCCTTTGCAGGTGGTCTCCTGTCACATCGATCACCTCCCGCCTCTTACCTGGGGTGCTGTAGCTCTCTCCATGTTTCAGAGATTTCTGGTAACCAGAATTTTGATATAGCTCCTCCTTGGCTTCTCTCTTTGGTGATCTATCCCACTGACTATGCCCTAAATAACCCCCCACCCCACTGTTCTCTGCTCCCCATCTCAGTAAACAGTGCCTCTATCTTCCCAGCTCAGCCAGGAACCTGGAGTCATCCTCCCTCCTCCAGCCTCCCCTTTAGTGAGGGGCAAGATCTCCCTCTTCCACATCCCTGGAAACCACTTATTCTCCACCTCTGCTGCCCTCACTCTGGTCCCAGCTCCCGGCACTGCTCCCTGTGTCAGTGACCCCTGGGTTGTCTGCACTCCTCCCCGCCTGCTCCCTCCCAGTCTGTTTTCTGCAAGGTCTCCAGAACATCTTTAGGGATACAGGCTGTTCAGGGCACTCTTGTGTTTGAAGTCCCCACCTCCAACCCCAGGCGTCCCTTCCATCCTCTGGTCCAGCAGCACCCACGTGGTCTGGACCTGCCCACCTCTGCAGCTGGGACACCAGCACCAGGTCCCCAAGCACATTCCTGAGTGTAGAGCTGTCCCTGCAGAGCCCACAGGTCCCTCAACTCATGCCAGGAGAAGGGAGGGTTTCAACTCCCTTTATAAACAAGGGGACCTCTGAGAACATTCTGTCTCAGGCTTCAGTTTGATGCAATCACCCATGAGTCAACCACTTTGTTATACCTAGGGCTGCACAGCATGTGGCAGGAAGCCTTCCCTGGTCCTTCTTGGTGGAATAGCCCCTCCTCTGACTCCTCCAAACCCGTTCCCACTCCCCTTACAGCAAGAGCCTTTGCCTGCTGTCCCCATGATGTGACTTCCCCTTAGCTCTGCAGGGAGTACTGATAGCTTTTGGCTGTGGGGATGGCTGCTTCTTGTTCACCCTTGTTCCCTATAGACAGAGCTGCCAGATTTGGCAAACGAATTCCTGGGACCTACCCCACAATTCCTGGGACATACTTATACTAAAAAATGATTGATTATCTGGAATTCATATTTATCTGGGTGTCCTATATGTTATTAGCAGCCCCACCTGCATGATGCACTCAGGTAGGGGTCCAGGGCTCAAGGAATAGGGGGGTCTTAGGCAGTGGCCTGAGGACTTGCAGAGGCATGGAATCTTCTGCAGCCTCCCTCACTTAGCCCCTTCATTCTTTCACCCAACATTTGTTGAGGGCACTTTGGGCCAAGGCCCGTGCCAGGCACTGGGGCGAACCCTCAGGGATTTCCTGGTGTGTGAGAGACACAGAAACATAGAGAGATCATAACTATACAGTGTGGGAAGTGGTGGAGGGAGGGGTGGGTGTGGGGGACCAGAAATGGTCTGGGGGAGTCAGGAAAGCTCCACCAAGGATGGACCTCTGGGCAGAGTCCTGAAGTTGTGCCTGGGTTTGTGTTTATTACCAGCTGTGGCTCGACAAGGACTAGCTGGAGAAATGCCTAATACTAAAGAGTGTCTGGGCCCTAGGGGTGTAGAGTATAAGAGTCTTCAGGCCCTGAAGCTGGGTGGTGGCAGCTGCAGGGAGGAGGGGGAGCAGATTCCCTGGGGCCTGAGCCAAATCGGAAACCCCATGGTCTTCTGTCTGCCTGTGCATCCGAATCCTGAGAGGAGTTTGTTAAAACACGCTGATTCTTCGGGTAAGGGCCAGGAATAGGCATTTTTAAGAAGCTCCCTGGGTGATGTTGGTCACAGTCTGAGAAATGCTGCTGTAGGGTCAGGGCCCCTTCCCCTGTCTGGTTTCCTCCAAGCCTTCAAACAGCCCCGTTACCATCACCCCATCGAGCAGTGGGGGGAATGGACACGTGTGTTTGCTCAGCACACCTGGGAGAAGAGACCGGGCCCTTGTCCCATAGTCCTTTACCCCACGCCCGCCAGACCCATCTCCCCAACCCCCAGCCCACCCCACCGCCACCCCGCCCTGGTCCCTTAACATCTGTGAAGGAAATGTACCTGCTGATCAAAGCCACGAATGGTTCATAGCAGCCTCTCTGGGAGACTGATTGAGAAGCAGGGGCCCAGAGAGGGGAAGACTTTGAGCACCATCTCTCCCACCCCACCCTGCCCAGGTACACAACAAATGCTCAGCTCCTGGTACAACCAGAGGCTGCGGCTGTAGTAGTTGCTGAGAAGCCACCCATCTCCAGAAGGCTGTGTGCGCCCACGTGTGCACATATGGGCGAGTTAGCAATGCGGGCGTGTGTAGGAGCATTTCGTTATCTGTACTCTGCGTCTTCACAGAAAATCACCATCAGGAATGGCATGTGGTCTCTCGTACTGGATTCTCCCAAGTGGCCAAAGCACTTTTGTGTCTGTAGGTGTTGCCACCTCAGGGCAACCTCACTCCCACCTCATTCCTTGGGGATAGGTGGCAGATAGTCCACTTTGGGGTGCAGCTCTCTAGGAAACAGGAGAAGGTCACTGACGTCACCCACTTGCCATCCCAGCCCCTTGCACAGGTGCCTCTCTGCCTCTTCATTAACTGAGACAATATATGCAGAGGGCTTAGAAGAGTGCCAGGCACGCAATAGGTGGCATCCAAGTGCTACCCAGTGTTAGGAGTGCCACCCCCACCCCCAGCACCCTGCACAGCCTAACAGGTGCTGGTGAAGAGCGAGCGTCCCAGGCTCCAGCCACCCATGTCCTGTCAGTTCCGTGAACAGGACACACTCTCCCACCTCTGGGTCTTCTTCACTCACGTTGTGCACAAGTAACGTTCGCTCCGTTCACTCCTGCTTGTCCCTCAGCTCTTGGCTTCAATGCCACCACCCCAGAGCTCCCTCTGGAGCCCCAGCTGTAGAAAGTCCTTGACTATCTCTCTTAGCGACCTGTTCTCCTCCTTAACTGGTCTCCGGCTTCTGCCTTCACAACCCTAACCCCACACCTATTCTCTTCCCTACTTTTTTTTTAACGTTTCACTAAAAAAGTCAACTTTCTAGTTTGGAACAATTTTAGATATACAGAAAAGTTGTAATGACAGTGCAGAGAGCTCCTGTGACGTAAACATCTTACATAGCCATGGTATATTTCTGAAAACTAAGGAGTGAACCTTTTTACTGTATAGACTCATTTGGATTTCACTTTTCCCACTAATATCCCTTTTCTTCTCCAGGATCCCATCCAAGAAACCACATTACACTTAGTTTCCAGGTCTCCTTAGTTTTACCTGGCCTGTGACAGTTTCTCAGGAGTCTTAATTTGTCCCGGCTGCCATAACAAAATACCACAGGCTGAGTGGTTTGTACATGGTGGAAATCTACTCTTTACAGTTTTGAAGGCTGGAGATCCGGGAACCAGCATGGCCAGGTGAGGGCTCTCTTCTGCTTGTGTCCGCACATGGGAAGGGGCGAGAGAGAGCTTTGGGGTCTCTTGTTTGTTTGTTTGTTGTTCTTATTAGTCATCCACTTTATACACATCAGTGTATACATGTCAATCCCAATCTCCCAATTCATCACACCACAACCCTCATCTCTGGGGTCTCTTTTAAGGGCACTAATCCCATTCATGAAGGCTCTACCCTCATGACCTAGTCACCTCCCCATGACACCACCTTCTAATACCATCATACTGGGGGTGAGGATTTCAACATGTGAATTTTGAGGGAACACAAACCTGCAGTTCATAGCATCAGGCTTTCCTTGTTTTGCATAACCTTGGCACTTTTGAAGAGTACTGCTGGTCAGGTATTTTGTTGAATGTCCCTCAGTTGGGGTCTGTATGCTGTTTTCTCATCATCAGAGTGAGGTTATGTGTTTGGGGGAAGATCCCACTGAGGCAATGCTCCCTTCTCATCACCCCATATCAGAAGAAACAAGATGATAACACAACATACCACTGGTGAAGTTGACCTTGACCACACAGTCAGGGTACTTCACCCAAGGTCATGGATGTCAGGTCTCTCCACCTAGCACTACTATTCTTTACTTCCTGCTCTAATTGTCAAACTCACACTCCATAGCATTTGCCATCAACTGATATGTGATGTATTTTACTTTTCTTTTTTATTCTTTGTTATTTTTTTTGTTATTGTCACTCCATACTAGAATATAGTTCCTCCAGAGCAGAGATCTTTGTTGTTGTCTTCATTTATCTCCAGCACCTGGAGCAGTGCCAGGGGCTATTCAATAAACATCTGTGGACAAAAGAATTACCTTCATCACAGTTTGTAATTCTGCTTGTTTGTTTGTGTACCTGGTTATTGCCTAAGCCCGCATCTGCTGGGCTCACCATTACACCCTTTTACTAGCTCCTTGCCTGATTCCCTGTAGGCACCCCATGAGCAATGGCCTTTGGATGAAAGAGCTAAATAAACAAGTGTAGTCTGGGCAAGGCTGTTTAATGGGGCATGAAGTGCTTCCTCTGGAGACCAAGTTCATTCTTTTTGGTCTGGGTTTCTGCAGGGAGAGGTGGGGAAAGGAGTCCTGGGCCCTAGCATTGTTCCTCCACTTTCTGGCAGCAGTGGAGTCCACAAGGGGAGGGCCTCAGAGTGCACATAGTCAGAGAGGGAAGTGAAAGTGGGTTCCTAAGAACACGAATGAACTTGGCAACAGCTGCCAAGAAACTCAAAGGGGGAGTCACTGCTATGGGTTGAATTGTGTCCCCCCAAATTCATATGTTGAAGTCCTATCCCCCAGTACCTCAGAACGTGACTGGATTTGGAGATGGCATCTTTAAAGAGATGATTAAGTTAAAATTAAGGTGGGCCCCAACCCAATATGACTGGTGGAGATTGGAAGAGGAGAAGATTAGGACACAGACATCCACACACACAGGGAAGCCCATGTGAGGACACAGAGAGAAGACGGTCGTCTACAAACACAAAAGAGAGCCCTCAGAAGGAACCAGCCCTGATGACACCTTAATCTCAGACTTCCAGCCTCCAGAACTGTAAGATAATACATTTCTGTTGTTAAGCCACTCTGTCTGTGGGACTTTGTTATGGCAGCCTTAGTAAATGAATATGGCGGCTAAGAAAGGGGGTCCTGAGGGGGACAGCCATGCCTAGAATGCGGGCACTGACAGAGCTGGTCCTTTATTTCGCCTGATGAATGAGGTCTATCCCAGGGAGGGGCAGGTGGGGCTGATGGAGAAGCAGGTGTGGATGGGTGTGAGCGCCCCCTAGGGGGATGAATGAAGCATCTATGGTATGCACAGATGGGAGAGTGAGGGGCAGGAAGAGGTCCAGGGAATGATTTAGGTGTGGCGTGGATGGCCAAACCGCCCTGAAATCAGGAGGAGAGAGAAGAGACAAAACCTGGGCCTCGTGTTCAGAGTCCCTGCCGCTGGACTGCAAGCGCTGTCCCCTCTTTCCTCCTTGCTCTCCTTCCCACTCCCTGCCCTGGTCCAGGCTGAAGTCTCCACAATTTCCCATCCACACTGCAGCTCACTCAGCCTCATGCTCTCTCCAGCTGTTCCCTTGGCCTGGAAGTCCCCGCTCTGTTCCCAAATCTGCTGTCTGTGAAGCCCTACATGCTCTTCAAGACCAGCTCAGTGTCACTTCTTCAGCAAAACCTTCCCTGAGCCCTCAGAAGTTAACTCTCTTTTTCTCTCTCTCTGAGTTGCTCTATCAGTTTGTTCAGCCCAGGATCGTGTGACAATTGACTTACAGGACCTGCCGTGACTCCCAGCTCGGCGCTTCCTTCCATGACACCCCAAATCGGCCGCCCCGAGCCCGGCCCGATCCCCACACGGGAGCTGTTTTGTGACTGTTTGCTGAGTGAACTTTAGACAGCGCTGGACCTTGGCCTTACACACGTGGCACAGCCAGGACCTCCCCCTGACCTTGGACTGGCTGAGTAAACTCTGAGAAAAATATTTGCCAAAAAAGACCAGGTGTTGCGAAAGGAAAAGACACACAGGAGCAGGTCTGGCTCCACGAGGAGGCCCCATCCTCCAGAGCTTCCCAAGCCCAAAGCAAAAACGCAGACAAGCCGTCTGGCTCTGGGTGCAGCCATCTACCCTGCCGCCAGCCGACACCTGTGCCATCTGGGTCCCCGAGCCTGGGGGGCTCTGGACAAGCACTTATGTTGCCCTCTATGAAATGAGGACGCTGAGACAGACCTTACAGGGTTGTTGGAGGATTAATGACATCACAGATGCAAAGTGTCCCCACAGCTGGCACATAGTAGGTGCTCAGTACTTTGAGGGATGGTCAAAGCTTGGGGTTCTGACCCCGTTAGTTCTAAGGGGCACCCACACAGTCCAGTCTCTGGGGTCAGAGCGCTGGGCACAGGCTCGTGGAAAGCAAGCTTTGGGCACGTAAGGTGGGGCAACAGGCACTCAGGGGTCAGACTTGGGGGCAGCTAATTAGGGGACAGTCTGAGACTGAGTGAAGGACTCATTCATTCATTGATTCTTGAAAGTGTCCAATCCCCTTTATTTGATAGACAAGGAAGCATGGTGGGTTTCGTGAAGGAGGAGAGTGAGCCTACCTGGGTGACAAGGGAGCTGGTGCCCTGATGCACTTGACCTGGGCTTCTGTTTCTGGGTCATGTCTCCTCTGCAGCAGAGCCCAGGGCTGAGAGGGTGGTCCAAGGACCACACTCCTGGGGTCAAATCCTGCCTCCACCACCAAGGAGCTGTATGACTGGGTAGATTACCTGTTCTCTACAAGCCTCACCTTCCCTATCTGTAAAGTGGGGATAATAGGAGTGCCTGCCTGGTTATTGTGGATAACCAGGATACTGTGAGGGGTAAGTGCAATCATCCAGATTAAGCACCTAGCATCAGTCCTGGAACATAAGCTATTAATGTTGCTGTTACCAGAGCTACTTCCAGAAGGACAATGACACCCAGTGTTTGCAAAATGCTTTATTGTTATTGCTGACACTAAAATCCACAGTTAGTCATCAGGATCTTCAACTGATACTCTAGTATTTGCAACAGGCCTCCATTCTCCCACCCCCAGCCAAGCTCACGAGGTTGTAAATGTACCCACAGGACGGTACAAATCTGGGATGGCTGTGTCCACCATGCCGTCCACCTGCTTTCCTTAAAAGATGGGTGGCACTTGGATGCATTGAAATCAACTGATTTGTGGGGAACATTCTACCCTTTTTATATGATATCAAGGATCCTCCAATCCTTGACCTGACCCTTCATCGTATACATGAGGAAACTGAAGTCCAGAGAGCGACAGTATTACCCAATGTCACACAGCTGGGACAGAAGCCCCACTTCATATCCCCATTCCAGTGTCCTTTCCAAACCATGGCAAACTGGTAGCTGGTATTGCAGACAGGTGGGGAACTAGGCTTGGGAATATGCTTCCTGGTGGAAATATCTACTGGAATAATCCTCCTGGATTGGATTCTGAGCTTCTGTCTGCCACTAGCATGCTGTGTGGCCTCTCTGGATCTCAGTGCTAATCTCCATTGATGAAAGGTGAGAGCAAAACCAAATGTTCTCCAAAGCACCCATCTTGCAATCATGTGAAAAGAAGCAATCATCAGTATTTCAATGTTATTGTTATTACTATTATTTGTGGAAGCCTCATTAGTCAATTAAACCTGCATATATCACCAGCTCCCAGCAGATACATGGCCATAGTGAACCCTCATCTTCCACTATGGAAGCCCGTGCCTTTCAGGAGAAATCCCCATCTCAAGGGCGAGTCACTTTGCCGAGGAAAAGGATGTGTTTGCTGTTCTCCACAATGAGCATCAGAAAGGGCCTGTTGAATACTATCCTTTGAGAGCTCATCCGGGCAGATCTGAACATGAAGATCGTCCCCGTGGCTGCAGCCGCTTGGGTTCCCGACTCGTCCACCTCCACCATGGCTTTGTGCACCATCTGCAGGGGAGACATCAGGCGTCACCGAGCCACCAGGGGCTGGGAGATGCCATCAGGGGGAAACGGACAAGCTTCTGCCCGCAGCATCACTGTCGAAGTTTCTGTGCTCCTGAGCCATGAAGCAGATAGGAGATGATGTGATTGAACAACTACTGCGCACCACGGCTTACAGGTGAGTGCATGCGTCTTTCACTGAATTCTCACTGCATCTAGCAGCAAGCGTGTGACTCTCCAAGTTTATAGAGAGAAAGGAGGCTCAGAGAGGTCAAGTAATTGCTGGAGGTCACACAGCTGGTGAGTGAAGGAGCTAGCATCCAATTCTTAGTTTTGACTGCTTCAGACAAGACACCTTCCCCCAAGGCATGGTGCTGGATAGGGTTTCCCATTGTTCAGATGCAAAGTGAAACCTTTGCTTCTTGAGGGGAAAGAGGAGAGAGAGAGAGAAAGGATTTGGAATGAGGAATGGGATAGAATAGGATGGAACAGGATAGGATAGGATAGGATAGGATAGGATAGGATAGGATAGGATAGGATAGGAATTTCTGAAAGCAGGTGCTCAGGAGCTTCTGGGCTCACCTCAGACACCTGGATGCCGGAATGGTTGGAGATGCCGGTCAGGTCAGCATGGGAGGTGAAGACATCTCTGATCCCCAGCTTGGGGAGGACTTTCTCCAGCTGATAGGAGCCCTCAATGGAGAACTTGGGTAGGTAAAGCTCAAGCTGCCTGGAAAGAGCAGAAGACCTTTCTTGGACCCTTTCAGAGCACTGGCTCACTGAGCTCATATTCCTGCCATCTCCTCTTGGTTTCATAATGCTCCTCCAGCCCGTTGCCTACAATGGAACCCATCCCACTCTGGACTTGGACCTGGGCTGTCCCCAGAGGTCACTGCCCACTCTGATGGCCCCACCAGAAATCCCAGCTTCCAGCCCTGCTCCCTCTAGCTGGGTCAGGCCAGGGGGCTGGGACTTCACATGATGGCTCTGGGCTGGGAGGCGGCTCCCAGGCCAGGTGAGTTCTCCCACCACTGCCGTGTGGCCCTGCAGGTGTGCAGCAGCAGGCCGGCCCTGGAGTGGTGTGAAGAATACCTCTTCATGGACATCTTGAGCCACTTCCTCAGTGTTTTTTCTTTCAGGCCATTTTCCACCTGCCCCATCCCGCCCTCGCGGGGGAGAATGAAGAAGGCGGTGGCGTTCCCTTGGTAGGGGACCCCTACCACCCTGCAGGAGAGGTTTCGGTCCAGGAGGTAGTAAAACTGATCCTCTCGTTTCATCATGGGTACCCGCACCACCGTCTCCGAGGTCACGTGGAAGTCCTGCTCGTGGGTGCTTTTGCGGTTGAAGCTTGTCTCCCACTTAGCTGAAGATTAAAATGGAAAAGGAATTAAACATTCTCAGCTGCCAGTGAAAAGTGTGCAGACAGTAAACCTACCAAACAGACAGCATCCTCTTCGGAGCAGTCTTATTGGCAGAAGTGACTGCCAAACCTCTTGAATATAAAGACAAGCCCCTTCCTAATTCGGGGGACAGGCTTGAACTTTTTGTGGGGCTTTATTTTCACATTTGCAAAACAAGGAGGTTGGTTTTCGTGTCTTCAGAGACCCTTCACCCCTAATGTTGTTTGTCTGAATCTCTGATGTTGGTACTCAAGGTCAAACATCCCAGTGAAGAGGGTAACTAATATGTATGGCTGACAAAGCTACACTATATCTGGGTGAGTTATTCTCTTTTTCACTCTTTTCCCAATATTGGATCTCAATCTGGGTTTGGGAGAAAGGTTGGTAAGGTTCCTGCAAAAACATGATTTTTCCTGCTGGGAAGTCTGTGATTATGCTTCTTGCTTTGTCTGCTTCGTACGGGACGTTTTGTTCAAAGTGGTACAAGTAATTGTTTCCATTTTCTTACTAGTTATCAAATATAGATCCCGCCCCCGTGCCCCACTTAGATTATTTCACAGCTGTCCTCTGCAGCCTCGCCCTGGACCAGGGGACAAGGAATCTTAGAGCCCAAGCACGATACTCACCGTCTGTGACCACGGGAAGAGGGGGGCTTGGTTAACAGCTTAACTATTTTCCTCTTTCCTTTTCCCTCCCTGCCCCTCCCCATCCTCAGCAGGCCCCGCACAGGGCGCTCAGGGGCTCAGTATCTAGAAGGAGAAGCAGGTGTACAAGCTGGGATGAGTAGGGATATTGACAAGAAATGCTAGGGAGATAAAGATGGAGAGGTCAGCTCCTGGGGAGGGGAGAGAGGACTGTTCAGGGAACAGGTTCTTGTTCCAGGATTTCTCGGCTGAGGAAACAGCCCCTAGGAGGATGTGGGTACCAGGGAGCATCTGGGAAATGCCCTCTAAGGCCCTTCTAAGGCCCACAATCCTGCCCTGAGTAGCCATGCTGTCAGTTTCTTTGGCATCATGGCCTTGACAAACTCATGCTTCAGAGCCTGTGTGGAAGCGGTTGCTTTAAGAGTCCCCAGGGGCACAAACAGGAACCAGCTGTTCCCCAGTGGAGGAAACAGCATCCGGGGTCTTTCACACCACCTTCTGCAGTAAGAAGGCACTGTCTCACCCAGCTGCCGTTGGCTTCACTCTATCAACAGGGATCAGAAAAGAATAAATCCACTCCCACTCTTTCATGTGTGCGGGAATTGGTTTTGTTTTGTTTTTTGTTTTTTTTGTTTTTTGACAAAAGCATCTTAAAAGAGAAAGTTCAGGTTCAAGCCCAAGGGCCTTACCTTTAAAGAAAATGTAATTCACTATGACCATGACCTCGGTGCCATCCAGGCCCTTAACCAAGTCCACAATCTTGCCTTTCGTTTGCTTTGCCACGTAATCATTGATCTGCTTCTGGGCCCCTTCAGGGTCCTCAAAGTCGGTGGGGAAAGTGTCTGCCAGGTACAGCGTCCTCATGGCGCCCAGGAAGGCCTCCTCGATGGGCACCGTGGGCTTGGTGAACAGGGCGTTGCCGAGGCTCAGCTGGAGGCTGTCTCCGGGCTGCTCGAGCTCCCGCAGCAGCCGCTGGGAGGCGCTGTGGAGCTCCTCCTCCTGGCCCTCCTGCGGGTTGAGGCCCAGGCCCGCCAGGACCTGCGCCTTCGTGTTGGCCCGCGCCCCCAGGGAGAGCATGGCCAGGCTCACGGAGATGCTCAGAGGGGAGAAGAAGATGTTCTGATCGGGGACAGCCGCGGCCAAGGCCCTGTAGAGGTCGAAGACAAAGTCCCGGCTGCCAGGGGCCACCGTGGCGACTGCGGGCGGCAGCTCCGGAACTCTCTTCTTTTGGGGGCGGCGCAGGGTGGCCATCCGCGGGCTGAGGAGCGCCAGGCACAGGAGGAGGCGGAGCCGCATCGTGGCTGCCCGGTTCTGAAAGGGAGAGTGGGAAGATGCCCTCAGAGAGAGGATGGGAAGATCACAAGCAAGGCCGACATTCCGGGAGGCGGCGCCATCAACCAGAAGCCTCAAAGGGCGGTGATGAATCGGAGAGGCTGCGAGTGAGGGTTTAGGTAGCGCGGGAGGGGCTGGAGCACAAGACACCTGGGGACATGGACATCTGTTGGTGGGGAGAGCAAGGACGAGGCGGAGGAGTGAGATCCCAGGCGGGGACTGGCCACCAAGGCAAGAAGCGTCCTCTCACCCACATCGAGGTACACGTCACAGGGGGATGGGACGTGGGGCGGAGGGTTCTCCCGTGTTCTGCCGGGTTAGCGGCTCTGAGGTTACCGGGAACTGGCAGCCTGTTTCCATACCTGGCCCCCAACCCTCACTTCCTTCCCTGGGTGTAGCATTTGCAAGACCTCGTGTCCTTCTATGAGCTCAGGGCAACTCCCCGCCGTGGCCCCTGCCACTCTGCTGGATTCGTCCCTGTTCATTTGGAGAGTCTACTCCATGGCGTGGTGGGTAGGGTGCCAGCCTCCTGTGGTTCCTTAGTGAACACACGATGCCATCAGTCCCCCTCTCCTTCCCCAGGGGCTGCTCCAGGACCCCTCAAAGCCATCCTTGTCCCTCATCAGAGGCACCTTCCCCCCTTGAGGAAATTCTGCCCTCTTAACGTGAGCCCCCCAACTTCCCTTCTCTTCTGTGATGGGCTGAATTGTGTCCCGCAAATCCATTCATTGAAGTCCTAATCCCCTGTACCTCAGAATGTGACTGTATTTGGAGACAGGGCCTTTCAGGAAGTAATTAAGTTAAAATGAGGTCGAGCGGACCCTGATCCAATGTGGCTGGTGTCCTTATAAGAAGAGGACACTAGGACACAGACACACACAGACTGAGGGGCAACCACGTGTGGAATGTGAGGACACAGGGAGGAGGAGACATTCCCATACAAGCCAAGGAGAGAAGCCCCAGGAGGAAGCAGCCCTGCTGATCTTGGACTTCCAGCCTCCAGGACTGTGAGACCATAAATGTGTGTTGTTTGAGCCCCCAGGCATCGCTTCTTCTGTGTCTCCCCCAGGTGAGGAGGCCCTCAGCTTCCTTTTCTCTGTCTACAGCCTCTCAGGTGGGCCCTGGGGGCTCTTCCATCATTCTGGCCTTGTCCTCTGCCCACAGTCTCTCTCATGACCACCTTCCTAGACCCCTCCTCTCCATCCAGAAACCCTTCCTGTGCCCGGGCCTCCTTCCACCCCCTGTGAACAGTGCAGCCTCTGCAGCCCAGCAGCTTGGCTTCAAGTCTCAGTCCCACTGCTTCCTCCAAAGTGTGATGTGGTGCGAGTCAGTTACACCCATGCCACTGCCCCACCTGTACAATGGAGGTCATGACAGAACCTCCACCAGGGGCTGGGGCTTTAATGATCAACATATGTAACGTGCTTGGAGCAGTGCCCGGTGCAGACATGCTGTCCAGGTGTGAGTTTTTGGTGTGGCAGCAACTGGCCAGAGCCCCACCCGAGACCCCCGTTTCCTCAGCTGTACCGTGGGGAACATGCTTTCACACACACACTCTCGTGGCAGCCTGGTGGCGGCTGGACAACTGATTCCCACGGTGGCCTGACTGACCCCTGATGAGACCTCTCGCTGGGCGTGCATCCCCCGGTGGACACCATGTCATGAGGTGCCCCAGGCCCAGGGCGAGCACAGACACAGAGTCACAGACCCACGCAAAACCAAACTCCAAAGAGCCCCAAAGAGCTGCATTGGACGTGGCTGGCGGGGGGACACCAGGGATCCTGGGGATCAGCAGTCCTGGCCGTCTTTGTCTGAATGAAATTGATGGACTCAAGCAAGTCATGCTCACCACCCCTGGCCTCCAAACTGCACCTGAGCCCACAAAGGAAGTTCACTTAGAATATTCTGTCTGCAGAACCTCCAGCAACCCTGAACCAAATATAGCGGCCTCAGCAGTCCCCATGCCCGTGGGAGGCCCAGGTGCATCGCCAGCACCCGCCCCTGCTGGGTGCTGCGCTGTCTTGACATATATCAACTGCTTTAGCCTCACACCCGCCCACGGAGGCAGGTTCTATTACTGGCTCCATTTTACAGACGGGTCATCTGAGGCTCAGAGAGGATGACTTGCTTGCTAGTAGTGGCAAAGCTACTAGGGTTCAGACCTAGTTCTGACCCTCACAACTCACGCTCTGAACCGCCACCCCATTTAGCTCCCCCAGATCCCTGGTCCTCCTCGTCTGTATCACAGCCTCCGGATCTTGTATTCTTGGCCTCCACGGTCACCACCGATAGCCCCTACTCTGCAGAGAATTAAGAAATAGGCTTCCCATGCTGACACTCCCTTTTTGTTCCCACTTTGAGACTTGCCTTCATGGAAGTCTTTAAAGGACATGAGTGGGTGGTGTGATCTCTGTGTCCTTTAGTGTGCAGAGTGTTAGAACCATCAATGTAGCAGGATGCTGCTGAAGAAGCAGTTCAGCTCACCAACCCCCCAGCTCCCAGACACAGATGAACACCGAGCTGATAATTACCCTAAAAGAAATACTGTCAAAGAATAGCTACAGACTGCAGAGGAGTTTTCTGCTTGGACGGAGCCCAGGGGCAGCTGGCAGGGGAGTAGGAGTGAGAGTTCCAGTCTCCCATCCTCCCATCCCTGCAGCCTGGTGACCTTGAGCCAGGCCCTTCCCCCCTCAGGCTTCAGTTTCTTCATAAAAACCTAGAGGTCTGGTGCTGTGGCTCCACCACTGCCTGACCCCCCTGAAACACCAGCGATCTGACGGGCCAGAGCCACTTCTCTGAACGCCCCATGAGTCCCCGTAGAGAACAAGGGCTCAGCTTCCCTCAGGCTCCCCTGGGCTGCAGGTTTGGGACCCAGAAATCCTTGCTCCATTTAGCTCTCTCTCTCTCCCTCTTATTGAAGCCACTGTTTATTAAGGACCTGTTAGATACCCTATAAATATTACTGCATTTCATCTTTACCAAAAGTGTTATTAGCCCCATTTTACAGCCAAATAAACTGAGGCTTAGCAAAATGGAAAAGCTTGTCCCAGCCAGTGAATGATGGAACCAGTTTAAAATCCAGATTCCTCTGACTGGTGTACGTGCGGCCTCTTGGCTCCCTTTTATGGCTCTGAGGAGTGACACATCGTGCCCCCTCCTCTGTGGCTGCTGGTGAGTGTCCCTGGGTCTCTCCCAACCTGTTCACCTGAATTAGCTCATTTACACTCCTCCGCAGCAACATGGAGTTGGTATCCTTGTCACAATTGTACGGAAGAGGAAACAGACGGTCGGAGAGATTACTTCTGAGAAAGTGGAGGCCCGGGGGTGCTCATTTCAGGTTTCCTAGTTTCTAAGGCCAGTCTTTGCCATTACACTCCTGGGCCTCTGGTACAAATACACAGCTTACAGAGTTTTGTGCCAACTTTGAGCCAGTGGAGAGTCTGCTCCAGGCTCTGTGAGCCTGGCTCTCAGGACACCAGCCCCCGCGGCGTGCCGGCAGAGCCTGGCCTGGCTGACCCTCTCCTGGGCCCTTGACGCCAGTGTGTCTGCAGAGGTGCTCCCACGTGTCAGAGGGGAGAAAGCAGATGGATCAATTTCATCTGGCATCCCAGGCCAACGGGACTTGCGGCGGCAGAGGGTGGGCACGGGGTAGGCAGGCCCTGGGCAGTCCTTCCCCTGGTCCCCCACCATCCAGACCCAAAATCTGCTGGCGTGTATTCCAAATGTTAGGCAACAAAGTCCCACTGAGGTAGACTTTGGACTCAGCCACGGGAGGCGTGCAGCTCAGAAGGGTCTGTCCACTATCTGCTAATTACGCAAGGAGATAGATACAAGATGTGGAGCCCAGGCAGAGAGCGAAAGGCAAAATCACAACTTCCCATGGATCCTAAAGACCAGCGGGCAGAGCCTCCTGGAATCAGTGACCTGGGGGATTTTCCTAACCTCCCTTCCCCATCTCCAGACTATCAGCAAGGTTTGTCAGTTTCTAGCTCCGAAATCTGCCTGCCTCTCCCCATTTTCCCTGCCACCATCCTAATGGAAGCCTTTTTTTTTTTCTTTCACCTGGACCCCACTTCTCCTGCCCCTGAGAGCCATTCTACATACATAAGTACACTCTGAAAGAATCCCCTTCAATCACAGACACGGTCAAGGCGCTCCCCTGCCTAAGAATGTTCTTGCTGCCCACTGGCTTGGTAAAACCGAACTCTGATTTGCACGATAACCCATGAGGTTGCATGCAGTCTGGCTCTGTCTTGCTGTCCCCAGCCTCACGTGACCAGCTCTGCCTCCCAGGGCACACTTCTTCTTTTTCAATTCCTAACACAGAAGCCCCGTCCCAGCCCTGGGCCCTTGCACACTCTGCTCTCCCTCCTGGAACCCTTTCTCCACCTTTCTCACAAGGACCAGTTTCTCCCTGAGTCCAGGACTCCACTTAACTGTCACTTCTTGGCGGTACCTCGTCCACACGTGACCACGCCCTCTCCGCCATTATTCTCTATAACAGCCCCTTTGATTGTTTCTCTCATGGCTCCATCAGTTACAGATGTGCAATTATGTATGCATGTGCTGTTGACTCCTCTTGTCCTGGCCTCTCCCCCACTAGAACATGTGCTTGTAAGAGAAGACCCTCATCTGTGCTGGTCCCGCCGTGACACTTTCAGTCAAGAGGTGGTGCTCAGGCACCCCTGTGAATGAATGGATGAGTGGACGGATGAATGGACCCTGTCTCCTTCTCTGTAGTTCAGAGGCGTTAGACCACACGCTGGCCACCAAGTCGTGGGACTGAGCCAGGCTGGGCATCCAGGGCTGAGCCCTTGCGGCCCTGGGGCTAACATGCCCGCTGACCTTGAATAACTCAGCTGACCTTGAATAGCTCAGCTTCAGTTTCCTTTCTCTTTCTTTTTTAAAACCACTTTATTGAGGCCGGACTGACACCCCAAAACCTGTACATATTTAATGTAGACAACTCGATGAGTTTGGAGAGAAGTACACACCCGTGAAACCATCACCACCATCAACGCCTAAACACATCTATCACCTCCCAAAGTTCCGTCCCGCCCCCTTTATTCTTCAAGCTGCAGTTTCTGGATCTGTCAATAAGGATGTTGGCCCAGGGGAGCAGTTTCCCTTTTATTGTTGCATTTCATGCCAAAAGCCCCATGCTTAGAAAAACTGAAAATTTCACTCACTTTACATCCACATTTTGTTTATTTAACAAATGGCCAAATGGCATCTGGACCTCTAACAACCACTCTGGGTAGCAGCCTCTGGGCAGGGCAGCCTTATCTCAGGGAAACAGATTATATTTGAACATTTTTCCTGGTTTCTAAAGGTCCAAGATTCCAGGCACAGAAAACAATAGAAGCTACGGTTTATCGAGCACGTCCTGGGTACCAGACATTTTGTCCCCGTTCAGGGTTTCTCAGCGCTGTTGGCATTTGGAGCCAGAACATTCTTTGCGGTGGGTGCTGTCCTGTGCATTTCAGGGTGTTTAGCAGCATCCCTGGCCTCTACTCACTGGAAGCCAATAGCAACCCCCGCGCCCCAGTTATGACAACTAAAAATGCCTCCACACATACCAGGTGTGCACGGCGGGGAAAATCATACTTGGGTGAGAACCACCACTTATCTAATCTTCACAGTCACACTGTGCAAGGGGTGCAGTAATTTGCATCTTATCCACGAGGAAGCTGAGGCTCGGCCGGATTTAGTGTCATCCCCAAGACCACACAGCAAGGGGTGGGGGGGGTCCCCCACTTCTCTACTCCAGAGACCCTGGCTCCCTCCCCACCACTGTGTCCTGCTCACCCTGGGGCACCTCCAAAGTTTCTAAGCCCTCCAAATTCCATAACTCCAGAGTCCATTCCTCGCCCCCGAGCCCACGGCCCTCCATCCATTGTGCCTGTACTTACTCTGTCCAGTGGCCGAGCGTGCACACAGCAGAGGCGACGGTCGGTTGGGCTCGGTAAAGAGCAGAGGGCTGGCTGGACTGGAGCCAGCATCTGTCACTGACAACAGCGGGGCCCTGACTCCGCCCCTCCCCTGGCCCCGCCCCAGCCAGCCTCGCCCTGTCCTGTCCTGGCAGGACTTCTAGGCCTACCAAGCCAAAAGCCACCTGAGCTCTGACCAGGGCCATCTCGTCATTGCCCCGAAAGCCCTACACCAGCCACCAACTGCCAGCAATGGCACGAGCATCCCAGGCAGACCAGGATGGACAGGTGATCAGCTGCCGGCTGGTCCAGACACAGGGAAAGGGACATCTTCTCAAACCTCCCTTCCTCCAGGCTGATTCCTTTGTTTCCTGCAGCCAATTTGCTGCGGATCTGGAGGATTGAGGACCCAAGCTCTTCAAAGGCTTGTGCGCTTACTAGACTCACGGACCCCCGTAGCCAGATCCCGGTGGAAATTAGATGGATTGAGAGGGTCTCACAATGGCTGAGATGAGGGGTCACTGTATCCACCCCTCTTATTGCACTCATAGCTGAACCGAGGCTCAGAGAGATGACGGAACTTTTCAGAGATGTGCATCAGTTAGGGACAGAGTGGGGCTGAGTGCCCAGGTCTCTGGCTCCAAGGCCAGTGCTTTTTGCTAAGCAAAGGTCTGTCTCCAGGATTTCTGTGGGCTCTCTTGGACTGTCCTTTTCTACCTTGAAATTGGGGCTTCAAAACTCAGCCCCACACTTTCAAGAACATTTCCAAGTGCTAGGGTGTTGGCTCAACCCTTGTTTCATTTCCAAGGTCCCCATGCCTGGGGCTTCCTAATACCGGGGTATCCAGTGCGTGGCCATGACCCAGAGGTTGTGTGGGTGACTGTAGGGTGTGGAGTTGGTGGAGGAAACAGAGGGCCAGGCGTGACCCAGAGGAAGCGATCCTGACGCTCGGCAACCAGGGTCCCTCCACAACCTCTGAGATGTCCCCCTTCTCGCTCCCTGATTCTGGGCCCAGTTATGGCCCATTACCTCTTTTAGTCCTTACAACCACCTTACAAAGGGCATAATACTGAACTTTATCGCAACCTAGAGATAAGCACAGTCACTACCAGGCATCAGGTGCTTGTTTTGTGCTCCCTGCCCTCACAACGCACTAGATGATGGGCACCAGCATCCCCGTGGAATCCGTGAGAAGACAGAAGCTGAGAGAGGTTAGGTGATCAGCCCAAAGGTACACAGCTAATAGGGAGAGGCATTAACAAGGAGGAACTAGGTCCCTTCTGTCCAGGTTTTGCTTTCTGTCCATTGTGCCATGTGACATAAGCAAAAGTCCTTCATCTCTTAGTCTAGAGATTCCCAAACTATGTTCTATAGGGAGGGAATCAGTGTTACCTACCTATAGTAGGATGGATAGCAGTCCCCCAAAGATAGCCACATCCTAATACCCAGAACCTGTGAATGTGACCTTATATAACAAAAGGAATTTGCAGATGTGATTGAGTTAAGGATCTTGAAATGGGGGGGGACTATTATGGATTTCCCAGGTGGGTCCTCAATGTAACCACAAGGGTCCTTCCTTATGAGAGAGAGAGAGAAAGAGAGAGAGGAGAGAGAGAGAAAGAGAGAGAGGAGAGAGAGAGAGAGGTGGGAGATCAGAGTCAGAGGAGGTGATGTGATCAGGAAAGCAGGAGGAGAAAAACAGTGTGATGTGAGGCCGTGGGCCAAAGCACTCCAGAAGCAAACCCTGCCAACATCTTGATGTTGGCCCAGGAAGACCCGTTTGGACTTCTGACCTCCAGAACTGTAAGAGAATAAATTTGTGTTGCTTTAAGCCACTAAGTGTGCCATAACTGGTTACAGCAGCAACAGGAAACTAGTATAATACTCCAAAACAGGTTCCCGATGAAACTATGTGGGAAAGATGGGACTAAGCAGATGCTGAAGGACTTCTCCAGCCCATGTGCCTGTCCGTGGAGACACCCCACGTACCAAGTCCCAGTCCTTACATTGTAAGGACTATCTTGAGAATTTGGGGAATGGGGCAAACCCTGACTGCCTATTGTCACTCGGAAGGGTTCTGAAGGAATGGGGGCTGGGAATGGGTACACTTGGGGAAGTTTTGAGAGTGTCTCAGGGCATGGATTAGTCTGCTCTGGCTGCCAGAACAAAATATTACAAACTGAGAGGCTTAAACAGCAGAAATGTGTTTCTCACAGTTCTGGAGGCTGGAAGTCCAAGATCAAGGTGATGTCAGGGTTAATTTCTGGTGAGATCTGTCTTCCTGGTTTGTAGATGGTGCCTTCTTGCTGAATCCTCACACAGCCTCTTCTGTGTACATATGGGGGGGGACAGAGAAAGAGGGGGAGAGAGAAAGAGAGGGAGGAGAAGCAAGCTCTGGTGTCTCTTCCTCTTATAAGGATACTAGTTCAGTGGGATTAGGGCCCCATCCTTATGACCTCATTGAACTTCAATTACTTCCCTAAAGGCCCTTTCTCCAAATACAATCACGTTGGGGATTCAGGCTTCAATATATGAAGTTTTAGAGGACACAATTCAGTCCATGACAACTGGGGTGAGAGAGTAGGATGGGCCAGTGGCCAGAATATGGGAATTTAAAGGACCAGGTAAGTCATGCCAGATTTATTTTTCCATTGACATCAAGAGCAACAAAGAGCACCGTTCCCAATAGGCGAGTTTCACCCTGGGCAGAGTTGGGTTGTGTCACCCCCCTGAGTGTGTGTGTGACAATGTGGAACAGAAATGCCTTTCAGTGGGGGCTCTTACTATTCGACCTGCCTGGTCCCCACCACCGTCAGCCCACTTTACCTGTTCAGGTGACCTGCCAGCTCTGGCAGGCATGTGAGGTTGTGACCCTGCTTTAGAGGAGAGTTGTGATAAAAGATAAAATGAAATAACAATAGTGAACATTTGTGGAACAGCAAAGATGTGTGCTTTACATACAGAACCTCATCCAGAATCTACAGTAGGCTTATGTGTTAGGTCATCATCTCCATTTTACAGGTGAGGGAACTGAGGCACAGAGGGGTGCCCCAAGTCCCGCACCGTGTCATGGGTTCAACTGTGTCCCCCCAGAATTGAAGACTTAACCACCAGTATCTCAGAATGTGACCTTATTTGGAAATAGGGTCATTGCTGATGTAATTAGTTCAGATGAGGTCCTACTGAACTAGGGTGGGCGCTTAATCCAATAAGACTGACGTCCTTGTAAAAGGGGGAAATCTGGACAGAGACACACACACAGGGAGAATGCCATGTGAATATGAAGGCAGAGATCTAGAAGCCAAGGAACACCAAAGATGGCCAGCAAACCCCCAGAATCCAAGAGAGAGGCCTGGGACAGATGCTCCCTCACAGCCTCAGAAGGAGTCAACTCTGCCATCACCTTGATCTTGGCCTTCTGGCCTCCAGAAGAGTGGAACAGTACATTTCTGTTGTTAAACCACTCAGATGTGGTCCTTTGTTAGAGCGAAACTAATACACTAACCAACTAGTATACTCAGTAATTGGTAGATTCCAGGTTCAAACACAGGTATTCTGGCTCCAAAGTCCAGGTTCTACGCTCAGATGCTCTGTGGCCTCTTGGTAACTCCTGGAAAGCGCTTGTCACTGTGCCTTGCTCATTGCAGGCGCACAGAGCTTGGAAACCATTAGTCTTAGACCTGCTCTGCCTCAGAAAAGGACTCCTCACCTTCCCAGGCAGCCAGAAGTGGAGCAGACACCCTCCTGCCCTTCACACGTTCACACGTTCACATGCTCAGTCAGAGCTAGGGGCTCCCAGGCCTGTATCTTCCGTGGATCCCACGTCCATCCACCACCCTGCCCCCCGACTGCTACAGCAGCTGTGGGATTACACGCCCACTTACAGGTGCAGAAACTGAGATCCGGAGAGGTAAGAGCTAGCCCCTCAGCACAGGTAACGGAGAAGCTGGGACTGCAGGCTTTCTGTCTCACCCCAAATTTCAAGTGCCTCTTCCTCCACTGAGGAAATCCCTCTGGTTTTCTGGCTAGTGGCCAATCTCCACTCAGTAACTCTTTGTTGAATGAGAGAATTAATAACCAAATGAACCCATGATGCTTCTCTCCGCACCTGCTTATGAGGGCCATGAAATTCGTCCCTCCACTGGCACCTGGGTCCCCCAGGCTTCACGATGACACTCATGACACTCACTTGCCTTCCTCTGCCCTCCCATCACAAGGTACAAAAAAGATTTCTCCTTTCCTGCCAGGGGAGAATGATAGAAATCGCTAGCATACCCGCCCGCCCGCCCCTCTGATGCTGAACTCCGGTCCCAAAGAAGTGTGCCTCCCAACAGGTAAAACATAGGTCACACACAGCCCCGTAGATCTCGTTTTTTAATGCTCCAAAAGGGCATTTTGAAATCTGAGAAGCTGGACTAAATATTTACCCAATCAATTCCGGGGATGTGTCAGGGGGTGGTGATGCAGAACAAATAGCTCAAGGACCTTGCTCAGGGCACAGCCTTTTCCATTCATTTATTCATTCATTCATTCAATCACCAACTATTGGTTGGGCCTCAGCCACATGCCAGACCATACGATCAGTGCTGAGGCCAGTTACTGGGGTGAGTGAAGAGAATGAGGGTGAACAGGGTCCTGCCTCTGAGATGTTCCTTCTAAGAGGGATGAGGGTTGGCCGGGATGCGAGGCAGAGAATAATGTCAGCCAATCACGTTTGAAGTACGATGACAGTCTGCCTTAGGGAGGGGAGGAGGCATTTGTTGGAAATCCTGGTGGACTCTCAGGGATGGGGAAGGGAGCATTCTAGGTGATAGGGATCTGCGGGGACCAGAGGCCCGAAGGTGGGAAGCTATGGGCAACCTGGAAAGACAACAAGAGTTTCCGTGACTGCAGTCATTGGGTACATGAGAGCAAGAGGAGGGGCTGGGGCAGGAGAGGCAGGCAGGGACCAGATCAGAGAGGACCTTGACTGCAGTTAGAGGAGTTTGAACTTTATCCTGTAGGCAATAGGGAGCCATTGAGTCCTTTTGAGCAGGGGAGGGATGAGCTTAAGCAAAATAAGGAGGCATCACTCTCAAGGCTAAACTGGGAAGTGACTGCCCCCCTTTTCCTCCCTTTTTCACACCAGGGCTTCATTTTCACACATCACCCCAGCGGTGTCATTGCCATAGTAACCCTAGTCCTGCATCTTCTTGCAGGCTTGTCTGGGACTCTTAAATCCACCCACCCCCTGCCCTTGTAGGGACAGACTGGGGAGTGCGTCAGCCTGGGCTTGACTTTATTTCTTGCCTGGCTGTTAAAAAACAGAATCCAACATCCCAGCAGGTGCAGGGGGAAATGGACCAATTAAACCAGGGGGCGGCAAGGAGGGTGTGCATTGCTCTGAGCCTTGGAGGGCTCTAGGTGCTGAGCACTTGCAGGTCCTTGACCCTGTAGCCTGGAATTGGTGTGCTTAGTTCTGGGCTGGTCTTGCTGAGCGATCTCCTCCTGTGGGACCTTCCGTCTGTCGGTGACTCCTGAGGCCGCCCCATCCAGCTCAGAGCCGTGTTGCAGAGGCAGGCTCCTCGTAGCCATCATTTCGTTTAATCCGTACAACTACCCTGAGGGGGGGGGGGGGTGCGTTTCTGCCACTTTCCGGGATGGAAACCTGTTCAAAGAGGTTAGCTGATCTGTCTGAGGTGGCACAGCCCTGAGGAGTTAGGTGTTCAGTCCACACCGGTCTGGTACCACCCACATCCCTCAGCTTCACCAACAGCTTCAGCCCCGCATCCTCAGCATCTTCTGCGACCCCCACTCCAAATCCAGAGCTGCTCACACTCAGCCCTCCAGGCCATGTCCTCCTGCTTGTAACAGACAAGCCAGCCCTGGAGGGCTATGGTTTCGTGGGGTGGACAACCTTTCCCAGAAAGTGGATGCTCTGGGTATTGGTGGAAAAGATCACCACAAGTAAGGGCCGGTTAAACCAAAGGGCTTGGTGATTGTCCCGGGACCAGAAGGTGACAAAGCCGCTGGTGGCTGCTGCAGCCTGGGTGCCAACCTCATCCACCTCCAGGATGGCCTTGTGGAAACTCTGGGAAGGAAACCACAAGCGTTACCTCTGAGAGAGCATGAGCTGGGGCTTAGGGAAGACTAGGGGAACCAGAGACCACTGAAGATCAAAGCCGCTTGTTGGGATATCACAGCAAGAATTTCTATTCTGGGGGGGTTATTGAGCTGGATGACCTCTTATTTATAAATAACCATTGCGATCATTAATTGAGCACATACTATGTGCCTATGCTCTTTTTAATCTTCATAACTATCCTATGAGGTCAATGTATTATGTCTGTTTTATAGATGAGGAAAATAAATCCGGAGGCTGGGTAACACTTTAAGGTCATAAGAGGCAGAACTGGAATTTGAACTCTCAAACCCAAGACTCTACCCTCTAGTGCACCTTTGTTGTATGTAGCTGAGGTCATAGGTCCCTTTCTCTGGTCTAAGAAATTTATGATACACACACACACACACACACACACACACAACTCAGCCTCATCTGTATCCTTCCTCTGTTTCTGCCATTGCATTTGTGACTCTCAGTTGCCATGATCTATGAGGGGGGGCGCTGTCTCCTGGACTTGACTGGAAGAGCTCTCTGAGGGCAGGGACCTGATGGACCCTAGATCCACAGCACCAAGCACCACGCCCAGCACATGGTGGGTCGGTTCTTGGCTCCCTATGCCCGTGGATGATTGAATAAAATTTGGACTCTGAGACTTCACGCGGTGGCAGGGAGAGCACCCATCACCCAGCACCTTCCAAGAGGTGGAGGTTCCCCTCTGAGGTCTCTAGGAGTTGATATCCATTGATGACTTACCTTGGACACCTGCAGGTTTAGCTCTTCAGTGATGCCAGACAAGTCAGCCCGCTATGAGAACAAGTCCGTGATGCCCAGCTTGGGCAAAATCGGATCAAATTTATAGGAGCCAGAAATGGAGAATTTGGGGATATACAACTTGAGCTTCCTTTAAAAATACCTGAAAGAGGCACTGGGTTAAAACACTGGACTCATGAACTAGCCAAGGGTCCCAGCCGGCTGTGCTTTCCTTGACTGCACTTGCTCACTGCCCGCACTCCATCTGAGTTCTGTGGTCACAAACACCCTTTGCCTGTGCCGCTCCCTCAGATGAGTGCTGCCAGTGGCTTAAAGCCAGGCTCCTTCTTTGTCCTCAGGGCCTGCCGTCTGCAGGACCTCCTTCCTTTGGGAGTTCATCTTCAGCCGAGGTTGTTTTCTGCAGACGTCCCAGGTGCCCAGGGAGATGCAAGTCTCCCGGTGTGGCAGTTTTGCCTTTGTCTCTGATGAGGCCCTGTGCTTTTCACTTGTTTTGGACCCATTGATTTCTTTGGGTGGAATTCCTCCACCACATGGGCTGTGTGAATCTTCCATCCACATGTGGCCCTGGCCTGAGGTCTTTTTCTTATATGTGGTTGGAGACTTTTCCTGCTCATAGCCCCATGGTGACGTGACAGCTTCCCTGCTATTTCCTGGGGTGGGGGGAACCACTCTTCGCCAGCTCAGTCAGCCATCTTGACGGGAAGTCTACCCATTCATTGCACAGGGTGGACCCTCAGAGAGCCAGTGTCATTTCACCCCAGACTTGTGCAGTACAAGGGCTACATCTAGAACCCGGACTCCTAACTCCTAGTCTGGTTCTCTTTTCACTGATGAGAGCGAAATCACATTTTGGGTACGATAGGAGTGTTCCTTATTTAAGGAAACCCAAGGAAAGTCTTGGAGAACATAAGAATTCTTCCATAACTTGGCGATCCTCCCCACCCCCATCTGGGGCACTGGCTTTCATTGGGAGGGTCCATGTGAGCGGCAGCGCTGCAGACTCCGCACCGCGTGGTGCCCTGATGGGTTACCTCTTCCGAAGCAAGTTGCTCCTCCTTGTCAGCACCTCTGGAGTCAAAGCCTCTTCCACCTGCTCCATTTTCCGTCAATTAGGAAGGATGAAAAGGGCTGTTGCATTTCCTTTGTAATCCATCCGTAGCACCGAGCAGGGCAAGTATCTGTCGTGAAGATACCATCAGCATCACAGGCACCTTGACTATTGTATCCTCATCAACGTAGAAGTCATGGGTAGCGGTCATCAAGGGTGTGGATGGTTTCTCCCACAGAGATGGAGGAAAGGAGGGAAGAAGCTACAGGTCATCCGTGGACCAACAAGCCGATCCTCCAGCCAGGGAATGCATCCCTCACCGTCACTCAAGACTTACCCTCCACCATCTCATCAGTTCAGCACCTGACCTGCCTGGGGAATGGATCTGGGGGTTCAGATAGGTTCTAAAGTAAGAGACCCCAGAGGATATCAGCAAGGTTGTTTCCTGTCTTCACCGATTACTTGAAATCATTGGACTTAAATAATTTTGCCAAACTGATGTTCATATAGTGGTAGCTCACTGTGGTTTTGACATGCACTTTCTTGGTTTAAAATAAGGTTGAGTAGTCTTTAGTATGTTTATGGGTCAACTAGAAGTTTTGGGGGATTTTTTTTTTTGGTTTGGGGGTTTTTGTTTGTTTTTTTTAATTTTATTATTATTATTTTTTAGTTCAGTGCCAGTTCACTTTTTTACCCATATTTCTATAGGGCTGTTTCTTAGTGATTTGCAGGAGTTCTCTGAACACTAGTTGTCTATCAGTTCTGTGTGTTGCCAATGTGTTCTCTTCCTCTCTGACTTGTCTTTTCACTTTCATAATTGTGTGTTTTTGTTTTGTTTTTTTAAATTTATTTATTATTTATTTTTTGGGACTGTGTTGGGTCTTCGTTTCTGTGTGAGGGCTTTCTCTAGTTGCGGCAAGCGGGGGCCACTCTTCATCGCGATGTGAGGGCCTCTCACTATCGCGGCCTCTCTTGTTGCGGAGCACGGGCTCCAGACACGCAGGCTCAGCAGTTGTGGCTCACGGGCCTAGGTGCTCTGCGGCATGTGGGATCTTCCCAGACCAGGGCTCGAACCCGTGTCCCCTGCATTGGCAGGCAGATTCTCAACCACTGCGCCACCAGGGAAGCCCCATAATTGTGTGTTTTGATGATTGAAATTCTTCACTTTATGCAGTGAGCATATGAGTTTTTTCCTTTATGGTTAGATCTCTGTGTCCTGCGTAGGAAAAATTTTCCTACCTCCAGGTCATGAAGATACTCCCCTATATCATCTACAAGGTTTACTCTTATCTTTTGCATTTAGGACTTTACTTCACCTGCAGTGAATGCTTATGATCTGTAGGATGGAGGGGTACAAAATCATATTTTTCCATGAGGATACTGTCCCAGCACTGCTTTTTAAAAATCTATCCTTTTTCTCAATGCTCTATCATGCGGGCTTTGTCAAATATCAAATGTCCATATATCCATGGAGGCATTTCTGGGTTCCATTCCGGCCTCTCTGTTCTGTCCCATTGGTCTATGCGTACCACACAGTCTAAATTAGTACAGATTTATAACCAGTATTGCTCCCCAGCAGACAGGTTCTCTCTTTTTAACTATTCTTGGCCCTTTGCTCTCTCATATACACTTTAGAATCAGCTTGTTAACTGGTACCAAAAAGAATCTTTTAAAAACCTGTTGGGATTACTTTAAAATATTTAGATCAATTTGGGCCGGAACTGACATCTTTACCATGTTAAGTCTTCCTATTCATAAATACGGTATATCTATTTTTTATTTGTCGACTTTAATATCTCTCAATATAATTTTATCTACAGAGGTTCTGCACATCTTTGGTTTGTTTTCTTCTAGGTACTTTTCATTTTTTAAGATAAGCCACAGTTGTTCTACTGCTGTCACCGTGTGACCTAGACTGAGGTCTTGGGGCTACATTTATGTCCTCAGAGTGATGGGCAGATGTGTCAGAGGGCAAGATGTCTATTTCCTGTCTATTTCTGGAGCACCTCCTTCTTTGTGCCACGAGCACTAACACAACTGCAGCAAGGTCTCTTTCAGGAAGAGAGCACCAAAATCTTCATTATTTCTGGCCAGAGCTTTGGGTGTGGTGATGGTGTATACTACACATGTAAATTATATTATATTTTAAATGGAATGGAGTCAATAGAATATTGTGCAGCCACTAAAATGAGATCTAAATAAAGTTTTCAATAGCGTAAAACTACCCACACACACACACGAGTGCATGTGAAAATTGATAACATCCGAATAAAGTCTATAGATTATCACCAACGTCAGCTTCCTGGTTTGCTATTGTACTACAGTTACATAAGATGTTATCTAGAGGAACCTGAGTGAAAGGTACATGGGACCACTCTGTACAACTTTGCAACTCCCTATGAATTTATAGTTATTGCAGAATTTTTTTAAAATTTTTTTTAAGTTTTCAGTGGTGCATGAAAATTCCACACGTAAAATGCAAGCAGTGGGGCTTCCCTGGTGGCGCAGTGGTTGAGAATCCGCCTGCCAGTGCAGGGGACACGGGTTCGAGCCCTGGTCTGGGAAGATCCCACATGCCACGGAGCAACTGGGCCCGTGAGCCACAACTACTGAGCCTGCGTGTCTGGAGCCTGTGCTCCGCAACAAGAGAGGCCGTGACAGTGAGAGGCCCACGCACAGCGATGAAGAGTGGCCCCCGCTTGCCACAACTAGAGAAAGCCCTCGCACAGAAACAAAGACCCAACACAGCCATAAATAAATAAATAAATAAATAAATAAAGTTAAAAAAAAAAAAATGCAAGCAGTGACCAGTTTGGCTGGACTATTAGTCTGAGACTGTTCCCCAGAATCCGTTTCCTGTAGATTCAAGGTGGTTACAGCAGGGGTTTGAGAGGCAGATGTGAAGCAGCCATTGCCCACTGAAGGCAGACGAAATGATGAACAGACCAGAGGGGCTGTGTGCTCCAGCTCGCCTATGCTCTCCGCCAAGTTCACTGTCCAGCTCTACCGTGCTGACCAACAGTGTCTCCAGACCACTGCCAGGTGCTCAGCCTGGGCCTCTCCCCAAGCCCCCCCAAAATGGAACCACTCTGGCGGCTGGATGTGCCTGGCATATAGATTTCCTGATAAGTTCCAACTTGTCCACCAGCTCCAGTGACGTTTTCTCTGTCCCTCCAACTCCCTCTTCCTCCAGACCTTCACTTCCCCAGTCCTTCCCACAAACACGCCAGGACTAATTCCTCTCACAACCCCCTTTCCCTTCCCACTCACGGTGACTATGCTTCCTGGATGGCACCCTAAGTGACACACACTGTACAAAACTGTCCCCACCTGTGATTTCAACTCTATTAACATATGTGTGTGAATGGAAGACTGGAAGGAATTAGGCTAAAATGTTAATGTTGGTTCCCTCAGGAAGGTAGGATTCTGGGCAATCTCTATTTTTTCTTTTATACTTATATGTATTTGTAAAGGTCTTCAAAATTGTTATCATTAAAATAATTACAAATACTCTATTTATTAAGCATATATAATGGTCAGGGGTTGGCAAACTTCTTCTGCAAAGGGCAAGAAAGTAAATACTTTATGCTTTGCAGGTCATTCTGTCTCAGTAGCAACTGCTAATCTCTGTCCTGTGAAAGCAGCCAGAGATAATACATAAATGAATGGGCGTGGCTGTGTGCCAATAAAACTTTATTTATAAAAACAGGTGGCCTTCAGGTTTGGCCAGGAGCTGTAGTCTGCTGATCCCTTCAGGCCCTCTTCTAAGGAGTATTCAAATATGTGACATCATTTGATGCTCAGAAACAAAACTTTGAAGCAGGGACTCTTATATCCTTATAAGAGTGCTTCAAGCAAGCAACCTGCCCTGTTTGTACTGCTGGTAAGTGGCAGAGCTGGATATGAATCCAAAAGTTCAACTTGTCACCATGGGTAGAATGCATTTCATACATTGCTGTTATCTTTTAAAAAAATAAGAAAATATGTCTAAAGATATGAAGGGGTGGAAATCAATACTACATAAACTTAAATATCTGATGCTTTAACATTAAATTTTCAGAAGGCTGCTCAACCCTATCAGACCCAATCCATCCACTTTCTGTTTTGGGGAGTTTCTTTTTGATATGTAATCCTTCAACGAATTAGGGGGAAAGGGAAGATGTAGGATCCACCAACGAATTGACTCTTACCTTTGAAGTAAATGTAATTCACCAGCACCATCATGGTATCCGCGCTGAGCTCGCTGACCAAATCCACAATCTTCCCTCGAGATTCCTCCCTGACATTGTTGTTGATAAGCTGGGTTGTGCCCTCAGAGTCGTCGAAGTCTGTGTGGAAGAGTTTGGACTCATAGAAGGTCACAGAGTCGTTAAGGAATCTCAGAAGGAGAGGCAGCTCCAGGCTCAACAACAGGGCGCTGCCCACGCATATCTCCAGCCTGTCGGCCGGGAGGTGGAGAGTGTGCAGAAGGTTCTGGAAACCCCTGTGGATGTCAGATACTGACACTTCTGTGAGGTTGAAGCCGAGACCCTCGAGGATCTGGGTCCGGCTGTGCGAGCGGACCCCCAGGGACAGCATGGCGTAGGCGGTGGAGATGTTCAGCGGGGAGAAGATGTTGCTCCCATAGGGTTGGGAAACCATCAGGTGGTAGAAGCGGAGAGCAAAGGCAGTATTGTCTGCAGTGACCTTGAGGCTGGGGGAGCCCTCACCTGTGCCCGGAGCCTCCTGATGGGGACAGTGGATGTGACCCTGGCCGTGATGCTCAGGATGCCGCTGACCTTGAGAAAGGAACAGTAGTCCAGCCAGAAGGAGGAGCAGGCAGTCGGCAAGATGCATCTTCTGTGCTCTCAGGTCTACAGGAGGAAAGAATGTGCCCAGGAAACTCCCCAGCAGAATGCCCAACCCCACTGAGATGCCAGGCAGAGGGCAGGGGCCCAGGGATCTAAGTGATACTCTCAACTCCTGCAGATGAGCTTGCAGGGGAGTAGCAAACACCCAGTACCTCCACGTGTGTGGTGCCACGACACTCTGCAGCGGGGCTTCAGATTTACAAAGCAGCTCCTCGTCCACCATCTCATTTCCTTTCCCATCTCTGTGAGCTCTGCACGGCACTGGACTCCATTCTCATTACAGAGAAGGGGAAACAGAGACTCCAAAAGTGACTTAACCAAGTCACCGAACTAGTAAATACCTGAGCTAGAACACAGGTCTCTGGACTCTCAGCCTGGGGTGCCTCGCACCATCTGAGTTTATTTCCTTAGCCCAGTGACCCATCGCGTCAAAGGTGCTCATCACCAAAGGCTATATTAGCGACTACCCCACAAACATCCGTGGTGTGCTTTACACTTTGCAAAATCTCTTTTATGCCATTTTGTTTGACCCTCTTATCCAGGTAGAGGTCAATAGAGCTGGTATTCTTCTCACCACTCTGTACAGATGAGATCACTGATGCTCAACACATGATTTGTCCAAAGTCTCAGGGATAGAATTGGTCCCTTTTCCTAATGAACTTAACCTGCCCCAAACAGGATGCTCGATTTTCTCCACCAAATTTCTCTGCCACATCAAATGGCCCTACCATTACCTAGTTCTCAGCCCCCAAACCCAGCTGTCATCCCTAACATCCATCTGGCCTTCCATCCATCCCACGCCATTCAATCTCTCAGTCCCTCTTGACCCTCATTCAACTCTCCATCATTTTTCACCCAGACCAGAGGTCAGAAAACTTTTCCTATAAAGAGCCAGATAGGAAATATCTTTGGCTGTGGGGACCATACAGTCACTGTTACATCTACCAACTTTGCTGTGCTCACTGGAGAGTGACCATAACAAAGAACACCCCTCCCCCTAACATGGCTTCCTACCAACCTATAATAACCGCCCCTCACCCCCCTCACACACTTCTCTCCGGCTTTGCAGTGAGATTACCCAGAAGCTCTGACAGGAGCTCTCCAAAAGCAGCTGGAGCCAGAAAACCTGGGTCCCCAGCTGTACGTGGCCTTGTGGGAGGCTGTTCTGGGTCTGAGCACCAGTTCCCTGCCCAGTGCAGCAAGGAGGTTGGTGCAATCATATGTAGGGATCTTTCTAGCCTTTGTCACCTCTAATCAGGGTGACCAATTGTTCCAGTTTGCCCAGGACTTTCCTACTTTTAACACTGAAAGTCTTGTCCCAGAACTCCAAGTCCTAGGCAAACCGGGACGGTTGGTCATCCTCTTTTTAGTCTCTACCGTGACCCTCGTAGGGTTACTCATGGCACAATCAATCCTGGAGTGGCCCCTGGGTGCCTGTCTGAGCTCTAGATGTGGCTTGGATTTATCAAGCCCAGGAACATTGGAGAAGCCTCTCTGCACCACCTACCGCCTCCCTGATCAGGTAATTATTAATGAACCGACCCATGGGTACAGTGTGGAGTCTCAATATAGAGAGAAACCTCACTGCAAGTTGGCTCACTCCTCCCAGGAGAACCCCCTTTCCCTCTCGGGGGACCCAAGAGAGTTCACCCCTTCCTGTTTGTGTTATGTGTTGAGGTTCACCTGATACTTGCTTTTCCTGTGGCTCAAGGGAACCCCTTAGTGGGCCTGGTCTCCACTCTGATCCTCAATTGTCATGTGAACTTAAGAACAACCATCCCCCTCTCTGGGTTTCTGTTGCCCTGCACCACCATTTCAGCCATATCCCTGCCCCTGCAAATAAAGAGTTGGGCCAGACCAGGGGCAGCGAACTCCAGCGCCTTCACGAACTCGGGAAGGCAGCTTCCGGGGTGACATGGTGGGAAACAGTGGGCACGCAGAACTGGGATCAGCTCTCTGTGGCCAGACAAGACCCATCTAGGGGCTAGATCCTGCCCAGGGCTTCCAGTGTGCAGTCCTGGACTACGTGATTTCTGAGCAGCCTGTCAGCGTTACAGCTGCATGGCTCTGGGAAGGAACCCCCTAAGATGTCACAGCATAGACTGCAAGGACGGTGCACCCCAGGAGCAAAGGTGGGGACAGATGCCTCCTTGGTCCAGGAATCCAATTGCTCATTTGCTCTCTAATCATGGAGCTGAAGCTGCTCTCCCGCCAGTCATCAGGGAGCCTCAGCACCCTCGGATCATTCTGGGAAGGCTGCAGGTAGGGGTGATGTCAGGCTGATTCTCAGGCCCTATGGCTCAGGGAGGAGAAGACGTCAGCTGATCTCTGAATTCCTTCTTTCCTTCCTTCATTCATTCAATCAATCATCCAGCTCCTTGCTGAGCTCCTGCTATGGTGAACGGCATTGTTACATTCTCATTGGTTGGATACACACACTGTAGGATATAGTTGTGAAGGGTAAGTTCAGGAGTTAGGATTGGCTGTACAGGGAATTACTCTGGCTGCAGGTGGGGACGGGGGTTAGGAAGGGTGTCCTGGGGAAAGGACATCAGAACTGAGACGGATGAGGAGTTCCCAAGTTAAAGGAGAGGGGTTGGAGCAGGGAACAGTGTTCCAGATAGGAGAACAACATGAAAAAATGTTCTGCAGAAGAATGATCATGGAATAATGATGGGTGCAAAGACCCCAGTGTGCCTGGGGGTCAGGGCATGAAAGACAGGGTGTAGGAGAGGATGGGAGAGGCAGCATCTGGGACACACAGGTGCACAAGACACCACCTTGACCTTAGGGGGCAAGAGACAAGGTGTGACCAAGAACAGCAACAGCATGAGGCACCCCTAGGCACGGCCATACGCCTTAGAGCAAGGAATTGGAAGGGAGAGACAGGGCAGGCTTCATGGAGGAGGGGGCATTTAGGTTGATCCTGGTTTGGTCTGATTCAAGGGCATTAGACTCCTCTCTCTGACTGTGAAGAGCAGGTATCATCTTAGCCATGAGGATTTCCTACCTGATCCTGAGCAGATGATTCCAGAAGGTGAAAGTCATTCTGAACTAAGAGGAAAGGGAGGGGATGAGGATCTCTTCTCTTCAAGGGCCAGCTGAGTCTTTCAAACTCTGTCTCCCTCCCTCCCATGGCTCCAGCCCCCACCAGGCCCTTCTGTGAGCACTGCTGGTTCTGTGCAGGTCTAACCAAAGGTAGGCAGAACACACAATCTAGACTTTGAGCCGCTTTGCACCCCTCAGCTCAGAGCCACCTGGGTCTCAGCATTTAGGGCTGTTAAGGATAGTGAGGTAAAGGAGGATGGGGCTTTATGAAAGATTGTGCAGATATAGGGATTTGCAGCAGGCTCTCGTGATGGAGACTCACTCCACTTTCTGATACCTGGTGGCTGACCGCTTCTAAGCCGCATCCCTCCTTCTCCCCCTTCTGCCCCATGTCTGGGCGAGCTGGTGAGAAAGCCCACTGGTAGTTCAATCCGCGCACTGCACGGGAATCCTCACCCCAGCCCCTCCCACCAGCCACTGTAAAAACCCCAAGCCAGCCTCCCATCCCTGCTTTCTCGGGCCATTTTTGGACCAGCTTGGGAGCCTGCCTTGTCCTCCCCAGATAGTCTCATTATGTGAACAATAAACCTCCCCATGTCCTCTGGGTGCTCGTGTGGTGTCATCAGTCTTGACATTCAAAGCAAATTTTAGGTGGCGGTTTATTATGGGCTGAATTATGTGCCCCCCAATCATATGTTGAGGTTCTATCCCCAGTGCCCCAGAATGTGACCATATTTGGAGATAGAGGTCTTAAAGAGGTAATTAAGTTAATATGAGGTCATGAGAGTGGGGCCCTAATCCAATATGACTGGTGTCCTTATAAGAAGAGGAGATTAGAGAACCTACTCTATAGCACAGGGAACTCTACTCAGTGATCTGTGGTGACCTAAATGGGAAGGAAATCTAAAAAAAGGGGATATATGTATACGTATAACTGATTCACTTTACTGTACGTCAGAAACTAACACAACACTGTAAAGCAACTATACTCCAAATAAATAAATAAATAAATAAATAAATAAATAAAAGAAGATGAGGTTAGGACACACACGTACAGAGGCAGAAAACCATGTGAAGACACAGGCTATAAGCCCAGGAGGGAGGCCTTGAGCACAATCATCCTTCATGGCCCTCAGAAGGAACCAACCCTGTTGACACCTTGATCTGAGACTCTTAGCCTCCAGAACCACAAGACAAAAAAATGTCTGTTGTTTAAGCCACCTATCTAGTCTGGGCACTTTGTTATGGCAGCTGAGCTGACTAAGACAGGCTTCATCCTGCCTCTGGTTCTCAGCAAACTCCTCTCTCTAGGATTTGCCCCCAGAACAGTAGACAGCCCCCAGGGCCATGGCCAGACCTCTGCTTCTGTCCCCCGATCTGGAGCTGGTGGCATAACTGTGAGCTGCAGCTTTGGCCGAGCCTAGAAGGGCCTAAACCCACGCGGCTGAGCCCTGGACTTGTCCTTCCCGTAGTCCACTTGCTCTACATTCCGCTGGATTCCATGAAGTTCTCCAACAGCCATACCATCTTTCCACTAAATTCTCATTTTTGATTTGTCTAAGCAATCCAAAGTGTCCTAAGACCCTTTGCAAGCAAAAGGAGTATAACTGGTACAATTGTTAACATATTTTAATGAATAACAAGATGCTGATCTCTTAAGTCGACCTGATATTCTCCCTCAATTTTGTCCTTAGTAAGAGTTTACACAGGGTTTACTGAGCAGTATACCCTTCCTTTGTATTAGCCCATCATTTGGCTTAGACGTGGTGTAAATAATTGCAATCCTCAAGTTAGTGGCACTGGGTGAGGCCCTAGCTCATGTGCCCTGGAGTATGCCTTTATCCAGGTCCTTTAAACAGGGCCTGGGAAGGGATCAGTCCCTGTGATGGATTAAATATGGCTGAAAGTCTGTGCTGCTCCTTCCGTCAGGAGATGGAGTCTATTTCCCCTCCTTCCCTTTGAGTCAGGGCTTCCCCTGTGACTTGTCTTAATCCTTTGGGGCAGAAGTGATGCTGTATAAACTCCTGAGACTGAGCCTTGAGATCGGCAACTTCTGCTTTCACATGGTGGTACGTTCCTTCTTAGAAGCCAGCTGCCATGTAAGGAGGCGGACCTGGAGCTGCCATGCTGTAAGGAAGCCCAAGCTAACCAAATGGGTGGGGGGGGGGGTGGGGGAGAGAGAGAGAAAGGGGGGTAGGTGTCACGTGAAGGAGCACTGAGGCAGCAGACATGTGGATGAAACCCCCAGGGACCTCTTTACCCAGCCCAGCCACAGTCTGAACACAGCCAAGCAAATGACCCCAGCCAGCACCCTGTAGAGCAGAAGAACCACTTGGCCAAACCCTGCCTGAATTTCCCACCCATCTAACCCCGATAAAAGTGAGAAAGTGATTGTTGTTTTCAACCACTGAGGTTTGGGGTGGTTTGTTACATAATAATGAATCTTCCAAACAGTCCCAGACTTAGGGTTTTCCTAGAGCAGTTCTTTTTCCTTTTTCTTTTCGAAGAACTCTGAAGCACAGGTCATCTGACAGACACTAAGTAGCAGGACACCACACGGGACAGGTGATATTCTCAAGGGTGAGGAAGGCGGGGGCTTGAGAGGAGGCACGAGTCCATTCACTGAGTCATCAGTCATTTACTGAGAACCTACTATGTGCCTGGCACTGTGCAAGGCTCTGGGAGTTGAGCCTTGGGGAGGACAAAGTCCCCACCCTCATGGAACTTACATCCTAGTCCAAGTGATGGACAGGAAACAAACACATAATAGAATTTCAGATCAGTGCCAAAAGGAACATGGGGAGAAGAGGAGATACAGACTGATTGTGCAACAGGGAAGAGCCAAATCTGACTACACGTTGGATCTGTTTCTTTTACTTTAACCTTTGTTTCCCATTGATTTTGTTCACTAAAAGGATACTGTCTATACATAATGGCCTGCCTTGGGGAACCCTGCCCCTCTGCCTGAATGTTAAACCAAAGTGCCTTTGTTCAGGGAAACACCTGGACCCTGTCCACCTGTGGATGGCTGCAAGAAAGAAGAAATTAACACATCCCCTCCCCGAGGCTGGCCATTCCAGCGGATATTTGCAAAACTTACGGGCTTTTTACCTTACTTTCTCATCTCCTCCCCATCTCTGTGCTATAAAAGAAACTGGCATCCAAACCCCGATAAGATGGTTATTTAGAGACATTAGTCTGCCATTTTCTTGGTCTGCAGGCTTTCCGAATAAAGTCGTATTCTTTGCCTCAACATCTCGTCTCCGATTCATCAGCCTGTTGTGCGGTGAGCAGAGCAAGCTTGGACTCGGTAACAACTGGGGCTGGGCAGTCCACCCTGAGGAGGTGGCATTTGAGCCAAGACCTGCATGAAGAGAAGGGACAAGGACAAGCATGCAGACAAGTGTGGCCGGGGTCCAGGCCGAGGGGAAAGTGCAATGCCCAAATCAAACAGGATGTCACCAATGAGGCAGGTGTCGGCGGGGCATCTGAGCGACCCCAGGGGGGCTCTGAATCCACCGCTCCCTTTGCCACAGACACTTTCTCAAAAAGAAAGTGGAGTCCCTCTTCCTCATTCCTCAATCACCATAGAAACCCCGCCAGAGGGAACCGGAGCAGGCAGAGGAGAAACCGGAGAGGGGGACCAACCTACCAACGTCCCATAGGTGTACGGGCAGAAGTCAAATGCATCAGAGACAGTTAGCTGACAATTAACTCTGCGTCAGTTGCAATGACGCTTTCAGTTCAGGGATGGCTGGGTTGCATGTGCCTGGTGATGGCTGGATCACAGTAAGTTAAAAAAAAAAAAAAAACAACCCTAGAAAGAGGCTGCAGAGTCACTCAGTTGGCAGGCTTCCTGGGTTCTGATTAGTCAGATGCCTGCGAGCCCCCGGTGCTGCTGAGAATGTGCTGATAACATGAACTTGAGCAGAGAGGTGTGAAAGTAACAGGCTCCCCCAGCTGAAGGCAGCGAGGGCAGGCGGGTAGCTGGGAACGGGAGTCAGGGGGCCCCGATTCCAGTTCCTTGATGGTCAATGGTCTCTGAGTGGCCTTCAGCAGGTCCCTTTCCCTCTCTGGCCTCAGTTTCCCCATTTGTAAATGGAAGTGGCTGGACCAGTAAGGGCTGCACACTGGACCTTCTCGGGGACCAGGCTGTTAACAGGATAATGAGGCAAGTCACAGGAGCACCGCAGGAATGCATCAGTGGCCAGGGCCATGTCTGCCATGTAGTAGATGCTCAGTAAATTCGTTGAAGGTCTAGATGGACCTGCTGCCTGATCTAATGATGGCTCCAAGAGACCTTCTGATTGTCCCAAGGGAGTTGGAAATCTGGATTTCTTTTTTAATGTGAACTATCCCAATTTTAAAACATGGGCCCCTAATTTAAATGAGTTTTTTTAAATCCATCGATTTCAAACAGTACGGCTTCTACCGGTTCAACCTGTTTGCTGCCAGTTTGCAATAACCTTGGTGCTAGCAGATTTTCAAGGCCTTTTCCAGCTCTGCATTCTTGGGAGGAAAAAATAATGTTTATGTCACACTTGATTCGTTATAGGGTTTGAGGCTGGCTTAGGGGACCTCCCCAGATTTAAACTTAAAAGTTAAAAATTGAAAAATCAGACACACTGTCAGGAAAAATATAAATGAAGTTGGAATGCTGATCAAAGCAGTGCTTAAAAAGAACAAACCTGGAGGGCTTACCCTACCGGATTTTGAGATATTATCAAAGACACAGTAAATTAACAGAAACAGAATGCCACAGCTGGAAAGTCAAAGAAAGTGCCTATTTATGAGCTAGAAGTTTTCACAAGGCTATTTGCCGCTAAGATTCCTAGAGACCAAAGTCACAAGGGTCACGTTCTCTTACATGGTTTTCACTGCTCATGTGGGCAAGGAAGCTGGTTCTTCATAAAGCAGCCCCTAACTTCTCCCTTGGGAACGTCTCCAGCTCTCTCTGGCTACACACCCTCCCCTTCCTCTTCCTAGGAGGTGGAGGAGAAGGGCTGTCAGGATGGCCAGAGCAAGGAGCTCAGGGAGCTGCCTCCCTTGGGCCCACTGGGAGAGAAGGAGGAGCTGTGGGCTCAGGCCTGTCTCAGGTCCAGGCTGGGGGAGGATGATAAAAGGGGAGCCTTCAGATTGCTCCAGGTCCAGCCCAGTGTGTCCAGATAAGGATCAGCCTGAGATGCACAGCCGCAGATGCACAGCCGCAGATGCACTGTTGGTTTGCTCGCTTCCTTAGCTCATGCTGTTGTCCCACCTGGGATGCTGTCTCCTGCTCCTGCTGATCAGGAGCCCCTCCCTTCCCTGATCCTCCCACTCAGCCCCCAATGCCAAGTCAGACATGTTCCTTCTAGATGCTCCTTCATATCACTGTGGATGTTTAGGTCAAAAATGGCCAAGCACCAGCAATTCATATACTTCAATCTAAAACACAGAGCTTCGTGTCCTGCACTTCCCACCCAGCATTAGACTGTCATCCCCCACATTACAACATTCTTCCAAACATCCAAAATATCGCCTCTTCAGGATCTGCCATCATTTATTTCGGCAATCCCCTGCCGCTGGACATTTCAGTTACTTCTGAATTCCTTTTGAGCCTTAGGAGATTATGGGGGGGGTGTACATCCTTAGACCTAAATGCACGTCTGTTCCCCATCTCTTCCTTAGGACCGAGTCCTTGAAGCAGGATCTGGGCTGTGATCCTACATTGGTCTCCAAGGGCTGCTTAACAAAGCACCATAAGCTAAGTGGCTTAACCAACAGAAATATTATTCTCTCACAGCTTTGAAGGCAAGAAAATCCAGATTCAAGTTGTGGATAGGGCCAACAAAAAAACAGCAGACTCACAGATATAGACAACAAACTAGTGGTTACCAGTAGGGAAGGGAAAAATAAGCGTAGGGGATTAAGAAGTACAAACTATCATGTATAAAATAAGCTACAAGGATATATTGTACAAAACAGGGAATGTAGCCAATATTTTGTGAAATACACATTGAAACTGTCAAAAAGTACAATTAGCAGAAACTAACACAACACTCTAAGGCAATTATACGTCAATAAAAAAAATAATAATAATAAATAAATAAAAATGTGGAATAAGAACACAGACATCCAGATATTTTACAGCCAGCTTTCCTTTGTCAAAAAACAGCACTACATATAAGGGCAAGAAAGGAGAAGTGAGTTCAAGCAGGAAGTCAGATACTCAGACAGAAAAGGCAGCCCCGCGGTAAGGAAGGTAATCTATTTAGTTTTTCCCTTCTTTAGGCATTGGCTTTCAGCCAGCTGGGGAGAAGCATGGTGGTAACCTTCATGTGGTCCCTGCAGGTACCAGCAACTAATGTTAAACATAACTCCACATTCGAATCTAAAAAAGAGTGGATATATGGTATATGTAGAACTGATTCACTTTGCTGTACACCTGACCCTAACACAACATCTTAAGTCAACTATATTCCAGTAAAAATTAAAATAAAATAAAATAGTCAAACTCAGACAAATAAGTAAATGAACAAATAAATAAATAAAAAAGTGTTATAAAAACCTTAAAAAAAAAAGCCGAAAAGGTGTGGACAGGGCCAAGTTCCCTCTAAAGGCTCTAGGGAAGGATCCTTCCTTGACTCTTCCAGCCTCTGGAGGCGCCATGCGTTCTTTGACTGTGACTGCATCACTGGAATCTCTGCCTCTGTCTTCATGTGGCTTCTCCCATATGTCTCTTTGTGTCTCACATGTCACCCTGCCTTCCTCTTATAAGGACACCTGTCACAGGATTTGGGGCCACCTAGATAATCCAGGATGATTTCATCTTGAGATCCTTAATTATATCTACAAAGACTCTTTTTCCAAATAAAGTCGGCTTCACAGGGGCCAGGGCTTAGGACAAGGACATACAATTCACCCCACTCCAGATACCCTTGACCAATTGCCCTCCATGGAGAAGCTCCCCCACTTCCCACACCAGTGACACATACCAGGATGCCCCTTTCTGTCACATTTTTGCAATGGCCTTGGGGAAACCTTTTGCTTCTCTGAGCCTTGTTTCCCCTCCAGTACCCAGGGATAATAGTCCCTGGTTTTCAGTGGGTCAGAGGAGATCGGGGGCTCTGAGGCTGTGCTTTGCCAGCTGGGGCCCAGTGCGGGTGTCTGCCTGTTACTCTTCATCCAAGGCAGCTCGTGCAACTTCAGGGCCCCCCAGGGAGCACGTGGGACCTCACAGCCTGGTGTGTGGAGACCCGGAGGCCCGGGCTGTAAGTGCAGCCTGAGAAGGCAGCCCAGTAGCAGGCGGCCAGGTGCCTGGGAAACAGATGGTGTGGCCGGAGGTCTTGGCCTCAGGAAACAGGTGACAAGAGCCCGGGCTCAGCATTGAGGTGGGGAAAGTGGCGGGCAATGGCAGCCCTCTCTGGGTCGATATTCCCTGAAATTGAAAATTGAGAGGATGGAGCAAGCCAGTACAACTCACTGGGCTTGAGTCTGGTGATTCTTAACTCGCCTGCTTTACCTTAGAACCCAATTCTTTTATTCTCGGCAGGCCTGCCCTCAAGTAAGCTGTCAGGGCTCCTTCCAGTCCATGCCAGCCCGGCCCCACCGTGCCAGAGTCACCCAGACAGACTCATTCTGACGCTACAGGATCACCCGCGGATTCCAGACCCTGCACTGAAGGTGCCAACTCAGCAGGCCGGGTGGACCTGGGCATCTGTGTGTTCAATCCCGTCTCCAAGGCAACGTGATGCCAACAGGGTCTGGGAGTTGCTGGAGCAGTGGGAAGGGGGGCGGCCCCACTGGGCCATCAAGCAGCTGAGTGAACGCCCCTAGGACAAAAGGATGCCCCACAGGACTCTAGAAAACCTCGCAGCTGCTCCCAAAGTGGCAGACTGGACAAAGAGAAGCCTGGCACTGTGGCTCTGGGGGGAACTTAATTTTGATCCATATTTAGACCTAGACAGTTCAGGCTTTCATTCTCACCCCTTCCTCTGTAGGTGTCACACACGTTGTCTGTACTTGGTTACGCAGAGATCTGCATACCCTCTGTCTCTAGAATCTCCGTTTCTCTCTATAGACATGGATGATTTACATTCTATTCTATAATGAGCGTTCTATACAACATGTTCTATATCCTGTTCTATAATGAGAGTTCTATATAGAGTTCCCTCTATAGACACGGATGATTTACATTCTATTCTATTATGAGAGTTCTATACGACATGTTCTATATTCTATTCTATAATGAGAGTTCTATATAGAGTTCTTCCTATAGACACGGATGATTTACATTCTATTCTATAATGAGAGTTCTATACGACATGTTCTATATTCTGTTCTATAATGAAAATCTATACAGAGTTCTCTCTATAGACACAGATGATTTACATTCTATTCTATAAGGAGAGTTCTATACAACATGTTCTATATTCTATTCTATAATGAGAGTTCTATACATGTTCTATATTCTATTCTATAATGAGAGACCTATACGACATGTTCTATATTCTGTTCTATAATGAGAGTTCTACATAGAGTTCTCTCTACAGACACGGATGATTTACATTATATTGTATAATGAGAGTTCTATACGGCATGTTCTATATTGTATTTTATAATGAGAGTTCTATACGGAGTTCTCTCTATAGACACGTATGATTTACATTCTATTCTAAAATGAGAGTTCTATACGACATGTTCTATCTTCTGTTCTATAATGAGAGTTCTATATGACAAGTTGTATATTCTGTTCTGTAATGAGAGTTTTATATGGATTTTTCTCTATAGACACGGATGATTTACATTCTATTCTATAATGAGAGTTCTATACGACATGTTCTATATTCTATTCTATAATGAGAGTTCTATATGGAGTTCGCTCTATAGACACAGATGATTTACATTCTATTCTATAATGAGGGTTCTATACAACATGTTCTATATACTATTCTATAATGAGTGTTCTATATAGAGTTATCTCTATAGACACGGATGATTTACATTCTCTTCTAAAATGAGAGTTCTATATGACATGTTCTCTATTCTGTTTTATAATGAGAGTTCTATATAGAGTTATCTCTATAGACACGGATGATTTACATTCTCTTCTATAATGAGAGTTCTAAACGACATGTTCTATATTCTATTCTATAATGAGAGTTCTATATGGAGTTCTCTCTATAGACAAGGATGATTTTCATTCTATTCTATAATGAGAGTTCTATACGACATATTCTATGCTCTGTTCTATAATGAGAGTTCTATACGACATGTTCTATATTCTGTTCTCTAATGAGAGTTCCATATAGAGTTCTCTCTATAGACACGGATGATTTACATTCTACTTTATAATGAGAGTTCTATATGACATGTTCTATATTCTATTCTATAATGAGAGTTCTATACAACATATTCTATATTCTGTTCTATAATGAGAGTTCTATATAGAGTTCTCTCTATAGAAACGGATGATTTACATTCTATTCTATAATGAGAGTTCTATACGACATGTTCTATATTCTGTTCTATAATGAGAGTTCGATATAGAGTTCTCTCTATAGACACAGATGATTTACATTCTATTCATTAAGGAGAGTTCTATATGACATGTTCTATATTCTATTCCATAATGAGAGTTCTATATAGATTTCTTTTTATAGACACGGATGATTTACATTCTATTCTGTAATGAGAGTTCTATACGACATGTGTGAGCTCGTGCACACACTCCCACAGGCAGAGAAGGAGAGAAGAGGGAGAACTTACGATTTTGTTGGAGCAGAACCCCTAGGTGCTACCATCATTGGGTTTTCCTCCTACAGGAAACCGTCAGGGAAACGGGCCTCAGAGGGACGCGGCCAGACTTAGGGCTGAGGCTTTTAACGCAGGCCTGATGAGGGGCGGCGGTGGCACTGCACTCACTCAGAGCCGTGCAGACGCACGTGGTGCGTCACTGGTGTCCACACATGCAGGCCTGCAATCTACGGCCAGCTAGGCAGCAACAGCTGACAGAAGCAGCGGTCACTTCCTTCTCCCCCCTCCCCCCTCAGCCTCCAAAACACAGCCTCACTTGACAGGATTCCTGGCAGAGACAGTGGGGGAAGCCCCCCACTGGGAGTGAGGGCCATGAGGAGGCCACTGTTCTCCAGGAAGAACTTTCCAGAACCAAATGCGATTTCTGTCTTGGCAGGCCTTAAACTGGGGGGCTCTGAGCAGATACCCTGGACCTGCTGAGACTGGAGTCCCCACGTCCTCTGCTGGGAGAGGGAGCAGGGCTTTAACGGGCTCCAGTATTTCACCGG
The DNA here is from genome assembly GCF_028023285.1 of Balaenoptera ricei. Lineage (NCBI taxonomy): Eukaryota > Metazoa > Chordata > Mammalia > Artiodactyla > Balaenopteridae > Balaenoptera > Balaenoptera ricei. Next base: position 178,098,874 of record NC_082640.1, on the reverse strand, counting down.
GGGGATTTACTCCTGCTGTTGTGCCAAGGAGTGAGGAGTGCTGCACGCCCCCGACCCCCCATCCCACAAAGCTGCCGGCGCTCTTGATTCAGAGGCCGCCGAGGGGATGATGCCTCATCAAGGTAGCAGCCCACACCCCCCAAGTGCTGATGCGCCGGGGCTCCGGGCCATGAAGGAGACATTCCAGACCATGGAGGGGAAGCCTCCATACGCTCTCCCAAGTGGCCCTGTCTCCAGGCAGCCGCGCTGTACAAAGCTTGCTGTTACACCTGCCGTCGGGCCTGGCCTTGGCCCTTGCTGTTTGCACATCCAGGGGGTAGCGATTTCCCCAGCTGGGCCTCTATTTCCACATCTGGAAAATAAGGACGTCCTTCCAACCACAGAGGGGTTTCTGAGGATCAGCTGGAAGAGGAGGCCGAAAAGAGCTTTGTGAACCTCCAAGGTCTGGCCAAACACACAGACGCGGTGTCAGACGCCCGGTCAGCCTCCTCACTTCAGTGGACAGGCCATGTCCCGGTGCACCTCCTTCTTTTCCAGAAGCCACCGCTGTACCCCTCACCGGGTTCTCCTTTCACTGACTGTGTCCTCCTGCCCTTGACGGCACATACGTGGCCGCGTACTCCTGAATGTGCCGCCTCCCTCCCCAACCCGCACCTGCCACGCCCTCATCCCCCTGAGGGTGACCCTACTGTGTGCCATTGAGTTCCCTGCCGTGGTTTCAGCTGGGGGTCTCACCCACAGCTCGTTCCCCCTCCCACGGGGACTAGGGACCTTGGGGACCACGGGAAGTGCCCCTGATCTGGCCCCAAGCGCGGCCAGTGACTGGTTGACCACTGAGGGCCCCTCTCTCAGGGAGGCACGGCACAGAGTGCATTAGCGTAGGGTGGTGAGGTTCAGGAGCCCCGAAGCTGCAGAGGAATTGGGGAGGAAGAGGCAGATACAGGAACAGAGGCGGCAAAGGTAGGGAGGAGTTGAGTCACCTTCAGGACAGTGACATTCGCCCCCTCCTGAGAGCCTGGCAGCTGAGCTGATTGCGCCCAAGGGTGGTTCCAGCCCTGAGTGTGAGTTGACAGTGTGGCTGCCCAGCCCCTCCCTCTCCCCCCTTACTTCCTCCAAATAAGCTCAACTACTGTGTAAGCTTAGTACTGCTGGTATTGCGCCCATTTTACAGATGAGGAAACTGAGGTCCTGAGAGGTCAACTACTTTCCCCAGCTCACCCAGGAAGAAAGTGGCAGAGCCAATGTTCAAGTCTGGTCTTTCTAACTCCATATTCTGCATTCCTCAGAAACGCCGGTAGCAGCAATCAACTCGCTTGTCCACTCAGCCCAGGGCTGGGTCTGCAGGAATCATCACGTAAATGTGCTGCTGGTGGGTTGTTTGCTTCACAAGGGGGGAAAACAGCCCTGCTGGCTGGGTTCCAAGCCCCCTCTGATCCTGCATTATTCCAAACGCGTTTCCCATGAAGTCTGGGGCACTTCTCCAGGCTCCTCGCATGTGTGTCAGAGTGTATAAGTGTGCACCCAGGCCCAGGGTCTGCCCCAGGAGGAAAGGAACACTCTGGGAAACTCATTGCTTGGTTTAGAGCAGAGTTTCTCAACCTGACACTCTTGGCATTTGGGACTGGGGGTGGGTGCTGTCCTGTGCAATGAAGGATGTTTAGCAGCATACCTGGTCTCTACCCACTAGGTGCCAGTAGCCCCCGCCACCACCCAGTTGTGACGACCCCAAACCTCTCCAGACATTGCCAAATGTCCCCTGAGAGGCAAAGTCACCCCACTGAGAAACACAGGGGTAGAGAAGACCGCAGCTCTTCACCAAGGACCCCGTCAGCCTTGGTTTCTGCTCTAATGTGTGAATCTTATACAAAGCACAAACACGAGTCTTACATTCTCCATTTTTTTTTCCAGCCCTTTCCCCAGGCTGAGCCTCGGAGCATCCATCTCCCAGGGGTGTTTCCATCTGGCTGATTGCAGGGCAGTTCACCAGGCTCAGCAAGGACAAGACTTCGAGTCGCCAGCAGATGGCGCAGAAATCCTTCCCAGGCCTCTGTGGATGCTAATTTCTTCTCTGGGTCCTGAGTTAGTCTGAGAATCTGGTGCTGAAAGGGACTTTAGTGCACCCGCCCTCAACTTGGGGTGGGGTGGATTTTGCCCCCCAGGGAACCTCTGGTGATGTCTGGAGACATTTTGGATTGTCATCGTTGGGGGAGGGATTGCTACTGCCATCTAATGGATAGAGACCAGAGACAAGGCTGAGCACCCTATGGTGCACAGGACAGCCTCCAGCACCAGGAATGATCCAGCCCAGAATGTCAATTGCGCCGAGGTTGAGAAACCCCTGTTTATATATGGATAAACAGAGGACACAGAGGGAGAGCTTAATTGTATGGTGGCTTCCCAGTATGGTTATAGGATGTAGTGGTAAGATGAGATGAAAACTCTGTGATGAGGGTTTATAAGTACCTATGCTTGAGGGCGGAGGGTCTGATTTCTTTGTCTCTCTCCCTGCATCCAGCAGAAGTGCTCAGGAAAAGTTGACTGAACTGGATTGAATCGGCCCCTCCACGTCTGAAGATGGGCAATAGCTATAGGTGCATTTTGGCACTGCCTCCTGATCAGATGTTAACAGCTACCCAGAGCACGGGGTTGAGAAGTGCTGGGCTCAGCAGGTAAGAGTCCTAGGATCGACTAGTCATGTCTGCTATGAGTGCAGAACCAGATAATCAGAAATTAAGCCGTTTTGCTTATCCTAGAATAGATGATCAGAAGACTGGGAGGAAAAGATTCCATTTAAGAGGACTTTTCTTAAAAATCATAAGTCCTATGAACTGATTCACTGTAAAACAGATAAAAAAAATCAAGATGCATTTAGAGCATCCTAGAAAACATGGAAGAAAATATTAGAACTTTGTTTACCTTTTATTGTTTTAGTAAAAAAGAAATGAAGCTCTGCTAGTTTGTAATACGTGGTTAGCACTGGCTCTCTTACTCAGTTACCTGTCACCTAGGCAACTCCACGTGCAGAGTCCAAGTTATGTTGGTGGGGGGAGCACCCCACGGTGTGCAAGGGGCAGTATTGTCCTTGGTCCTTGGTTCAACTTCTGACGATTGGTTCACATTGCAGTTTCTGGCTCAGCGCACTGACAGAGTATACAGACTATATTACCCAGGGGTTAATTAAACTAACGCTCACAACATGAATAACCCACTTAAAGAGATTCCTACAAAGCAGCTACGGATTATGAATAATAAAACCAATTATGCAAAGAGAACTGTACAAACAGGAAGTGGCGGAACTGACATGTGTTGCTGCTGCACACAGTTGTGCAGGTTGTGGACTGCACAAGGGCACTCAGGCAGGAGGCAAGTGGGGGCTGAAATCCATCTATACTCCACTGGCCAGTCCTTCCTCCCAAGTGCAGGGCTGTGTCCATCTAGACAGAATGCCTTTTCCCCATCTGCTCAAAGGCTGCTCTGGCCCACTCCTGCTCCGAGTACTGGCTTCCCATCAGCCCGAGCACAAGGTGCTCTGAAGGTCAAACCACATCTCATAAGGCATCAGCCAAAGTGCTCCAAAGGCCTCAAAGACCATGTGAAATATGGGTTTACACCCATGAGCGTAACCACTCCGGGCCTCGCCTTGTGACCCTGCTCAATTCTTCTTCAACAGCCAGCCTCTCTTTCTTGCTAGCAGAACCCCAGTTTTATACAGAGTAGCCATGTGCCCTACAAAAAAGCTCCATTTCCTAGTTTCCCTTGCTACTAAAGATGATAATTGAGTAGAAATCTGGCTAAAGAGAAATAATGGGACATCTTCTAAGGCTTTCGGGAGAATTTTCTTTTTCTAACGTAGGTAATACCCTTCCTCCTTGTGGCTTCCTCCTTCCTCCTTTCTGTAATGCAGATGTGATGTCTAGAGGTGCGGCAGCTCTGTTGTGATCTTGAGAGAAATGACAAAACAGTGGTAAAGACTAGTCCTGACGTCTGTGAGCTGCTGAAACAATGTCAAGAACTGTCATCTTTCTGTTGTATGAAAAAACCTTCTAATTTGTTTAAGCTGTTATTTGGTCAAGTCTTGTGTTACTTGCAGCTGAACACAGTTCCAGAAGGTTGACTCCTCAGCAGATGTTATTCCCTGAAATATTAGCTCTGATCGTGTGGAATCATCACAATTAGCCAGCTATTTAAAAACTAAGACCAATCTCTAGATTTTTTCAGCATTGTGTAAACTCATGTATTCAATCTGTCACATTACAAAATGCTATTCATTTTAATAACACATTTTAGAAATCTCTTTAAATATGTTTTATTGAAGTGTAATACACTTCACATTCAGAAACAAGCACGTATTATAAGTGTACAGCTCATTAATTATTCACGAACTGAACCCATCCAAATAGCCAGGCTCCAGATCAAGAAAGATAACGTGACCAGTTTCTCAGGAGAAGCCTCTTTTTAGATATCTTTCTTAATAATGAAAACAAAAGGTCACATACTGTTGGTCTTAGAAAAATGACTGAACTAGTGCATGGAAAATAATATGGCAACAAACTAAAATGAATTCATTTGTTATCAAATACTGTTTAATGAACCAGAGAAAACGTTGCTGAAGATCCGAAACAGGGATTTGAATCAAACAAATTCCTCATATGGGTGGTTTGCTCTATAGTTAGGTGACAGTACTGAGACTAATATGTCTCAAATTAGGATGTTTGCTAGAGTCTTAGATTCTGTTTCAGCAGTGAAATATGCCTTAAAAACTATTATTTTTTGGTGAAACACTAAAGGAAAGGTTACTGGAGAATATATTTTTTTCAACACTATGTTATTTCTTAAGTCAAAACAATATTTTTATGGGGAAAGAGTGTAGGCACAGATGCAGTATTTGTTTAGACTAGAAGATACAAAGAATTCAGGGATATGTTTATACAAGTAGCACCACATGTGAAACTCCTTATATAAGTGAAAGCAAACTATATTATCAATGTGTGTTACATTATCAAAACACACTTTATATAGTAAGACAGTCACTTTCAAAGTCTTTAGTTGAAAGATATTGTCAATATAATGAGTTTTATAAAATAAATATCTCAGGTTGAATCTTTAGGAATCATAAGATAAGGAATTATTTATATTGAAAGCTTTGATACCACACAGAAATTTTCTGCTTATCTTATGTAAGGTACTTGAAAGTATGATTCGTAAAGATGAGTTGCACTTTTTTTTTTTCTTTTACACAGGATAGGTGTTTCAAATTTGTCGACTTTTTCCTCTGCAATTAAAAATGGGTCTCATTTCCAAGTGGATTTATTTCAAAAAAACAATCTGTCTCTTGGATATAAAAGAGGTTTTAATAATGAGTGAGAAAGTAACAGTTTTCAAAAGACAAACAAATAAAAACCAGCCTCATGCTTTGAAAATCTCTTGAAAACAGATGTATGGAAACATTTCTATCGTTATGCAATGTTGCTGTTGAAAGCCATGTAAAGGTGTCACCTGCGAATATCCTCATATCTGTAAACTTGAAAACACTTGGCAACAAAATTTTCCAATCTATTTAATTTTTTTTCCCAACAAAGAGTTTCAGGGATTCTGAACCTGGAGTAGACTGCTGCCCCCTCCCTAGGAAAAGTTGATGTGTTGACTCTGGACATTCAAGTAAGTGCAGAAATGATGCATGTCCCTTCTGGGAACAGGCTTTACGAGAAAGCGCAGCCCACCCTGCTCTTTTCCCACCTCCACCGAGGCTGGCAGTGTCTGGGAAGGAATCTGGGTTCCAGGGTGAAGATGATTTAGAGCAGACCAGCCGCCAACCCGTGACTGACATGGAGCATGGAGCCTGGCAAACGTGGCAGGGGATGGGCAACGATCCCATCTGACTGAACCGCAGGGTAAAAATGGCCGAAAAAGAAGAGATGAGGTCAGAAGAGCAGGTCGGGACCATACTGAAAAGCAGAACAAATGCGACTGGAGAACAGATGGTGACTGGAGGCCCTGAGCAGTCTGGGAAGGGTTGTGAGTCAGCGGAGACCAGGCAAGAACTCTCACTCACAGAGATGAATGGCGCAATCTCCCCAACCAGAGCAGAGGAGAAATGAGATGCATCTGAAGTGGGTTCGCAGTTGGCAGTGGAGGGGAGCGCTCGGAACTGTGAGACTGACAGAGTGAAGGTCCGTGAGTTCCTGCAAGTTTATCTGGAGCAGTGAAAATACTAGTTTTGACCCCCTTTACTGGGTATTGCGGTCTGTAAAGTGTACTTCACAGGCATGATAAGGATTATAACATTAGCTTACATTTACTGAGCGCTCTCACACCAAGAATAGGGACCATTAAAGTCTTCATTTTTACATGTGTTCATGATCTTAAGCATCCCTGGTGTAGATTACAAACATCACCCCTTCCTGCACACATTCGCTTTGCACATTGATGTGGAGTGCCCTCCGCTCGGATCCTGGGTTCGACCACAAGACTTACTTTGGCCAACAGATTAAGGTTACTAGTTCTCAGCCCTGGCCTTGCATATTTCCACTTGAGTTCTTTTGCCTCTGTCATCACCAGGAGAAGAAGATACCCAGGCTGGTCTAAGGGAGAATGAGAGATATATGGAACAGAGCTGAGTCACTCCAGCATCCTGGGGGAAGCCAGCTTAGATTAGGTGAGTCAGCCAACTTCCAGACATGCCAGCAAAGCCCAGAAAAATATCAACAGCAGCCAGTCCCCTAGCTGACTCCATTCATACACACCACCAGTGCTGATTATATACCACTGAAGTTTTATGGTTGTTTGCATTATTGTGGCAATAAATAACTGATCTCGGGACTTCCCTGGTGGCACAGTGGTTAAGAATCTGCCTGCCAATGCAGGGAACACGGGTTCAATCCCTGGTCCGGGAAGATCCCACATGACGCAGAGCAACTAAGCCTGCGCGCCACAACTACTGAGCCTGCGCTCTAGAGCCCGCGAGCCACAACTACTGAGCCCATGTGCCACAACTACTGAAGCACATGCACCTAGAATCCGTGCTCCACAGCAAAGAGAAGGCACTGCAGTGAGAAGCCCACGCACCACATTGAAGTGTAGCCCCCGCTCGCCACTACTAGAGAAAGCCCTCATGCAGCAACAAAGACCCAATGCAGCCAAAATATAATTTTTTTTTAAATTTTTTAAAAAAAGAATATGTGTATCAAAAAAAAAAAAAAAAGAAGAAGAGCAAGAAGGATGGTGAAAGATGGAGAAGGGCAACCTGTCAGGTGAGTATTGCAACAGCTGATGACAGGTGCTGGCAGCCTGCGGTTGACTTGGGGATGTGGTCGCCCCAGAAGATTGGTGGCACCAGGACCTGGTGATGAGGGACAGGGAAGGGGCAGGGGGACTGCAAGGATCTGGGCTGAGTGCCTGGTGGACAGGGGTGGCATCCCCCGAGGTCATGAACACAGGCAGAGGAGTGTAGTAAGGATTGGGGACAGGGGAGGCCACTTGGGGCCTGGGAGCATTTGGTGAGATGTCCAGTGCAGTTAGACAAAAATAATCAGATAGAACAGCATTTCCCATGGCTGGCTACTTCTCAACCTTCAGCACTCGGATCAAACATCTCCTCTTCAGAGAAGATTTTCCACACTCCCCCTCCATCCAGGGTGGTTACCTCCAAGTCACTCTCCCCACAAGTCTTTAAGTCCCACATTGTTTGCTGCCAAATTTCAATTGCTCAGAACGGTGTCTGCACGTGGCCAGGGCTGGATCAAGATTTGCTGAATGAAAGAACAAACGAAGAAGCCCAGGAGAAGGCCCAGCGCTGTTGGCTGAGTTGGAGTTTGGGTAGAAGATGCTTGGCGGGGATCAACACCTGTGAACGGAAGTGAGGGGAGGCAGGATGGGGCAGACGGGAAAGCGGAACTGCATTACCAGCCCCACAAAGCTTTGGCCAAGAGGGAACATTGTTCAGTAGAGTTGTCCATCTTGGGCTAAATTGGCTGGACTTTTACATCCCCATCTTGCTCGGTTGAAGGAGCGAGAGCTGAGCTCTGTCTGCTGGCCACACCCCCGTGGCTGAAGGCAGTGGGCCTCCACGTCCACCAGACTCGGGCTGGACACACAGGTTCATAGGGTCATGGGTGCTATTGGTGAAGGTAGTGTTGAAACCAGGGCAGTGAGCAAATGACAAGCAGCAAACAGCCCATGAGCCGTGCCCTAGGAAACGTGCAGGTCAGGTACAGTGGAGAAGAGAAGGGTGTGGCCTCTTCTAACTGCAAACAGCCCCGGAGGCTCTCCGGAGGTGGTGGAATTTGACTTGAAGGGTCCATTTGTCTGCAGCTATAGGGAGCTGGATGGGAGGAAGTTTCCAAGAGGCAGTGCAGCCCCCGGATGTTTGGGAGAAGGGACGTGCAGCGTTAGCTGCAGTGTGGACATGTGAAGGGCTAGCAGGAATGCTTCTGGAAAGGTGGGTAGAGGCCAACGCATGGGGAAGTGATGAACTGCAAAAAGCTCAGCTGTGAGGACAAACACTTACCCGGAAATGGAAGATGCCCTTGTTTTCTCTTTGAAGACCCAGCACCGCAGCAGAGAACCAGACTCCTGCGGGGGCTGCTTCGGAAACAGGAGCGGGTCAGCCAGGTAGACTGATGGTGGGAGGTTGGGCCCCCTTAGAAAGTGACGTTATGCAACGGCTCCAGAATCAAAGTCCTGTTGAAAGAGAAGTTCAAGGGAATGTTGGCTTAGGGCATCTCTTTAGAAACTGCTGAGAAGGACAGAAAGGAAACAGGATCACAAGCAGCCCAAGAAGTGACAGAGAAAGCTGTTTTCTACCACAATCCTCTAGAGGCAGAGTGGAGCTTTCATCATCCAAAGAAACCCCTATGGCTGTGGCTGTCACCGTCCAGGTGGGAGATGAGAGCTGCTGGCACACTTTATCCCTTTGATTAGAGATAGAGTGGGGAGAAAAGCCATCGGGTGGCACGTGCCAACCTGGAGATCACGTGACCATGCTCAGTGCCTCCTGTCCGCACTGCACGGGGCTCTCCCCAGGCTGCATTCCAGGTCCAGAGGAGCTCCTGCCCACCTGGACCCCTTGGCCTCCTTCTCCCCTACTTCTCACTTCCTCCCAGGCGAATCCTGAAGCCCCCCAAATTCCCAAGACTCTGGCCACCCTGATTGTCACCTCAATTCCTTTGCCACTCAAGCACGGAGCTCACGGGTTATATGCCTGTATTTTTATTCCTTTTATTAAATATCCAGGTTTGGGGACTTAATTATCTAGATCAGCAGACTTTCACATAGCAAACCTAGAGATGAATTTTTAGACCTTTCTCCCACTGGATTCCAGATAAAAGGAGAGGGAGCCATTGTATTTTTCTAGGGAAAACCTACATTTGTGGCAACCTGGGGGAATATTTTAGCACTGTATCCCCGGAGGCTACCGCAGTGCTAGGCTCAGAGAAACAGCCAGTGAAGACTTGGATGAATGAATGAATGGTAGTGGAGGGCAGGCTGAGAGTGGGAATTGCATCTTGGGCACCCCCTGTCCCACTCTGGGAACCCTCTGCTATTTCTCCCACCTGTCTGTCAAAGGCTACCTGGATCCCTTCAGAACCTTTATTCCCATTTAGGGATAGATGACCGAAAACACGTCAAAGCTGAGGGGCTTGAAGATTAAAACATATTTCAAGAAAAAGGGATATAACAACACTTTTTCTGTCAGCCAGAAATTGTAATTAAATATTTATTAAGGTAAGGATTTGTAGACTGTCTGCACCGCCTCCACCACTGTCACTACTACCACCATCACCAACACCTTCACCACCAGCACCGCTATCACCATCACCACCAGATGGCTGGCCACCGGATGCAGGGACCTTCCACAGACTTCTCACCAGCTCCCAGAACCCTGGGGAAACTCATCCCTGGAGTAATCCCTTATATCCCATCATTCACCTTGGTTTTGCTGCCCTGACGGAAGCCCAGCTGATCCCAGCAGAAGCCAGTTTGCAGAGAGAGAGAGAATAAAGCTGACACACAAACCAGTGCACAGGTTGGAGCAGGTGGAAGCTTCTGGCAGCTTCACATCACAGCTCTCGCAACCCGGGCCTTCCTGAAACCCAGTATCTCCTGCTGACTCAGATGCTGTGAGCTGAGACATTTCCTACGTTTCTCCTGAATTATGCAGTTGAGGAAACAGAGGCTTTGGGAGGTGCGGGAATTTGCCAGGACTGAGGTAACTAACTAGTAGCTGAGACAGTTATTCAAACCAGGTCTGTTTGACTCAAAACCCACAGCATGTCCCTGCCACGCTGCCGTCTCACGAGTCCCCCGTCCAGTGTCTGACTCAAGTCCTTGGCCTCGCTCAGGTTTCCCAACACCCCACGGGTCTGTGCCCTGAGCACACACCTAGTCTGTTCCAGGAGCTGGGGGTGCAGCTGTGGTCAGTGCCAGGTTCTGTACTCAAGGAGCTGGTATCCAAACGCTTCGGTATCCACGCCGAAGTAGGCAGGCAGATGAAAGAAGACCATTTCAGAAGTGCTGAAGGCTATGAATAAAATAAGCCAGGGGGATGCGCTTCAGACTCGGGGAGATGCGGCAGAGACCACAGCACAGAGAGAACGACAAGGTCAGAAACTGCCCCCCGCCCTCCCCGCCAGAGTGAGAACGTGGGAGAAAACAGTCTTCGTGGCAAAGAAGAGCTCCAAGGAACGTGCTAGGCTATCAGAGCAGTCTTCCAGGTCTTGATTTATTGCTTCTTCTCCCTGTCCTGCACCCAGCCTCTTGTCCCCCTGCCCACTCCCACCCCCTGTGGACTGGACTCCACTCCCCTTCGCCCGTGGCTACTGAAGCCCTGACTCAAATGACCCTGGACTCAAAGCTCCACCCCCTGCCTGTCTCCAGCCACCCGCTGCCGCCACCTCAGAAGCCCCTGGGCCCTGCACTTCCCATGGGCCCCCTAAGTGCCTACACTGGCCTAGATCAAGTCCCTGGGATCAGATACACTGGTCCAGAGAACATCTGGGCCCACCTGCAGGCCTCCTCCCGAATGCCTACATGGACCCAAATCACATCCCACCCTGAGGTCAATGACCATGCCCAAATCAGACTTCAGAGCTATCTCCAAAGACCCACCCATGACCCCGCCCTGCCCCAGCTCTGCCCAGTCTCCCTCATCCCCCCAACCTGGCACTGAATTCAGAGCATTGCTCCCCACCTCCGCCAGCTGTACCTGAGAGGTGAGTCATAGCTGCCAAGGGCTGGCTGAGAGCACCTGCCTCCTGGTTCCGGCATCCAGCCCCGCCCACACATCTGTGGCACAAGCCTCCTGCGCAGCCCGGCGCACCCAAGGCCGCCAGAGTGGGCCAGATGGGAGACAGCTGCGACTGGGAGGCAGGGTGGGTGTGGCGAGATGTGGACGTATCTGTGGAGATGCTCTGCCTTCTGTGGCTCCATCTCCACAACCAGTGTCACCATAAAATAATAATTTAAATGGTACATAATAATGATAATGATTAAACAATAAGACCAGCTCCCACAGAGTGCCTCCATGTGTCAGACACAGCTCAAGGGCTTTGCATGGATTATCTCAACAGAGAGGAGGTAGATAGGATTATGCCCATTTTACAGGTGAACAAGGTGAGGCACAGAGACATGGTAAGATTTGAGGAGGCACAAGGAATCTGACCTTTTCCAGACCCACACTTCTTCTCAGGCTGTGAACCCCCAGGAAACAACCAGAATGACTTGGCTGGTCATTTGAGGAGGGAAATCATTTCTGGCCTTGGAAGTGACACAGGAGCTGACTGGTCAGGTTTTTCTGGTGTTTAGAAACCTGCCTGGAGACTGTTGGTGGTTGTGTGATGTGTAGGTTTTAATCCTTACACCACGCAGATTTCGAGCTAGGCACGCAATATTTTTTTTTTATTTATCTCTGAAGGGAAGAGTATGAAAGCTACTGGTCTGGCCCTGAGGGACCCCTGCAAAATTCCAAAGTCATGGAACAGTTTATACAGAGGCGGTGATGGTTTATACCGCCCCTATTACAGGCACTAGTTCAATGAATCCTCCCAGTGGATTTCTCAAGCATTCCTCCCCAATTTTATGGGTGAGGAAATCAAGATCATGAGAGATGAAGTATCTTGAGGAGCTTGTGCAGTTGGACAGTGGCAGATATGGAGCCCAGACCCAGATTTTCTGACTCCAGATTGAATCCTCCAACCCCCACCCTTCTGTTTCCCTGTTCTCTGATCTCTCCCACCTCACAGATCTTTCTCCCCTGCTTCAGATCCCCAGGGCTCTGCTGTTTCTTTCCTTGCCCCCATTAATGGTATCAGATGGCAGTCATTTACATCTTAGTATGAGTAAGTCTCAATCAATATATTCTTTCTCCAAAAGCAATTGTCCTTCATTTTATTCTGGATTGTAGAGCCAGTCCTCTGTAAAAGGACAATCTGGTAACAGCAAACAGGCGATGCCAGCCGAGAGCATACCCTTGCAAGTAAAGGGCACCTTCTTACCAGCCCATGCATGGTTTTCGCCAGACTGTTTTCTTTCATCTTGGAAGGAGTGCTGGAAACATGGATGAATGAAAGGAGCCTCCCTTCCCATTTTCCTGATATGCCTGGTGCCTCCTTCCATCCGCAGGGTAAGCCTGTGATATCAGCCTCCAGAGCTCTGTCATTCCTCATTTCTGCACTTGTGGCTTGTGTGGTCCTGGACCCCACGTGGGGTTGCGTGGAGCATTGCTGGAAAATGATATATAGCCTTGGGGGTTTCCACATCACTTCTTCACCCACATAGCTCGGCTTCCCCAGCCCTTGGCCCTTTCCTTGGTCTCAGGCAGACAGCCATTCGGTTTTCCTCAATTTCAAAAAACTCAGAAATGAGTATTTCCCATCCTTGACTGCACTGTAGCACATAAAACACCCAGTAGTTACCCAAAGACGGACTTCTTTTCCTGTGCTAACTAAATTACCTACAGACCTCAGCCTTCCTTAAAACTCTATTCTCACTGCCTGATCCATTATTATAGCATTTTCCATTTGACGGGGAAGAATTGCCCTGCTCCTGGGCCTCCAGCAGCATTAAGCCCCCAACACACTCTCTCCAGATGCCAGAGGATGAAAATGATGAGCAGTACGTGACTTGGAAGACCAGAATCAGCTGTTCCTCATGTCCATTACTACCACTACTATTATTATTAATTACTGCTATTATTACTAATTATTATTAAATTGCCTCCTTCGCATTGCCTGTTGCATTTGATAGCATTGCTAACGTCTTGGTGGAGTGGGCAAAGCAGGTACTTCTGTGATCCCATTGGACAGATGGAAACAGTGAGGCAGAGAGAGGTGACGCGACCTGGGCCAGGTGGCCCAGCTAATGCGTGACTGACCGGGATTAGAACGCAGGTCTCCCTGGCTTTAGGACCTGTGCTGCACCTCGGTGTCACAATGCCTCCCTGAGAGTGGGGCTGAGAGTGGATGAGGGAAGCCAGGTGCTGCTGGGTTTTGTTTGGAGGCCTTGACTTCATTCAGTGTGCACCTGTGATGGGTGCATGCAACAGTGAGCCCACCCCACCCAAGTCTCTGCCTGTCCTTGACTTGGGGTGGCCACAGTGTGCTGCGGCTTGAAGCAGGATCTCGGTTCCCTGACTGGGAATCAAACCAGGCCGCGGCGGTGCAAGTGCTGAATCCTAACCACTGGACCACTGAGCCACTTCTAGTGGCTAGAAGCAGGGCCCTGGCTCTTGCCTTCTTCAGAGAAAGAATTTCAGCAAAGAGATGGAAATTTGTAAAGCAGATAGAGCATTTATTAGAAGTAAAGTATGTGCAGAAAGACACACGGGTGGGTTCAGAGGGTGTCGCCTGCTTTTGGGGTGGTTTAAACATTTATACGGGGGCAGTTTTCCAGGTTCCCTCTGGCCAAACATCTTGCTTTGTCTGGCTCCGTGTCCATATTTGGTCTGACTCAGGGCCCTTCTAGATGTGCATGGCATCTTTTGACCAAGAAGGATTCCAGTGCGAGGGTCTCTGGGATGTCAGCAGGACATATTATGGGCTAGTGACCTCTCCCTTCTCTGACCCCTGAGGAACCTTTCTGCGAAGGTGTAGCTTGGGAGGGCTCCTTGACCTCAAGAATGAGGAATATGTAGCCTCCTTATCTTTTTACCCAAGCAGGGCTCAGCTCCTCTCTGCTCCTGCCATTATATTTATCTTGAAGTGTCTGTCCTCAGGGGACAAATCCCAGCTGCTCAGCCTGGGGCCCATCTATCTCCTGCCTCATCCTGTCTGCCCGCTTCCCTTCTCCTAGCCTGCTCACCCCTGCCTTTCTCTTCTCTCTGTCCCCGAGCCCAGCATGATGGGAGAGTTTGACAAATATGCTGCAAACTGTCCCCAAGAGCTCAGCACTTAATAGCAATGACTTTATGTGGAGCTGTGGAGAGAGTCCCAGTTTTTCCTCAACTTCTCCCAAACTTTTTCTGCTAATAGTTTCTACATTTAATTGGTTTCTTTCTTTTATATCAAGATATTCTTAGGAGGATGTACATCCACTTAGTAACAGTATGATATTCGACAGATTGTTCACTATCCAGAACCTCAATTTTCTAATCTGTATAGTGGGAGTTATAGCAGCCCTTCCCTCATAGACTTGAAAGAATTAAATTTATATGTGTGTGTGTGTGTGTTTCTGTGTGTGTATATGTGTGTGTGCATGTGCACACACTGCCGAAATCAAATTGGCCAGTGTAGTATTGTGATATAATAAGAAATATGTGTTTGGTTTTTTTCCGCAATTTCCAACATTGAGCTCCAAAAACCCTTGGAATTTCCTGTGATGAGATCAATAAAGATGCCTTTTGTTATGTTAATGAGGTGACTTTTGGAAAGCCCTTAGGTAACCTAAGGATGAGGGGCTAGTTGCCAGGAGAACCAACCGTGTGATTAGAGGACTGAAACTTTCCATCCCACTATTCTGTCCTCTGGGGAGAGGAGAGAGGCTGGAGGGTGAATCGGCTGCCAAAGGCCAATGATTTAATCAATCACGAATATGTAATAAAGTCTCCGTGAAAACACAAAAGGACAGGTTTCAAAGAGCTTCTGAGTTGGTGAACACAGGGAGATTTGGGGAGAGTGGGGTTTGGAGAGGGCACGGAAGTTCCATGACCTTTCCCCCTACCTTGCCCTATGCATCTCTTCCCTCTGGCTGTTCCTGAGTTATATCCTTTTATAATAAACCAGTAATCTAGTGAGTGAACGGCTTTCCTGAGTTCTGTGAGCCACTCTAGCAAATTAATCAAACCCAAAGCGGGTGTCTTGGGAACCTCTGATTTGTAGTCAGTTGGTCAGAAGCACAGGTAACAACCTGGACTCGTGACCGGCATCTGAAGTTGGGGGAGAGGGGCCGCTGAACCCTTAACCTGTGGAATCTGATGCGATCTCTGGGTAGATAGTGTCAGAATGGAGCTGAATTGTGGGACACTCAGTTGGTGTCCAGAGAATTGCTTGGGGGGGTGGTGGTAAACTACCCACCCCCCCCATTAGAATTGAGATCTGGACACTTTTAGTGGGCTTATCCTAAAGGGTAATAAAACCTTAAATTAGGGGCTTTTCTGGGGCAGGGTAGGGGGAGAGGGGCTGCAATTTACAATGTTCCTCCCATGAAGATTTCTCTGAAAGGTTCTGTTCCTATATCTTCTGTTGTTCTGCTGTTGCACTAGACTCTGGTCCTGGCTAGACTTGGGTCTGTGTTATTTAAAGTGGAATTGATTGACAACATTGTTACCAAACCAGCTTGTATGCCTGATGCACAGCAAGCCATACGCTGAGATGCCCAGGTCTGCAGCAGAGAAAGTTTATTGACAAAGCAGCCAAGTGAGGAAACAGAACGAACCTCAGATCCACACCACCAAAGGCGAGAGACTTGAGATAGCTATAGGATAAATAAGCAGGGTGGTGTAAGCGGATTGGCAGGAGGGAGAAAGTGAGGGAATCATTGTTCTTCACAGGCATATCCGGGTTACGTGCTTCTTCATGGGATACATGTTCAAAAATGGAAGGGCTTAGTATAATATGAGGGCGGAGTTTTCAGCCCTCCAACATCAAAAGGTCATCCATCAGACACCTGTGCTGGCCCAGTCTGGAGGTCAGTGGTCCCACCCAGTCTTGGCCAGCTTGAACTGGGCAGGTGCTGACTCCAAGTTTCTGGAAACAACTAAAGCCCCCCATTACTTTAGTGACCCAAACATCAGAGGTGTTATCTATAGCGGTGGTTAAGAAGTCTTGTGATATGTTACCTTGGCTACATGAAGCTTGGAGGGTATGCAATTAAAGGGAAAAAAAAGAAAGCAGCTTAATCAGTAAAGGCGGGTTACAGGCAGAGGGGTTTTTAACAAGCTGTGCCCTTGTCTGCTGTTCTGTAACAGCACAGAACACTCAATCCTGCACACTCAAGGACTGCTATTAAGTCACCAGCTTCTGTGCCTGTGAGGCATGGTTTCAGGGTGACTAGCATCGTCCTGATGCTAGGGCCAAGAGATTGGCCCCCTCAGGTAACCATAGATCCAGTGCATCCCCCTGGCCCCCGCTGAACACGTGGATAAACTGAGAGCCAGGACAAGGGATGGCTTCCCCAGTCACCCAGTACATTATGGGTCACCTATGTCTGGAACGCAGAACACAGGCCCAAGCTCGTGTGTCCAGACCTCCCAGATTGCCTGCTTCCAGCCTGCACCTTCGAAGTGGGGCAGGAGCCAAGTAAACATCCGTGTCATGTGACTGGTACCCTACAGCAGCGCTAGGTCACCAACACCCCGTTCTTCTGCCCCAGGGGAGGAATCTGGGAAGGATGGTTCTACTCCCCTTTCTCTCTGAGGTTTACTGGGTGTCAGACCCTCGGTCCTAGCAAGCCAGGCCCCAGTGGTGCCATCGGCCAAGCCCCCATGGGTGTGCCTAGCGCAGCGCTAGGTGCTATTTGGGAAGGAGAAGGAGAAGCAGGCCTGAGCTGTTCTGAGGGCTGAGAAAGGGAACCAGGCTTGTCGCTCTCTTGGCGTGAATGCTTGCAGGGCCCTCTGGCCAGGTTGACCCAGAGGAAGGGATAGGAGTGGTAGAGGCAGGCTCGGCAGGTCCTGGGCGGAGGCCTAGCCAATCTGTAGATGAAGCTTGAGGGGCTGGGAGGCTGCAGAATGGGAGAGAAAGGGCCAGGAGGCTGGGAGCAGCAAGACCTGGGGAAGGCCACAAAAGACTGACCAAGGAAAAGGAGGGGCTGCGAGGTTAACCCAGGAGTGTGTGCGTATGTGTGTGTGTGTGTGTGTCTGTCTGTCTGTCTTAGGGGAGAGAACCAAGGACCAAGGTGACAACTCAAATAAGCATCCTGCATCCTTCCCCATGCCTTGCTGTAGGGGCTAGAGCACCATTCTGGACAGGGGCTTCAGGGATCAGTGCTGGCTGCCAAAATACTGTGGCTGTCGACTTCATTTATGGCCTTCCAGAGATGTCCCTAGAACAAGGGCTTTGGAACCAGAAGATTTGATTTTTGAGTCCTGGGTCTGTTCATTATCTGGCTATAAGAACCTCAGTTTGTAAAATGGGTCTAACAGCATCTAACTGACAAAGTTGACATGAAAAAATATGCAATACCTATCAGTCAATGTATCTACTAATAAGGTTGATGATATAAAATTTATCTTTTAAGGCAGGACAAGAAAAATTAAACATAAAATTCTCTTCATGTGTTTGGGCCTCCTCCCTCCCTCCTTAATGTGCAGTGCACATCTGCATTATACATTCACCAGAGCTCCTCAAAGATGGGAGTGCCCTGCTCCACTCCGTAAAGATCATTTTTTTTTTTCTTCTGATGCTAACAATGTAACTTCTTAAAGGAACAGTGTTCTTTCTCAGCTCTGTAGGGGATCACGGTGACTCGCTGCTTGCTTTGTACACGTGCATACCCGGACTATGAATCCTTGGTGACCTCTAGGTAAAATATCCGTGTATTATTTTGATGTATGATCCTTTGTCTTGAAAATGTATATGACTGTGCCCTTGACTTCTAACAGGTGGAACAGTTCTCAGAGCCTTCTGAGAATCTGCTTCCTGGGTGATAATCCTCAGTTTGGTTTGAATGAAATTTCCTTTTTTTCTTCTTAACTTGAAAGTTAATTGAATTTTTGTCAACAGTATGTATGAAAGCGCCTTGTTCTGCAGAGATAAGGGTAAAGAAGAAAGTAAGATAAAGAGAATGAGATGAAGAAAAGCAAAGCCAGACCCCATTCACAATGCTTCAATGCATATTTCCCCACATTCCTTACCTGCCCATTAAGGAGCATATATGGTTATTCCTGATGCGTAAGAAGTCTCCATTGTGAAGACCATTAGGTCTCTACAATGCACACATGTTCCTGTTTGTGATTGGTCCTTATTTTATGTATGCTGTTCAGTTTTAAAACATTATGTTACTTTATATCCATCTTTCCTTTCATGGTTTCTGGCTTTTGTATGTATAGTGCTTAGGAAGTTCTTCACTCTAACAGATTTTCCTTCAGTACTTTTAATTTTAATTTAATTTAATTTTTAAATGATGTGTTCATTTCCCAATATTTGTAGAATTGATCACCTTGTCTCCATTGTTTCAAAATGCCATCTTGGATGCAACGATTTTTGCTATTTACAGAATACTTCCTAAATTTCTTATGACTTGTGTTTATACTTCTCTTCTTCTTCTTCTTTTTTTTTTCTTACCTGCCTAGGTTTTTTTTTTTTTAGGAAAGACTTTCAACATTTTGTACTGAAACCTCTTTGGGGTGACCTAGAATCTTATTGGAAATTGCTTTAAAAATAAATGTTCATTTTTAAAAAAATCAGTCACCTCTGACACTCCCATTAGAGCTTAATTTAAAGAATAAAGTTGTGTGTTTATTAACTCATTCCTTCCTTTATCACTTAGAGGTCCACTTGAATATGTTCTAATGTGATTTGGGCCCTGTTGTATTTCACACTCTTGATCTGTCACCAGTGTCTATTGGGGATCCTGAGAATAACAGAGAATTGTAGGCTCACCCATGGAAATGGAAATTATCATCTGGGACAGTGGCTGAAATCCTTTTTTGTTTTTTTCATTCACTGTTAATGTACATTTGGGTGTACACTTTGGGGCTATCACATAAAGCTGCTATGGACATTCCAGTACCTGTGTTTTATGAACCCACAAGCACTCATTTCTGTTGGATATACGCACGAGATATATTAATGGGTCAAAGGGTAAGCTTAGGTTTAGCTTAATGGGTCCCGCCAAGCAATTTTCCACAGTGCACGTACCAGTTTACACACCCACCAGCCGTGTAAGAGAGTTCCACCTTCCACACCCAGGAGTTGTCAATCCTGTTAATTTCAGCTATTTTTGTGGGTAGGTAGTGGTATCTTGTTTTTCTGTGTTGGGATTTTTTTGTGTATTCCTGATGGCTGATGACGTTGAACACCCTTTCAGATGCTTCTTGGCCATTTGTATATCCTCTTTGATGAAGTATCTGTTCAAGTCTTTGCCTACATTTTAAGTTGTCTTTTCCTTATTAATTTGTAGAAATTTTAAAAATCAGGTAGTATTAGTCCTTTATCAGACATACATCTTGTAAGTACCATCTCCCAGTCTGTGACTTGCCTTTTCACACTCTTAGGTGACTTGGTGAACAGAAATTCTTAATATTCACAAAGACCAATTCATCATTTTCTTATGGTTAATACTTTTTTGTGTGCTGTTTAAGAAGCCTTTGCCTATCTCAAGGTCATAAAGATATTCTATTATATTTTCTTCTAGAAGATTAATTATTTTGACCATTGTAGTTTTTAAGCTAAAAATATCATTGGATATCAGCAGTTCATGTGGTTCATTCTAGTACCTTTCACATTTGGGTTTATGATTTCTTAAATTAGTTTTGAATGTGGAGTGAGACATGGTCAAAGTTCATTTTTCCCCATGTGGCTGTTCAGACTTTCCAGCACTATTTGTTGAAAGGACCATCCTTTCCCAGTGAATTGCAGTGGTTCCTTTGCCACATAGCAGGTGACTCTTCTTGGGTGTGTCTGACCTGGATTCTCTAGTCTGTTCCATTTGTCAAGTAGTGTGTCTCTGTGCCAATACTTCACTGTCTTAATTGCTATAGCTTTACAACAATGATTGATATCTGGTTGTGTAAGGAAGCTCAGTGTTTTCAGAGATGTCCCAGAAGCTTCCCACAATCATCAGGTGGGAATTATTTGCTTTAGTGCAGAGAATCTCAACCTTGGAGGTTTATTATAGTCCCCAGGAGAGGTTCTTAAAAGCACCCTCACGCTGCCTTTATCCCAAACCAACTAAATCAGAATCTCAGGAGGGATATTCAGGGAATGAATATTCTTAAAGGTCCCAGATAATTCTAATGTGCTCCCAGGCCTGAGATGACTACTTCAGAGGTAGGATATTCCTATTTTTCAGAAAGGGAAGCAGAAGCCCAAGGTCACATTTTCTGGAGGCATTAGATCATTTACTCACTTTCTCTAGGCGTCAAGATCTTTGTTGTGCTACTCTTGCCCTCAGTTTTCACCTGGAGAACTCCTATTCATCCTTCAGAACCCAGTTCAAGATTGCCCCATCTATGAAACCATCCCAAGCACTTCAGGAGGGATCAGGTGCCTCTTGAATGCACTCACCTCCCAGAGCTACCTCTACCTCAGCCTTTACCAAGTTGTCTGTATCTCTGTGCTCTCCTGTGTTCCCACCAGACTCAGGCTCTTGGAGTCCGGGCATGGCATGGTCATTAATATTTTCCTAGACCTCTCACAGGCCCAGCATCTGGGAGAACCAAAAAGCAAGGGTGAAACTGGAAACTCCTTGCTCCCCCCTCACCCCTCCCCATGACCATGCTGTAAAAACATATTCAGGCCACTGCCTGGCCTCGGGCCACTGCCTCCTATCCGTTGGCTCACCTCAATGCCCCCAGACTGGACTGTCATCTTTACCCTCCCAGCCCTTGATGGACACTAGGCTCAAATCCCATTATCCACAGGTGATCGGGGCAGCCTCAAGTCTAGACGGTGGTCCCTTGATGTTGTTGGCAAGGGCTGGTCCTCCCTTAGCCATCTCCCTGATGCTCCGCACTGACTCCCACCCCTGCAAGGCTACCTTGACTGATGGAGGACTCCAAGCGCTCTTCTCCCTGCAGGCGTGTGTGGCTCCTCACCGAGACTTAGTGCCTGGCCTGGCCTCCAGCCCGCTTGGCTACCCTCCACTGTGACCTGCTGGCCTCTGGGCACTGTCTGCGCTCAGGCATCCCCGGTGCAGCCCCGCATGGCTCAGCGGGCATCCCCACCCCCCCCCAGTGCTGTCCCTCCCAGCCTCTCCCACACATCCCCGTGGGAGTTTGCCCTGAAGCAGAACCTGTCTGGAGTGACAGGCAGGTGTGGCTCGCAGACTCCCAAAGGCCTCACCCTGTCATTAGCAGGCAGGGCTCTTTCCTTCCTGACCCAGATTCTGGGTCAGTATCTGCCTGGTCTGCTGTTAGCCTCCATCACGGTGGGACTACTGCTCTCACCTCAGCCCGTCCTTCTGTAAGGGACTCAGTGAACAGAGCCATAGAGGGTGGCCTCTCACCTCATCGGCCATGGACCTGACCAAGATGCATTCCGACAGACAGGCCCGCCTCCCTGGGTGAGGCAAGGTGGCAGCTCAGGGCCCCCTTCAGGGGCTCTTCCTGATTCTGGAAGCTCCAGACCCAACATCCCCATGGCCTGGTTGGTCTGGCCTGTGAGTGCATCCCGGGCTGAACCAAGCCCAGGAAAGGGCCAGTGTCACCTCTTGTCTAGAATGCATCTCTGGGTTATCTGCTCCATACGTTGGTGGGGATGAGAGTCATGTCTGCTAAAGGTAGCATCCCAAAGGAAGAAGAACACTGCCCACAACTCTTGGTGCTATGGTCATACAATACCTATTATGAAACATCTCGAAATGGGGAAGGAATATTTGAATGATTTTTCTCCTCATTAGTGTTCATTAGTGAAAGCAGAATTGAAAATATGTCCATTGGATCCATTGCTTTTCCATTCGGGGATCAGTGGGTCTGAAACTTTCTCAGACGTCATCACCGCCCTCTGATAAACCTGAAGATAAGAATTCCATCTTATTTTAAATCTTCTAAAAATGATTTCTAAAGTAATACCTGTTCCTGAAGGACAACTTTGAAAATACAGAAAAGCCAGAGGGGAGAAAACGACCCTAGCCTCATTACTCCAGCACAACAAATATGCACTCAGAAAACAATTTGTAATGTTCTTGAATGATCACAAATTTCGACGTGAATTTTTGATTCCTGTTACCCCCTAACAGAAACTATGTATTTGTCTGTTCATCTCTCTCTGAGTTCTCTTCCCTCAAAGGACTCCATGTGAACTAAGCTGATAGAACTGACAACTATAAAGTACCTGAAAAAATTAGCAAAAGAAAGAAATAGGGAATAAAGAGAATGACCCCAGAAAACCCAGCTATCAACTTCTTCCCACTGATGACAGTAGTGATATTTGGGTCGAATATTTAACATCAGAACTACAGGCTGATCTACCTGTAGAATACTCCAGGTTCCAGAGCCAGTGTGATTGGGAAATATAGTAGTTGCAAAAGATATGAATGGACTTCATTAGGGAAGCCGCACCCCAGTGGGTGTGGTCTAAATATCATGCAGCTGCCTCTGGGGATGGGGAGAAACCCCCGAGGAAGAGGTGTGGACATTGCTCCAGAACCTCCATCACCTGCCCAATCAGGCCAGCTAATTTTGTTGGTCTACTGTCTACTTTTCCAAGAGGCCATGGAAGTATAAATAATAAAGCAAGAAAAGCAGATCCATTGGCTGGCTCTGTAGATTTCTTCTGAATGTACTGTGAGTATGATATCTT
Source organism: Balaenoptera ricei (assembly GCF_028023285.1). Taxonomy (NCBI): domain Eukaryota; kingdom Metazoa; phylum Chordata; class Mammalia; order Artiodactyla; family Balaenopteridae; genus Balaenoptera; species Balaenoptera ricei. The sequence goes on along the minus strand of NC_082640.1, from coordinate 178,075,982 downwards.
CCCTTTGTAAAGGTCAAGTGTTTCCTCTGAAAGGGTCAAGTGCTTCTTGTTTATTCCACACAAAGTTTGTTTTAGATTGCAGGAGGGTACAGTAAAGTCCCAGGATGGGTGTCTAGAAGAAAATTCTGGAGGAGTGCCAGATCTTGGAAACCCCTCTTTGGAAGAGTGCACTGGGCATCTCTGGTGAGACCATGATTATTTTCATGGATGTCTATCTCTTGTGCTTTTCCAGAGGAAAAACCTTGGTGGGTGTGGGGATGGGGGTTATCTAGGGAGATAAGGAGGCCCCTCCAAATCAGGTCTGCCCCTGCCATATAGTTCTGGCCATGGTCAGTCTGTCTGTGAGCTGTTTGTTTATCTTTATCTCTCCCCAAGGACAGAGGCTGTATCCATCGATTTACTATTCCATGGAGAAAGTGAGGCCAAGCAGCCCATTTCATACATTTTTGCAGAATTTCCTTAATGGATTTCCTTAATGGATTTCCCGTTCTGATCCATCAAAATGCACGTTTTGACCTCGGATAGCTCCATTGTCCACTCTGGGGCTCGGTTTTCCCTTTATAGCACAAGTGGCCCAAAGTTGATGGCCACTCAAACTTTGCAACCCACATAGTCCCTCATCCTACCCTGAAGTCACCGGAGGCAGGAGGAACAGGCCAGGCAAAGAGCTGGAAAGTGCTTGAGGATTTGGAGAAGTCTGCGGGGCTGGCTGTGGGCATCACCTCTCAGGAGAGAGGACTCCTTGCTTGGGTTTCAAAGGAAACTGTGGGCCAGTCAGCAGCATCGGCACAGACCATCCCTTGGGCATTGCTCCAGCGCCCCAGTGCCTGGCGCATAGCGAGAGCTCAAAATAGTTCTTTAAAGGATGAAGGCAGAGATCTCCAGGGCAAATTCAGAGGTGAGATGTTGGACCTGTGTTCCATCCTCTTTGCTCCCCAGGAAGGAGGATAAAGTCTATTGCCATAGTCACTGGAGTTCTTTCATGGGTCGGTCTTCTCTCACTCGCAACGGGGGAAAGATTATGTGTCTCACCACCACTTAGTTCTAAACTTGCTTTGAAAAATAATAACTTTGAATATGGCTAGAGTGATTTCTTATAACAATATCAATCCCTTAAAGCAGGTTGGACCACACAGCATTCTTGGGACATCTCCTCGGGTGTGGGGCTTTTGTGCTGGTCTTTTGGGATGCCAAGGCACATATTTAGGAGGGGTCCCTCAGCTCCCTTCCGAGTTTATCCAGGTACTGTGCACTCTGTGGAGAACTTCAGAAAGGGCTGGAGGAAAGCTGGGGTCTTGGAGGGCCTGGGGCTCCAGGGTGGGGCAGGACACCTGGGTCCAGCGTGTGCAGGCAGAGACCCCCTCACTGAGCAGGGGCCCTCTGGCTAGTGGACACTCGCTCATTAGGGCTCAAGTGATTGGGGATGGGAGCTCGTCCCAAGCACCCTAAACTTTTTAGTCTCATTGGCTTGAGGACAGACACCACTAAACTTTTCCTTTTCGCTCAGTTTCATCACAGAGAAGAGAAATAGGATAGCAGACGGTCAGGAGACAGGTGACCTGGGGAGGGTTGGGGGAGGTCTTTTCGCCATGAAGTCAAAGCACCATGCGTGGAGTAATTCTTCTGTACCCTGTGTGTGCTCCATTTGTTGGTGTGTTGTTTCCTCAAACTACTGGTGATAACAAGTATGAAAGTACTTTGTAAAATTACAAATATTATTATTGTTAAAAGTGTTATCATATCTCGCTGCTCCCATCCCTTAGTCACTGTAATGAGGGTATTCCAATTACTGGGCTTGAGGATGGTGTGGGGCATCAAAGCAGCGCCGGCTGCCCCGCCCCTGTGGGTAACCCCGCGCCCACCCCGTGTGTAGGCTTCAGGCACCTGAACCACTCGTCCAAAGGGCTTCTTGTTTATACCTGGAATATACCTGGTTTGGATCTGTCTTTAGGATCAATGAGTCCTGAGTCCATGCCATGCTAGTTCTACTACTCTTAAGAGAAGAAAAATATTTTCCCAAATTACTAGGGAATGTGGAACCAGGATAGTCAGAGAAGAGTTGAAATTCTGATTACAGCTTTATCTGCCCCATGTGTACTCCACAGAGTTCGGTTTCTATCCTGTTCTTTTCCTTCTTTATTTTATTTACTTATTTTATTTCGAGTAAATAAAACCAAATAAACACAGTCCCTAATAAAAATGAACAAAGAATTGCTCAACTTGGGCAATCTATCAGTTTACTGGGAAATAACCAGTCCCTTGGGTATTTTAATTGATGGGATCAAAATTAGCCTAATCGGGCATCTGGGACTAGTATCCATCTGACAAGTTTGGGTCAGTGTAGGGCCTGTGGTGACAGACGGAAGGACCCAGAAATGGGGCTAGTGTGGGCTCCTTGGAGGGGAGAAAGGCCAGGCTGTTAGCACCCAGTGGGCCTGAGCAGGGTCCCCAGTGGGGACCACTGTGACACAGACTTCTAGAGGATGGGGAAGCTGAGGCCTGGCAGGGTGTGGGCTGTGTCATAAGGGTGTGGGAGGCAAGCTGATTAGCAGCATTTAGTGGGGAGAAGGCCAAGGTATCACCTCCTCCCCATTTAATAGATGAAGATATTAAGTTTCTAGAGGGTAAAGACGCTTATTGGGAGCCACCAAACAAACACATAAGCTGGAGAAGACCAGGATTCAGTCTTCTAACTCCATAATCAGTTCTTACTTCTGAAACTCAGTGGAGTAGGAAAAAACTTTTAGGGGTCACTGACCAGGCATCACTGTAGAACTGCGTATGTGAGCTGTCTGTGCCAGAAAATGCTTTTAGGATGGAGTTTCCTGCAGTTTCCCTTCTCTGCTCTGAGTTCTAGCCCTGTCCTGCCCTGATCCGTACTCGGCTCCTGGGGCAACCTGCTCAAACTGCTTCATACCTCACCTGGCTGGTCACCCTGCTGCTAGAATGTTCTCTCAGCTCCTTGACGGCCATGTCTTAACTTCTTCATTTCCAGTCATTGGGAAATAATGAACACAAAGGCAGCCAGCTACTCTGAATAGGAGAAGTTTCTATTTTTAATCAGGCAGACTTTTTATGGTCCATCCCACTAACCTGAGAGATTGAGTCCTTTCCATTTTGTTTTCTTTCCTTTATCTGAAACAACCTCAGGGATTTTATTGATCTTCACTTCTATAATCTATTTTCAGACAGCCCCTAGAGCCCTGGTTCATCACCAGCTGTTTTTAATTTTTACTAAACAATGAGTCATTAGGAGTGAAAGGTATTTAGAGATCACCTAGGCTCAGAGAGGGGAAGGCCCTTCCACAGTTTCGCACAGCTATGAGGTGCAAGATCAGAGCCAGGACTCCTGTCTGCCTGGTAGGTAGCCCCAGCACAAAAAATAAAAAATAAATAAAAATAAAAAAACTGGTATTTGTTAGGATACTTTCACCTTGAAGTAACTGACCACGTAACTCACACTAACATCACCGGAAGTCTAGGGGTAGGATGGGCTCCAGGTGAACTTACTCTGGGGCCCCTGCCCCAGTTTCTTGGCAAAGTCTTTGTATGCACCCTCTTTGTGTTCTGGCTTTGTCCTAGAGTCACTCCCCTCTTGGGACAAAGGGCTAAGGCAGTCCCTGGCATCTACATCTCCCTGTCTGGACATCCAGAGGAAGAGAGAGGGCAGCACCCCAACATTCCAACAAAGAGCCCTGAAATACACCCTCACTGGATCACTTAAGTCCCGTGGCCCTCCTTGAACAACTGTCAGGGCAGAAACTCACTGTGCACTGATTGGATTAGGCCTGGCTTGGGGACCAGTCACTAGCAGGGGAGTGGAGGTTACCCTGACTCATTCAGGGCTACCCTTAGAGCTGGGGAGGGGGTCCCTGTCCCTGAGCACGTGAGCTGCCTGAGGTAGACACCTGAAAAAAAAAGTGAAGTTTCCTTAGGAAGACAGAAGGGATCATGGGAAGCAATGGTAGTACAGTATCAAACACTGGGCCACAAGCTCCCTGAAGACTCATGTCTGCTGTGATGATGGCCATATCCACAGGACCGGGCATAGAGGTTTTGGGGGCACAAAGAACGTGGGGATTTGGGGGCGCTCCTAGGTGCAAGCCTTGTGCTGCTCTTCATTGGTCCTCTCCTTCAGTCAATTGGAAAGAACCTACTTGGTGCCAGGCACTAGGGATTTAGCCACAGTGGACTCTACTCTGCTGGGCCCAGGTCCCCGGGGCTGGTGATGTTGTGAAAGTTGGCTGCTACCAGCTCACAGCTGCCCTTTCCTCTCCAGAAAACTTCCCTTGGCTGATTGGAGCTAATTGACCCAGAAAGTGATGCCCTAAGCCTTACATCCTGAGGGGCAGACCACAGCCACTGACTAATTCCCTCTGAAAAGTCAGTCCTCTTGCCTCAGAAGGTCAATGCTGCCAGGGTGTCTGTGCTCCAGGGCATGGACATGCCCTGTGGATCCGGTCCAGACTAGATGTTATCTGAGGCCACATCCTCACTGAGCTCCTTCACTTTCCAGCCCTGCTTTACTAACTTCCTGAGGGGCTCATCCTAAGATCATTCCCCCATTACACAATATATACCTGAACCCTTGTCTCAGGCTCTGCTTCTCAGGAACCCAATCTAAAACCACCAAGAATAGCCTTTATTGTTGGGCAGCTCAATATTTCCCACAGATTACCAGTATGTAAAGATGTAAGTTACAGGAAAAAACATAGGAAGTAATAACAGAGGACCAAGCAAAGAAATCTGCCTTTATTTGACATATAAGTTGGTCTAAAAAATCACCAACATGTCCAACTACTGAAATGAACACACTTTTTGGAATACTGTATTTTGGCAGCATAAGGGCTAAAGACGAAAGGAAAACAGAAGATGAAATTTTTGTCCCCCCAAAGCTCACAGTCTTATGGGGAGATGTCAAAGCTGAGAGGTGGTGAAAGAAGCAGCAGTCCTGGAGCCAGGCAGATTTGGCCTTTTCTCTCCATAACGCTGCCCTCTTTTCTTCCCTGGAAAAGGTCTAGGGAAGGAAGTTTGCTAGAGACCTGGGTTCTCCTGGGGTGGTTATCTACCACTTACCATGTGATCTTAGACAAAGGACTTTATCTCTGGTTGTAAGGAAAAATACTCCAACTCAGACTCAAGCTAGCCAGCTCTGAAAGGGATAAGCTCAATCCAGGAACTCCAAAGATGTCACCAAATATGTCTTCTTATTTCTCTCTTTCCATCTCTCTCTCTCTCTCATCCTTCCTTCTATATGTGGATGTCATGTCCACATTCAGGTCCAAGGCTTTACCATTAAGCCAGTCACCCCAGAGTTAAGAGGACTTTGCATTCTCAAAGAAAGACACTGATTTATCTGATTTTTGTCACCCTCTCATTTCTTAACTAATCAGTGTGGCAGGGGAATACAGTGTTATGATGGCTTAGCCTGCATCAGATGCCCACACCATGGGGTATTCTTATTGTGATCCAATGGAGAGGAGGAAGCAATTCCTTAAAGGAACTGAGATCCTCTTACTATAAGACTCCTCTACACTCAGACTTCTCATTTATGCAATCATTTCTATACCCTGAGGTGACTGCAAAGGCTACATGCTGTAATGGATGTCAAAGCACTTATGAACTGCTATGCACAGCACACGCTGGTCACTGTATCACTTCTTTCATTGGTCTTCCTTGTGGATAAGACAAGGGTAATGGGGTTCTTTTGTTCTCTTTTCTGCTAATCTCGGGTCTGCTACTCAACAGGACAATCTCCAAGGAAAATGAACCCCATGCTGGTCCCTGGCCTGCTTCTGGCTGGCCTCCTCACCGTGGAAGGTCTTCTGAAGCCCAACTTCTCTCCAGAGAATCATGAAGCTGTGAGTCAGGGCCAAGCAGGGAAGGGAAGGACGACAGCTCAGGAGCTTGCAAAGCGAAACACAGACTTTGGCCTCAAGCTGTTCAAGAAGCTGTCCTTCAACAGCCCTGACAATAATATCTTGTTCTCCCCCGGGAGCATCTCTATGGCCTTCGCCATGCTGTGTCTGGGTGCCCAGGACTCCACCCTGGCTGAGATCAAGGAAGCCTTCAATTTCAGGAATATACCCAAGAAAGACCTTCATGAAGGCTTCCATTACCTCATCCACAGGCTGAACCAGGCGAACCAGGACCGTAAGATGAGACTCGGGAATGCCTTGTTTATCAACCAGAAGCTAAAGCCACAGAAGTTTCTGACAGATGTCAAGAACCTGTACAAGGCAGACACTGTCCCCACCAACTTCCAGAACTCAGAAAATGCTCAGAACAGATCAATGACTATGTCAGCATGAAAACCCAGTGGAGAATCAACAACCTAATCAAGAAGATAGACCCTGACACTGTGATGCTTCTTATCAATCATGTTTTCTTTCGAGGTAAGGCTTAGGGCATGTTGACGTGAAAAGGATAGGATGACCAGTAGACTTGAATTAAATACATGGGTGGTCCACTTGCTTGCTCTGTAACCCTGAATTCACATGTAATTAGTCTCTGAATCCTATTTCTCCTATCTGAAAAAGGAGTACCTCAATACATAGCTCATAGGGTGGTTATTGGAATTCAAAGTGAAAATGTATGAGAAATGAATTCTTTGAAGTCTATTCTCCAATTGTGCATTTTTATTATTACTGATTATCCTAATACAACATTGGTTGTAGAGGTTGGAGTGACATTCTTTTCCCCATTTCTTAGATCAGAAGAGTGAAATTCAGAGAGAGATTAATTGACTTACTCAAAGCTACAAAGCCAGCCAATGAAAGTCAGGACTAGAATCCACTTCTCTTGACCTGAGGGCTGTGCTTTCCATAGCTCCAAGTAGATGCCCAGGATGGTGATGGTGTTGATGGTGGTGATCATGATCACATTGGTAGGTGCCTTTGTCTTCTTACCACATGTTATAGACTCTTCAAGTCTGAGGATAAGGTACTGAAAAAGAAGACGGAAAAATATTCCCCAATCCAAGCTTCATCCACCACCACCATACACACCCACTCACACACCACACACACACACAAATGTTGGCCAACATAGGTGAGAATGAGAGGCCAATAACCGTCAGGCCAGGCAAGATCACTACTGGGCTGTCAGCCACATGGTCCTGAATATGGAAGTTCAGCTCTCCCAAAATCCACAAGGAGATTGATGGCTATAGAAAAAAAAAAAAGAGTGATAATAGTAGACTGAAATCTCAGTCTGCCCAAAACAGGGAAGAAAGGAGAATCAAGAATTTCCCAAAGTCCCTACATCCCCTAGATTACAACGAGAACAACGACAGTGATGCTGATGATGACTGGCATCCACTCAGCACTCACTACACACAGTCACCGAGCTGTGCTGCCTTTCCCTGCTAAGTCTCACAGCAGCCCTATGAGATTCCCATCAATAGCCCCATTTGGCAGATAAGGACACTGAAGCCCAGGGAGATTGAGATACTTGTCCAAGGTCATCCTTCTAGAGCAATAAAGCCAGAAATTTGAAGTCAGTGACTTGGCCCTAAGGGCCTTGTATTGGGGGCTCTGAGAGTAGCAAGTGTGAAAAGACCCAGGTCTGAGTTTATGACGTCAAAGAGTTCTTAGGGTCAAAAAGTAGGGGTCAAAACACCCAGCTTTAGGAGTTCGCTGCTCTTCAGCACGCTCCCAAGGGCAGCCTGTTAATTTAGTTTTCTTAGTCCCACATGCAAGTGGCTCCTCCAGGGCTGACTTAGAATAGACTTGAGAATTTTCATTCATATCAGACCCAAATTGCCCCCACTAAGTGTAATCCAGTTCCTGCTTCTGTAACAGAATCCACAGGCTTTCTCAGCCTCAGGAGCACCTGGGCTTAGGACAGTCTGAAGCTCCCCTCTCAGTCAGCAACACTAGTCCTGGCTTCATTGGGAACTGATCACTGGGGCCAAGCTCACCTCACCAGAAGTCTTTAGGGCGTGGCATGAGGTCAGGGATTCCTGTGGACCTACTCTGATATCCCGGATTATCCAAACCCCTTCCTTAAGTCCATATGGACAGAGACCCAGGGGTTAACTGGATCCAGTAACCTCTTCTCCCTCAGGACACTCGTGTCACTTTGTTCTTCTTCAGTCTTAAGCCAGGTGGCAACATGAGTTTGATCCAAAGGCAACTAAAGAGGAAGATTTCATTCTGGATGGAAACAAGGCAGTGAAGGTGCCCATGATGTTCCACATGGGCATGTATGAAGTTGGTCATGATGACCAGCTTTCCTGTACTGTCCTGGAAATGCCCTACCAGGGCAACATGACGGCGGTCTTCATTCTTCCTGATGAGGGCAAAATGAAGCACGTGGAGGAAGCCTTGGGGATGAACACTTTTGCCAGATGGAAAAAATTACTCATACGAAGGTAAAGAGAGTGCCTGACATATGCAGTGTCTTCCTTCTTCCTCCATCTCCTCCCACTGTCTTTGCTTCTTCTATCCCAGATTTACTGAGCTCTTACCCCATGGATAAGCCCTGTTCTGGGCTCCATGATGAACATATTTTGGTAGGAGGTAGACTGGAAAACAAGTTATAAAAATATAGATGCTTAAACATTATGAGAGTGCAGAGGATGAAGCAAAAACTTGATGGGCAGTGGTGGTCAGAGAGGGCTTCACGGCGTAGGTGACATTGGTGCCGTCTTCAAGGCTGAATAGCGGTACGTATGGAAGGGATAGGAGTGACGGAATCATAGGCAGAGGGAAACTGTGAGCACAGGCACTTGGAGTGTCAAAGGGAGCTGTGAGTTGCACATTGTACATAGACTGCTTTCAACTGTGGGGTCATAATAAAACCAGTGAAGTGTGCCCCAAGTAAGTTATACTAATAATAGTTGAAGAACCAGAGTGAGTAAATAATTTTCTTTTAAAACATAAAGTTAGAACAGATTTAAGGTAAGCCTCCAGAATCCCTCCCAGGCACTTGCCTCCTAATAGCTTTTCTCAGGAAAGGTGAGAGCTAGCATTAGAGTTAAGGCTTGGGGGCTTGATGTCAGTGTAGACCTTCAAGGTATCTCGAAAGTTGCTGGGCGAGGACAGGGTCTGTGGCACCGAAAGTGAGGGTCCAGCTGCTCACCGCTCAAAAGCCAAAAAAGAGGCAAGTTGATGGAAAGGAAAGTTTGCTTTATGTCAGATGCCAGCAATGGGGCGGGGGAGGGGGCAGGGGGAAGGGCAGACTCCTGACCGAAGGCCGACTCCCCCCCACCCCAATCAGTGGGCAAGAGCATTTATAGATGGAGGGACGGAGCTACATGCAGAAACAGCATAGTCAGCTCTGACAGTCACCTTGAAATTGGTCGTGCAGTGGTCTGATCTGTGTCATCTTCATTGTTTTAAGCACAGTTAGTCTTCAGTTCCAGGGTCAGTTTGTTCCCATTCCTTTGAGGCCAGTTCTCAGAATTGTGACAACTTATGTCATGGCTACAGACTGGTCATCATGTAGTTAACGTCCGCCACCTGGTGCAGGTGTCAGTGTCTATAAGGCAGCTCAACAAGTATGATTCAGAATATTATCCATAGTCCTTGAGGAACTAAAGCTCCTTGACTTTGCTTTAATGACTAAACTATTATTATTTGGTCTCATTTGACTATTTTCTTTTGGTTCTGCATTTTCTCACTTCTCTGATTAAACTTATTCTTTGGCTAAAGTTTTTCCACAGACAAAAGGCAGGCTGAGGCCATGGGGGCTGAGGACCATAAGGTCCTGCTCCATTTCAGTGGGTCTATGAGGTGGAAAGGGCAACTTCCACTTGGGTAGAAACGGTATCAGGAAGTCCTCCTCCTTGGTCCTTTTCTCTCTCTTCCACCTGACCCCACCATCATTCTCCATCCAAAAGGTGTTTATTGAGAACCTCTGCCATGCCCAACGTGCTGTCAGGAGCTGAGGAGGGTTCTAAGAGAGGCAGAGACAATGCTAGGACTGAGCTGGGCTGTCCATGGGTGGTAACTGAACTAATGCAGGTTCCTTCACATGGGAACACACCCTCGGAGGAATTGCAGAATGCATTCCTGGGGACTGTTCCTGGGGGACTGTTGCCATCTCTCTGGTTTCAGGATAGGGGCCCACCCTCCTACCTTTGCTCCTCCACCCAAGTGTGTGGTAAGCCCTTTGAGATCTCCTGCAGGCCAGCAAGTCTGGGCCCAGGGATACCTACAGTGCATGGAGGTGGTCTCTCATGGAGTCCAGGCACAGGCTGCTCTCAGGGTCCCTTCCAGAGTGCCCTCCCAGCTAGCTCCTGGTCTGCCTCCCCCCCACCATGCTAGGACTGCTCCCAGCATCTCTGTGCCTAGAAGCCAGGCGTCCCAGCCAGGAGCACCGTGGAGAGGAGTGTTCTTCTCACCCCAGCTGAGGTCCTGTCTCCCCAGTCACCTCTGGCCCCAGGATGACTGAGAGCAGTAAAGTCCACCCCTACACGGGAAACTCCGCATCACCATGCAGGGCAGTGGTCTCGCCCATGGCTCCCAAGGAGGAAATTGTGTTTCATCTGAATGAGGGGCCAACGTTCCTACCCTCTGAGCTCACTGGGTCTGAAGGACAAGTTGTCAAGTCCAGACCCCTGCATCGGTCCTCTCTGGGCGAGGGCAGGGGGATAGACTCTTGCATGTGTTCTAGGAGAGGCTGAAGAGAAAACTCACCTTTTCCCCAGGAGAAGTGACCAAGTCAACAGACACACACCTAAATGACACACCCCAATTACCTGTCTGTGCAGGACACCTGGGAAATTAGGCTGTGGGTGACTACAGCCTGGACTCTTGTCTGTTCAGAAGAAAGACATCTGCTTTGATTTTTGCATAGAGGCCTGTCATGGTGGGTTCCCCAGAGGAAAGGCTCAGTTTTCTCAAAAGCAAATAGAAAGCTCTACCTATAGGCGACACCAGACTGTTGATATATCCATTTTCTCGGTAAAAATTTTGAGGATCCATTCCCAGCCTGGGTACCCCATCGCACGTATACATATTTACTGGGATGTGTATCTGCCTTCCAGCATCTGCCTTCCCACTTTGGCATGAACTAAAGTCAACCTCCCCATTTATGCCCAACCTCCCCATTTATGCCCCATTTATGCCCTATCTCCCCTCACTACTCAAAAATATCACCCTAGAAACTCCCTTTTCTCCTACATCAGCAAATGTTTTTGCTCTCCACTGAATCATTTCCATCAGATAGGAAGATGCTCTCATTTCTCCCATCAAAAAACAATCTTCTCTTGACCTTACTTCCCCCATTGTTGCTCTGTTTCTTTGCTCCCCTTTGCAGGTAAATACCTTCAAGCAGTTGCCTCTGCTCACCGTACCCAGCTCCTCCCCTCCCGTCTTCTCTTAGACCCACTGCAGTCAGCCTTTGCACTCACCTCTCCACGGAGACCTCCATCACCAAGGTTACCAAGGGCATCCATGTGGCTGAATCCTGGACCAGCTTCAGACCTTCCTTCTCAATCTGTCAGCGGCATTCGACCCAGCTGGCCACCCCTCCTTCTTAAGAGGTGTTCTTCCCTCGGCTTCCAGGATCCCACAGTCTCTTGACTCCTCTCACCTCTCTCCTGCTCAGTCTCCCTCACTGCCCCCGTTCTCCTCCAGGTCTCAGAACTGAGTGCCTCTCTTTCATTGATACTCACCCCTGAGTGTGTGCATCAGCCTCAGATCTTTCAGCACCACCTGTACGACCACGACTTCCACATCATTCTATCCCTAGCCTCAGTTCTCTCTCCCAAACTCCAGAGTCGCATATCCATCTGCTCATCCAGGATCTCTCCCTATGCCTGATGAGATCTTAGTGTCAACACGTCCAGAATGAACATCCTGATCTCCCCCCATGGAAACCCCTCAAGCTTCTGATCTTATTCAATGGCCACTCCATCCTTTCAGGTGCTCAAGCTAAAAACCCTGGGGTCCTCCTTGATCACTCTCTCAGCCCCTCATTCAGTCCACCAGGGAATCCCAGTAGCCCTACTTTAAGATATAGCTGGAGTCTGGCCTCTGCCCGCCATCTCTATGACTCCCAGCATCTGACCACTGCACTCACTAGCTTCCACATGGTCTCCTGGCATCAACTCCCATCCCCATCCCCACCACCAAGAGTATATGATTAATAGAGCAGACAAAATGATCATTTTAAACCCACATCAAGACCATGTCACTCATCGGTTCAAAACCTTACTATGGCTCTCCATTTCACTCATTAAAAAAAAATATCCACCAAAAAAAAAGAAAAGAAAAAAATATAACTTGCGGAACTCCTTTGCCCCCTTGAAAGCTTGCTCAAATCTTCCCTTTAGTCCAGCATTCCTGATCCCCCTAAATCAATCTGTATTTTTCTTCCATAGCACTTACTGAGACTACCACTCCATGTATCTAGGCCTATGTCTCACTTTTGTCGTGATGGTTTTATTGCCCCTCTCCCTAGTAGAGCACAAGTTCGAGAGCATGGATTTTTGCCTGTTCTAGATGCATCTAAGCATGTAGAAGAGAGCCTGGTACTCAGTAGGCACTTAATAAATATGTGTTGAATGAATGGATGAGTGGAAAGGTAAGTTTGAGAGTCACCGGGCCTATTGTTGGTGTTTAAATCCACGGCACAGAATGAGATCCCTCAGGAGGAAGAAAAGTTATAAAAGAGAAGAGGAGCAGTGGGGAGGCTCGAGCACTATGGTGATGAGAGATAGGCAAGGAGGCGGAGCCGCAGAGGACGAGAGAAGGAGTGGCCGGTGAAGGAGGGGAGAGCAGAGGGCATGGACTTGAGTGGGAACGCTTCGAAATGGAACAAAGGATTGACTGTCTAGTGCCGCTTTCTGAGATTTGGCTGCTGGCTCTAGCAAGGCAAGGTCAGCGGCAACTCTGGAGAAACGGGTTGAGGCAATAATGGGAGAACGTGGAGACAGAGGTAGAGACAGCTTCCGCCCTGAAAGAAAGAAAAGACATGGGCCGGAAGCTGGAGGCATGACTAGGGGCCAAGGGACATGTTTTTGCTTTTGATTTGAGGATGGGGGTTGTTAGAGCCTGCAGTCTGCCCCGGAGGGTGATCCAGTGGATGTCATTTACGGCCGGTGCAGGAGAAAAAGGAAACGAAGGCAGGAATGAGATCCTTGGAGAGGCAAGAAGAAATGGGGTCCACGACCAGGTGGACAGGAATCCAGGGTCCACAGGTGCCTCAGGACATCTGACCCCAGGCCCAGGGCAGGGAGGCCAACCCAGGTCCCACCCACGGAGGATGTGAAGCTGCTCCTTCAAGGCCAAAGGGAGAACACTTGCCGATCACTGACACTGCTGAGAGCCTTCCACATATTCGCTTTAGCCCTCTCCTGGTCCCGTGGGTGCTACCATCATCACTTTCATACAAGTGGCTTAGAGAGGTGAAATCATTTGCTCCAAGTCACAGAGCTCATGGAAGGCAGAGTGGATTTGAACTCAGTTCTGCCTGGCTTCTGATCTCAGGGCCCTGCTGCTTCCAGCACCAGATTGCTGGGGTCACGATTGGCTCAGGGCTTGGGCGTGGCTGAGGCTGCAGTGGGGAGACCCTCAATGGCTGCGCTGAAGGCGTCCTGAGACATGGGGACTCGAGGACATTTCCGTGGATGAGGGCACGGGCACTTTTGATAGGAAATAGGAACACAGTTCAGACAGCATGGATGTTTTAAAACCCCCTCCCAGGCTTAAGGAGCCTCTCCTCATTCTGTGGATAGAGAGGAGTTCTGAGACCTCAGGGGCTGGGAGGACAAATGCCTCATCATCATTTCTCCTAAAGCCTGTCTGGAAAAACGGCAGGGTCCTGCTGCTCATCTGTGTCACTTCCTACTCCCTAGGGTCACAGATGTGTTTGTGCCCCGGTTGTTCATTACCGGAAACCACGACCCGAAGAAGACTCTTTCCTACCTGGGTATCACCAAAATCTTTGAGGAACACGGTGATCTCACCAGAATCTCCCCTCATCGAAGCCTGAAAGTGGGTGAGGTAAGCCTGCCTGGCCCGATGCTGCCCCCTCCAGCATAGGGAGCGTTCATACAGCCCCAGGCCAGAGCCACTGTCACAGCAGCTGTACAAGCCAAGAGTTCACCCACCAGTCAGGCAGGGCTCGAATCCAGCTCCGCCTCTAACCAGCCGTTTGATCCTGATCAAATCACATAACCTCCCAAGCCTCGTGTTTCTAGTCTTTAAAATCTGAACCATCAATCTCCTGGTCCTACTTTGGAAGTTGATTCAAGGCAACAAACAATGGATGGAGGCTTGGAACATTCATCAGGCCTAGAACTGACCCAGGCTTGTAAGGATTAAGTCGTGAACATGTTCTACGTAGTGTAGAGATAAGCAAGCAAAGGACTCTGTGGTCTCCAGCAAGGCTGAGCACCTGCCTATTGGCGGCAGTCAGAGAGGACCACTCAGGGTAGGGTGCCCAGATTTAGCAGATAGAACACAGGACACCAGTGAAATTCAAATTTCAGGTAAGTGATGAATGATTTTTTTTAGTATAAGTATATCCTGAATATTGCATGGGATATACTCGTGATAAAAATTTCATCGTTTATCTGAAATTCAAATTTAACTGGACATCCTGTATTTTATGTGGCAACCCTACTTTTAGGCTTAAAGGGCACTGAGAAGGGGGAAGATTTCAGCAAGCAGAGAAGGGTGCGGGCAACATCTTCCTGTAGGGGGAGCAACATGGCCTAAGGATAGGAAGTGGGAAGGTGTGGAGCCCAAGTGGGTGGGGATTGGCTGGGGCTAAATTCAAGCCAGTCTAGGAAGGATCTGAGTTGCCGAGATGAGCTGACAGTAGGTGGCTCACTCAGCTGTATTTTCTAGCTTGCAACAGGAAGAAAGACAGTTAATAGAATTTTATTGCTTTTACAAGTTTTCCTGCTGCAGACTTTGCATAAACATTCAATGCCACCTGCCCCTTTCCTATAGGCCTTTATTGAGTTCAATGGCCCTTTTCTTTTCCCCAGTCAGATGTGTTGATAGCTGGGATTCTATATGTAAACATCAGCTCTTGGCTTGCCAGTAAAATTGTTAGCATTTTGTAGAATGGAATGAAATGTATCAGTATTTCACAGAAGCCCATCAATTTCCCAGTGTCAATTACTTAGTCACAGATGTTGATGCCTTTTAGGTGGATCTGGGGTCTGAGTCATCAGACCCTGGAATCTGACTCCTTCTTAACATTCCACCAGGAGAATGAAAGGAGTGTGAAGCGGGCTGGAGGCTTTGGGCCAGGGATGCCACCATCTCCCTTCCATCTAGCTAAAGTTCAGGATAGCCTTTCTGCCATTAGTACCACTGATGCTTCCCTGTAAGTCATGGGAAACGTAGCAAACCCCACTCTGTCCCCCTCCCTGTAGCTGATGCTCCCGCTGCATCATTTTTTTCCTTCATGCTGCATCTACTTGTTGAGCATCCTTAAGTGATGACAGCAGAAAAGCCAGGAGCCCTGGGGCAGCTGGCACCGGCCAAGTTACTGCTGTGCTGGGTGACTCTGGTAGAGGCCTCTCCCTCTCTGGGCCTCTTGCTGGCCTTTGCCCATCCAGGACCTTCAAGTGGCTTCGCAAGCACTGACTTCGCTCCTGTTTCCCTCAGGCGGTGCACAAGGCTACCCTGAAGATGGATGAGGGGGCCGCGGGCTCCGGAGCACAGACACTGCCCATGTAGACACCGTTTAAGGTCAAGATAAACAAATGCTTTCTGCTGATGATTAGGGAGAATGGAATGAATAACCTGCTCTTCCTTGGAAAGATTGTTAATCCTTCTGGGAGATAAGGGGGAAATCCGACTTGCTATAGACCCCAACTATGTTCTGGGGTTGAATACGTTTTGTCTCCCTGGGATTGAGACCACAGGGACTTTCTCACCTAATCTCACACTATCATGAGCTCCCCAAACCACTGTCCAAACAGGCAGCACCATTGACTTCTGGCCATCAGTTTTCTCCCCCTTCAAATGTCAGGATTAGACGCCCCACCCACATCCACTTGACAGTGATCTTCTCCCCCCCTGGCAGGTGGAGGGGTTTTGTGATTTAATAAACAACACCCCCAAGGTCTGCTGACTGTTGGTGGATAATATGGGGAAGCTGTGAGCCAAGACGAGTACCTGGGGTTCGGAATGAGCGAGACCCGGGTTCTGATCTTAGAAACAAAGTGTCTTTGGGAAAGCCATACCCTCTCTGTGCCCCTGTTTCCCTATAGAAATAGACAATGATTGAGGACCAATGATAATCCGCTCTAGGGCTCTGAGGAAACTAGCACACTGCTTCAGAGAAATTAATTCCCCTTTGAGAGCCCTTGGCTTTGGGTGTTTGGCATGTGAGCTACACAGATATCTCCCCAACAGGGTCCACATGGGAGCTCTGGACTCAGCCCAGCAAAACAGGAGTGGGGCTGGTCCAGCATTAGAGTACATGCAACCTAGAGTAGCAGCAGTCAGGACTCAATGCCAGGTTTGTCTGACTCCAGAGCCACTATTTCGGCACAAAGTGAAGAGCCCTGGGGTTTGAACCTGTCAGCAAGCTCAGCTGAAGAATGAATGGGGTCCATGCACCGCCCCTGGAAAGCATGCCCCTGCAGTGTCTGCATATGACCACTAGGAGGCACCAGTGTTCACAGGGCTAAGAATATGAGTATGAGGTTTCTTTAAGCACTTGATTCCTTTGTTTCCTGCTGTGAATTCCCAAAGCCAATGCTGAAGGTGTTTTGGGAGGAGGGGATCCTCACTGGCTTGACACTAAGGAGCCTGAGCTGGCAGCAATTGCCAACCCCTAGCAATTCACAGCTCGCAGTGCCTTTTGTGTTCTGGTCTCAGCTACCCCTCCAGCAGTCAGAATGGACATTCATAGGCCAGGTGTGGAAAGTGAGGCTCAGAGAGGTGAAGTGACTTCCCTTTGTCCTTGTGGTTAGCCACAGGCAGCAAACATCTGTGACATCTGGTTTGGGCAGGAAGGGAGGGGTTCCCCATAGACCTGGGGGTCCGGCTAGTCATTCCTCAGCTCCAGTCCAAGGTAAGAGAGCTGCCCCGTCCCGGTTAGCACGTGTGTGTGTGTGTGTGTGTCTGTGTGTGTGTGCGCGCGCATACGTGTGTGTATTCAATAAGCACCTTCTCCTCTGTCCTGGGTACCTGCAGGGTCCTGGAGATCCACCCCCCACAAAAGATGGTAAGGAAGGCAGCCTGGAGAGGGATAGAGCTGGTTTAGGGTGTTAAGTGCCAAGATTGGGGAGCACCAGAGTAAGCATTTCTCTTTGAGAGGGTGGGGAGGGCAAGAAGGTTGAGATCCTGCACCCAGGACACAGATGTGGGAGCAAAAGGACCCCCGTGGAGTACTTTGCTGACAGTCACCATTTCCCTGGCACCAGCCTGGGGATGGAGGTAGGAGGACACCAGATGAACACCAGAACCCTCAGGAGTCATCTCAGGTCCATGACGTATGCCACTGGGGACATGGGACAGGAGGGTAAGCCACTTAGTAGCTGGGTGACTTGGGCATGTCATTTAAAGCCTCTGAGACTCAGCACCCCCTCCTTTGTTGAAAGGTTCTATCCCCTCTACTGGGCATGCTCACCTCCTGCCTAATGAGCTCCTACTCATCCTTCAGTGCCCAAACCATTATGACCTCTTTATGGAATTTTCTCTACCAAGAAACCCTTCAGTAAAGTACTCACCTCTACGCATTGTGATGGCTCTTGGGTCTGAATTTTCCCTCCACCCCCATGTGGGCTACAATCAAACCCTGCATGAAACAATGACTTATGAGGCAGCAATCCCTGGGCTAGAAGCCGATACAAACAGACCTGGCCCCTGCCTTCATGGAGTTACTATCCAGTGAAAGAAACAGCCATGAATCGAGTAACAACACATAAATGTATGATCATGAGCTCTAGTGAACATGATGAAAGGCGGTCATGGGGTGCTTTGAGAGTTTGTAATAGGAGGGTCTGACCCAGTCTGGGGGATCAGGCCCTGGGAACATGACAATTGGGAAACACTCTGAATGCTGGGAGCATATCTGTTTTTGAACCATAGCTATTAATTAAAACTGCATATGGGTGTATTTTTCCTCATGTAGTTAATAATATGTAAAACCCTGGTTGGTCTTTCAAATGGAAATGAAGCTTAATATCTGGTGCTTTATTCATCTTTCTTTTAACTAACTTTATTCTAAAAAGTACTGTTGCACCTCTTCAATATTTTTCTATATGATTTCCTACTTTCACAGCCATGTTTTCATTCTTCACTACAGAAATAAATTCCACCTGAGCAAAAAAGAGGGGGAAGCAGCTGGGATGAGGAGCAGAGGGAAACTGTACCAAGCAGAGGGAACAGTATGTGCAAAGGCCCTTAGGTGGGCTGCTGGTGTGGACAAAAAACTGAAATGAGATGAACATGCCAGAGCAACAAAATAAGGCAGGAGGAAGTGGGCGGTGAGGCTGGAGAGGTAGGCTGGGGCCTCGTAGGCCACAGGGAGAATGCTGGTCTTTAACTGAAGGACTGTGGACAGCTTTAGCAGGCATTTAGTTGGAGGGTGACCCAGACAAACTCGTGTGTTAAGTGTCCCGATGGCTGCAGACTGGATGTCCCTGTGTCCCCAGGGCCCAGAGCCAGGGCACCTCATGGAGAACATGCTCAGTACGTGTTTGCTGAAAAGAAAGACTGTCCCAGAAATCACCCATGTTCCGGACACAGCCAGCCCCATCCAGAGCTCTCCTCTCCTCAGGGAGGGAAGGCCACGTGCCTTTGCCTGGCAGGCCTGCCATGGGGCTCAGCCATGCCTGCTTCTTCAACACACCCTCTGCATCGCCACCTCCCTGTCTCTGCTCCTGCCGTCCCACCCCCCCCCCGGATGCTCCCCTTGTTCCCCATACTCTCCCTCTCCCATCAGTTCTTTTCAACGTGTTACTCATCCGTCCAGAAAAGGCTGACTCCTACTTCTTCTAAGAAACCTTACCAGGCCACATGTTTGGGGACTGACAGACCTCATGAGTGAATGAATGTGTTTTGACTTTGATGTAACCAACACTGACTATATGCCTCTCAGGAGCCCAGCACTTCATAGGGCCTTTCCCCAAACCCCTGACACTCCAACCCTTCAAGTTAGTGTGGCCATTCCATTCTACAGATGAGAAAACTGAGGCTCAAGAGGATCGCTTAATTTGCCCAAATCCCCACAGCTAGAAAGCCACAGAGCTAGGACTCTGGAACATTTATCCATCCATCCAACAAATATTTGCCGAGTGTCCACTCTGTGCCAGGGACTGTTCCAGGGGCTGAGACACATCAGTAAACAAAATATATCAAACTCCTTGCCCTTGTGGGGCTTCCAGGCTGGGAGACAGAGGCAGATAACAAACAACAGGAGTGATAAATAAATAAGAACATTGCATAGAGCAGGTCAGGGTGATTGGAGGGACTGGTGGTGGTCAGGTCGACCTCTTTGGGAAGGTGGCATCCCTGAGATTCTGCTTTCCATGGTCTCTGAGGTATGATCAGTGTCTGGAGACTTCTGGCCCAGGAGGTGCCCACGAATGGGTGTACTTGATGAGAGGAGAGAGGCTAGCCTCAGGCAAGGACGAAGTGCCCAACATCACAATCCCAGGGTAGGAAGGCCCCTGGGATGTGATCCAACTTGACCTTCCAGTAATGCAGAAAGCCTTTATGTGGCTTCCGAGCAGATGACTTTTCAAGCACACGCGGGGTGCCAGGAGGCTGGTTTCCTGTCTGCCTGGGCTGAGGTCACTCGTGTGGTCACACACCAGAAGTGACAGGCTGGTATGCTGGCGAGGATAATCACAGGTGAGAAGCCCTCCTCCCTGGCCCTGCTTTTCCTGCAAACTGTGTGGCTTGGGCAAACACCTTCTTCTTCCCAGGCCTCCATTTCCCATTTGTGCCATGATGGGGTGGCCCTGGATGGTCGCCCAAGGTCCTTCTATCTCAGACAATACTTTGACACTCATATTGGAAATGACAGAACTGACTCCAGAGTTTTATCTGCATGTTCATTCTTCCACGCATTCATTGAGTCAACAAATATTTTTTGAGCATTTGAGTCTGTGCCAGACAGGGTGCCAGTGTGGGAAAGCCAGGCGAGAGCTTAGGGTCCCGTGGCCGGCTTCCTCTGGCTTAGGCCCAACCAAGAGAGCGTTTCCCACCCTCCTGGGTCACCACGTCAGTGATCAGGTGTGACAGTAAAAGTCCAAGGCCAAGGCACCCTTTTTCTTTGTGAAACGTGCTTTCCATTTCCACTTAATTTCCCAACTTTCATCCACTCCTGAACCACTTTTATGATTGTGGCTGAACCCCCATCTCTTCATTCCATTATTTACCTAGATTGATCTTTAAATCAATGCACGTTTAGAAAACAAAAAAAAGTTTAAGCAGAAAAATTAATATCACAACCAAATATGTAAAACGAAAAATAAAAACTTGACTCAAATAAAAATTAATTGTAAAAATGTACAACACAACCAAGGTGGTGATTATATTCCACTGAGACCGTTTTCTCCTGCAGCCTCTGAACCTGAAGCCTGCTCTACGTTGTTAAAAAGGAAAGTTAGGGCTTCCCCGGTGGCGCAGTGGTTGAGAGTCTGCCTGCCAATGCAGGGGACATGGGTTCGAGCCCTGGTCTGGGAAGATCCCACATGCCACGGAGCAGCTGGGCCCGTGAGCCACAACTACTGAGCCTGCGTGTCTGGAGCCTGTGCTCCGCAACAAGAGAGGCCGCGATAGTGAGAGGCCAGCGCACCGCGATGAAGAGTGGGCCCCGCTCGCCGCAACTGGAGAAAGCCCTCACACAGAAACGAAGACCCAGCACAGCCATAAATTAAATAAATAAGTAAATTTAAAAAAATAAAAATAAAAAGGAAAGTCAGCAGCCACCCAATGGCTGTAAAGACATGCCGGCACCAAGGAGAGACTTTCTCCTTGAGGAGATCAGGAAGGAGAGCTGGTAAAGGAAGGATATTTTTACTGCATGGGTCCATGTCACAGGCAGAAAGCACTTGAGGTTGTTTCGTGGAAGTCACCTCCCCCATCCCCTGCCCGGGAGTCTCAGGCCAAGGTTGGAAAGTGTTCATGACTTATGTGCCTGATTGGCCATTCTTCTTTCTTAAAATAAATTTTAAACTTTTGAATAACTTTAGATTTACAGAAAAGTTGTGAAGGTAGTACAGAGTTTCTGCTTCCCCTGGCCCCAGTTTCCTCAGTGTTGGCATCTTACATAACCATGAGGCATCCGACACAATCAAGGAACTAATGTTGGTACATTACTATTAACTGAACTTTATTTGGATTTCAACAGTTTTTTTTCACTAATATCCTTTTGTCTGTTCCAGGCTCAAACCCAAGTTACTGTGTTGCATTTAATGGCCTTTCACTTTAAGGACTTTGGCAGGGGCTTCAAGGCGCTGGAGGTTGGCAGGAGGCCCTGGCGTCAGATAGGCTGAACTTCAAATTCCAGCTCTGTCTTGCGTTTGGTTTGTGACATTAGGCGAGGCACTCAGTTGGGCCCAATCCTTAGCTTTTCCTCTCTGTGAAGTGGGGATCGTCAGAGACGTCTCACAGAGTATTTGAGGGGGCTTACGTGATGTAATGCATGTGACTCTACTTTGTACCTGGTAAACGTCCATCCATATCTGTGATGCCTGTTAAAGGCATCCAGACTGGGGAGGGAAGTGTACTGTGTGTGCTTCCATGAAAGCCGCCTGTCCTTCCAGCACAGGTAACATTTTGGCTGTTGTTTTTCTTGGCATGATGTAAACAAAAGACTCACAGATTCCTGGAATAGGCTGGGGAAAGGGGCCCCCCAGGAGAAAGATCCCTTCTGGAGAGGGAAACCTGTGTGTTTCATAATGTTGAAATAGAGACCTCCTTTCCAAAACCAACCAGAAACAGATGAACAGTCAGAAAAAAAAAAAACTCCTCAGGGCTTGGGCATCTGTCTAGATCTACCCCCCTTCCACATCTCCACCCTCAGCTTGACTCTGATTCCTAAAAGTCAGGTGATCATCCAGGCAGGCTAAGAAATGAGCAATGTTGCAGCAAAAGAGGTTGCCAGGAGCTGTGGGGAGCCCTTCTCTTTGAGACAGGTGCACAGGTCCATAGTGGGTAATGTGGGGTCCTTGTTGGGAGGCTCTGAAGGGTCACTTCTGGTTAAGATGGCATTGCAAGGTCAGCCTTGAGGCACCCAATCTGCTCCACAGTTAATAGCAAAAATACATTAAATATATACATATAAAGAGAAAAGTATATGAAGTGATATGAAGATCTTCGTAAACCAGGAATGGGACCAAAGCATAAAGATATGCTTTGGTCCCAGGCAGGCAGGAGATCCTATAGCCCAGAAAGGAAGAGTCTAGAGTGGCCCGGACACAGCAGGAGTGGCTCCATCTTGGAGGATGGACTTGGGAGAAAGATTCCATCTTGATGGGACCGTGGATGGGGGTCCGCTCCTGCTTTGTTGCTGACCCAGCCAGACTGGTCTTATGATCTGAGGGGAAACAGGCCTTTGCTTTCCAGGAGGTCCAAGACCTCAGCAGGTGAGGAGCTCAGAGCCAAAAGTAATCTTGGAGAGCTTCTCTCTGGGGCCAGGGCACAAGCTGTGTGGGGAGGGAGCGCTCAGCTTTCTCCACTCCCAAGCCTTCTCATATTTCCCTGGAAAGTCTGACTCTGCAGTTCTAGGTTGGGCCTGGGAATCTGAATTTTTACAAGACTACAGGCTCTCCTGACAATTAGCCAAGCTTGGAAAACCCCATACTCCTTTAGGTTGCCAACTTGTGTTTCGCCAACTGTAGGTCTTTACAAAAGTCCCTGGGCATGGGTGAATCAGCAAAGCCTGGCCCTCGGGGCTCCCATCTTTCCTCCCACTGCCCTCCCACTGCCTCCACCATCTTTATATTTCCCTTTATTCTTCTCCCCATCACTCCCTGACCATAGTCCCTGTCCTGGAGGAAGCCACACAAGGTCCAGACTGTCTGAACAGGAAGACAGACACGTGGAATGTAAATTGCTCTGGTTTGCTCCAGGTGTTTGTAAAGGGAGGGACAGATTTTTTATGGGATCCAGGAATACTTGGTGAGTGGGTGATTTGGAACTGGAGCTGGCAGATGGAAAGGAGTTTGTCAGGTGAGAGATTGACGAGGACAATCTAGACAGACTGAAAATCATGTGTGATCATACCACATAGGGAAAGAAATGGCAGGGCTGCATTCATTTCATTTTATTTTTGTTAGTCTATTTTACTTAGGTATAGTTTATATAGTGTAAATTACACAAATATTTCTGGCCATTTTTTCTTCAAATCTTCTTCTGTCCTCCCCTACCCACTTTTTGCCTAGACTACAATTATACATATGTTAGGCCACTTGATTTTGTCCCACAGGTCACTGGGACACTGTTATTTTTTTCCCCCGGTTTGCTCTCTTCAGTTTGAATAGCTTCTATTGCTCTATTTTCAAGCTTACTGACCTCTTCTACAATTTACATTTTCTCATAAGCCTAGCCAATGAATTTTTCATTTTGGATACTGAATTTTTCATCTCTAAAAGGTCAATTTGGTTCTTTTTTATACATTTGATTTTTCTCACATTATAGCAATGTTTTATTGTTTAAGCATATTCAAATAGCTATTTTAAAGTCCTTGTCTGTTAATTCCATAATTTCAGTCATGTCTGTGTCTGTTTCCACTGACTGATTTTTTTCTTCTGGACATGGATCACATGTTCCCATTTCTTAGAATATTTAACAATTTTTGATTGGCTGCTGGACATTGTGGCATTACAATTTTTTGATCTGGGTTTTGTTGTCTTCCTCTATGGTGTGTTGACATTGGTTTTGACAATGAACTAAATTACCTACAAAACTGCTTTATTCTGTCAATGCATATTTTCAGGTTTTGTTAGGGTGCCTAGAGCAGCTTTAAACCAAAGTTAGTTTAGCCTAATGTCAAGATGCAAAACTTCCAGGGTCTCTACTGAATGCCCCAGGTGTTCCATGAGGTCTCGTCACTCTGGCTGGTTATAACCTAAATATCTCCCCATGCTATGTGAATCCTAGGAATTGTTCTGCTTACATCTTAACAGCAGGGTGTTTTTTGTTTGTTTGTTTTTGTTTTTGACCAACTTTGTGGAATTTCACTTTGTGCATGCAGAGCTGATCACTTAGCTTTGGATTTAAGCTAATGTACATTTTTGCTGCACAAATTGTAGCTTCTTCAGCTTTCCCAAACTCTGATGCCTGTCTTCTAATCAAACCTACCATGTTCTCCTTGGGCTCCCCTCCCTGTGTACAGAAAGTGCCAATAGGCAGAAATTTGAAACAATCATAGGACTTACCTCATTTGTTTCCCTTCTCTGCCTGCTGTTCAGTGTCTGAATTGTTTCATATTTTTTGTGTCTCAATTGTTTCATATATTTTGTCCAGTTTTCTAACTGCAAGTCCAATGTCAGGCTTATCTTGGCCAGAAGTGTAAGTCAATTCAAATTTTATATACGTATATACCTGTGGAATGATCATCCTAATTAAGACCCTAAAAAAGTCTCTTTTGCTCGTTTCCAGTCAGTATCACCCCTCAGAGATAAATTGCTCATTTAATTTTATTTCAATTATTGAGCACTTATTATTGGCCAAACAGTGTTGTACAGGGAGAACAATATAGACAACTTCCCTGATTCATTAAATTTTCAGCCACACAAATAAAAACAAAATTATGACAATGATAGGTATTTCACTAAGAGGTTAAAGGTGCTATGAAAACATTTAATAGGAGGAATTTTTCTTATCTGGGTAGTCAAAGAGATCTTTCTTGAGGAAGCAACATGAGCTAAGATCTAAACAATGAATATGAATTAATTAGGGGGAAGGTCAGTGAGGGGAGTGTAGGTAACACTCTAGGAGTAGGTCCAACAAGCATCACCTGTGAGGATCATGAAAATGGGCAGAATGGCTGGACATAGCAGACTGAACATTGGCTTTGAGATATGTGATGAAGTTAGAGGGGCCAGCAGAGCACAGGCTCTGTGGGTTGGATTAAAGATCAGTGCCCACTCTGGGAAATAGGAGGCTGTTGGAACATTTAAACTACGTAAGTGATACATTGACAAGGGGAATGAGGAAGAAGGAGGCGCAAGAATGAGTCCTAGGTTTGAATAACTAGGTGAGTGGTGGTGCCGTGGATGGAGATGTTGAAAGGAAGTTTCGGTTGTAACTTTGGTTGGGAGATGGTGCTTGCGAAAGAGTCTCAGTCCCATTTGGGTCACATTGAGCTCAAGGTTCATTTGCGACATCAGAAGGTGATATCAAGTAGGTGGTTAAATACACGAAGTTCAGAAGAAAGGTCTGGGCTGGAGTTTGAAAGTAATGAATGATTTGCATCTCTTAGTAATGAAACCGTGGGCGTGATGAGGTCAACTGGAGAGAAAGGAGAGATTGAAGTGAAGAGGGCAACACAGCCAAGTACAGATGCTGGCGGGCTCGCCAAAACGTGAGGACTGGGAGGAGAAGAGGAACCAGCAGAGGAGACAAGGAGGAGGAGCAGAGAGATAGGATAAATCTAGGAGAACGCGGTGTCCCAGAGCCAAGGGGAGGGAATGCTTAAGGGCTGAGTGTGGTCTCCAGTGTCAGAGGCTCCTGAGAAGTCAGGTGAGATGAGAACTTAGATATGTTCATGGGCTGGTCCTGGTTCTGTGGACCCAGAAGCCAGGCTAGAGTGGGCCAGGGGGTGAGTGGAAGGTGAGTCCATGAATACACAGCTCTTTCAGATTTGGGCCGTGATGGGGAGGATGGAGATAGAGCAATAGCTAGAAGGGAATGTGTTGGTGGTGGTGGTGGTTTGTCTTAATGGACAAGACTTGAACGTATTTCTAAATAAATAAAAACAAACTTATGAGTACCAAAGGGGAAAGGGGGGGATAAATCAAGAGTTTGGGATTAACATATACACACTACCATACATAAAATAGATAACCAGCAAGGACCTACTGTATAGCACAGGAACTATACTCAATATCTTGTAATAACCTGTAAGGGAAAAGAATAGATAAATATGTATGTATAACTGAATCACTTTGCTGTACACCTGAAACTAACTCAAGTTTAGTTGTAAATTAACTATACTTCAATAAAAGATAATTAATTATTTTAAAAAGACAGTGGCAAGAATCCAGTTGAGTAGTGTTTAAACACAGAAGAGAGCGGTATAAGGGTCCTGCGATGGAGATAAAGGAAGGTTTCTAGAGTTTGGAGAGGGAGGTGGACCTTAGAAGTAATGGGGGAGGGGAGGAGTGCTGGGGAAAGCAGGGGTATGTCTGATGGGGGAGGGGAGGCAGTTCCTTTTCTGAGGGTCTCTCTTTAATGGGAGGTAGGAGGCAAGGTTGTCTGGTGTGTGTATGTGTGTGCACGCATGCGTGGGTACATGCGTTTGTGGCAGGGTGAGGAGTCCATCTCAAGGAAAAGGAAAAGGTTGAGAGATTCCCCAAAGTCCGTGCGCAAGTGGGTTGATGAGAGCTCTGTTGCCAGGCAGATAGAGGTGGCTGGATGGGAATTCACAGTGGACCAGCCTGCCTTGCTGAGCCTCCTTCCCCGCAGCACTGGCAGAGAAAGAGCAGAGAGGTGGCTCATTCCAGGTTTGGGGACTCACCAAAAGTGAGTGTCACAGACACAGCGGCCCCGGGGAGCATAGGGTTTGGGAATGAAATGAAGCTCTTTGACAGCCAAGCTAGATAAGGAGGCAAACGAAGACAGGAGAGGGTGTGTGGACTAAGGGAAATGGGACCAGCTTTCCAGGAAACAGGACCAGCTGTGTGCTCCAGGATAAAGCTGGGGCAGCAGGTAAGTTGGGGTACAATGGAGAAGGACCTTGAATGCCAGGAGTTGGGCATCCCTCCCCAGGTTGGTGGGGAGCCATGGAGAGATCTGAGCAGGTGGGTGACCCCGAGATTTGCATCTGGGGGAAGCTCAGGCTGTCTGCAGTGTGGTTAGTGACCGGGGCTGGAAGACTGTGAGGGACTGAGGGGGTGTGAGCCGGTGGAGGGTGAGATGAAGGCAGTGGGGTCTGGGAAGGAGGACCCCAGATGGGGCGAGCACAGAGAGGACGGAGTGTCCCTGTCACCCCCCGGCAGGATGCACACATACCTCCAGGCCACAGTCGTCACCACAGAGAGAGGCGCGAGGGTCTTCGTGGGGCTGGGAGAGAGAAGGAGTGGCCTCGGGTGGACAGGAGTTTGGGAGGAGAGAGGCCAAGCGGGGAAGGAGGTTGGATTTTTTGTTTTTTTGGCTGCACTGTGAGGCATGTGGGATCTTAGTTCCCTGACCAGGGATCGAACCCACGCCCCCTGCAGTGGAAGTGCCAAGTCTTAACCACTGGACCTACAGGGAAGTCCCAGGAGGTTGGATTTTAAGAGCCGACAGAATGAGTTTTTTTCCTGGAGCTTTTCCCCCAAGAGCATAAGGACCTGCCTCTTGAGGCCTGTGGATGTGGACCCCAGGCTGTCAAGTAAGGAGCCCTTTGAGGCCTCCTCCCTGAGGCCCGGAGAGAAGCAGCAACTTGCCTAAGGTCACGTGGAGGCCAGCGCCATTGACGGGGCCGGGACTCCTACCAGCCAACACCCCTGAGAGGCTACTAGTTCAGAGGGTGCCCCCTGCTCAGCCCAGATCCCCACTCAGCAGGATTGGGGTTATGGAGTCCGAAGTCCTCCAGCAAGGCCATATCTGCTGATGGGGATGTGGGCTCCCAGGGAGGCACAGGGTGTTAACGGGTGCCCCGCCCCACCAAGAGCTCTCCAGGATGGGACTCTGGCCCCTGGTAGGATGGCCCAGTGCTCCCTGGTGCCTCATCCCTGAACCTGGCAGCAACTCCCTTCCCTCTGGGCCCGGCTGACACTCTCGGCCTACAACCTCTCCCCCTCTCACAGTCGCAAAGATCCAGCAACAAGCCCGTCTCTCCAGCCCACTCCCAAGTGAAGAACGCAAAAGCACCAAAGCCATGAAGGAGAAGCGGCTTTGATCTATGCCCACCGGGCCCAGGGTGGGGATGGCTTAGGGGCTCAGCTTGGAACGTGTGGATAAAGATTCCAGTAGGTGGGCGGGTCTATGTGAGCCCAGCTTAGAGAGAAAACTCAACTCTAGTCAAACAGACACAAAGCTACAAAACAAAAAATTGATGAATCAAATAAATGAAAATGGTGAGAAATTTGCAGTTTCCTAAAGGAATTACTCATTCAGCAAAAAGATTCCTCGTATACTTTCCTCTAATTTTAGTCATATTTGGTACGATAAAGTGTTATCCAATTTACATAAATTTAGTTTCAACAAAGAGGCTGTTGGGAACGTGGCTATCACGTTAGGACTGGCCTGACACAGGCAAGCGCCCTGTTGCTCTCCATCCTCTGAACAACTCTACAGGGTACAGGTAATTATCCCTATGTCACAGAGCGGAGAAAGAAAACTGAAGTCCAGAGAGGTTAAAAACTTGCCCATCGTGAACGTCAGAGTTGATACAAGCCCAGCACTGACTTACTCCAAAACTGCTGGAGTTTCCAACTGCTGTCGGGTCACTTAGTCTAAAACCCTCCTGGTGCCAGTCTTGTTGGATGAGGCCTGTGGAGGGAGCAGGAATTTTAGTATTCTTATAGGGCAGGTGTGCTAGTGACAAAATCTCTGTTTTTGTTTATTATTGGAAAATGTCCTGATCTCTCCTTAACTTTTGAAGGGTAGTTTTGCCAAATGTAGAATTCCCCTGGTTGACGGGATTCTTTTTCTTTTGGTGCTTTGAAGATGCATTCCAACTACCTTCTGGCCTCCCTGGTTTCTGATGAGAAATCAGCCGTGAATCTTACTGAGGATATCTTGTACATGATGAATCACTTTTCTCTTGCTGTTTTCAAGATTCTTTCTTTAGCCTTTGCTTTTGACAGTTTGATTATGATGTGTGATTATGATGTGTTTGATTATGATGTGTCTAGGTTGTGGATCAGATACTGTTGAGATTTTTGAATGCTGTACATGAATGTTTTTCATCAAATTTCAGAAGTTTTTGGACATTATTTCTTCCCATAATCTTTCTCCCTTTTTTCTCTCTTCTCTTTTTGGGATCCCCTTATGTCTATATTGGTATGCATTACAAACTGTCACAGGTCACTGAGGCTCTATTCATTTGTCTTCATTCTTTTTTCTCTCTGTTCCTCTGACTATGCAATCTCAATTGCTCTATCTTCTGGTTCACCAGTTTTTGGGGTTATTTTTCCCTTCTGCCTGGTCTAATCTGCCATTGAGCTTCTCTAGAGAATTTTTTTAAATATTTATTTATTTATTTATTTGGCTGCACTGGCTCTTAGTTGCGGCACGTGGGATCTTTAGCTGCAGCATGCAGGACCTAGTTCCCTGACCAGGGATTGAACCCGGGTCCCCTGCATTGGGAACGCGGAGTCTTAGCCACTGGACCACCAGGTAAGTCCTCTAGAGAATTTTTTATTTCAGTTACTGTGCTTTTCAACTCCAGGATTTCTATTTGTTTCTTTTCAAAAATAATTTCTGTCTTATTATTCATGCTCTATATTGGGTGAGACATCATTCTCATACTTGCCTTTAGTTATTTAAACATGGTTTCTTTTAGTTGTTTGAACATGTTTAAAATAGCTGATTTAAAGTCTTTGTCTGAACTTCCTCAGGAAAACTTCTATTGATTGTCTTTTTTTTTTTTTTGGCTGCGTTGGGTCTTCACTGCTGCACACGGGCTTTCTCTAGTTGCAGCGAGCAGGGGCTACTCTTCATTGCAGTGCACGGGCTTCTCATTGCAGTGGCTTCTCTTATTGTGGAGCATGGGCTCTAAGCATGCAGACTCCATAGTTGTGGCTCACCGGCTCAGTAGCTGTGGCTCATGGGCTCTAGAGTGCAGGCTCAGTAGTTGTGGCGCACGGGCTTAGTTGCTCCGCAGCATGTGGGATCTTCCCGGACCAGGGCTCAACCCGCGTCCCCTGAATTGGCAGGCGGATTCTTAACCACTGTGCCACCAGGGAAGCCCTGATTGCCTTTTTAAGTTGACTTTATTTTTTAAGAGCAGTTTTAGTTTCACAGAAACATTGAGGGAAAGTGCAGATTTCCCATCTACCCCCCAACATGCAGAACCCCCTCCATTACAAACATCCCCCACCAGAGAAGTCTGTTTGTTACAGTTGATGAACCTGCACATCATAATCACCCAAAGTCCGTAGTTTATTTTCACTCTTAGAGTTTTACATTCTATGGATTTGAACAAATGTATAATAATATGTATCCATTATCATGGTATCATACAGAGTGTTTTCACTGCCCTAAAAACCTCTGTGCTCTGCCTCCCACCACTGATCCTTTTACTGTCTCCAAAGTTTTGGCTTTTCCAGAATATCATACTGTTGGAATCATACTGTATGTAGCCTTTTCAGATTGGCTTCTTTCACTTAGTAATATGCATTTAAGGTTCCTATTTGTCTTTTCATGGCTTGAAAGCTCATTTATTTTTATCTCTGAATAATATTCCATTGCCTGCTTGTACCATAGTTTTTTCATCCATTCTCCTACTAAAGGACAACTTTGTTGCTTCCAAGTTTTGGCAATTATGAATAAATGCTATAAAAATACATGTGCAGGTTTTTGTGTGGACATAATTTTTTATTTCTTTGAATAAATATCAAAGAACATGGTTGTGGGATCATATGGCAAGAGTATATTTGTTTTTGAAAGAATCCACCAAACTCTCTCCCCAAGTGGCTGTACCATTTTACATTTCTACCAGCAATGTATTAGAATTCATAGCTCCACATCCTAGCTAGCATTTGGAGTGGTCAGCGTTCCAGATTTTGGCCATTTGAATAGGTGTGTAATGGTATCTCACTGTTGTTTTAATTTGCATTTCCATGATGACATATGATGTGAAGCATCTTTTCATATGTTTATTTGCCATCTGTATATCTTCTCTGATGCAGTATCTGTCAGGGTCTTTGGCCCATTTTTTTAATCCAGTTGTTTGTTTTCCTATTGTTAAGTTTTAGGAGTTCTTTGTATATTTTGGATAACAGTCCTTTATCAGATGTGTCTTTTGCAAATATTTTCTCCCAGTCTGGCTTGTCTTCTCATTCACTTGTCATTGTGTTTCACAGAGCAGAAGCTTTTAATTTTAATGAAGTTCAGCTTATCAATTATTTCTTTCATGTATAATGCTTTTGGTGTTGTATCTAAAAAGTTATTGCCGTACCCGAGATCATCTAGGTTTTCTTCTATATTATCTTCTAGGTGTTTTATAGTTTCATATTTTAAATTCGGGTCTGTGATTCTTTTCAAGTTAATTTTTGTGAAGGGTATAATGTCTGTGTCTATGTCTAGATTCTTTTTTTTTTTTTTTTTTTTTGCATATCGATGTCTGTTGTTCCAGCACCATTTGTCGAAAAGACTTTTTGCTCCATTGTATTACCTTTGCTCCTTTGTCAAAGATCAGTTGACTGTATTTATGTGGGTCAATTTGGGGGCTCCCTATTCTGTTCCATTTATCTATTTGTCTGTTCTTTTATCAATAACACACTGTCTTGATTACTGCAGCTTTATAGTATGTATTGAAGTTGGCTAGTGTCAGTCCTCTCACTTTGTTCTAGGATTCCAGCCCTATTTTTTGCCTTCAGTGACTGCCAGGCTGCTGTATCTCACTGCAAATTCAGGCCATTGTTTTTTCAGGCTACAAAAGAGCTGGGAAGTGGAGAATGGAACTAGGGCAAGTTAAAACACCACAAAGCTCACTGTTCTTACCAAGATTTAGTTGTTTTTCTTTAATAAATTGTTCCCTGATTTTCTGAAAGCATTTGGTTAATTTCCAGAGTTCTAAAAAAGTTAATTCTGACCACCGTTGGCAGTTTTCTCATTGTTTTTATGGAGGAAAGAGTTTTCAGAGGTCCTTACTTCACCATTCTTGCTGTCTTCACCTCACTAATTGTACTTTGACATAAAGACGTCTCTTCTCTCTTTGTGCTAGCCAAGTAGGAGAAGCCCTTTAACCCTGCATATACAAGTAAAAGCTTCCCATTCCTGGTGAGCAAGAGGACCACTGTGTTCCAATGATGCACCAGGTGGAACAATTTGCTTTTGGGGTGGATCCAGAGCTGAACTACTCTGTGCTGCAGATGGGTTACAGCAGAGACACTGTGGCCTTCTTTGTCTTCCCTGGTGAGGGCAAGATGAGGCAGCTGGAACACGCCTTGTCAGCCAGGACACTGAGGAAGTGGAGCCGCTCACTCCAGAAGAGGTGGGTATGTATGCCAATTTGCTGTGGCCTGAAGCAGGTGATGGTGCACACCCAAGGATGAGGAAAAGGTCATGATAACAGCTGTTGAATAATCACTCCTGCAAATTGAGCACCAACTACATGCTGGACAGTGAGTTTGGGACTGCAGACATGTTCTCCCTTGAACTTCACGAATACCTGACAGATGAGAAATGTTACCACCCCCCTTCACAGATAAGGAAATAGAAACTCCAAAAGGAGAAGTGAATTGCCCCAGGTCATGTAGCTAATAGATCACTGCAAAAGTATTATGTCACGGTAGCTATTCTGTGCTAGCAGAGCTCACTGTATCAGTCAATTCGATATTGAATTCTGTAGAATTATTGCATAAACACACACACACAAAACATTGCTATTCACCTATGAGGATAATAATATTATCAAACTCACAGGTTGTTGAAAGGATAGAATAAGTTACTATTTTTAAAGCACTTAGAAGAATGTCTGAGGGATGGTAAGTGTTCAATAAATGTTAGTCAGTAGTAATATTCTTACTAGTTCTGTAGTTATTATGGAGAGTATCAAAAGGATGTTAATCATAAGATAAAAAGGCATGTCAAAGTCTTATGCACAGTCTCTTAGCAATATTTTCTTGGCATCATTAGCATCATTCCCAGGTGCTCATAGTCTAGGAGGAGAGAAAAGATAGTTTTAGGGATAACTGTAATTCAAGAAAGACACAGGTCAATGGGTGGGCAGAGTTCTGAGGCACTTCTGAGCAAAGAGAGATCACAGCTGAAGCTGGGATTGAGGGAAGGCCTCAGTGAGGTGGCACATTTGAGCCACAGGTATGGAAAGGACATAGGGGCTTGGGAAGGGCATTTTGGTAAAGGAGACAGCACTCACAAAGGCAAAGTGGGGATCAAGGGACACTGTCGGATGTTTCAGAGCTTCCTTCTTTTCTCAGACTGCAACCAGGGATGGATAGAGAAAGGGGAAGCAGCACGGAGACTGGGGTGGGGGAGGGGTCTCTAAAGAGCAGCAGACAGAGCAGGAAGAAGGTGGAGATGGCCAAGCCAGTGCAGGAGACAGTAACAGGGGCGCAAGAGCTGTCCATTGTGCTAGATGTCCCAAGAAGTCCCCCAATGAGGAATTTAAGTGTTCATCCAACACTTTTGTGCTTTCACTTCTGTGACTGAGTACATGGCCTTGGGAAAAGCACTAAAACTAAGATTTACCATCTTTAAAATGGAGATAATGTTGATGAATGTGTCTGGGACAATGCCTGGCACATAATAAATGCTCAATAAACGTGAGCTATTCACTCTTGGTTCAGAAAAAACCATCTCAGAGAAAGAAAAAAGTGGACCAAACTCTAGGCCTATGCTGTTCAATATAGGAGCCACCAGCCACATGTTATAATCTAAATTTAAATTACTTAAAATTAAGTAAAATTTTAAATTTACTTCTTGGCACTATCCACGTTTAAGTTGCTTAATCGGCACATGCGGCTGGCTAGTGACTACCATATTGAACAGCACAGGTGGAGAATATTTCTAACTTTGAAGAAAGTTCTACTGGACTTTGCTGCTCTCAGGGATTAGCAGGGTTTGTCTCGGGAAGGGTGGTGAGAGGCACACTCTGGGCCAGGGATGGCAGACACACTTCCATCGCTGCCCAGTGCCTCCCCTGGGCCTCTGCTATAGTCACCTTTGCTTGTCCCCCTTCTCAGCTCTGCCCCCTATTTCATTAGGGGGCCCATTTTTCATCTCGTATATCTCCAAAGCTGGACTTGCTCATCCAGGAGGCTTACTTCCAGAGCAAACTGGGTTGGTGGTCTGGGACGTATTGATCCCTCTAGCAGCAACCAGTGCCTGGAGGAAGAGCGGAGTCTCCTGAAATGTCACCTAGAATGGTCACCATGGGCTCGTGATCACATCTTGTTCTTTCTTCTTTTCCACAGGTGCTTAGAGGTGTTCATTCCAAAATTTTCCATTTCCTCCTCCTATAACCTGGAAACATCCTCCCAAAGATGGGCATCTGGGATGCCCTTGACAAAAATGCTGATTTTTCTGGAATTACAAAGAAAGACTTCCTTCAAGTTTCCGAAGTGAGTTGGTTGATTAGCGTATTTGCATGAAGGCGTGAGTTGGAAGGGCCTGTAGAGACTGGCTTGCAGGGCACCCTCATCTCGCTGATTAGCAGCCAGAGGCCCCAAGAGGCAAAGTGACTTCTCTGTAACAGGAGGGCTGGATCTCACGGCTGCCAGGCCTGTGGCTTTATGGCCGTCATACCACTGATACACAGGCATCTTTTATCCCTCTTCAAATAAATGTTCCTAAGGTCCAACTACAGTGCTCTGAGAATCAGACCTCTACTTTGCAGGCAGCTCTGCTGCCCCAAACCCACTGCAGATGAGTAGATGTCCCCTGGCGTTTGACCTCACCTCCCTAAAGCCTAGGTGCTCACACCAAGGTCATAATGTGGCTGCTCATAGGCCATGAGTACCCTGTAGATGTGTTGTGTTTGGTCTGCAGTCAAAAGAAAGGAAGAAGGAGAAGAAGAAAGGGAGGAAGAAAAAGAAAAAAAGAGAGGGAGGGAGGGAGGAAGGAAGGAAAGAAAAGAAGGAGGGAAGGAGGGAAGAAGGGAGGAAAGGGAGCTGACTTCTAAAATGTAACATACTAGACCTAAAAATTTAGATTCTGATTCTCTTTATTGAGCATTTACTATGTGCCAAGCCCAATTCCCACATGGCAACAGTGAGCCCAAACAGTCAGCCCAAGGGAGCCCTCCAGGTTCCCCATGTGCCCCCTGCTCTTACAAGACATCCCATCATCTCATGGGGGTTACCTGCCCAACCCCTGTCCACATATGAGTTTCTGATCCCCAACCTAAAAATTTATTTTTATAACAGATTATAATGGTCAGAAGTGGTCCTGGGCCACAGAAGGGGATCTTTCGTCACTGGTGTTCAGGGAAAGAATGCAGAGAGGTCCCACTGGAATATGATGACCATAATGAACCTTTCCCATGAGATGCTTTTCTGCACATATGAAAAACAGTGACTAAAATTAAAATTTAAAGAAAGAAAAAGAAAAACAATGATTGTAATTGTCGGTAGTTCTCCAGCCCCCTGCAGTTTGGGAGTTCATTAATTACTTCCCTAGAAGACCAAGCAGGGATCCACCATTTAGTAATCCCTAACCTAGGTCTCCTGTGCAACAACTGTAGCGATTACAATTGCTAGCAAGTTCATGAGCACTTGTTTTGTAGGATCTTTAACTCACTGGATAAACTTGTGGGAGGCATGCAGTTATGATCACCCTTTTACAGAATTGAAAAGTGAAGCACACAGCACCCAAATAAGTAAGTTTTGCAACAGTAAGTGGCAGAAATGGGACTCATTTAACTCTGTGCTTAAGGGCCAACTGACCAGTAACCACAAGAGCTGCAGTTAGTTGAGCAAACCTAATGCCAGGTATCACCTTGGAGCCTCTCGGGGGGTGTCCCCCTTCCTAGGCGAAACACCAAAACTCAGTAAATAAAGGTGTCCGCATGCGAACTGCTGCTGTTTGTTTTCCCTTGGCAGGTGGCTCACGAGGCTGTGCTGGACGTCAGAGAGGAGGGGACCCAGGCTGCAGCAGCCACTGTCACCAAACTCAGAGTCCAGTCCATGGCCCTTCTTACTCCACCATCTGTTTCAATAGGTCCTTCATGCTGCTGATTATAAACAAAGCCACACAGATCATGCTCTTCCTTGGGAAATTTGGGAACCCCACTAAGTTCTAGGTGGAAAAAGCCCTGTCATCTGAAGACACACTGACATGCACAGAAAATGATCACCCACGCCGCCTGACGCCCCTGATGTGGAGGCGTGCCGCCTTCTGTTCTAAGGTTCCACCTGACCCCAGCAGAGCCGCATTCAACTCAGTCATCAAAGGCAGCAGAGATCCCAGGCACAAGCCAAAGCCCATCAACCTCCAGTTTCTTTTCCACAAATTCTCCCAGGTGACTAGCGTCATGGAACAATTCTGGGTTGGTGTATTTCCAGTCCTCGGAGCCCCTGGGAAGGGTGACATATAGGTTAGTCACCTTTATTGCAGAATTACAATAATAAGTTCAATAAACCCAAAATGTGAATTCAGCCAGCAACAGTGTTCCCACACGCCTCCAGGGTCTTCACCTGAAGATGGTCCATCTTGCTAACTGGCAGTGGCTGGGTTGTTAATATGTGACATCTCAGGGGCTGCATGAATTCATGCATCTATTCATTCAACAAAAACTTATTGAGCACCTACTATGTGCTAGGAGTCAACCAGACAGACAAGTCCCTGGCCAATTGGGCCTACATGGGGGCAACAGACGGCCACCACCGCAACTGTAAAACCAAACCTATAAATAAACGTGACTGTTGCAGGTTACGATCAGTGCTGTGAAGGTATGGAATAGGATGGTTTGAAGGAAACGAGAGGGCGAGGGGTGTTTCTGTGAGCACAAAGGCTGAGTCCGGGGCGAGCAGGTGCATTGGAGGGACAGCAGGATGCCCTTGTGGCTGGAATGGTAGAACCAAGGTCAGAGAGGTAATGGGAGGTCAGACCACGTAGGGTGTTATTGGCTAGGGAAAGGAGTCTGGGTGTGTGGGGAGAGGGCATTAAACCAGGTGAGTTTCTCAAACCGGAAAATGAAGGGTTAAGGTATGGGCTGTGCAATGGTTTTCCATCATCAGGGCTGCTGCCTTCCTGGCTCTGACGCTGTCACACACGTACACACAGCCCTTGCGTTCGTCCTCCTCCCTGCTGGGTTGGTAGTGACGTTGGCCTGGCTGCCTTACTCTGATTCCTCAGGACCAGAGTTGCAGAGGGTGCAAGGGCCGCAGGTGTCAGGCAGAGACCGCTCCATCAACCTCCCTCCTCCCCCACCCCAAACCCCTCTGCAGACAGGCTTTTCTGGCTCCTTCTTTTTCAGATTCTGAGGGCACCAGTGTCCCACACCACCTCAGATGTGCTAGGGGGCCTCACGTTGTCTTTTCCAAGTTCTTTACACGGAAAGAAACGGGGACTTCCCTGGGGGTCCAGTGGTTAAGACTCCACGCTTCCACTGCAGGGGCGTGGGTTTGAGCCCTGGTGGGGGGACTGAGATCTACGTTCTAATTGATCCAACGTTCCAGATCAGCCTAGTGTTGATGCTCGTTAGCCAGAACATGGCAGCACCGCTCTTGAAAGCTAACCCCCCCTGCGGTGTCTATTGCTAGTGGGATTCCTCGGTTGTTAACTAACCATCCCTAGAATGCAAATAAAAACAATTGCTACCTCCCTCATGTCTGTGCTGGAGTGTTTTAAAGGGCATCATAGAAACATGGTCACTCAGGACATTGGAACATCTGGCTCTTCTAGGTGGGTGTTGCTTCTCCACCTGCCCAGTCACCTGCCCAGTGGATCCACGTGCAGCCATTGAGGTGAGCTGAGCACATTCTGTGGACCAGACACAGCACGGAGGCTGAGGCTACAACAAGGAACTAATCCTGCCTCGTGGGGTTTACAATCCGGAGTGGAGGAGGGGGAGATGCCATAAGTGATGGTTCAATACGGCCCTTCACGAAACTTTAGGACAAGAATCTGGAGCTACTGATGTGACTCGAAAGCATCCACTTGGGCACAAGCACTGAGAAAGCCCCCCGAGCGCAGCACAGTCACCTCAAGTGGTACCAATGCTCCCTGGGGAACGGCGGCCACCCATGTGCCGAGGCAGGCAGAAGCTGGGCCTGGGGATGTGGCATCCGTGACCCCAACCCCCCCACCCAGCTCCACCCCTGTGCAGGACAGTTACACAGCACGGGGACAAAAGGGACAACGAAGCTCAGGAAAAAGGATTTCAAAAGCCTCCAGTTCCAGCTCCCAGTCACGGTCGGAAACCCAGGGCTCCTGCATCACTGGGTGGTCATGTGAGTCAACACAGAAAGTCCTCAGGACAATGCCTTGCAAACTGTCCGCGTCCAGTGAAGGCTACCCATTAATGTCATTGTTCTTACTGTTTCCATATCAGGAACATTTTAAAACAACAAAGACGTTTCTTTCTTGCTCCTTTCCCAGCTGGGGGTTGAGAAGAAAAGGCAAGCATTTGTGCAGAATGTTGTGCCCCAGAGCATCTCTCACGGTGTGCCCAGCATCCTCTGTCCCACTCAGACCTCAGGACCATCTACAACCCAAAGGGCCCCTTTTCATTCCCCGGTGTGGGGCTGATCTCTGGTACTAATATACCCTCACTCCCCCCGGCTCAGCAGATCCCACAGAAAATGTGTTCAGAGGCCCAGCTTTAAAATGAAATACTATGGGGCTTATTTATTAGTTGAAGCCAAAAATTAAAATCTCTCTGTACCAAGGAACTTACATAAAATTTACTTAAGAAAGGAGGCTGATGTTGCCGTCCTTGATAAATGATGTCATTACTGAAGACGAGAGGAAGCATTTAAAGAATTTTTAAAAGCCCTTATCTCTGAAAGTTTGCTCGCTACCCCTTAGTCCAGGATCTGCTACCAAAAGAGGAGATGACGATTGGGTTAGGAGCACGGCTGTGGTGTCAGGTAGATGTGGGTGTGAATCCCAGCTTTGTCCACTGCTAGCTGTGTGACTGTGGGTGAGTTACTGAAGCTCTCTGAGCCTGGATCCACAGCTCTAAAACAGGAACAGTAATAATACTACCTGCCTTGGTGCGATTGTTGTGAGGGTTAAATGAGATACTGCAGATCAGGTGTGACACTAGGTGCCGTTCGGCACAGGGGTGACCACTGTTGCTATTCAACGTACACAGTGGTCTAGGCAGAATGAGGGCTGGCAGCCCCACCTCCTCTAGCTCAGAAATGCCCCAAGGGACCCACCTCATATGGGCAGAGAGGGATGGCCTTTGGGAGGGAATGGGGGCTTCTCTGTGAAGACAGGGTCCCACAGAGGAATATAATGTACTCATTTGTTCATTTACGGAATGTTTGTACACCTACTGTGTGCCAGCACAAAGGAGAGAATCATGAATTACATGCAGATTGTTCCAACAAAGATTTCACAGACTCGAGGAAATGAATCCAAGTATTTTGTGAGCCAGCGTGATGAGAGGTGAGCACGGAGTATTATGGGAGCTGACAGAGCCTAACTCGGCCCAGGTGGAAGGAGAGAAGGGTAGCTGTCAGGAAACACTTTCTCAAGGAGAGATCTGAGCTGAATCCTGAAGAGTGGGTAAGAGCTGAGTTAGCCTGAGAAGGAGGAGGAGTGGAGACAGGGTTCCAAGGCAGGAGGAGCAGTGCCTGGCTCTCAGGGCACTCAGAACCCCATAGAATGTCAGGTGTCAGCCAGGAGAGCATCATGTATTGGGTGCCTACTGTGTACATACATTAAGTCATCAAGCTCTCAGAACAAGCTACAAAATAGATAATATTTCCTCCATTACAGAGGAGGAAGCTAAGGCTCAGAGAGATGAATAACTTGCTCAAGGTGGCCCCGCAGACGACAGTCAGGGCTCTGGTATTCACTTTCAGGCCCAAGTGACCCCAGCCCATTATCTTTCCCACAAAGCCTGCCGCCGCTGCCCATCTTTCTATTTTTTAAAATAGCTTTGAGTTCACAATTTGCATACAGAAAAATTCACTCATTGTACATGTATAATTCAATGATTTCTCATTCATTCATAACATTCTGCAGCATCACCTCTATCCAGTTTTAGAACATTTTAACCACCAAAAAATGTCCTCAAGCCCATTTTCAGCCTATCCTAGTACTCATTCTCAGCTACAGGCCACCACTAATCTGCTTTCTCTTTCTAAAAATTTACCTTTTCTGGATTTCTTATATAAGTTGTATCTTACATAGTCTTTTGAGTCTGGCCTCTTTCACTAGACTATAATGCTTTTAGACTTCATTGATGTTGTAGCAGGTATCAGTATTTTACATTCCAACCTGCAATAATGTATTAATATGAGGGTTCCAGTTTCTCCACATCCTTATCAACAATTGATATTTTCTTTTTTATAATAGTTATTCTGATGGGAGTGTAATGTTATCTCATCATGTGTTAAATTTGCATTTCCCTAATGACTAATGATGCTGAACACATTTTCACGTGCTTATTAGCTATTCATATGTCTTCCTTGGTAAAATGTCTGTAGAGTCTTTTGCCCTTTTTTATTTTATATTTTTTTTATTTTTTAAATTTATTTATGCATTTATTTTTGGCTGCGTTGGATCTTCATTGATGCACGCAGGCTTTCTCTAGTTGCGGCGAGCGGTGGCTACTCTTTGTTGTGGTGCACAGGCTTCTCATTGCAGTGGCTTCTCTTGTTGCGGAGCACAGGCTCTAGGCATGCGAGCTTCAGTAGTTGTGGCTCTAGGGCTCTAGAGCACAGGCTCAGTAGCTGTGGTGCATGGGCTTAGTTGCTCCGCGACATGTGGGATCTTCCCGGACCAGGGATTGAACCCGTGTCCCCTGAATTGGCAGGCGAATTCTTAACCACTGTGCCACCAGGGAAGTCCCTTTAGCCCATTTTTAAATTGGGTTGTTATTCTTTTTATTATTGAGTTATAAGAGTTATTTGCATATTCAGGATACAAGTCCCTAATTAGATATACGTTTTGCAAAAATTTTCTCCCAGTCTGTGCCTAGATATTTCATTTTCATTATGTCCAAAGCACCAAAGTTTTAATGAAGTCTAATTTATCAATTTTTTTATTCTTGTATGACTCATGCTTTTGGTGTCAGGTCTAAGAAGACTTTGCTTAAACCAAGTTCACGAAGATAATTTCCTCTGTTTTCTTCTAGAAATGTAATGATTTTAACATAAACTTAAATCTATGGACCATTTGAGTTGAATTTGGTATCTGTTGAGTGGTAAGGCTATAAGCTTTTTGGTTTTACTTTTGCAGATGAATACTCAATTTTCCAAGCACCATTCGTTGAAAAGACTAATCCTCTCCCCATTTAATTATCTTGACACCTTCTTTTCTGATATAGGTATTTAAAGTTATAATTTTCCCTCTAACAGCTGCTTTAGCTGCATTCCATAAATTCTGAAACGTTGATTTTTTTTGTTTCATTCAGTTTAAAATATTTTTACTTTCCCCTGTGATATTTTCTTTGAACCATGAGTTATGTAGAAGTGCTTTGTTTGTTTTCCAAATACTTATGGCTTTCTCAGATTTCTTTCTGTTGTAAACGTGTCATAGTCAGACACCATACTTCTTATAATTTCTGCCTTTTCAATTTATTGTTAGACCTGTTTTGTTGACCAGACTATATACTATCCTGAATAACATTTCCCATCATTTTAACCTATTTATGTCTTTTAATATAAGCTGTGTCTCTTGTAGACAGCATATAGGTGGGTTTTGCTTTTTTATTCAGCCTGACAGTTTGTTTCACTTAAATGCAACGTTTAGTGCATTCATATCTAATGTATTTATTGATATATTTGAATTATGTCTCACATTTTGCCAGCCTCCTGCCTTTTTTGCTTTTCTGTTCCTCCTTTATTGCCTTCTTTGGGGGTAAATAAAAAATTTTAGTGTATCACTTTAATTCCTCTGAAAATTTTTTTCTTTTTGTTGGCTCTAGGGATTACAATATACACCTTAACTTATCACAAACTACTTCAAAATAGTATTAATTTCAGTAAAATATAAAAACTTGAGACCAATATAGCTTCATGTCCTCCTCCTCCTTTTTGCTATTATTGTATATATATTGTGTGTATATATGTTATAAACGCAACAACACATTGTTGTATTTATTGCTTTACACAATCTTATGTATTTTAGAGAAGTTAAGAGAATAATGAGAAAACATATTTAGAGTCTCTATATTTACCTACATATTTACCATTTTTATCATTGTTTATTTCTTCCTGTAGATTCAAGTTACCATCTGGTGTCATTTCCTTTCAGTCTGAAGGACTTGCTTTAGTATTTATTGTAAAGGAGGTTCTCTAGCAACTATTCTCTGAGTATTTGTTTACCTGTAAATGTTATTATTTCACCTTCATTTTTCTATCCAGTTTTGCTGGATAGAATTCTTTGTTGACAGGTTTTTCTTTCATTCAGCACGTTAACTATGTCATCCAACTGCATTCCTCCCTCTATTGTTTCTAACTAGAAGTCAGCCACTAATTGTTTTGTTATTCCCTTGCATGTGATAAGTTATTTTTTCTCTTGCTGCTTTCATGATTTTCCCTTTGTCTTTGCCTTTCAATAATTTAATTATGGTGCCTAGGTGTGGATCTCTTTGAGCTTCTTGGATTTGTAGATTAATGTTTTTCCACCAAATTTGAGGAGCTTTCCATCAGTATTTCTTCAAATATTTTTTCTGCCCTTTTCTATTTCTCCTCTCCTCTGGGACTCCCATTACAGTTATGTTAGTATGCTTGATGTTGTGTCACTGGTCAATGAGGCTCTGTTCATTTATTTTTCAATTTTTTAATTTTCCTTTCTCTGTTCATACTGGAGCATTTCTATTGGTCTAGCTTCAAGTTCACTGATTCTCTCTTCCACCATCTCAGATCTACTGTTGAGCCCTTTAGTGAATTTTTATTTCAGTTACTGCACTTACAAATCCGGAATTCCCATTAAAAAATAATTTCTATCTCTTTATTGAGTTTCCCTATCTGTTGTATCAATGTCTTCATTTTTTTCTTTCATTCTTTAAACTGGTTTCCTTTAGTTCTTTTGACATGTTTATTACAGCTGCTATGAAGTCTTTGGCAGCTAAATCCGACATCTAGGGACACTCAGAGACCACTTCTACTGACTTCTTTTTTCCTGAGTATGGGTCACACTTTCTTATTTCTTTTCATTTCTCACAATTTTTTTGGTTGAATGCTGGACATTTTAGATAACATATAGCAGTAACTGGATTCTGACTCTTCCCTCTTGAGAGTTTTTTGTTTGTTTGTTTAGTAATTTGCTTGGACTGAATCTGTGAAGTGTGTTTCCCCTGCAATTTATGAACAATGATGTTTCTTCTCTGTCTTTATTTTAAAACCTGCCTCCTAGAGGTCACCCCTGTGTCTGTATTGCTTATTGTTCAGCCTCATATTGGCCAGAAATTGTTTCCAAACAACTCGAGCCAATAAAGGTTCTACTTTCTGCTGATGGATCTGTGTAGGCTGATGAACCTGTTCAAACCTCAAGTACGATCATAGTTTACTTTCCACCTTTCTCTCTTGCTTCCCCAAGGGCCAGGGAGGCGTGGGTAGCTTGGGTCTGCTCCAGTCTCTGTTTGCACATGTGCAGAACCTCCTTTCAACTTGGGATATGCAGAGAGCTCATCGAACCCCCAATAGCTGTCACACCTCTTGGGACTCCCTGTTTAATCCCCTGCTAATCCATTAGTCCCTTTATTGCTCCAAACACAACTCCAGGCTAACAGAACCACTGCCCCCACCCACACTCAC
Organism: Balaenoptera ricei; assembly: GCF_028023285.1. Taxonomy (NCBI): domain Eukaryota; kingdom Metazoa; phylum Chordata; class Mammalia; order Artiodactyla; family Balaenopteridae; genus Balaenoptera; species Balaenoptera ricei. Next base: position 178,032,331 of record NC_082640.1, on the reverse strand, counting down.
ACACACTTTGCTTGCCACTGATGTCATCACTTTAACTGACAATGCTCCAAGTCAAGTGAGTCTGCTCTGGCGGCAGCAACCCCACTCTGGTTAGACCACCCACCAGCAGAGCTGGATTAGGGTGGAAGCAGCCCCAGACAAGCATGCCACAGGCTCACTCTGTTCTTACAGAGTTCAGTACTTTTCATGAATGAACACTTATCTGTTTGTTGTGGGCCTTTGGTGGATTTTCTATAGCACCGAAACAGTTGTTTCTGACAATTTTGTCCACATCTTTAGTTGCTATTGAAGAGACGATTTGGCATTCACCTCACTCCACCATGCCAGAAGTGAATTGCTCCTAGACTTGGAAAAACCCTGCACACACAGCCTTGACCACCACTCCCCCAGGGAACTTCACCCCAGCCCAGCATCCAGAATTCCCTCTTCAGGCTTCCTTGACAATACATTAACTCTTGTGTATTTTTTTAAGACTTAGAGGAAATGTTACCCAACCTCTCCTAATTGTCCTAGATTATTAACTGTGCCCTTCTCTTTCCATGCACAGTCCCTTACTGGTAATGCGGACTCTCCATGAACTAGTCAAAATGTAGCCCACAGTCCTTTTACATGTTTGTTTCTTCCTCAAAACCAAGATCTCCTTGAATTCAAGGGTGAAGTCTCCTCAAGGGTGGAGGTCAGGCCTTAAGCCTTGTGTTCCCCCAGTCCCTAGCCCAGAGCATGGCTCTTAGTAGGAGCTAAGTCAGTGTTTGCTGAAATAACACAGGAGTAATTTAATGAACCGTAGCTCAAACGGCACAACAATCCATTAATTTGTTTATTGTTTCACTGGGAACTGAAATGATTCATCTCTTGTTTGTTCTGGACAATATTTGAACACAATCTTTTGGCCAAGTTAATATTAATTCAGGTTTATCCATTTCATTACACCAGTGGCAGTATAAATAAGTCACTGATGGATGCAGAGCACAACAGCTGTAGACAACGGCAGGCTCCCCTGGAGGGTAAGTCATCTTTCTCCTCTTGGGGACGCTGAGGGTCCACATGGGTAGGCATTTTATTGCTCTTTTGCTACGGTTCAAGTAGCATCTGCCTTAGTCCACAGCAGATGCTCTTTCAGTAGCCATGAAAAAGGTCCCCAGTGGTGGCAGTGATGAGGCAGAAAAGTGGACCCTGTACCCAGAGCTGAGCTGGTTACTGTAGGAAAATAAGGAAGGGAGGACATGGCCCTGCCCTAAAGAGGTGAAACTTGAACACAAACTCAGGTCATGGTTCTCATCTTCTCCTTTCCCATCAGTGGGGCCAGAAGTCCACCATTGGTGCCCCCTTCAGATGCAAGGCCTGACTTTTGGTCTCAGTCAATTATGGGGGGCACTTACGGGGGCAGAGAGGGTTTTTGCCCTGACACTGGGTGAGGGACCATAGCTGTGAGCACAGGGAGGGCTTAAGCAAGGTGCAGGATTTCCTGAGATGATCTTTGCCTGGCCCTTGATTCAGCTGATGTCCAAGTCGCCTGAGCACCACCTGGGCTTTACTTTAGAAATCACGCTGGCAGCTCTAAAGCCAGATCTGGCTGGGCTGCATCTGGGCCAGCTGCTGCTAGGAAGTTGCTTTTGGCAAGATTGAATTTTCATGTAAAAATCTGGATTTCTAGATGCTTCAGACACACAGAAAAATCCGGCACCACTGACCCAGCACTGCCACTAATCACAGCTGGAGCTGAGTGACACCTGCCTCTTCAGCCTGGCCACGATGACCCATTTTCCACAGTCCCCAGCACACTTTATTGCATTACACTTGCTGTCTTTCCACGTGGGTGTTTCTGGCCAGATCTCTGCAGGTGTTTGAATCTGCAATCTGTGCTCTCTCTCTCCTCTTGTTTCTTTCCTTTCCACACTTTTCAGGATTTTTGTCATGAGCCCTGTATTAAAAAAAAAAAAAAAAGAAGAGCAAGCGAAAAAGATAAAATAAACTCCAGTGTGGATGGAGAAGACCCACTTGCAGCGTAGGCTAGGGGCAGAATTGAATCCCTGTTAATCAGGTCACTTACCTTTAATTTGTCTGAAGTCATGTTCCAGAATACTCATTAGACTTTCCTTGTTAGACTTAGCTAGCATCCTTCAATTAAGGACAAATAGCAACCCCACCCAGGTGAACTGCACCCAGATAAGAATGAGCCTTTTTCAATCCCCTCAGCATTGAGAACACGTTCCATAGAATATTCACCCGTATACCTCTTCCTTCCAATAACAGCTCTGGATTGTTGCAGAAATGTCCCACAGGAAAATACATCTGGCGCTGTCTCTGGTCCTCATCCTCTGTGGCCTACTTAATAACATCTTCTGTGAAAAGCAACAAGACTCCCAACAGAATATCAACCTAGTCTTATTAAAGAAAATTCCATCTCTCTCCCAGAAGACGGAAGCTGGCTATAAGGCGTTTGCCCAAGAATTGTTCAGGTCTTTGATAATTGAGGATCCTAGAAAGAATATCATCTTCTCCCCTGTGGCCATCTCCATCGCCCTGGCCACCCTTTCCCTGGGGATCAAATCCACAATGCGCACCAACCTCATTGACGACCTGGGACTTGACCTCAGAAAAATCCAAGTGTTGGACAAGGACCAGCATCTTGTCCAGACGTGGCATGAGCTAGTGAAGCAAGAGCAACTGAAGCACAAGGACATTCTCTTTATTGATAACAACAGGAAGATCAACCAGATGTTTCTGCAGGAGATAGACAGAGTACATGAAGTGGACATCCAGACGATTGACTTTAAAGATACAGAAAAAACCAAGAAGGCCATCAACCAGTATGTGGCTGAAAAGGTACATAAGAAAATCAAAGACTTAATCACCCGCCTGGACCCTCAGACTGTCCTATGTCTTGTCAACTATGTTTTCTTCAAAGGTGAGGTTTATTAAATGCATGAATTCCCATTTGGGGTAAACTTTGCCCTTGTGTTTCCTAAAAGATTTAAGTCAGAAAAAAAAAATTTTGTCAGTATGTCCCATTTTCCCAGAAACCAGTAGATATAAAACTTTTTAAATTGACTTTGATATCATTGTGTTGTCTAGCATTTTTCAGTATTTCTCCTCTTAATCCTCTCAATCATCTTGTTTGCCGTGCTTAAGATATTTTGGAGTGAAAAGGCAATGACTCTTGCTGGTAAAAAAGGGAAAAAGAAATCTTTTTGCAGAGGCATGAGCATTGGCTAATTCACTTGTTTGTAAGGTCAGATCAGCGTGAGATGAGATGCTTTTCGAAGTTGTGTCCATTGTTGAATTCAGGATCACACACCAGGTGTCTAAAATATCAGTTTAAATTCCTGGTCACAGATCTTGATGTTGCCCTTGTTTCTTCAGGTGGGCTCAGAGTTACTGCTCACTGGCATCTATTTATACCCTCTTCCTCCACTTAGCATTACCAGTCTCCTTCCTCCATGGACTCTCAGCCAGTGGCCTTGCCTCCTGCCCAAATGGGGACAAGAAAGCAGTTCTGACAGTATGTCCTCCATGTGCTGCCCAAGGCTCACACACCTCTCTTCTCACTCTCCCCTCTGGTCACAGTGAAGGAGCGCTTGTCCCCTCCCCTTCTTCAAGGCAGGTCCCCTTCCGTCTTGCCTGCCCAAGGACTCCCTCCACTTTCCTCTTACCCCATAGCTCATGCCTCTTTTGTCTCCTTTGCTGGTTTCTCCTCTTCTGACTTCTAAAACTGTCTCCTGCCTCACCTGAGCTCACGACCTCAAACACCATCTGTACTCTGACTATTCCCCACACTCTAGATGCAGCCTGGACCACCTCTTCTGAGATCCAGACTCTAATACTCATCTGCCTACTAACATCTCTTTGGGGATGTTTCACAGACCCTCGAACACAATCCCCCCAACCACGCCCAGCATCTGCTCGCCTCAGAGAATCACAATGCCATTCACCCACCTTCTCCTGACAAAACCTCCCCTCCAGCCTCCAGATTCAAGAACACAGTAAGTCCTATGGATTCTGCCTGCAGAGCTGATCTGGAATGTGTTCGCCTCTCACCATCTGGTCTACCACGTTTGTAGCCAAGGCCACCACTATCTCTTGCCTAGATGACTTGCCCCAGCTGTCTAATTACTATGTTTCCATTCGTGCCTGCCTCCACTCCCTTCTCCATTAAAAGACCAGAACAGTTTTCTTAAAACATAAATCACATCATTCCCCCATCTAAAGCCCTTCCATAGCGTCCTGTTGCACTTGGAATGCAATCCCACCCAGACCCAGCCGTGCGTGCTTTGAGCCCTGCTGATGCCTCCAGTGTCTCCCCGTCACTATCCCTCTCATTGTTATGCTTTGCCCACAAAGACCTTCCCTTCTTCCTTAAATGCATCCTGCTTTTTCCCGTCTTAGTCCGTGATGTTCCCTCCCTAGGAATGTTCTTCCTCCCCTTCTTTGCCAGATGGAGCACCCTCTTCTTTTAAGCCTCAGCCTCAATGCTCCCTCCTCAAGAAGGCCTTCCCTGGCCTTCCAGAGGCAGTGCTTCCATGCTAGCACTCAGCTCCTTACTTGCATCTTTCCTAATGCTCATCACACTTTTAGCCATTTACAGTGGTGGATTGCTTTTCTCTCTGTATCCCCCTTAGAAAGTAAACTCCAAGAGGACACAGGCCCTCTGTTTTATTCACTGCTATAACCTCAGTACTTAGTATGGTACCTGGCACATTTTTTGAGCTCAAGAAATTTCAGATTTGAATGAGTCAATTAATGGATAAACTGTTGTGGATTAAACAGGGTTCCTACCAGGACATGAAGATTGTTTGTTCTTTACATGATAAGTGAAGGAAATGCTCATAAAACAATGCTTCCCATCACAGGATGCTTGCTCAGGCTACTGGGACCATTATTCATATTTGGACTCACAGTTCCAAACTAGGTGCCTAGGACACAGAAAGTGCTCCACAAATGATCTTGGAGGGATCATGTCTCTGGATGCTTTAGAGAACTCTCGGGCATGATTCCCTCTTAAAGCTTCCCAAAAGCTTTATCTATATCACACTTTAGAAGGCAAGTAGTAAAAACAGAACAGAGAGGACTGTAAGCCTGGCTATAGAATCAGAAGCAAGGCTAACACTTGCAGAGATTTTCCAGACCAAACTAGATGGCCATCACTCTGGGTGACAGATGCATTTTTTAACTGGTGTGTACTTTGAATCTTTTTTTAAATCCACTGGGGAAGTGCATTATTTAAAGTAGGATTTCATGCAGGGGTGTGCATGTGTGCGCAGGTGTGTGTCTTTCTGATGAAAAGTTTCCCTCCTTGAATAAGTTACATAAATTTTAAACAGATTTCTTTACCATAGGACTTCTTTGAAATCTTAATACACTCAAATGCAGTGGGAATTTTCAAAGAAGTGTTGCTGTGGTCAATGTTTCCTAAATTATTTGATGACAGAATCCTTTCTTGGTGTTATAGTTCCAGAGGCAGGTATTTTGGTAAACATCCTTTGAGAAATACAGATTTAAAGAAATTCTATGGTGAATATCTTTAAAAATCATGTGTTAGCTTTTCTTTCCTTTGCACCAGCCTAGAATTTTAAATATTCTGTTCACTATAGTCAAGGTATCACCAAAAATAGACTGCTTGCTTCCCAAGCTGATGACCTCTGGGGTCCCCAAACCTGGGGGTGGTGATGATTTTCCGCCAGATCACTCTTTGACTTTTTACTTCCTGATTCCCCCAGGCATTTGGGAAAGAGCTTTTCAGACCAACCTCACGCAGAAGGAGGACTTCTTTGTGAATGAAAACACCAAAGTGCAGGTGGACATGATGAGGAAGACAGAACGGATGATTTACAGCCACTCAGAGGAGCTTCTTGCTACGATGGTTAAGATGCCTTACAAAGGAAATGTGTCCATCATTCTTGTGCTCCCAGATGTAGGACAATTCCACTTTGCTCTAAGAGAGATAACTGCTAAGCGAGCTAGACTTCAGAAAGCCAGTGACTTCAGGTATCGTATTCTGGAAGAACATTCTAGATTCCCATTGCATTTTTGCTCAGCCCTCACTTCCTCTATGTAAAAGCCTTATTGGGGGTGGGGGGGGGGAGTTTGGCATCTGGTTATTTCCTAGCATATTTGTAGAAAATGAAACAAACCAAACAGAAAGAATAGCAGCCTGAGTTCCCTTACCAGCCAAAAGCCCCTTAAACTGTTAATTATGGTTCTTTTTGTCACATGTACAGTATCAGAAACCCACTTCATACAAGCTCAGAATGGGTAAAGAGAGGAATTTATTGGAAAGATACATGGGAATTTCACAGAACCCCAGGGAATAAACACAGCCAGGTCTCATGAGGGATTGGAACAAGGGACAGCAAGGGCACCCAGAACCCCATCTCTCTTGGTGTCACTAGTCCTTGCTTCTAACCTCTCTAGCTCAGCAAACCAGCTTTTCACACCACATGTTAGCCCGTGATCCACTCACCCAAAAAATATTTTCTGAGCACCTATTGTATGCCAGAAACTGCTTGGTGCTGGGAATATAATGGTTAGCCAAACATTTCCCTACTATCGTGGAATTTTCAGTCTGGTGGAAGAGGTAGAAAGTCAACTAACAAATACACAATTTCAATTTGTAGTAAAAGCTAAGGAGATAATGAGTAGGGTGACATCAGCGAATTCAGTTGTGGAGTATTATTTAGGGCTCTTAATTAGTTATGACGGTCAGGGAAGGAGCCTAAGGAGGTAAATTGCAAGCTGAGACCACTGTAGACAGGCATGGCTCTCTTTCATTCAATCAGGTGCTCCACCCCACACTAAGCTGAGTATCTTTCGACTCCCGCTACATATTCCTGGAAGGGAGCATTGAACTAACCCAGCTTGGGTATGATATTCACCAAGGTCCTATCAAATGTGGATAAATTAAATAGTGAAATCATGATTTTCAATGGCCCACTGATCTGAGCGGCAGGGGTGGGGGGACAGTCTTCAGGCAATAAATGTGTAGATTGGGAAGAAATCTCTCAACAGCATTTACTCCTACAGTTGAGGGCCACAGCAGAGGGGGTCTGCCATCTTCTGCCATGATTGTGCCTACCACAGCGTTCCTGGTTGGGACAGAGCAGGTACAGCAGTAGAGAGACCCAACTGAACGGGTTGCTAGCCAATCAGAAGCTCAACACCGCACTGACATAGTCTAAAATGGATTGGTTGGTGAGCAACCAAAAATGTTGGGTGGGAGGGCTGGCGCTACGCATTCTGATACTCTCCCTTAGTCATAGAGTTGCTGATCTATAGAGGGAAGAGTCCTCCTCTCTGTTCGAAAGCTTATCATCCAAGCTGGAGCTTCCTCTCCTGTGAAAACTCCCTCTGCTCTACCTGCAGCACGGGGACCTCATGCCCTCCATCTCCCTCACCACATTTAGGGTCACTGCCCAATTTAAACCCCTGCTTCCAGAAGAAGGGTTGGAGGGACTCAGGGCTGGATGCTCTTGGTCTGACCCTCATCTTCTCTTGCATAGAGAGCCTGTGAAGGGAATCATTTGAATAGCAAGGTATATTTTGAGTAAGTGGTTTGCTTGGAAATTCAACATTGCAGCTCATACCCCAGCATCTTTAATCTCCCCCCAAGCCAGCACTTCAGAACAAACACTTCTGTTACCTTTTCACTTGGAAGAGGTCTTTCAGCCTAAGGCAAGGTGCTTCCCCTAGACCCCAGGAGAGGGACATTGTTCAGCTTCCTTGTCGTTTTCATTCTCAACAGATTGGTGCACTTAGTTTTGCCCAAGTTCAAGATCTCCTCCAAGATAAACTTAAAACATCTGCTTCCCAAGATTGACATCAAAGATATGCCTACTACAACAGCGGCCACCCAGAGCATCACAAAGAAGGCTTCTCTATCTATTTTGGAGGTGAGTGGGGCAAATTCTAGAGTCTCTGTTTTATCCACCACAGTCCTGATTGAAAAACGTTTTTTTTATACAGCAGTTATAGCTCTTATCTGACTGGGTCCCTGGGCTTTGGGGGTTCTTTCCTCATTCACTCACTCAAAAGTAATTGCATCAAGCACTGGAGGCACTGGGGGTGAAGTGGTGAGCCAGCCAGAAAACATCTTACTCTCATAGCCATTCCATTCTATTGATGGGGTAGCCAGTGAGCACGCCAACAGACAGATATGTATTATGTCCACCAGTGATACTTCCTGTGAAGAAAGGAAAGCAGAGAAACTGGGAACAGCACACTGGGGTGCAGTGAGCAGGGTTGAGAAGGCCTGGGTTGACCTTTATGCCAAGGCCTGAATGAAGGGCAGGAGAGAGAAAGGGGCACACACCTGGGGACGTGTGTTCCAGACAAGAGAGCAAGTGTATCCTAAGGGAATGTGAACTTGAAATTTTTGAGGAACCCCAAGAAGGCCCAGGCAGTTAGAATGCTGAGTAAGACGGAGCCTGGTAGGAGGTGAGGGCAGAAGTCAGGCAGGGCCAGGCCATGCAGGTGTCCCAGGCCCTGGACAGGACGGGGTTTTATTCTGACTGACATGGGAGACCACCGAGGCTGACATGAGCTGACATATGTTTTACAAAAGACCACTTCTTGCCGTGCGGAGAACAGGCAATGGCCCTGGAGGAAGAGAGGGACCCATTAGGAAGTTTGGCGGGTAACCCAGGTGACAGGTAATGGAGGATGGACGGGGCCTCCGAGGGAGGGTTAGCTGTGGTGAGAAGGCTCTGTGTGCCTTTTGAAGACAGAGCAGGGGAGCAGGGAGGGAAGAGCCGGGTTTGTAAGCTGGAGCCTGGGAAACGATGGAGCCAATGCCTGAGGCAGGAAAGATGGAGGAGGAGTGGTTTAGGGGAGCAGACAGAGACTGGCTCTCTAAACTTGAGATGCCAGTTAGACATCCAGATGCCGGGGAACATTTATTTATGAGATAATTTTACCCATCCCGGTGGGCACAGGGGCTGCCCTCCAATGACTCCACCAAGGTCACTAACTGGCTGGCTGCTTTGTGACCGCCATAGGGGCCAGGATACTTTGAGGACTTTGCCCAGGACATAAATAGCACACACAATCCCTCCCCGTGATACAGCACCTGACAAATTACAAAGCACTTTTTCATGGTTTCTCTTGCTCGAGTCTCCCAACCTTGGGGGTCGGGACAGGGCAGGGGTCCTGTTCTTTAATTGGGAGATCATGAACCTGTCACTCACAGACATTGGATGGAATTCCCAGGGTTGGGACCCCGAGGGGATGCTGTGCTTCCCGTGGCCCAGTGGGTATAAGCACTACTTACCGTGTCCAATTCAAACAGAACCCACCCGGCAGGTGTGCACTGAGTGCTGGTTGTTGGGCTGGGTTTGAGACATGTTGAATCCATCACCAGTAATGCAAGCAATGTCATGGCCATGTTCCCCAGCAGGGCCTTTTGCAGACCAAGGAGGCCAACATGCATGTTCTGGCACAAGCACTTTCACACGGAGGTTAAATTGTCCTTGCGTGGATGGAGACAAGAACAACTAGCCCCCTAGTAGTTTTTATCACATCCTTCTTGAAAGTGTTGGAAATGACTATCTCTCAGTCGTTCTATGGGATTTTTTTCTAAGCCTACAGACCACCCAGCCTTCCTCTGTGTTTTATTCCCCTTTCCTCCCTTTTAAACATGTTAACACCTTGAGTTGCCTGCCCTGCGCTGAAAAAGTCTGAACTCAACAATTACCAACCCTAGTATCAACCCCACTCGGGGACATCTGGCCTTCAATGGTGAACCCAGCTGCTGGGAGCTGAGGGTGGTTTTCTAGGAATGGAAGTCAGCTTTCCTCCACCTGCCATCAGCCATGGAGGGAAGCTGCCTCCCTGATCTTGACCACAGGAGATCGTTGGGCACACCGCCCCGACTTGTTCTCCGGCCAGCCAGGTGAGTTCACTCCCAGAGCTGAGAGGGAAACTGTCTCTCCCAGGCCGTGCATCAAGCTGAGATAGAGGTGAGCGAGCATGGCTTAATCATGGATGCAGCCAAGGACGCGGACGTGTGGAAGGTCCCCGTGGACACGAAGGAGGTCCCTGTGGTCGTGAAGTTCAATAGACCCTTCTTGCTGTTTGTGGAGGATCAGATGACTCAAAGAGACCTCTTTGTGGGCAAAGTCTTAAACCCCAAAACTGAGTAAAGGGGCCAGGCTGTGCTGCGCAGGAACTTAGCTGGTCATGAATAAAATGAATACAACTCACCACCCTGTGTCAAAATGATGAGACTGAGAAGTGTGGTCTGGGAATGGAGTGCGGAGAGTCATTGCTGGTCTTCTGTCCAAGAACAGAGCAGGATAAGAAGCAGGTTGGGGGCCTGCCAGAGACATTTGGCTGGGGCGCCTTCTGTACTGGAAGAAGGCTGACATAGGCTGGGAAGCAGTTTTGAAGGGGGTGAGCAGGTGCGGGGGAGCTGTTTCCGTCGGTGGTGGTCTCATCAGCCTTGCTTCCTGTCCAGCTGGCAATCAGAGTCTGTCATCTCATCTGTACAGAGAAGCTGTACTAACTCCCCCAGGCAGCCCTGGGCAGAGGCAGGTCAAACAGCAGAGAGGAGGCTGGGAAGAGGGTCAGTACCCACAGACACTTTGGTGGGCTTCCATGTGTTCACCCAGCTCCAAGGGGAAATGGGGTTACCCGGAGAAGCAGAGGATCCCAGATATGTTGGCAGCATCTTCTCTGCCCCATGCTCTAGTCTCTTTTCATCTTTACAACAACCTTCTATGAGGGAGTTATTATTGCCCCCTACTGGAAAGGAAGTAAAATTGATGAGGGGAAAACAGGATTGTGTGTGTGTGTGTGTGTGTGTGTGTGTGTGTTTGAGAGACTGGGACTTGGGAACTAGCTACCTGGCCATGACTTGCCTTGGACATATGGGAGGGATCATGGAGTCTGATGGAAACCAGACATTTGACAAGGGAAGTCAGATCCAGAGGCCATGGGCACAGCTGGCAAAGACATTGGCCAAACAGGCTGACCCAAGAGTGATACCCAAGAGGCGGGACCTTGCCTGGGTGGGCTAGTTCAGAGCAGCAACTGGAGCAGACTAGGACAGAGGGTGAAATAAAACTCTTCTGGTAGAGAGCCCAGGCTCAGTGCTGAAAACACAAGGCCAAGAATGAGATTGGAGGCCAAAAATGGGGGAGGGGGGACTGACTGCAGAGCCATGCGATGACATGACCAAGCCAGAGCTACCTGGGGGTCACAATTAGACCCAGGAGCCTTGGGCTGGATGAGAGAGGGCTGGTCACCCCAAACCACAGAAGTCCCTCTGTGGTGGGGTTTAGGACACAACCCAAGTGTTCTTTTCTGGGAATGATGTGACCCTGAAGGAAATCCGTCCACTACCAAAGGAGTCACTTCAGGGCTAGAACTTTCATTCCTTTAACAAGGATGCTCAGACGCCCAAGAAAAAAACATGTCACTTGCATCACCACTTACAACCCAAGCTCCAAGAGAGGAGAGGCCTGGGGATGGGCCGCAAGAGCAGCTTGGAGAAGTAGCTCAATAAGGAAGCTAACTCGAGAGAGGAACAGTAAAGTGGATTGTTCTAGAAAATGTGCAGGAAGTGAGTCAACAGCATAACCAGAGGGAGGAAGGGCTAGAGATCCATGCTTGTGTATGGCTTATCTCCAAGCAGATCTACGGCAGAAGCAGAGGGGGAAGGTGCTCGTGAGGATGTTGGGGGCCTGGACCCATTTAGTAGAGGGTATCCATGGAGGATATTGAGGGTCCAGTGTCCCACATGCTAAAGGAAGGTAGGCAGTGACACGTGAAACAAGAAGATTATTGACACACATAGGAAAAAGCCCGGGAAACGACTGAGAAGCAGTAGGCACCCAGATCAACTCTGCAGACTTAACCAAACCCATCTGCCCAAGCTCATGGCGAGCTGTGCCATCTCACAAACTTTGGTGCCACAAATGTGGTGCCTTCACTAGAGGCCAGGGTAGGCTTTTTTTATGACTGCAGCAGTGAGCTGGTGTGATTCCAAGGTTGATGGTGAGAGGAGTTTACTTTCATGTGTGTAAGGGCACATTTTCCTGCCCTTTGACTCTGAGATTGGACACACAGGTGAGGTGTCTGTGCACCAAGGTCAAAGGTTTGCACTCCAGGAAGGAAACCAAGCAACCCAAGGAGATGGTGCTCAATCCTCTTTCCTACTAACACATGACATGTGTGATAGTTAATTTTATGTGTCAACTTGCCTGGGCCACAGTGCCCACATTTGTGGTCGAACATTCTTCTGGATGTTTTGGTGAAGGTGTTTTGGGGGATGATTAACATTGAAATTGGTGGACTTTGGGTAAAAGAGACTGCCTTCCATAAATTGAAGGCCTTAATAGAACAAAGACTGACCTCCCCTGAGCAAGAAGGAATTCTACCACCAGGCAGCCTTCGGACTTGACCTGCAATGTCCACTCTTCTTGGGTCTCCAGGCTGATAGGCTACTCTGCAGATTTTGGACTTGCCATCCTCCATAATCACGTGCATGAACCAATTCCTTAAAATATCTCTCTCTCTCTCTCTCTCCTTGCTCTGGGCCAGGCACTGCATAAACGTTGCCCATGTACAAACGTTTCATCCCCACCACAGCTCTGTGAGGGTCTCTACTGTGGCGGGGTCTGTAATAGATTCCAAAATGTGAGTCTCCTGGGATTGTTTCTTCTTCCCTAGCATGTGACACATGATTGTAAAGAGCCAAGTAATTTACGTGCAAGCCAAGAGTGAACTGGATTCCTCTTAGGTGAGAAAGGAACTCTGGCCGTGAACTTCAATTTTTTTGTTTATTCATACTGCAAATGTGCCTTTATAAAACACCCAGAAAGTTCTCAGCACTGTTCTAGACCCAGGGGTAGGGTCTCAAACATCAGTGGGTGTAGCAGACCCCATCAGTGCCTGGCCACAGTGTCCTTGGCTTTCACCTTTCCAACACACAGCAGATGGGTCCTACTGTGAGTACCTTCTGCTCTCCATCTGGGGCTTTAACACACCCGACAGGCCAGAGGCACCTCCAGCCCCACCCTATCATAGCATCAGGTTCAGTATCCTAGGAGCCTTTATGTTTTAAAAGTGGCTTTTGATTGGAACCACTGTGCCAGCCTGAATGAGCTTTTATTTTGCTTTATGTGTACAATTAAATAATTCTACTTTTTAACAATGTTTTATTGTTTTTTGTTATAAATAAAATACATGCTCTTTTTTGAGAAATTAAGAGAAGACAAAAATCTACAAAGAACATAAAAGTTACCCAATTCCATCACCAAAAGACTCACTCATAAAAAATTATTCATGGGCTTCCCTGGTGGCGCAGTGGTTGAGAATCTGCCTGCCAATGCAGGGGACACGGGTTCGAGCTCTGATCTGGGAAGATCCCACATGTCGCGGAGCAACTAGGCCCGTGAGCCACAACTACTGAGCCTGTGCCTCTGGAACCTGTGCTCCACAACAAGAGAGGCCGCGATAGTGAGAGGCCCGCGCACCGCGATGAAGAGTGGCCCCTGCTTGCCGCAACTAGAGAAAAGCCCTCACACAGAAACGAAGACCCAACACAGCCAAAAATTAACTAATTAATTAATTAACTTAAAAAAAATTCATTTAGTTCCACGCTTGGTTCTAGATCTTAGGTAAACAAAAATCAATGATCCCACTTTACAAAGCTTTTGATATGGCGGGAGAGAAAATTTTGCTCTATTCTCTGAATTTCCTTCCAGTCTTTTTTTTCCTGTACATGGATCATATTTATTTAAAGCATCAGTAAAATACTGGAATGGTTTAGTGTTGTAGTGAAGGCCTCAGCTGGGGGGTCAGATCTGTCTTCTGAGGATGGTCCCACCACCCACTTAGCGAGCAAATGAGTTATTGACCTCACGGGGCCTCAGCTTCCCATTTGTAAAGTAGAGAGAATCATGCCTCTCTCATTCTTTTTTTTCCCAGTTTTATTGAGAAATAATTGACATCTATCACTGTATAAGTTAAAGGTATACAGCATGATGGTTCGATTTACAGATACTGTGAAATGATCACCACAGTAGGTTTAGTTAACATCTCACATTACTATTGTGAGAGTGAGTCATAAAGAAAACTGCCTGGAACACACAAAACGCAGGTAATGGACCAGCAGCCAACGCATCACGACCCCCTGCTGCCATCTCCAACATGAGAATATCCTCAAACCAAGCTGGGTCCAGAATCACAATTCACTTTGTAGGACAGGCCGGCAGGGCAGAAACTTTGAAGAAAAGGTCACTTCCTGTTTTCATACCGGTTCCAGGAATTGACCTGACAAATATTGACTAGGCTGCCATGATCTTCAAACACTATTCTCCTGTGGGTAGGAGGTGATGCAGGGCTGAAGACCCAGGGCCCCCAGCCCAGGGACCTTGCTGTGAGTACCACGCTTGCGTCTGAAATGAAGGCGGGGGTGGCAGCTCTCTCTCTCTCTCTCTCACTTTGGCAGAATAAATGGGAGAACTGAGTCCCCTAAAGGAAAAACATGATGATGTACTCCTTCTAAGGCTTGAAGTAGGAACTTCAGGTTTTAAATAACATTTTATGGATAACTTGGCCTTTAAATTTTTTGAGAAAGAAACTCCCAGTGTTCCTCGAAGTTAGACAAGAAAACGGAACAATACAACCCAAAACAAAATGATAAAATTGTTGCAGCAACTTTACTGGAAACTCTGTTATATGAAAGAGTGATGATTCAGGGGCCTGGTCTGGAATTTGAATCATGCCCCTGCCACTTAATAGGTGTTTCTCTCCTTAATAGGTGTTTCTCTCCAGGGATAATATTACCAAGGTCTTAAGGTTCTCATAAGGATTCAATTTAAAGAAATTAAGCAAGTTTTTCTCCACTGGGGCACTGCTAGCATTTGGGACGGACCCTTCTTCTTTGCCTGTGACTATTTTAGCATTTCGAGAGTTTTCTCTCTTCCATTAAACTCCAATAACAGCACCTCCTTCTCCAGACTTTGAGATGATCCAAATACTATCCCCCCTTCACACACATCCCTCCCCCTGCATTTGAGAACAAATCTGGCTGGGAACCAATGATACAATATAGCTAATATCCCCACCATAAAAGAAATAATAAATAGGGATATTATAATTAATTCATGGAGTTCTTAATTTTCCTCTAGGATTTTTCTGGAAAAGGAATAAAGGAATAAATTGGATGTAACTATATCCAGCCTCAGTAGAAAGGAGTGAAAATTAACACTGCATACTTCCTATGTGCCACGTGCTATATACATGATATTACGTCTTATAATCCACAAGCAACCCCACCCCCAGGAGGTAGACATTGTCATTTGCATTTTGCAAATACCACACTGCAGTTCAGAGAGCTTCCTTTACATAGTATCACCCAGTGATTTAACTGCAGAGCCTTGATTCAAACCCGGACCCCCTGACTTACAATTCAGTCCTCTGGGAAATAGATCCTCTGCAAGTTTGGGTATCCTGGGGGTTCAGTAAGAAGAAAATGGTGGTGAGTTCATTGGGATAAAAAGAATAAACTGGAAATAGTTTTATTACAGCTGTACTTCTAATTTTCCCCAGGAGCAGACCAATTTTTAAATTGTTCTGCTTCCCAATATGAACAGAAATTAAGCGGGCCTATAGCAAGCTGTGCTGGAGGGGTTAGGACGTGGCATTGAGAAACTGCCTGCAGTACTTTGACCAGCAAACGTGTTTTAACGTAATCAATAATGCGGCTAGATTCATCCCTCCTGACAACTGGCCTTGGGGGTTTGGTTGGGTATTTAGAGCACCAGGCGCTATAAATCATCTACAAAAATATGTAAGCGACCCAGAGATCATTGGTTTGGGCAAAAGGTATTAAAGGTGCTGATTAAGACACAAAATTTATCAGGACAGATGAACAACAAGGATGGGGTGGTAAGCTGTGGGCAGCCGCTGTGGCATGGGACAACAGAAGGGTCAGTTTTGAAGGGAGTGAGGGGACGAGACTCCTTACGGGGGACAGCAAGGTGGGGGATGGGGGGGTCCGAGTGTGTGCACGTGGGGATGTGTGTGTGACAAGCGCATTGTCTACACTGCAGCTTCACCTCGAGCTGGAGCTTCGCTCCCAACCCTGAAGCACTTTGACCCGCTCAGGTGACACGAAGGCTCTTCTGGGACATTTTATAACTTAAAGCACAGGAGTTACTGCATTTGTTTCCTAGGGCTGCCATAACAAACTTCCACAAACTTCCACCCAGCTTAAACAACAGAAACTGATTCTCACAGTTCTGAGGACTAGAAGTCCAAGATCAAGGCGTTGGCAGGGCTGGTTCCTTCCGAGGCTCTGAGGGACAGTCTGTTCCAGGCCTCTCTCTTTGCTTCTGGGGGTTTGCTGGCAATCTTTGGTGTTTCTTGGCTTGTAGAGCATCACCCTGATTGATTTCTGCCTTCATCTTTACATCTCCTTCTGCCTGTGTGTATGTCTGTGTCCAATTTCCCCTTTTTATAAAAACACCAGTCAGATTAGATTAGGGCCCATATTAACCTCATATTAACTAGTTACATCTCAATGGCACTATTTCCAAACAAGATCACATTCTGACATGCTGGAGATTAGGACTTCAACATATGAATTTGTGGGGCGGGGGATACAATTTAACAGATATCTTTCCTTAAACTCTCCATCAACTAAGATACAGGTTTCAGCCCTTGCATGTGACAAGAGGTACTGGAAATAGCAGGTTTGATGGAGACAGAGTAGATCTTTCTTGTCTCTCCCCCACCCTGAGGCTCCACCCATCCTGCGGCTTTGCCACCCCTCATCCTCATGAGCTGTGCCCACCTGCAAGGTCCCCAAGGCTGATCGTCACATCCACACTCCAGCAAATGGAGACCAGAAAAGTAGAGGGCACTCCTTTTTCTGGGAGAGCCTGGCCCAGGAGTTCCACACATCGTCCTCTCCCCTCCAGTCAGCAAGATTCTAGTTCCTGGCAACACCTAGGTGCAGGGGAAGCCCAACATCACTCGTGTCACAGTGTCCTGACCATTTGTTCCATAGTATTGAGGGTTGCCCCAGTCTTTGAAAGTTAATGAGTGATTGAAAGAATGACTGGAAAGGAGAAAGACAAAAGAAAAAGAAGGAAGGAAGGAAGGAAAGAAGGAAGGAAGGAAGGAAGGAAGGAAGGAAGGAAGGAAGGAAGAGAGGGAGGAAAGATAGATGCAGGGAGGAAGGCAGGAAGAAAAGACCACGGAAGTTCTTTTTTTAATAGCCCAGAGTCCTCTTCTCAGCAAAATCCTATAGGCAAGTCAATATGTAAAGCAGACAAGAGGCCGCTGCTCTGACTCTAGCCTGGGGGAAAACGTCTGGAGCCCGCTGGCTCATCCCCGCCTCACCCTCCATAGCAGCGGTCCCCAAACTTTTTGGCACCAGGTACCGGTTTCGTGGAAGACAATTTTTCCGTGGACGGAGTTGCGGAGCGATGGTCCAGGCGGTAATGCAGGCAATGGGGAGCGGCATTTCTCCCCAGGGGTTGGGGAATCCCTGCTCTACAATGCCCCGCACCTCTGTGGGATCCAGTTTGGATGGGAGGTTTACCGTGTAAACGTGAAACACTGTGAAGCTATTTATGGAGGAGAATGACGTTTTCACCATCTTGTTTTTAGAGGATGGGGCCAGCGTGGCAGTGGTTGCTGGGAGCGGGGATCCTGGCCTCTGTCTACTGTCAGCCCTTTCCTGCCCGCGGAGATAAGAGCCTGGGGGTGCCTGAAGCTCCCCGTGGTCAGCTCTCGGAAGCCCTCCCCGCCTACCGCAAAATCACACTCACCATTACCAACTTCGCTTTGCGCCTATATAAGCAGCTGGCAGCAGAAACCCCAGGAAACATCTTCTTCTCCCCGGTGAGCATCTCCAGCACCCTGGCCCTGCTCTCTCTGGGGGCACAAGCTGACACTCCAGCTCAGATCCTGGAAGGCCTCGGCTTCAACCTCACGGAGACCCCAGAAGCTGACATCCACCAGGGCTTCCAGAGCCTCATCCACACCCTTGACCTGCCCAGCCCCAAACTTGAACTGAAAGTAGGCAACTCCCTGTTCCTGGACAAACAGCTGAAGCCTCAGCAGCACTTTTTGGACAACATCAGGGAGCTGTACCGGGCTTTCGCTTTTTCGGTCAATTTCACGGACTCCAATACAACTAGGAGGCAGATAAATGACTACGTGAGGAAGCAGACGTACGGGCAGGTCGTGGACTGCCTGGAGGAGTTCACCCAAGACACGCTCATGGTTCTCTTGAATTACATGTTCTTCAAAGGTGAGGGCTGACTCCGGCTCCTCCATCTCCAGCCCTGCCCCTAAAAGGCACCTGTCTAGAAGCCTGCAGCTGTTTCTTCTGAAAGTTACCTCTGTATATTTAAGTAGTGTTCTTATAGGACTACTTCTTAATTTATCAATATTTGATTTCTCTTGCCATGTTTTTTCTATTCTACTTTTATCCTGATTTTTAATACCACTGACAATCTCACTTTTCTATTAATATTTCATTTTTTAGAGAAATATTTTATTTTTTATATTATAGCCTATTTCAAACCTACAGAAATATGCAGAGAATGATATAGAATCCACCATGCACTCCCCCCCACCAAGAATTAGCAAATATTAACATTTTTACTATTTACTTCAGATTTTTTTTTTTTTAATGTAATATTGCAGATACAGTTCAATTCCTTTTTAATCATTCCTTGGTCCCATTTTCCTCCTTCCATCCCTCCCCAGAGGCAACCGCTATCCTAGGATTGGTGTGTATCCCTCACATCCATGGGTTCAACCATTAGGGTCTGAGTCTGAATCATCTTTGATTCTCCAAAGGTGAGGAAAGGTCCAAGGAAAAGAGCTACCATTGACTTTCAAGAAACAAACAAATTTAGTTGGACTGGAGCATAGAACACAATAGTGGAACGCCTAGGTGGGAGTGCTGAGAGTTGTAATTAAAAAAGTAATCAGGGCCTGTATTGAGAACCCTAGACTTTATCTTAGGATCCCAAAATCACCAAAAAGTTCGAAGAAGTGCAGTGACATACCTGTTGTAGAAAGTTCAGTCTGGCTACAATTTGGGAAATGGTTGGAGGAGAATAAGGGTGGAAGAACAGAGACAAGTTAGGTTAGTGAGATGGTTCAAAGTAAGACGGTGGCCTCAAAAAAAGGTGTGGCTTTGGAGACAGAATCAGCAATACTTGGTCACTTGGAAGTGGGCATGAGGGACAGGATGGGCCAGCCCCCACTCCCTGTCACCAAGATCGGTGCTTTCAGGAGGTCAAGTCAGGAGGTGGTTGTCAGTGGAGATTATAAGTAGAAAGAGACGAGATACTACACACGGGGACAAGACTGTGACAGATTCTGCATCTCTAACCAGTGTGGCTTAGTGCATGCCTGCCTAGACTTGCTCTCTTAGAGTGTGTTCTCATGGTTTTGTGGGTTTTGTGTCCTAAGCCAAGTGGAAGCATCCTTTTAATTGCTACCAGACCCAAAAGCAAGAGAGCTTCTTTGTGGATGAGAGGACCTCTCTCCGCATCCCCATGATGCACCAAAAGGAAATGCACAGGTTCCTCTACGACCAGGAGGTGGCCTGCACCGTCCTCCAGATGGAATACAGCGGAAACGCCCTGGCCCTGCTGATCCTCCCTGACCCGGGAAAGATGGCTCAGGTGGAGGAAGCCCTGCAGCCAGAGACCCTGAGGAAATGGGATCAACTGCTCCTCCCCAGGTAAGTGCCAGAGTGCAAGGACGTTGTTCAAGAACTCGAGCAAGCCTTGATCAACTCCAGTTGCAAGGCCCTAAGCCCTGGCTTGGCTCACTGCCCTACCAGTTAACCAACTGTGTGGTCTTGGGCAATTCTTGCTCTTTGGGCCTTGAATTTCCTCACATGTAAAATGGGGCCATAATAACCACCACATTGGTTGGTTGGAGGATTAATCGAGTTAATATGTATAGAATATGAAAGTGGTACCTGGTACAGAAGTGCTCACCAGGCATTAATCATTCTTATCCCCTCCCAGACGTCTTTCTGCCTTTGCTCTTCTCTTTTTCTCCAAATAATAATTTACTACCAGAAGGTAGTTAAGTGTAGGCAACAAATCAGATCAAGGACAATTATTAAGAATAATTATGACCCCCACAGAACAGTGGGTATTTCTTAAGAGTGCCTCTGTTTTAATTAAAACATTTCTTAAAAAAATTAAATACCAAGAAGAACATTGTAAAAATCAGAATGCCGATTGCCAGTTTGGGGGAGTCTCTACCTACCCCCTTCCATCTCACTTGCTTTTTGGTCTGTGGTTTTTCTCACAGTGGTTTTAGCCTTTTCTGGTTTCCCTACACCCCATACTCCAGCTACCCATTCTTGAAGTGTATCTTCCTTTATGGGGCACTCTGGGATGAAATCTGGCCTCAAGTTCTAATTACCTCTTGCTGGATAGTAAACCACCCCAAAATGGAATGGCTTGAAAAAAAAACCCATCTGGCATCTCTCTCAATTCTATGGTGGACTGGGCTCAGCTGGGTGGTTCTCAACTCGGGGCTCTCAAGGATGGAGTCAGATGGTGGCCAGGGGTGGAACATTGAAGACGCCTCCACTCAGATGTCGGGAGGCTGGGCTGGCTGGTTGGCTGAGCTAAGGGCCAAGCAGGCACCTCTTTCTCTCTCCATGCAGCATGTCCATGAGGCTAGCTTGGGCTTCTGCACAGCAGCTCAGCACAGTTGATATTGTTATATGACAGCTCAGGGCTCCAAGAAGGAGCGTTCTAAAAGGCAGGAAGTGAAGGCTCCCGCTCTCTTAAGGCCTGGGCTCAGAAATTTGCCAGTGTCATTTCTGCCATATTCTATTGGTCAGATCATTCACAGAACCCACCAGATTCAAGGGATGGGGGGGCGTATAGACTAAACATCTTGATGGCCATCTTTAATCCACCATCACCAACTGGTAGGCATCAGTCGCCTGCATGTCCACAGGAGCCTTCTCTCAGCACCCCAGTGACATTGAGGTATCAAGGATAGAGAAAGGATGTTTTGTTTTGGGGTAGAGATTCAAGTACCAAATGAAAGAGATACAGGTCAAGAACAGAAGCCAGGATTTAAAGTATTATTCCTGTTGTCTATGAATCTACATAGCTCTGGTCAGTTTCTGATTCCAGCCACATATTCCTAAGCTCCCTTGGAGTGAACCTGCCCCTTCCCCCATCACAGGAGGAAATACTATAGGACCTTCTAGACCAGTAGGTTTTCCCTTAGGAAGGGTCTCTTTTGACCTCCCACTTAGACCTTCAAAAATCAAAACCAATCCAAGTTATTTTTCTAAACCTCAGATGCTCCCTGATACCATTTCTTGTGCCCGAGAGTTACAATATCATGGCAGCATTTGAATGGGCTTTCAGACATGGAAAATTCAGGCTGCCAGGTTTCCCTCCATTCAGCTGTGAGAAAGGTTAGTTTTTTCAGAGGAATCATGCTTCTTGGTAACTCCATTTCTTCATTTACACTGATTGAACACCTACTCTGTGTTGGGCTCTCTAACAGACACCCCTCAGCTAGACTGTACTAAAAGCCCCCCAATGGTAGGGCCTACTCTCCAAGTTCTACCTGTGAAAAAATTATGCAAGTAAGCCCTGTTTTCTGTTGTCCACATTTGTTTCCTTTTTTTCACCATTCAACCCCTGACTTCCAACTACCTCCCACTTCAGTTAGACATCTGGACCCTCATATTGGCCCAGGAGTTAAACCAGTAAAGATACTCCAACCTGAATTAGCATCTCTAATCTGAATTCATTCGAGGCAGAAGTTTCCAAGCTGGCTATTAACTAAGCAAGCTTGCAGGTGTCATGGCAACTGTCAGACAATAATTCCAGAGGAGAATAATCCCAGGAAGAAAGGGACAGCTTTTCTATGGGTCACAAGAAACTTGTGAATGTAACACAAGGAATATGGCAATCTGATGGCAAAGGCATGACAATAACAGGAGGGAGAGTTATTCCATTGATTTGTGCCCGCACTGTACATGCAGGATCTCTCATCAGATCTTCAACAGGTCATGAAGCTCAGACAGGTGAGAGATGGTGTACCTTCTGTTAGGGGGTTTTCAGTAGATGGATTTAGGATACAGTTCAAAATCTGAGCCAACAGAGCTTGCTGGTGAATTGGATATGGAGGTGGGATAATGTTAACAGTACTTAACTTCCATGGTTATTACATGGCTTCAATCAGTGAAGCCTTGTAATCCAATGTCTGGCACCTAGAAAGCCAAAGATGACAAAAATGAAGACCTGTGGCTATGCCAGGAGTCTTCTCAGATCCAGACACAGACTCTCTGTGAGGTCTGAAGAGAAGGAAGCTCTGGGTTGTGGAATGTCCTGGCATAGCAGGTAGTGTCATGAGAAGACTGGTTCCCACACTCTGAGAAGCACATCTCCTTTCCAAAGCTCAGGTTGCCCCCAGACAGGGCAAAAGCAGCACAGATAATGAGACAGCAGCGCTTCTCCGTCTGATTCTCTCCCCAGCCTGCTGGATTTGCATTTGCCAAGGTTTTCCATTTCTGGAACATATAACCTGGAAGAGATACTCCCCCATATTGGTCTCACCGGCTTATTCAACTTAGAAGCTGATTTCTCAGGAATCACTGGGCAGCTCAACAGAACTATCTCCAGGGTAAGGTGGTGAGCGTGGATGTGTGTTGGCAGAGGCGGGGTGCCTTTTCTCCTCTGACATGAAGTGCATTTGAAAGTCAACTTCCCCCTTTTTTCTATTCTGGCTTTTTAATATCACAATCTTTAAGGCTTCTTTTCACAAGCATCTCCCTTTACATCCCCACCCCCTTCTTCTAGACCTTTATATTCTTCAAAGTAGGGACGGAGTCTTGAATAGAGTAGACACACATTCAGGGTCATCCACAGAGCCAGAGTTTCCCCAGGTGTGGGACTAGCCTTGTTTTTATCCCTTAAACTTCCTCCGAGGGCAGGTGGTGAGACTCTATCTGCCTTTGTTTTAGCTGTAGAGAGTAGTGGGCATGAACAGGAAGTATATCCATCAGTTTTGCTGCAATAACAAATGATCCCCAAATCTCAGTGCCTTATCATCACAGAGATTTATTACCTGGCCATATGACGTGTCAGAGGTGTGTCACTACCATCTGGCTACAGATCTACTTCTCATGTTTTCTTCCTTCTAGAATGTAGGTCAAAGGAGAAGCTCCTATTTGGGACATGCACTTCTTATAGCAGTGGGAAAAAAGTAGAGATAATGTGCTATGCCTCTTAACACTTCTCCTCACGTGTGGTCTCTGTCAAGGCCACTCACAAGTCATTGGCTAAAGCAAGTCCCACGGTCAAGACCACCATCAATGGGGTGGGCTAGTGTTCTCCTGCAGGAGGTCCTGTAAGCCACAGGGTATGGGCGAGGGCTGATGACATCCTACAGGAAGGGAGAGTTCATACTTGAGAAGAAAAATGCAATTTTCCACAGGAGGGAAGGCAAAAAAAGACCCTTCTCTGTTCTTCCATCATCTTCCTAAGATAGAGTCATTATCAGTTGAGTCTTTATTAGAAATTTCATAAGGAAAGTCTACTCTCTTTTATTTGGGAAAGACCAGCTGAGATTTAAAATGTGAAACCAAGGAACAGGGATGTGGTCTTGTGTGTGTGTGTGTGTGTGTGTGTGTGTGTGTGTGTATGCACGTGTGCACCCACTGTGGAGAAGGTAAACAAAAAGGAAAAGAAATAATTTAGTTTTTTACAGAATTTCTTCCACAGTGACCTCAGATGTCAGATTTATCTCTTCATAGACTTTTTTGGAAATGAAAGAGATGGTCAACACCAATGTTTTTCAACTTTTTTTAGTTAAAGCCTCAGAATCCTTCCTAAGGAGTGGTGTGAAAATGAGGTTTAAAAAAACAGAATTCTTTTCACGGAGCCCAGTGGAGGGCTCGGCACATCAGACAACCTGGTTTCACTGAGCTCATCTTGAAAACCGTTGAATCAGGCTGAGCAATCCATTTTTCTTTTCATGTTTTTTAGAAAAAGGTTCTTTTTTTTTTAATTTTATTTTTTAACATCTTTATTGGAGTATAATTGCTTTACAGTGGTGTGTTAGTTTCTCCTGTGTAACAAAGTGAATCAGCTATACATATACATACATCCCCATATCTCCTCCCTCTTGCGTCTCCCTCCCACCCTCCCCATCCCACCCCTCTAGGTGGTCACAAGGCACTGAGCTGATCTCCCTGTGCTATGCAGCTGCTTCCCACTAGCTATCTATTTCACGTTTGGTAGTGTATATATGTCCATGCCACTCTCTTACTTCTTCCCAGCTTACCCTTCCCCCTCCCCGTGTCCTCAAGTCCATTCTCTATGTCTGTGTCTTTATTCCTGTCCTGCCCCTAGGCTCTTCAGAACCATTTTTTAAAAGTTTCTTTAATTTATAATCATACTTGCCCTATCAAATCAGGACCTTGATCCATCAATTTCAACATTCTAAAATGCAAATATTTTTTAAGATGGGAGTACCTTTCATCATGTCTCTAAAATGTGAGTGCTTTTTGTTTTGGAGCTTCTAATCTAATTGGGATATATGTATACGTATGGCTGATTCACTTTGCTGTATGGTATAAACTAACACAATATTGTAAAGCAACTATACTCCAATAAAAAATAAATAAATAAATAAAGTAAAGCCAATTAGATGAGCAAGCTATTTTAAAGATGAGAAAAGTGAGGCTGAGAGAGGGCAAATGCAGCTCGTAGCAGAAAATGACACTTGGGTCTGTGCCACGTGCACCCAGGTGCTTAGGAAGTGCTCCTAAAAGTCGCTGTTGGGTTTTTGCAGCCTGGTGCATGCTCAGGTAGCCCTCAGCCCTGTTCAGGCCCATCTGTCTCCCCTTCAAAGAACAAACAGCACGGTCAGGGTGACTCTCCAGGAAATGATGGAGGCGGAGAAACTGGGACGGGGCAGGAAATGAAATAAAGGTTGGAGTGCTGCCTGGGAAGGCGGGACCTGAGCAGGGTGACTCCGCCTCCATCTCCCTCGTGCCGCACGAGGTGGCATCGGCCCCTGGAAACGCCCTGCCCCGATGCTGTCTCTGCCCCTCTTCTCTCCTTCTAGGTGTCACACAAGGCGGCAGTGGACGTGAGTGAGAGGGGAACAGAGGCAGGTGTGGCCTCCGGCCTCCTCTCCCAGCCCCAGTCTCTGAACGCGACGTCGGCCCCACACGCCCATTTCAACCGACCTTTCCTGGTGCTCCTTTGGGAGGTGACCACCCAGAGCCTACTCTTCCTGGGAAAAGTCGTCAACCCAGCTGTGGGGTGACAGTGGTAGGAGGCCAGGGGGTGTCCTGTCCCCTCCCTAAAAAACAGGAAAGCCAGCACCAGCCTGCATCTCAGGGCTGCTCTGAGGACCATTTAATCAGTGTGCAAAGATGCTAATAAAGTTGGCCTTGGGTTTTGTGAACAGTGAGGGGCGATGCTTACAATGGGTGGGGGGGGTGAGCACGCAGAACAGCGGTCAGTCATTCACTCTACAATTTCCTCCAATCCAGTGTCAACTGTGGTTAGAAATTTGGAGGTGAGAACAGCCTCCGATTATGTCCTCCTCAGAGACTTCCACCACTGCTGCCACCACTGCTGATCTTTCCTGAGTGTCTTTTGGGTCCTAGGAAAAGGCCCAAAGATATCAGGAGGAATAAGCGAGTCTCTCACTTCATAGTGGCTGATCTTGGCTATGCAGCAAAGTGAGGTTGTCCTGAAACGTCATTGCCTCGATGTCAGGAGTTAGTTCACCTTGAGGGGAGATTGAAGCCGGGGCAGGGGCTCTAAGACATGTTTTATGAAAAGAAGGGGATGTGAGGATAAGCCAATGCAATAATGGGCCAATCCAGAAACGGAGGTCAAATGCCCAAGGACAACCCCAAGATCAAAGAAAGTGGAAGGGTTGACATGGCCTGGTGAGACAGTGGGCTTAAGGCACAATCTTGGTCAGTGGGATGAATTCGGGGGCAGTATTCAGAGGCAATGATGCATTGTTTAGAGGTCAGAAGTCCCACTCCCACAAGTGTGTCCCCCAGTCTTAAAAAGGCATCAATCTGGAGGTGGTGGGGAAACTCAGAAATGCCAACTTAGCTGCATGTATGTACCATACTTGTGACGATACGTCCCCACAGTGAAGTCAGTGTCGAGACCTAGAGGGCGGCTGTGCGTGGTACATGTCTAGGAAGAAGCTGTACCAAAAATCGCAAGTGGTAGAACTCCCCCACGCCCACCCAAAGGAGGCAAGACTCGAGTTGGGTCTTGAAAACCAGGGAAGCCTTAAATAAAGGGAAAGAGGGTAAGATAGTCCCAGAGAGGGTGGAAGAGACACACTATGGGCAAAAGCCACCGGGGAAAGGAAAGAAAAATGTATGTTCTAAGAAGAGAAAACCAGTTTTGCAGCAACAGAAAGTTCATGTAGGGTCACAGTGGAAGGTCATGCTGGAGAGGGATTCGGAGGTAAAGGGTTGGAGGCTTTGGATGCCAGCGTTGAGGCAGACTTCCGGACACTAGTGAATTCTTGCCACCTCCCACTGGTCAGCCAACCTTGGACATGACGCTTGATCCCTCTGTGCCTCAGTCTCTTCTGAAGAATGGAAAACATAAAACCTAAGTTACAGAATTGTGAAAATCAAATGAGGTCATGAGTGTGAAGCATTAAGCACCTGGTAAACAGTAGGTGCTCAATGAACATTTGCTTATCTCCACCCTATTCTTTTGGCTGCCCCAGCCCTCAAGGCTGTCCTTTATTCTCATGGAGCGTAGCTCAGCTCTAGGGAATGTCCAAATCCCCCAAGTGGCCACTGGTCCAGGTGCCAGATGTGAACCCTCCCAGTGAAACCATATAGGTAGCACATCCTCAGAACCCAAAGGTGTAGATGGAGAGCCTTCAGGGACTTTGCCCGGGCATGAAAGATTCCATCTGGAGGGCAAGACTGCTCTTGCTGCAGGGACATTTGCTGTGACAGGGACATTCACTGTGACATCACTGTGGTGCCCAGAGGGAGCCGCTGGCCCAGGGATCAGGGCTGAGACTGCAGAGGCACACATGGATGACAGCCTGCAGGTTTTCTCTAGAAACATTATTGTTAGTGATCATTCACTGGGTTGTTTCTTCCTTCCCATCTTAAGCTGTCACTTTCAGTCATCTGTGAATTGAGTAAATTTCTCCCCAAGTGGAGATTCCATATGTATTTATACTTCGAACTGAACTTTTAACCATCTAGAAGAACCCGATCATTTTCTTTTTTTAATTTTCATTTTATATTGGAGTATAATTGATTAAAAATGTAGTGTTAGTTTCAGGTGTACAGCAAAGTGATTCAGTTATACATATACATGTATCTATTCCTTTTCGAATTCTTTTCCCATTTTGGTTATTACAGAATATTGAGCAGAGTTCCCTGTGCTATACAGTAGGTCCTTGTTGGTTATCTATTTTAGGTATAGCAGTGTATACATGTCAATCCCAAACTCCCAATCTATCCCCCCCACCAACACTTCTTCCCTGGTAACCTAAGATCGTGAAGAACCTGATCATTTTCAAGGTAAGTCAACAGCTACCTAAAATGTATATTTTTTAAGATCTTGTGGTGTTCTCTTTGGTGGGTCTTGAACCATTTTTGCCATGCCATAGAGTCCCAGCTACACTTATTTTGCCCCTGGGTTGCAGGTAAATAGGCTTTGAATGTTGGAACTAAGCCCCTGGCCAGGTACAACCTACACGAATACACAGGACCCTGTGGGGAAAATAGCATTAAAGCCACAGTCACCCTACCTCAAGTTTCCATGAGTATCACAGAGTCCACGAAAATGGGCATAAATGTTCTTCTCCCTTCACTCCAGCCAGGAACAGAGCTGAGAGCTTTAAAGTTGTCCAAGTATGAGAGGGTGTTTTCTAGACTCCTATTTACTCTTCTGTTGAACTATTTGTCTTTTCTTGCGTCAGTACTACACCATCTTAATTATCGCAGCTCTGTAAGTCTTGATATTAAGTCAAGCCCTCCAGCTTTGTTTTTCAGAAGTCCTTGTTAGTTTGTTTTAATTTGTTTTGCTTTCAATGTTTGTTCGCCATCCTGTCCACTCCAGTAGTTCAGACTAAAGTAGTTGGTGACTTTCTCTGTTCCCCCAGCTGCAGCCTTCCAGAACTTCATACCTGCCCCAATCCACCCACACTCATGGGATCCCCAGTTCCTATAATAAAACCCTTTATTACAAAAACTACTTGCAGTACCTCTGTTTTCCTGTTCAAGGAACCAGACGGATTCAGATAAAAACACCTTTGTTTTGCCTTCATTCTTGAAGGATAATTTTACTGGGTATGGAACTTTAAGTAGGCAGATGTTTTCTTTCAGTGCTGGAAATATGTCATTCCATTATATTTGACTTTCACATTTTTGGTTGAAAAGTTATCTATAATTTTTATAATCCTTTGAAGGTAATGAATTTTTCCCCCTCTGGCTACTTTACATTCTCTCTCTCCTCTCATTTTTTTTGGTCTTTCAACTGTTTTAAAATGATGTCCCTAGGTACAGTTTTTCATGTATTAATCCTGCTTGGGGTTCATATAACTTCTTGAAAATGCAATTTGATGTCTGTTTTGAAAAATTCTCAGAAACTGTCTCTTTAAAAATTGCTTCTATTCCAATTTTTTTCTTTTTCTGGGACCAGAGTTATTCATATATTAGATGTTCCAGTCATGTCCCATATGTCTCTTATGTGCTTTTCTGCATTTTCTATTCTTTTTCCTCTCTGACCTTAATCTGGATATTTTCTACTTGCCCATCTCTCACTTCTGCTCTCTTTTGCTGTTTGATCTGCTATTAAATATCTCTGCTATTTTATTCTTAATTGCAGATATTTTAATTTTTTAGTACTAGAATTTTGATTCTTTTTATGGATTCCACTTCTCTGTGAAATTTTCTATCTATTTTATTATACAGAATAATCATGGTTAAAGTCTATGTTTTGACTCCAATATCTAGATACCTGTGAGTATTTATTCTCTACTTACCATTTTTGGTTATTTTTTCTGTTATTTGTTATGCCTGGTCATTTTTTATTAGATGCCAAACAATGTATATCAAAAATTATGTAGCTGTGACTATTTTCTTCCTCAAGAGGAGATTTGATTTTCTTCTCTCAGGCAGATAGAGTACAGACTGGGTTTCAGTCTCTTTTGAGGTCTGGTTTATTTGGCCTCCCCCATAATGTAGCAGTGAGGAGGTATCCGCTGAAAGTGTGGGCTGTTTTCCAGAGTCCTGGCCCCTTCACATGTTCATACACCAATTTTTGTTTCCTGAGTACTATGAGCCTATTAAAATCTCTGTTATTTTAGCCGGTGACTTTCTCATGATTATTCAGCATCTCATCCCACACATTCACCACGCAGGAGTCAGAAAATTCTTTGAAGGGAAATTGTATGCAGAACATTGGATTCACTTCCTTGTGGTTCTCTATTCTCTAGGAACTTGGTCCCTCGAGTCCTAACTTCTTGTTGCTTCTGAACTCCCATTTTTGTTTCCCCAGCCTAGTGACTCTAGGCCACTGTGTCCTGCCCACCTCTGTGCCCCAGATTGCAAATCAGCAAAAGTCCCAGAGGGAAAAGGCAGCAGCAAACGTTAGCTTCACTATAACACATTTCCTTTCTCTCTGGAATCTTCTCCCCATCCTTATCTCATCCTTCTCCATTGTTCTCCAGTACCTTTAACCATCTATATTTTTTATTTTATTCAGCATTTATAGTTTTTTTGAGGAAGGATGAGTCTGATATTAGACTCTCTCCCATAGTCAGAAGCCAGATGTATTCTTAATTATTTTTAATTAATTAATTTATTTATTTATTTATTTTTGGCTGTGTTGGGTCTTCGTTTCTGTGCGAGGGCTTTCTCTAGTTGCGGCGAGCGGGGGCCAGTCTTCATCGCGGTGCGCAGGCCTCTCACTATCGCGGCCTCTCTTGTTGCGGAGCACAGGCTCCAGATGCGCAGGCTCAGTAGTTGTGGCTCACGGGCCCAGTTGCTCCGCGGCATGTGGGATCTTCCCAGACCAGGGCTCGAACCCATGTCCCCTGCATTGGCAGGCAGATTCTCAACAACTGCGCCACCAGGGAAGCCCCAGATGTATTCTTACAAAGAGGAGCCCATGCTATGATTCCATGCCCACTGCATTAACCTCATATTAGGTGTCAACTTGGCTGGTCTGTGGAGTGCCCAGACATTTGGTGTCCAGACATTATTCTGAGTGTTTGTGTGTTTTCTGGGTGAGATTAACATTTAAATCAATAAACTAAGTAAAGCAGATTGTCCTCCATAATGTGAGTGGGCCTCATTCAATTCATTGATGGCCTGAATAGAACAAAAAACTGACCCTCCCCTGAGGAAGGGAGAATTCACTTGCCTGATGGCCCTCACACTAGGACATCAGCTCTGCAGATTTAGGACTTGCCAGCCTCCATAGTCACTTGAGCCAATTCCAATAAATAAAGATGGTAGATAGATAGATAGATACATACATACATACATACATACATAGAGATAATCTCTCTTATTGGTTCTCTCTAGGGAAATTTTTTTTTTTTTTTTTTAGGAAAAACCATTGTGTAATAATAAACAAGAATAAAATGCAATTCTTTATGGAAAAGAATAGTAATAAACTTGTATTTGCCAAAAACACAGTAGCAGTGTTATATACAGACTACTTACTGATTGACTGATTGATTTTTAACTTGATCTTATTTTATTAATTAAAGCAAAATAGCACTGATGCCAAAAGAGACAGATCAATGAACCAGTACATAAAACATATAATAGACCCAATTGTATCTAGGCATTTTTTTCATTTTTTTTTCATTTTTTTTTCATTTTTTTCATTTTTTTTTTTTACTGGTTTTAAATTTTTTTGACTTTTTATTTTATATTGGCATATAGTTTATTAACAATATGGTATTCGTTTCAGGTGTGCAACAAAGTGATTCAGTTATACATATACATGTATCTATTCTTTTTCAAATTCTTTTGTCTCTAGGGAACCTTGACCACACCACCCCACACTCATCTGCAATATCCAATGGCAACTCCACTGTGTGAGAAGACCCTTGGTAATGAGAAATCTTGTTACCTCTTCTCTGGATCTCTCAACATTGTAGAAGAGGGTTTGTATTTATTTTGTTCACTAATGTGTTAGAAACCAGTGTGCTATTAAAATTGTAAAAGGGCAGGGATCTGGAAACGCCCATGGTCCAATCCAATTCACAGTCCCACCTCTCCGATAGTTTCCTGATAGTGATGTTTGAACAAAATGCAAAAGGCAAATGGAAATCCAAGGTTTGTTTTACTGTTGGCAATGGCTTTGAACCAATATCATCCACAAAACCCTGGTCAGCTGAGCTGGACCCAGTGACATCTGCCTCAGACCCATGAGAACTGTTTCCTCCAAAGCCCAAACCCAAATCTGGAATCCTAACATTAAGATGGTTCAAGATAGAAAGCCTGTGGTAGATGGAAGGATGAGGGAGTGTGGGATGAGCATGTACTCAAAGAGCAGACCGAGAGGGGATATGTTTGCCCCAATGCCTCATGCTGCAAGTGTGATGGGGAAGGGGGTCCATTCAAGAAAGAAAGCCCTCCCCCCGAAGTTAGAGGAAAGGATGACCCTCTTGAAAGCCTGCCTGAAGGGCTCTGGCCTGGACTGACTACTGTAGTTATACAGAGATGTTAGAAAGTGAGTGTCATAGCGTAGCCTTCTCCTATGTGGAGAGAGGGCCGGACATAAGATGGGGTCTGCACCCATGGGCCCAAATCCAAATCCTGAATTCAGCTTGTGGGCCAACAGTTTGAAATACCTATAAAGCATCCAGGTTGCTAAATGTTTAAATAATATCAGGATAGCCTGGGCCCAGAAGTCCATGGACTTCAGCACCAAATAGAGTAAGATTAATGAGGCAACACGGAATCTTGTGTATCTATGGTGATGCCTTGATCAGCTTCATGTTTGAGAGGGAAATGATTCTCAAAGTAATTGGGATCTCTCAAATAATGGGTACCCTCAGCCTACATTTTTATCACCCACCATTTACAAGGAGAGAGAGAATGAGAAGAAAAGATGTTGATCCCATACCCACTGCCCTATTATCGAAGGCTAGCCCTGCCCCCTGCTGGTTATAGAGGATCATTGATGCATCCTAGAAGCAGCCCAACACCCTCTCCTCTCCCTTGAGGCTGGGCCAAGGAGGACTTGTGGGAGGGAAGAGTTGCCAGACAAAATAAGAACACCCAATTAAACTTAAATTTCAACAAGTAACCTTTTAGTTTAAGTATATCCCATGCTATGTTTGTGACATATTTATACTTTAAAAAAAAAAAAAAAGGTGGTTGTTGTTTATACAATATTCAAATTAATACTGTCATATTTTTATTGGCTAAATCTGGCAACCCAGGGAGGGGTGTAAATGGTCAATATTTGTGAGGGGGTCAGAAGAAAAGAAAAGTCCATCAAGCTGTAGGGCAGGCTGGCTTGGGCATCAGGGTAGAAAGAGCAGTGAATTGGGTTAAAAGAGAACTCAGAAGAGACATCTGTGAGGCAGAGCCAGCTCCAGACCCTTGCATGTGAGCAAATCCAGGCTGGCCTGCTGAAGGATAAGAGACACATGGCTCAGGATCCTCCATCACCATGGCTGACATCCAATCTCTTGCAAAACTGTGAGTGAGGCCATCCTAAACCATTGGCACAGCTGACCTGCCAGCTGACCACAGATGCTGAGCAAGCCCAGCCAAGATCAGCCAAGCCTGGTCCAGGCCAGAACTGCTCAGCTGACCTAAAGATTTATGAGCTAACTTCTGGAGTGGTTTGTTATGAAGTATAGGTAACTGATACAAAGGGGAGAATGAGTGTGGGGATGGACCTTGGGAATTCCAGACCAAGAAGACAATATGATGGGTTGTGGTGCCTGAGTGCCCAAGTTCTCTAGGTCCTCCCCACCCCCTCCCCAAGGGCTGAAGTGGCAGGTTTTGAGGTACCTGCTCATGTCCCCATCTCAAGGAATCTGCCGTCCCTGAAGGCCCTTGAACAGGGCCAGCTGAGTGAGGGATGGGACTTGATTCAAGGGTAACCCATCCATTGGTTGACTGCCCATGAGTTGTGGCCGAGCTCAAAAAGATGAGCTGGGCCAATCAAGACCTTTCCTGGCAATTCGTGAAAGTACTGTGACGCCAGAGCTGAAAGGTCGTGGGTCAGCCATTAAAGGCCACTTGTGAAATGGAGAAGCAGAGGATGTTGTTTAGAAGTGAAGGGAGCAGATGCACAGAGAGACACAGTGGCAGAGAGATGGGCGAGAGAATGGCTCTTCTCATTTTCAGCACTGGTGAAGGAATTTGTTGGTGATTGTTTGGGCCTCGGGAGCAGAAAACTACTCAGGCTGGTATGAGAAGAGAGGTATCCATTGTAAGGATATAGGGCCATCAAAGAACCCTCTGCAAGCCATATAAGCATTTGCAGAAAAGTGGAAACTGCAGAGTCATCAGACAGGATAACCTCTCTCTCTCACCTTCTCTCCTGCTTGGGCTCTGTCTCAATGCCAGATCACCTTGCTTCATTTAATCCAGTGTTTATCAAGGTCATTTGATCACAGAAATATTTTTGTCTCATAGCACTTACTAACATCCCACAGATTTGGTGTTCTGTGTGACCCACTTTAAGGAAAAGTGCTCTGTGGTCTGCATTATGTTATCTATCGTTCTCTCTTCTTTCTTTTTTATTTTCTTTTTCTTAGGAAGCTCCTGAGGCCTAATGAGGTTGTTGTCCTGCCCAAGGTCACCCAGTTTTTTAGGGGGCAAAGTTGGACTAAGACCAGGGTGCCCTTCCAGCATAGACTATTAGGCAACATTATTTATACTATTTATACAAGAAAGAAAAAAAAAAAAAAGAACAACAACTATCACCATTGGGCATTAAGTGACAGACACTGGTGTGAGATATTATGGGGGTTGAGAGGCAGGTGACAGATAAACCCTCCGATTGAAAGACAGGTAAGACCAGAGTGAGACTTCCCTGGGAGGAGAACTAGAAACCGTGTACAAGTCCCTGTGTCCTTGTCTTTTGAAGTAAAAGGCTGACTCAAGAGTTAATGACTGGGAAATGAGAAAATGTAAAAACGAAGAATAGCTGTTGGGCTGGGGAACTGGTAACAATTTAGACTATAAGTCCGCCACATAGCAGAATCACCAAACCCACAGTTCCCTGAAAGATAGAGATAAAGGCCTGAGACACATTCCCACCAGATGAAAACTGCTGACCATAAGAACATAGACCCCAGACTGGCTGGAAACAGAAGGTTGATGATGCTGACTCCCCATTACCTCACCACCAAACAGTCAGAAGAACATCCACAAGCTGATCACGCCCTGCTCCTTGAACACTGTGACTCCTCACTACCCCCTCCAGGGCAGGACACAGTCTTGAGGGCATGAGCCCACTGTGGTCTCCTTTGCCTGGCAAAATAATAAGAGCTACTCTTTTGGACTTCACCCAAAACTCTGTCTCCATGTTTCTATTAAGCACTGGTGAATGGAGGCCAAGTTTCAGCAACGAGTTCCCAGCTGTTCATCTCTGCACTTGGACACCTGTGCATACACCCCTGGATAACTCTCTGCACCTGGTTGGAAGAGGCTGGCCCACAGGGGTATGGGGCTCTCGGGTCAGAGTAGGCTGAATGAATTGGCAGATCAGCCATGAGTGTCTGGGGCACTGATGAAGGATCAGAAGCCCTGGAGCCAGAGATTGTAACAGATAAGAACAAATATAACAGAGAAGAACAAATGTAACAGAGAAGAACAAACCTGACTCCATACTGGATCTATTCCTTAGCTCTAACTCTTGTTGCCTGTGCTTAGTCATGCTGGCTCTGCATCTTTGTAAAAGAATGTTGCCTACAGCCTGAAATATAGGCAATGATACCCCATTCTCAAGGCTCTGATCCTTAAAGGTATAACCCTTTTCCATTCATATAGAGATAAAAAGTTGCAGAACAGAGAATAATATTTGTCTTGTTGGAGGCTTATAGGAACATTGTGACAAGACCTAAATGCACAGCTACAAGAACAAAGGATTCCTACACCAAGAAGATTGCAACAACCAGCCACACGCTCTCCCCTTTTAGTATAAAAGAAGCCTGAATTCTAACTTGAGGAAGATGGTTCTTTGGGACATGAGTCCACCATCTTCTCGGTCTGCTGGCTTTCCAAATAAAGTTGCTATTCCTTGTCTCAACAAGTAGTGGCTCAATTTATTGGCCTGTTGAGCAGCGAGCACTAGGAACTTCATAACACAAAGGGCTCCCTGTCACTGAGTGATGGAGTGAACATCCCCACTGCAACCACAGCCACCACCACTGGTCCTCGCTGTCAGTGCCTGCAGCCCTCCATGTGCTAGAAGAGACACCATCCTTGGCTCAGATGCCTGCACCCACTGCAGGCTCCCTGTCCTCTGGCTTCAACACCCCTGGAGGCTGAGGCCTGAGTCTTCAGGGCTAAGAGTGCTCCCTTTCATGGCCTTACAAGTGAGAGAATGTCAGACAGACCCCACTGCACCTGCCAGTGTTCTCGCTAGGAGGACACCCCCTACTACTTCTGTGGAACTGAGTTTCGATCTTGCGGCACTGGCTCTGTAACCGTCACTGTGCCTCCTTACAAGCCAGGCTGACTACACAATCTCTGAAGGTCAGTTTCTGTTCTCAGCCTCCCTGGGAAGGGCTCCCAAATCTAACTTTCTTCCAAAAGGATTTCAAGCTATTTATGGAACTAAATAATATGAAAGAACATAACTCAAGATTTTAAAAAAGATGCAAAAAAGCCCATTTTAAAAGTATGAAAAAATGCAGAAATAGAAGTTGTCTATCATTTATATTGTCTATACATGTACACTGAATTTAGATATAAGTTCTTGGCTTTTGAAGCAAAAGGAAATGTATCAGCTGCATAGCGTTTAGTGGCAAGGGAGAGCATAGATGTTTGTGGGCATAAAAACACTTATTTTTTTTTCTTCCTGGAATCCAGCTCCAGTTGGTCTTTGTATTAGCGCAATTCTTCCTGCTCTGATTTTAAGAGGCACAGAAGCATTGTTCAAATGACTGATGCCTGCAATCAGAAAGAAAGGTCAAGAAGATGCCACGATGTCCGCCTTGGCTGAACTACACAAGACAATCTGAACAAATGGGCTTTGAAGTTGAAGCTCAGCTTTCAGGTGAGACAAATAGGAAATTAAACGGGGGTTCAGATTCTTCACTGTCTGCCAAGACGCTGCTGCTCCCTGAGAGTGCTTCCCCTTAGGATATACGTCCCATGGCTGGACAAGTAGGACACACGGTGATGTCATTAATTGCATGATTCAGCAAACTAGACAGAACTACTCTAGCAATGAGGGTTTTGAGTCTCCCCTGCATGAGCTTCCTTTATTTTTAATGTTTAGTTCCCTGAGCCACACATGATCACTGTGTGCACTTCATAAGATCCATAGAAGTAGTATGAAAAATAAAATTTAGTCACCCACCACCCAGAATGAGTCCTATTAGTCTTTGCCATATTCTTTTCTTATAATATATACATTGATAAAATAAATAGGCACACACACACACACACACACACACACACCAAAATGAGATCCTACCATACATACTGCTTTTAAAATTTTATTTGGACATAACAACATATTATTTTAATGACTACATAATATTGCATTTTTAGGTGTGCCATACATAAGTTTTTAGTTTAAAATTCTCTTTTAACAGGTTTTAAGTTTTTTTTTAATTTTAAGAACAAAAAGATGCATATCCTTGGAATATATCTGTGCAATTAAAATTGTTCACTCAAAGGAGATACAAATTATAGGATATTGAAGCCTTTTTTTTCAGATTATCTTCCCCAAATAGTTGTATCTGGGTAGCCAGAGTTGATCTGAATTGTGATCTTTTGTAAATCAAATTCTCCTATACACATGAATCTATTTCTTGATTCTCTCTCAGCTGGAGTGAACTGTCTGCGTTTTTGTACCTGGTACTTCATGTGTTAATACTGTAGTATCATTGTATGGAACAAGTTCTCCATATTATTCTTATTTTTTTAAAGATTTTTCCAGGACTTTTTAAATAAAATGAGTCTTCTAGATGAATTTTAGGATCCTTTTGTCAGAGTCTTATAAATTGTAGAGTCTTTTATAAGACTCTTATAAATTGTAGAGTCTTATAAATTGTAGAGTCTTTCCATCAAAGAACAAGATGAATCTCTTCTCTTACTCATCTGTATGTGGCCCTTACCAAGTTTTCCTTTTTCTTTTTTCTTTTTTCCTAAAGATCCGGCACATCTCTTGTTACTGTCATTCACGAGTGTATTACACATCTTGTTACTCTTGTGCGTAAGATTTTTCCTTCCATTTGCTGGCTGCCTTTTCTACCATATATATGAAAACTACAGACTCATGTCTTAACTGACCACCTTAATGAATATTTTGAATGTGTTAATCGTGTCTAATAATTTTCAGTTTTTTTCTCTTGGCTTTTCTAGCACTGTAACACAGGTCATTTGCATAAAATGATTATTCTGTTTCCTCAAAATGATTTATTCCACTCAGGGCCAGAGATGGAAGGGAGAATCTTGAAATTTGGATCTGCAAGCAGGATGGGGTGACAGTTTAGCACTTATCCTTAGCCAAAGGTGGCCTTGGGTGGAAAGTTCTCTAAAACTGGATTTTTACTCTCCCTGCCCAAAGCTTCTAATTCTTTACCTGTAGAGGCCATGATCCCCCTGCATCTGTAGACAAGTGTGACTTGGTACACACGACAGCTCCTGCTTAGAAGTTCCTTTCTGTTACCTATCACATGAACTCTAGTAGTCTCTAAGTCCCCCTGATTCAGCCTGAGAGAATGTCCTTCTCTCCCAGCTGGAGGATGCCGATCTGCACTCCATTGCACTGTCCAGCCTCTCCTGTTTCTAGGCTGTGTCTTGGGGCAGCTAATGATGTTTCCACCCACGTGCTCCATCTACGTGAAGTTTGCTTTCTTTAAGTGGTCTGTGGGGTCCAGGACAGAGCAGGCAGAGGTGAAAGAGCAGGAGGCTTTCACAGATTCCCTCTTGGATCTTGCACTGCCCCAAACCAATAGTGAGATCTCAGCCCACAGGAAGTGTCTTGGGGACAATAATGCCCAGAGGAGTGGATACTGACAACTGACACACCGATGTTTTAAATGTTGTCTCTTTGCCTGCTGTTTCCTGCTGGTTCCCAATTCTACAGCAAGGGCTTCCTATTCATTTTTCTTTTCATTTTATATTTCTTCTACTCTCAACCAGAGGTGCTCAGGAGAATCCTTTACAAAGAGAATTGCTATTTCCATTATCCCGGAGTGGAAAAAGGAACAATAAAACCACCTGTGGATTGTGCAAATTGTGTAAAGAGCCAAACATCAAATAGCTTTTTCCTCCAGTTCTAAGAATTTGGCCAGTAGTTAAAAATAACTCTGAAAACCATTAAAGCTTCTGGGAGGAACATAGCTTCGACTTTTCCCTTTCTGCATTATGAATGGCAGTCCAAACAATTGCTTGGGGTGTTTTATTTAATTCCAGTGTTTTATCATTCTTTCATACAATTCCCATACAAGACTTTGCACAGATCTGTTCCCTGGGTCCCCTTTCTGCCTCTTTGAAGCTGATGGTCACACATTTTCCATAAGCCTCCAAGACAACCTTCTACCTGCCCCTCTCAACTTCCTCCACAAACTTTTTATTCTAATCAAAACTTCTATCAAAACTTACACATTAGCTCCAAAGAACCAGAGACAACGTAAAGTGGTAGTAGAAAAAGACTATATATAGGCTGAAATAGCAGCTCCACTCTTTTTTTTTTTTTTTTTTTTTGCTTCACAATACTATGTTAGTTTCTGTTGCACAACAAAGCGCATCAGCCATATGCATACACACGTCCCCATATCCCCTCCCTCTTGAGCCTCCCTCCCATCCTCCCTATCCCACCCCTCTAGGTCATCGTTCTTTACTATGTGACTTTGGAAAGTTACTTAAACTTTCCCAACCTCAGTTTCCCCATGTATGAAATGGGGATAATCATGTGTTCATTTTATTAATGATCTTAAAAACGAGTTCCTTTGAGTGCTAAGTGTGTGTCAAGTAATTTGCCGCACAATTTGCATGCATTATCTCATTTAATCCCCACAGTTATTTCTGATGTATTTGCAATTATCATCTCTCTTTTATAAGTGAAAGAACAGAAGCTCAGAGGAGTCCAATAACTTACTGTTTCAATTCGGGTTCCTGAAAAACACTCTGAGACTCTGAAATGTGCATGCAGGAGTTTTACTGGGGAATGCTCTCAGGAACCATCCCTATGAGGGAGCAAGGGAAGCAGGTTTGGACAGAGGGGGATCTTCGATGCGCTTGCAACAGCAACCTCAGATCACAGGACACTCCGATATGGAGATGGGCTTAATAAAGGCATGGGAGACCAGGCGTTGGTAGCCCCATATCAACCAGCCACTGGTGTGGATTTCTCCCCAGAGGGGTTGTCACTTTGGGCGTGGTAGCTTCCTTCAGTAGAAACTGAATTTCAGGGCAAAACAGAGCCATGAGCTGTTAGCAGCCGACATTGTTGGCAGCTGAATGCATGAGAACCTGGGTCCTGAAGGGAGATCTGGGTGGGGCATCACAGCATCCTCTACCCAAACATGACAGAGATGGTAAGTGGCGGAGCTAGAATTGTCATACACACCTACTTGGTACCCAAGTCCATGCTTTTATCCACTATCCTACACCACATTGAGTGAAATTAAGTGCATTAAGTGAAATAGCATATGTAAACTTCATGGACCATTGTAAGTGCTAATTACATGTTGATTTCTGGTCAATCTGGGTCCAGTGAGGAGACAGAAACCACCTTGTGATTTAAACAGGGCAATTTAATATAAAGAATTATGAAGCCATTATAAAAGAGTAACTATAAGATGTACATGAACTCTAGAAGATTCTGTAGGACTGACAGAGAATACCCAAGGAAGGACAAACTTGGAAGGGAGGGTCCCCGCCCCAAGGGGAGAAGGTGCCTGTGCATCCCACGGGTGTCAGAGAAGGTCACTGGTTTGCCCAGGCCAGAGCTGGTCTGCAGTCACTGGGAAAGCAGGAAGCAGCCCCTCCAAGGCGCAGACAGACCACCGTCGGTGGCTGGTTGTGCAGGCATGCAGCGGGATTGCGGGCGCTGGTGCAGACCGGAGGTCACGTGGTGCCCGTGTCGGACGGACCGCCGCATCAGGAGGGCCACAGGAGACACAACTCCAGAGGGGAAGGCAAGCAGAGGCAGTGGGGGCACCAGTGTGGACGGGAGGCCTGGAGTTGGTGTGGAGCGACTGGTGGCAACCACCATGCTGGGCTCCGGCTGGGAGGTGGCTGAAGGATTGCCCATTCCTGGCGTGTTCTGGGACAAAAGCATCACTGGATGGTCTCACACCCACACTGTGGTCCTCCCACTGACCTCCCACCAACACCACGACCTGCAGGGGCAGCTGCCGGAGGAGGCCGGGTAGAAGCCCTCTTCCTCCTGCAGTGCCTCTCCAGCGCCCCCTACTGAGAAAGCTTAACACTGCAAAGGAGAACCGCCTACAGGAATCATGCTCATGATCCCGTTGTCACAGAGCTTGGATTGGAAGGTGAATGTGGAGGTGAGAGGCGATGTACTGATAACTGTGCAAGGAAATTTAAAAAGCATCATCATAGGACAGTCCTCCAATAAATCAGAAACATGGTGTGATGGTCTGAATTGTGTTCCCCCAAATTAATGTGTTAAAATCCTAACCCCCAATACCTCAGAACGTGACTGTATTTGGAGATAGGGCCTTTGAAGAGGTAATTAAGTTAAAATAAGGCCCTTAAAGTGAGCCCTAATCCAATATGACTAGTGTCCTTATAAGAAGAGGAAATTTGTACACATAAAGAGACACCAGGGGTGCCCATGTGCAGAGGAAAGACCATGTGAGGACACAGTAAGAAGGTAGCTGTCTGCAAGCGAAGGACTCAGGCCTCAGAGGAAACCAACCCTGCTAGCACCTTGATCTTGGACTTCCAGCTTCTAGAACTATGAAAAATAAATTTCTGTTGTTTAAGCCACTTATTCTGTGGCATTTTGTATGGCAGCCCTAGCAAAGTAAAACACGTGGACAGACTCTATTGTTAAAACGAAAGAAAACTAAATCTAAAGCAAAAACCTGCCAACCAACCAAAATGATATCCCTTTCCAATGATTGTCCCTCCATCTACTGATAACCCACCAGCAGTGTTTGTTTGCCTTTAGAATGTAATCTAAGACAACACTTGACGGGGCCTGAAAACCTGACTGGCTTGTCTTTCCTGAGCCCAGAGTCACAGGCAGCAAGAGAAAACAGGCCCCCTGCATGCTGGACAGCAGGACCAAAGCTGTTTCTGGAACATTCGTGAGAATGGCTGGAAGATTTGCCAGTTAGGTGCTTGAAGCTAGATACTAATAGATAACAAGGCGCTGCTTCTTTTTCTCCTGGCATTTCCCCATCCTTATGTCCACAGTGTAATTGGCTGGCCTCATATCAGACCCAGGAGAAAAGGAAAGTTGCCCACTGACTTCAAACTCTCAGATAAAATTTATTACTTACAATTTTCAAGAAGTTTGATACTGTATATAAATTACGTTTTTTTACTTTGAATATTATGTTTTATTCCTAGGCAATGTCCTGTTGGTACAATGTTGTAAATCAACTATACTTCAATAAAAATAAAATAAAATAAAACAAAACAAAATAAAATAAAATAAAAATAGAAAACAATGTCCTGGAATGCTATTTTAACTTACAGAATTTGGGAAAAGAGGTTCTAAAATAATGTTCCCAGTATTTGTACCCCAAAATAGCTTTGGTCCTATTGATCCAAGGCTGAAACTGGATTTTCCTGAAGGCTCTTCACCTCCCACCCAGCCCCTTCTTCTTTCCCAGATCCTGGGTCCCTTGGATGGCACGACCAGGTCTCTGAGCTGGACTGGAGGCTTTTCTTGACTCCCCATTCCTAGGACCCCACCCAGAATCCTGACATGCGAACCTGACATGCGATGTGGCTTTGCAAGCATCCCCTATGCAAGTCGGGAGAGTTCCCAGCTCAGTGTCCTGCAGCCACCTTAGAGGCACCAGCCTCGTGGTCTGACCTCCACAACCTTGATTCCCAAGTCAGCACCTTGACCATGCAAAGCTTCCTTCATCGGCTCCATCTCGCTTTCAGCAAACGGAGACAACTGTGCCCTGGACTTTTCTCTTAAATTCATCTACGACTCACTGCTCCCTCAACGAGGGAATAATGCAGTTAAAGTGCCTGGCACATAGTAAGTGCTATATAAGTGTTAGGATTTTTTTTAAATTGAAGTATAGTTGATTTACAATGTTGTATTAGTTTCAGGTGTACAGCAAAGTGATTCAGTTATATATGTATTTATATATATATATATATATGTTCTTTTTCAGATTCCTTTCCCTTATAGGTTATTACAAAATATTGGGACTTCCCTGGTGGTCCAGTGGTTAAGACTCCGCGTTCCCAATGCAGGCGACCGGGGCTTGATCCCTGGTCAGGGAACTAGATCCCGTGTGCTGCAACTAAGACTAATAAAATATTTATTTATTATTTTAAATAAATATTTTTTAAATATTGAATATAGTTCCCATAAGTGTTAGTTAAATAAAAGTAAACTGTGCTGCACTTGAGTGAGAAACATTGCCTGGAAGTTGCTGCATCTCCAAAGACGTAAACCAGAAACACAGCCCTACCTTGGCAGAGAAAGTCACAAAAGCACCTGTGTTCCCTTATCTGTGATTTGTGACATTTTCACTTCTGGCTTCCATGCCTGGTTTGAGCTATTTTCAATAGGAAAACAAATACCAAATAGGGTAGAACTTGAAATTGAATGGAAAACCAAGTAGAAAAATTCAGATGCTACTAGACACCAAGGAGAAGACAGGCAGATTCTAGCAAGGGCACTGAAAGTAGGTTGGATTTGACAGACTAGGAGAATCCCCGACATTCCTTCCATGGAGAGCCAAAGTTCTTGTGCTTGAGTGGTTGTTCCTATGAGTCTTTCAGAAATAAAGGCCATCAGATGCTTCAAGTCTTGCCACTGTCACTTTTGCAGGAAGATTACAAACTAGAGTGGTGTTTGCTAAATCCTATTCTAGGAAAGCGTGGCAAAGAGTCAAATAAATGAGTATGTCTTCAGTGTGATTTATTCCAGATTTAGGCAGCTCCATGACTACGAGGTTGCCCAAGTGTTTACTCCCTAGAGCTAGCTATAGGGTCTCTCCCATGGTAAGGTAGTTAGAGCACCACCTCTTGAAGTCGCCGTGACATTTTTGGTCTATCCAGGGGCAAACAAATTCCTTCAGTCCCTGCTGAGAGTGAGCTCTGGGCCAGGCCTGAAGATTGGGCCTCTGCACAGAGGCAGAGGAGCAGGAGTGGGGCTCTGTGACAGAAGAGGAAGTCACTGCTCCAGGACAGCAAGACAAGGAAAGGTAGAGTGTTATCCTGGTGGTGATGGGGGAGGGGAATGAGAAGAAGAGGAAGCCAGCAAATGGAAAGATCACATTTCGGCATTTTTGACAACCTCAGCAGGAGTCGGGAGTACCTGTGATCTGGGATCACCTTAATGCAACTTAGGTCTTGAAGTTACATCTGGATCAAATCCCGGACACCTGGTCGAAACAAAAAAATCCTATCTTGGGGAAGATACCATTATCCTAGATTATTCCTTCAAATACAATGTAACACACAGAATCAAAGATAACTAAGCTGAAATATGAAGAGATAATCCAACATACACAAAAATAAATATAAGTAACAGGCAAGAAAAGAAGTCCAGAATTACCAAACAAAAAACAAACCAACTATGTTTCTGAAGATTAAAATAATCCTTTTAAATTTCATGGGGAATTAGAAAATATGAAAAGTGACACTGCAGATTTGGGAGAAATAAATTCTAGAACTGAAAATAAATTGAGAACTCGATGGGTGAGTTTGACAGCAAAAGAGTGTCACATAGTTGGTCAGCAAATGTTATTTACTAGGAACAAATACTTTTTAAACGCCTAATATGTTCCAGGCAATGTTCTAAACCCATGGGTACTCAGTAAATGTAATAAATCCCCTTTCATCATAGAACTTACAGCATAGTAGGAAAAAGAGAGAAAAAATGTGATGATGAAGGATATTTGTGCTCCCTATTACTCTCACCTGCAGAATACCAAAGCCTTATTGTGGCACCAAGGGCCTTTGCCATGGACTGAATATGTCTCCCCAAAATTAATATGTTGAAACCCAAACCCCCAAAATGATACTTAGGAGGTAGGGTTTTAGGGAAGTGATCAGGTAATGAGGGTGGAGCCCTCATGAATGGGATTAGTGCCCTTATAAAAGAGACCCAGAGATCTCTCTTGCCCTCTTTCCACCATGTGAAGACATGAGAAGTCTGCCATCTGAAAGAGAGCTCTCTCCAGAGCCTAACCATGCTGGCACCCTAATCTTGAACTTCCAGCCTCCAGACTATAAGAAATAAATTTCTGTTGTTTATAAGCCACCCAGTCTATGGTACTTACAGCAGTCCGAATGAACTAAGACAACCCTTAACATAAAGCTGATTTGGCCTAAGGCACATTCTCTGAGCAAATGACTGGGCTGCTATGGTTACAGTTTTGGAAGAAAGCTCTGGACAATATACACTATGATTATTTATCACATAATAACCATGGAACTGTGGAAAGTTTTCAAGAACACAATCTGACTAAATCATGGACAAAAGAGAAAATTTTGGATAATAAAACATGTAAAATATTCAGGAATTGGAAACATTTGCCAAAACACACAAACTCCCTTCTTTATTTAAAACTAGAAGTTAGGTATGAATCATCATGCAGATCAC
Organism: Balaenoptera ricei; assembly: GCF_028023285.1. Taxonomy (NCBI): domain Eukaryota; kingdom Metazoa; phylum Chordata; class Mammalia; order Artiodactyla; family Balaenopteridae; genus Balaenoptera; species Balaenoptera ricei. The sequence continues at coordinate 177,987,353 of NC_082640.1, read as the reverse complement.
ATAAAGAATCATGTTGCAAAAGCAGAAAGCCTTGTCCCCTGCTGGGAAAAAACTCACCATCATGGTGACAGGAGAAAGTCATTTTTTTCCTGTGAATATTTGGAGGTTGTATGATATTTCAAAAAAATTTTTCTGTGGAAGAACCAGTTTTAAAATATGAGTAATACGGTATATGACCTGGCCAGCTAAGCACAAATTCACCTAATGAATCCTAGATCCTTCCACAAACATCGTCTTGTAAAAGCATCCCTGCTCTTTTTCAGACAGGGGCTTGAGAGGATGATCTAAAGAAAGTTTAACTAGCAGACTTTGATACTTTTCACTTGAGATTATAGGAGATAATACTTTATTCCCATTTTCACTATGTATTCAATCTTGGCAGAAAATACTAAATTAATTTCATCACACTGAAAAAAAGAGAGAAGTAAGTGAACTGGAAGTAGCTCAGAAAAAACTCTCCAGAATACTGAATGAAGATATCAAAGGATGAAAGATACTAAGAGGGTTCAGTGGACATGAATAGTAACATGAGAAATTCTAAGACACACATAACTGAAATCTCCAAAAAGACAGAAAAGAGAGAATGAGCAGAAGCAAGTTTTAATAATGGCTAAGAATTTTCCAGAACTGATGAAAGACATCACTTTCAAAATTCAAGATACCTAATAAATCCCAAGGCAAATTAACGCTTTTAAAAAGAAAAGAAATTAAAACAGAGGCGCAGCATCATTTTTAACTGCAAAAAATCAAAGACAGATACTTTTTCAAGCAGCCCAGGTGGTGGGGATGCATTATCTTCAAAAGAGCAGGAGAGTGACCTCTGATGTTTCAAGGACAACTATGCAAGATCAGAAGACAATGGGAATAGATAAAGTAGGAAATGAAAATAACTGCCAATGAAGAAAGTTAGAATTCTACAACCTAAAAATATCCTTCTAGGATGAAGGTGAAATCAAATGTTTTCAGATGAGAAAAAGCTGAGAGAATTTGCCAATAGCAGACCTCACTAAGGGAAAGTCTAAAGGAAGAACATGCAGGTATACCTAAAGTTGACGCTATACAACAGTCATAACATAATTGCATAATATTTATATGGAATCTAAAATGGACAACAACAACAGCTTGTGTGTTAGGAGAGAAGTACATGAAATTAAGGTGTTCTAAAGTCCTCTTCTTATCCAGGAGGAGGGTCAACGTGCTAGTTAGCATTGTACCTTGATAAATCAAAGAATGCATGCTCACTTTGTAGGATAAGCACTAAGAGAATAATAAAAGTGTTTATCTTCCAGTGGAGCAGGGAAAAGTGAAATAATTAAAATATTAATCTTAAATAGGGCAAGAAAGGAGAGAAAAAGGACTGTTGAATAGAAAAAAAAATAGAAAGCACCTAGAAAATGGTAAATTTAAATCCTAATATAACAGTATTCCACTCAATGTAAGTAGAATAAATAAGGATGAGTCTTGGCACATGTGGGATCTGAGTCCTAAGCCCAGATGGTGATGGAGAGAGAACCGAGAATGTTTTACCAGATCTTCGGAAGTCAGCGCCTGGAGCAAGTTGATTTCACAGCTGCAGCTGGTGCCGGCTGAGGTGTACAAGGAGAGAGAATCCATGCTGAGACAGGTGCTAGGACCCGGCCAGGGCTTGGTCACAGGTAGTGGCCAGAACCTCTTGTTCGTAGAACCCCCGGTCCCAGTAACCACTAGATGGCACAAAACCCACGGTAGTGAAGAGAAAACTAGCATTGGGGCCAGACCACGTGGCAGCTAAAAATGAATCATCAGGTTAGTAAAAGAGACATGACCAGGGAAGGTGGAAGAAAATAGAAACCAGAGTCCATAGAACCAGTCAGAAAAATAGACAGCATGTAAAAGGAAACTGAAAGACTTATGAATTAGACTGGAACTACAGTGAACATTTCAAATGAGAGAGGAGATGTTGTGAATGTCATTTAATGAACATCAAATTAGGGTGATCACAAAATGAGACTAATGGCTGACTTCATTAGTACGTGGAAACCCGCCTGGAAGGCTTAGCACTGGGTGATGGTGATAGTTTCTGTGATGGTAATGATGAGGAAGACGAGGATAAAATATACCCAAATATGTCCTCTATACTGGACATTCATTTTGACAAACCCACAAGGTGTATAACAATAACGCTCAGTATGTAAAAAGTGCTTTATTATCCTTGAAATGCTGCCAGCTGTTCTATCATTATCTGCCTTGATCACCCAGAGCATCATTCTCGCTCAGTTATAGAAAAGGAAACAGGCTCAGAGTAGGGAAGTGACATGCTTGAAGCCACTCAGGAAACCCACACTGTGATTCATGTCTTTTCATGTCATTCTATTTCTTTCTGTCGCAGAAGGGACTGCATATATTATATCAGAAGACTCATCATTGTTATGATGTCAATTCCACCAAGTTGATTTATAGAATCAATGCAATTGCAAAAAAAAATGCCACCATGCTTTAATGAATAAACTGAAACGCTTATTCTAAAATTCATATGGAAAAGCATAAGAACTTGGATAGATAAAACAACTTTGAAAAAAAAAGAACAAAGTTGGAAAGCTTCTATTACCTGATTTCAAGACATTGTAAAACTACAATGTGGTGTGGGCACAGAGCACAAATATAAACAAATAGATCAAAGGAGCAGAATAGAAAGTATAGTAATAGACCCACAAACATAAGCTCAATTGAGTTTTGACAAAATTACAAATGGCAAGTCGATGGTCAAAAGGATTTTTTTTCAAGTAATGGTGCTGAAACAATTTGACAAAAATAAACCTTTGATCTATATCTACACTTTATACAAAAATTAACTCAAATGTATTATAGAATTAAATCTAAAACTTTAAACCACTAACTTCCAAGAGAAAACATAGAAAAACTTTGTACCCTTGGATTAGGTAAAAATTTTTTTGATACGACCCCAAAAGCACAGTCCATAAGAGAATAAATGAATTCAATGGAAGTTCATCAAAATTAAGAACTTCTCTCCTTGAACAATACTGTTAACAGAATGAAAGACAAGATGCCATTTGGGGAAAATATTTATAAATCACATATCTATAAAGGACTTTTCTCCTGAACATATAAGAACTCTCAACACTGAAAAATGAGAAAACAAAACAAAACAAAAATCTCAATTAAAAATATGGGCAAAAGAATTTGAACAGGCATTTCACCAAAGAAGATACACAGATGCTGAATGAAAGAAATCAGACAAAAAAGAGTACATCATGTACAATTCCATTTATAAAAATCCTAGCAGATGCAAATTAATCTGTAGTGATGGAGGGCAAGTCAGTTACTACCTGGGCATGTAGAAGACAGGGATGGGGGCTTCCCTGGTGGCGCAGTGGCTGAGAATCTGCCTGCCAATGCAGGGCACACGGGTTCGAGCCCTGGTCTGGGATGATCCCACATGCCACGGAGCAGCTAGGCCCGTGAGCCACAATTACTGAGCCTGCGCATCTGGAGCCTGTGCTCCGCAACAAGAGAGGCCACGACAGTGAGAGGCCTGCACACCGCGATGAAGAGTGGCCCCCGCTTGCCGCAACTAGAGAAAGCCCTCGCACAGAAGCGAAGACCCAACACAGCCATAAATAAATAAATAAATAAATTTAAAAAAAAAAAAAAAAAAAGAAGACAGGGATGGAAGGGGAGTTACACCAGGACCATTAGGGGGGTGGGTTATGTTCATATTTATTGATTGTGGTTATGATTTCATGAGTGTATACACATGAAATTGTATACTTTCAAGATATACAGCTACTATATGTCCATTTTACCTCAATAAATCTGTTTAAAAAGAAATGGAATATGACCAGCACTCCAGATACTCCCACCCCACCCCATTGTGCTCCATTCAAATCATTAATTCTCCCTCAAAGCTGACAAGCATCCTGACTTCTAAGCACAGATTACTTAGACCAGCTTTGAACATTACATAAATGGAATAACACAATACATAACATTTTGTGTCAAGCTTCTTTCACTCAATATTATATATGTGAGATTCACCTATGGTATCATAGGTCTGACAAAGTTAACTGCCTACTAAGACAAAACCACAACACTTCTCAGAGAACTATAACAAAATCCAATGTCTTCACACCATAACATTCACAATGTCTGGGATACAATCCAAAATTACTCAAAACACAAAGAGCCAATGACTTTAAAGCAGCTAGTATAATGATGCTCACTGAGGAAAATGACAATTGGAATGAAAAATAGGAAATTTCAGGAAAGAGAGAGAGAGTAAGAAGTAACAAAATGAAAATTTTTGTACTGAAAAATGCACTATCTAAAATTAAAATTCACCAAATGACCTTAATAGCAGAACGGAAATGACAGAGGAATAAGCCATATATAACTTGAAAATAAATATATCAGTAAAAATTATCCAATCTGATGAAGAGAAAGAAAAGAGATTTTTAAAATGATCAGAGTCTTAAGAACCTTTGTTACAATATCAAAAGATTTAAGATATCAAAAATTAGAGTACCAGAAGCATGAGAAAGAGAGAGAATAGAACAGAAAATATATAGTGGCCCAAATTTCCAAAATTTGGTGGAAGTCATGAATGTACAGAGTCAAGAATCTCCATGAACTTCAAATGGGATGAGTAAGAATCAAAAATAAATAAATCATGCCTAGGCACATAACAGTCCAACTGCTGAAGAGCAAAATTAGAGAGAAAACCTTGAAAGTGGCCAGAAACAAAATGATACATCATAACAATATGAATTTTCACAGACATCTCATCAGAACCAGGGAGGCAAGAAGACAGTGGAAAGAATTTTAAGACAACCTTTAAAAGAAAAGGATCGTTGACCCAGAATTGTAGATAGAGAGAAAACACCCTTCAAGAATAAAGGCAAAATGATGAAATTTGCAGATAAAGAAAAACTAAAAGAGTTCATTGCCACCAGAAACTACAGGGAATTCTTCAGGATGATACCCGAGGGAAACTGGATCTTCAGGAACAAATCTTCTAAACTTGTAAATAAATAGGTAACAGAAGAACTTATTTTTTCCTCTGAATTTCTTCAAAATAGCTATGCCTATTTAAAGCTAAAATTCTAACATTTTCTTGTAGGGGTTAGTGTAGGTAGAATATAATGGATGACATATAATGACTATATTACAATGACTATAACAGCGTGATGTGTGTGAGGATGAGGGGGAATGGACCTATTCAAGGGCAAAGTTTCTGCATTTTTACTTGAATTTGTGCAATATTAACTCTGAGCCAAAAGCCCCAGCCAACCTGGCAACCCTTGATCCAAATTTCTGTATTGTCCATGGAGTGAAACCATCACTCCTTGGGCTGTTTCCTGCATAATAATTTGGAAAATAGTGTTGGGGAGAAAACTGGAGTGACTGTGGGCTCGTGTCGTTTGCCTCCCATCTCTTAGGGTTATAAAGATTGTAGTCCTGCAGTGATTAGTTGCTTCTTTTCCTACATAAATGTTTATCGTGCTTTTGTTATGGGGGGAAGGGTAAATGTAATGCCAGCTCCTCCATCACGGTCAGAACCAGAAGTCCTGCCAACAAGGCTGCTGACGCTGAGAATTTTGGACTTGATTCTTTCGACTAAATGAAATCATTGGAGATTTGAAGTGGTGGGGTGACAGTGGTAGTGGTAAATGAGCAGTACTCATTCTCGAAAGATCTCTGACCTCAGGGTGGGGGATGGATTGAAAGGAAGGTTAAGTGGGAGGCAGGGAGACCACAACCACCATAGTTACCATGTGTTAAGAGTTGACAATTTGCGCCCCGCTAGATGTTTTACCTGCACGATCTCCTGGTTAACCCTCACACAACCCTAAGAGGTAAGTATTATTGTCATCTCATTTTCCCAAGGAGAAAAATGAGGTCCAGGGAGGTTTCAAAACTCAACAAGATCTCCGAGTTTGTTAGTGTTTGGAGCTGAGACTTGAACTCATTTCTGACTCAGAAGAGTTCCTGCGTTGATCTCTATTGGAAAGCTTTTGTCACCATCCAAATGAAACGGGTGACCAAGGGTAGGTGCAGGCTGTCTCTCAGGCCCTTTCCTTGTCTTATCCAGATACCTTGGTCCCTGCCCAGCCAAATTCCTGCAATATTTCCTCTGTTTCCCTCATCCCTCCAGCAGGGGATGCTCTTCCATGTAGGCAAAGTGGGAGTAACCACTAAAGACTCACCCAATTCTACACTGAAGTCCAGTCTGGGGAAGCACCCTGCTAAGATTATCCATGGAACGAGTGTCAGAGCTCAACTGGGATGCTTGTTTTCTGACTCCAGACCCAGTTCCTCCCCAGTTTGGCCTGTGCAGAAGTCAAATGGATGTCGGAGAATGACTCTGGAATATTGTAAACATAATCACCCTGATTCATAACATTGATGACACCATGCTGACTGCATCCAATGAGCAGGAAATAGCAAGTATTTTAGCTGCCTTAGTAATACATATGCATACTACAGGCAGTCAGAGGCCTGCCACCACATAGGAGCCTCTGGGCACTCAGTGGTCTGGCCCATGTCACGATACCCTCTCCAAGGCAAAGACAAGTTGCTGCACCCTGAACCGCCTACCATGAAAAAGAAGGCCCAGCGCTTGTTAGGCTTTTTTTGGTGAGTTTAAAGAAATCCATATTGGAGTATGGGGTTCACAATGTGTACTGCTATTCTCTGCTTTTCGTCTCTCCAACAAGTATCTCCCACCATATTCCCACTTGCAATTATGCTCCAGCCACAAAAGTTTTCCTGTAAGTCCTGGCGTAACCTCTGTCCTGCCTCAGGGCCTTTACACTTGCTACTCTGTCCTTTGCTTATTTCACCTTCAGTCTTTATCCCATAGGTATTGACTCGATTTCACTGTTTCATAAATGATTCCCTGAACACCTGACCAAAAGTGGATTCCCATACACACCCTTACTGTCCATTTTAGTCCCTTGTTAATTTCCTTCATGACTTAACATTTATCTTATCTGTTTATCTTTCTTACATATTTTTTAACTACTGGTTCATTGTCACTCCAACACTCCTCCTTTTTAAATTCTTGACAATTTCAATATCTGCATAAGCTGAACTTTCCAGTCCCTGGACCTTCTCTTCTCCTACAATGATGTTTCCCTCCCTTCTGTCTAAGACACACACTCCCATGGCCATGCTCTTCATCTCGTATTTACCAATGACTGTGTGATCTTCATTATAATCACTCAACTAACACACTCCTTTCTCTCTTTGCCATACTAGCAAAATCAAATCCTGCCCTTCGTCTACTTCTTGTGTGCAGCTGTACAACTGAAGGAGATGGAAAAAAACACACATGGCCATAGTGACTGGCCATTCCTCCACTTTACACTCTATAAACACAAGGGACCCTTAACACCACTCAGAAATTACACTATGTATCTCTAATCCATTCTTTCCCATTTCCTGTGACTATTTCATACTTTCACCTCTCTCCTAAGATTTCTAAAACAATCTCCTCATTGTGGTTCTAGGCTGATGACTTTATTTCTTGCTGCATTGAGAAAATTGAAACAATCAAAAGAGAACTTCTACAAGATTCCAGCTCAACACTCTTCTACTTTCTTACAAATATGTCCTTAAACTCTTCCTTCCCCATAGTATAACTGTGGATGAAGTATCCACGCTCCCAGCCAAGGCCAACACCTCTACTTGTGTACCAGACCCACCTCCTTCACCAATCCAAGGACCACGCTCCAGCAATTCTCTCCTCTCACTCCTGCGCCATCAATGTTTCCCTCTCCACTTGATCATGCCCCTCGGCTAACAAACATGACATCTTCCTGCCAAGCTCTGCAGCAGGTACCCTGGGATGCACAAAGGTGAATAAGCAGGTTCCTGAAGTCATCCTTTCCCTTATGTAATGATAATGTGGTTTGTGATATGAGACAAAGGGAATCTCTGTTCTCTCCGTGGGGTGATGGGAGGTGGAGTTAGGACCTCAATGTGCGGAACACAACATTGGAACACACAAGACATACTAGAAAGGTTTTGAGTAATTTCACTCTGGTCTCTCCTGGCCATCATTCCCTCAGAAAATGGAGGCGCCTTGTAGGGAGAGTGAGCCTGCTCAGCTAAATAGGGAACCAATCTCATCCCATGGGGAAGGGGTTGGCATCCAGGGACCCAGGGTGCAAACACACAGAACAGGGACCCGAGGTCCCTGGAAGAGGTGGGGCTAATGTTGGTAATCTGCTAAGGGATTGGTATCTCATCTAGTCCCTGAACTCAGGTTACTCATAAAACAACTCAGAATGAAACTACTAAGATTTCAGAGACTGGTGTGATCTCTTCTAGATGAGGAAACACGAAAGAGGTAGCATTAGACCAGGACATGAGAGCATGCCAAAGAGGCATCACCATAACTTAAAGCAGAGAAGAGAGGCATTGATTCTCACTAGGGGGTTCATAGCTTCCAGGAACAATGTGCCAATCACCTAGCTCACTGCCAACGGAAAGATAGAAGGTCAGCCACTGAGTAGGGATCTTTGGAATTCCAGCCATTCCTCAGGGCAGGACTTGGAGTCAAACACTGTTTGCAGTTACTTCATGACAGTTGTTACCCAGAGTCATTGAGTAAGGTCCCTGGCTGCTGGGATCTAAGCACTGCAGTGCTCTTCAAGCCTCACTTGTGTTTGAGACATAGATTTTGCTGGTCGACATTGAGAAGTCTGTCTTGGTTATTTATCAACCAGTGCAGCTCAGTTCCAGCCATGATGTGTTTTCTGTGCACATCTACAAACTGAGTTACTTAACCGCCACGGCTCAGACTGCAACTGGGAGGCTAATACCTTCAGGAAGATTCAGCCAAGGGTCGTCACTGCTAGAAAGCAGTGTCCACTGTTCACAAGCAGATGTCCAGATGTGGATGTCGGTTTGCAAGGCTCTGACTTGGTACTTGTAAAATAGTTGAGAAAACTGATGGAGCAATGGCAGCTACGTAACTTAGAGTGTTTCTCAAGAGTCAGCTTGGGCCAATGATTAACATACTATGACGTACACATAAGAACTGTGTAGGGGTGAGCTGATGAATGTCAGTGGCCTTGTTCACAGGAATAGGGAAGGCAGAAAGGAAGAAGAGTTGTCACGGAGGGAGATGGAAGTTCGACAGATTGGAGCATAAATCAGGAATCAATCATTTGACATTTGAGCCAGCCCTCACTTCACTTTTCCAGACATATCACCTACATTAGCTGTTCCCAAATATTTGTTCATGGTCCAGACACTTTGCAATCAGCCTCACTTGGGGAGTTGTTAAAATAGATCCTATACAACTTTTATAGAGGCCATCTAACCCCAAGTGTGATGTGCCTGAGATTCTATGGAAAAAGAATTAATTACCTAAGAAGCCATCACACAGGAAAATAGAACCATCTCACCTGCAGGTACAATAATTTTGAGAGGTTTTATCTTAAAATGTAAAAGTTGAAATCATACGTCCATGAATGAATTAATAAGGCTTAGGGTCTAGTCTTACATCAAACATAAGGAATCATTATTCCTATTTTTGGTTTGCTGAAAGCCAAAGTGATAACCCTGACAACTTCCAGGTAAATAAGAGGTTTATTATTTTAATTAAAATGACATTTTTAATAACAGGAATTCTATAGTGACAAGAAGAACCAAGCTGTAGCATGAGGTGGCTTCAGAAAATTATCAATGTCATACTGTATTAGTCAGAATAGATTAGGTTACGCTTTAGCAACAAACAACCTCCACAATTGCAGTGACTTAATGACAAAATTTCTCTCTCATGTAAGTTGGTTACAGGTTTATCTATACATTCACATATATTCCATTTTCTTTATCATTTACCTGTCAACACTCACTTAGGTTGTTTCCATATCTTGGTTATTGTGCATACTGCTGTAATGGACATGGGAGCACAGATATCCTTTTGAGATACTGATTTCATTTCCTTAGAAATGCACTCAACAGTGGAATTGCTGGATCATATGGTAGCTCTATTTTTAGTTTTTGGAGGAACCTCCATACTGTTTTCCAAAGTGGCCACACCAATTTACATTTCTACCAACAGTGCATGAGCATTCCCTTTTCTCCACACCGTCACCAACATTTATGTCTTATCTTTTTGACGATAGCCATTTAACAGGTGTGAAGTAATATCTCATTGTGGTGTTGATTTGCATTCCCTGATGATTAGTTATGTTGAGCGTCTTTTCATGCACCTGTTGGCCATCAGTATGTCTTCCTTGGAAAAATGTCTCTTCAGGTCCTTTGCCCATAAAGTGGCCCAGCCTTATAAATGCTGCTCAGTTCATGTCTGTGATGCACGTGTTCCTCCAGTTGCCAGCAGGAAAGGATGTAAAGTCAGCCATTAGCTAGACCTAGGAAGCAGAGGAATTCTGGAATTGGCTCTTACCACTTGCTAAACTTCTTGACATCAAGACCAGACATAGCGCATCTAGGAGGACAATATGTCACTGCTCCTTTTCTTCCATTACACACTTCCTTGCTGCCCATATTGAGCAGCCAGCCTTCTCCCCTAGTTACAAATGCAGAGTAGACGTAATTTCCAAGGTGCTTAGAATGTCAGGCACTAAACTCCTGTGCATATGTGTGTGTGTATGAATGTGTGTACCCACACACCAAGTATATTAAACTTACCTTAATGACTCACAGCCCATCACAGGATGCGACTAACCCAAAAAACTAAAGGGACATGGAGATTTCAAATGATCATGTGTGCACAACTAATATGCTAAAGCCCATCAGTACACTTTAAAAGGGTGAAATAATAATAATTTCAAATAAATCATAAGATCAAGTTGGTGTTCCTAGCATCCATGGGAAAATTCATCTGGAAAGATACACTGAGAGATTCGCTGCTCAGACTGATTGCAGCGTGGTAGACAAAATCAAGATAATCAGCTCGTTTCTGGCTAGGGCCTTTAAGGAGCAAAGGAAAGAAGTTGGAGCAAAACAGAAAATTTTAGGCTGTGGAATAAAGGTATTTTACTCAGCAACTTCCTCAGATTAAAGGCTTTATAGTTCCAGGGCTCTGAGAGATCCAACGCATTAGAATCCTAATGACTCCCAGACGTATAGTTCTGTCCTGATGTGATGGTTTAATACACTGAACTTAAAGTTGCAGGGGAAAATACCAAGAGCACTTTTTGTTGATTCATTCATGAGTTCAGGCATGCAGGAACTCACACTAAATCTGCAGTCATGACTTAGAAAATCACACCTGGAGACTTATTTCAGAACTGCCCTGAACTCAGGAGAATGGCAAATCCTCAAGAATTACCAAAGTGTTGGGTAGAAAACAAGTCACAGTTTCAGAAGAGTTTATGCATGAAAATTAAAGCTTATAAATACGTTCATCAATTATTTCTCCAATGGCTGTGATAGATGTGCCAGGCACTGGGCTAGAGGCTGGGTGTGGCCAAGATGTTAACAGTCACACGTATCTACAGCTTCCTCTTCATTTCCCAGCTTCCCTTGCAGTAACGTGTGGATCATGTGGCCAATGGGCAGTGAGCAGAGTGAAGTGTGTGGCTTCCAGGCCAATGGAGTTAGGAGCTAGTGTGCCTGCTCTCTCTTTCCCTGCCCCTTGGAGGCCATGTTTCCAGAAGGTGTAACTATGATATGGAGAAGGGTCCCTAATCACTAGTGTTAGTGATCTTGGCTGGGGACTCAGGACAGAACAATCCAGAGCTGGTCTTTGCCTTTGGAGGCTACACTCTAGTGGGAATGGTGCTCTCAGTTTTTGCAACTGCCTTTAGAATTCAGACCTCAGATTGTGCCAAAATTATTAAACTGAGTTTTAAGTGCAGGGTATGGTACTGAAAACAAATTATGCCTGATTACATTGGCATTTAAGAGTTTAATTCCACGAGTACAATCATGCAATAAATATTTTTTGAACTCTTACAATGTACTAGTTATTGTTCTAGGGGATACAGCAATGGGCAGACCAATGTGTCATGTTTATAAAACACTTATAGCCCAGTGAGAGAGACAGACGTAAACAAATGAACAAATATATATATTACAATTAACAAATAAAATACATAATGTAAATATAGATATACAGTATAATGTCAGGTAGTGATAAGTGCCATGAAGACAAACAAAGCAGGTCAAGGACATTGTGTCATAATTAGGAGGGCTGATATTTCAGATGGGGTAGCCAAGGAAAGCATTCTCTGTGAAGGCCCATTTGAGACATGACTTCAATGCAATGTAGGGCCATCCATGAGGACACCCACGGGGAGAATATTCTAGGGAAAGGGGCCAAAAAGGGAAAGTACCAAAGCCATTCTGGCAAGTCAGGCTCTGTGCCCAAACTCTGGGAAATGGCAGATCCACCAATTGCAAGGAAAACTTGTGGTTGGGCTTAGATGGGCCAACTCACATTTCTGGAAAATAATTTAGGCTCCCAAATCTATATTCCCAATGATTTGACTGACCTTATACTTTGGATTTAAGCTGTGTCCATGCATTTTTGAGCAAATAGAACTTATTAAAGTCACATGTTGCATTGTTCCTGTTAATATCCATGTGGGTTTCCAGTGATGTCACTTACTCTTTGATGCACCAGCTCTAGATTTCTGCAGCTTTACATTGCTTTCCCTGCCTAACCCCTGGGTACCCAAATAGATCCAATGGATCTGTTAAAGCCCAGAAAAAATATTGTAAAATTTTATGAATATTTTTATCTCCTCCTTAAAATGTCTATTTTTATTTGTTTCATTAAGGCAAATAATGCATCAGGGCAGTCATACATGTATATAATTTATAAATAAATGAAGAAACATATTTTGGAGGTACTACTTTTTCATTTTACTAATAGAGATGCATCAGCCCATTAGGCTTATTCAAGCCTTTGTCACATATGTCTTTGTGAGTCATGGCTTCCCACAGTTTGGGAGAACAGCTCCAACCTGCCTAGTTGACCAGATGGCCAATACAATTAGATATGACAAAAAATCTGAACAAGGATCTTGATGGGTGCTGATTTTGCATTTTGAAGATGTTCTTTACATGCAAAAATACTGGATTTCCCAGAGTCATTCCTTATTAATGAGGCTAACAATAATCCGAAGGAGGTCTCCAATCTCTGATTAGAAGGAACATATGTGGTGCAAACTGCAAGAGGACAAGTGGACGACAAACACAGACCTTACAACCTCTCCAGGCACCAGGGTCAAAGCCAAAATATGACATGGCCATAGTGTGCATAATATATACATTGTAACGTACAAACAGAGAAGGAGGAACGCTGCTGGTGTTCCAGGGCAGAACTGGGCAAGTCGCTTAAATTATCTGAGTTTCGGTTGCTCATCTGCATAGTGAGATGATAACGGGCAGTGACTATTTCACAGGGCTGTTGTGAGGCTGCCAGAGGCAATATCCACAAAGACTGTGATCTACACATTGTATGGGAAGAAAATTGCCACTGCATTCATTAAGGAGCTTCTATACGCTTGGGCTGTACACCGGCATCTCATTCAGAGGTCCCCCAAACAATCTAAAGTAGACACGATCACTATTTCATTGCTGGGCTCACAGAGATTAAGTAATTTTCATAAGGTCCCACAGTTAGTGAACAGTTGACTAGAATTGAACCCTGTACCATCTGACTCCGCATGGAAGCCTTTCCACTCCATCAGGCAGACGTCCAAGAGGTAGGGCATTTGGAAGAAAGCCATAGTAGTAAAAGATGTCCTGGGGCAATCTCGTTTTTCAAAGACCCTGCAAGAAACTGTCACCTATGTGAATACAGCATCCTTCTGTTTGGTTGTTAAATTAAAAAGAATCAAAGATGTATTTTTTTTCATAGAAGCCACCCATTCTTGTTGTGAAAACATCAACACACAGGAATATGCAGAAAGAGGAAGTAAAAGTCACCCCAGCTGGTAAGTGTGCATCATTCCGGGATAATCCGGAGTTTATCTCCTTCCAGAGCCCTCTATGCATATTCTTTAGTTGCTACATATATAGGTTCTTCCTCTACGGTGTATTGCGAATGACATTATTCTCTTATTTCCTTATGTTCAAACCAAACCAAAAGACCAAGAGGGAAGAGAAGGGGAATCAATATTTATTGAGTGTCCACGACATGCCAGCCCTTTACATATATTCACTGATTTTTACCCTAACAGTCACCCTACGACCTTGGAACCAAAATCTCCATTTACAGATAAAGACAGTGAAGCCATGAGGGGTTAAGTAACTTGTCCACAGTGAGCTGAAGCCAGCTCTGACTGTCCCCAAATCCCACCTTCTTGCCAAAGTCCACACTGACCCAAGCAGTGTCAGGACCACCATTTTTCCAGAGCTCTGCGTACAAGAAAGGGGAGCCCCAAGTCCCATGTGGGGATGGGGATAACATGTCTGCATGTGTGTGCACGTGTGTGCGCGTGTGTGCGCGCATGCATGTGTGTGCGCGTGCATGCACAAAGTGTTTGCCTTCGACCCCTTGAACGGCGCCAGCCTCCCTGATGAGCCTGAAGCTCCAGCCCACGGGAGGAGGCCACGCTGCCCTGAGTCCCTTCCCCTCAATTTCCAGCGCCAGAAGCTGAGTCACTTACACAGCCTCCCCCACCTGCTTCCCTTTTACCCCCTGGAGGCCAGAGGTGGAGGACAAGGGCAGAGGAAGGCCCGGAAAACACACGTCCTCACTGTTTGCGCTGTGCAGACCCTCTTCCCAGGAGGCAGTGTTGACCTAGCTGTGTTTACCTTACTTGCCCAACACTCTGTAAGGTGGACGGTTGAATACGAGGCCCCAAAGCCTGTGTAAGTAGAATGGAAATCATTGATTTTGCCGAAATTCTGGAGGCAACTGTGCTTTTGTTCCCAGTCGTTTCACTGAATTATTTCATTTCTAGTTGCCTGCTGTGAAAATCACCACGGCACAGCTCCAAGGATGAAAAAAAAAAGGGAAATCATATTTATTGAACCAGACTTCTCATGATTGGTATCTCAGGTAATCAATCCTCCCTGGAACCCCGTGGTGGGGAAATTATCATCCCCATTCCACAGAGTAGATGAAACCAGTAAATGGATCCAGGTTCTCAGCTCCTAAAGGCAAGTTTGGGATTTGAACTGCTTCTCTGCTCCAAACCTGGAAGCCTTTTGGACATCAGGAAGGGGAAGGTGGAGGGGAGAGAGGGCAGTTCCTTACAAAGTTCCACGTAGAAGATCCTATCACTAGCCATTCCACCCGAGAGAAATGAAAACATGTTCACACAAAGACGTGCACGTGAATGCACATAGGAGCCTGATTCCTAATAGTCAACCTCAGAAACAACCCAGGCACCTCTCCACAGATACACTGATTGTGGTCCATCCCCACGACGGAATTGTACTCAGCAAGAAACACGAGCAAATTGCTGACAGAAGCAACGACTTGTATGAATTTCAAAAACATGCTGCTGAACAAAAGACACAAAAAATGTACAGAATGTATTCTCCCATTTACATGCCCTTCTAGAAGAGGCTAGACTAATCTATGGAGACCAACACCCAAACAGAAGTTACCTTCAGGGGGAGATGGGGAGGTAAATGGAAAGGAACTTCCTGGACTGAGGGATTTGTTCCTTACATGCTGATCCGAGTGGTGGTTACACAGAGGTACACAACTGTAAACACGTATTGTGCCGTACATTCAGGATTTATGGTTTTACTGCATGTGAATAACACCTTGGTGAAAATAAATACATAAAAAGTAAGGGAAGCGAGCACGGCATGTATCAAGGTGGTAGCAATTGAGAAGAGGGTTCAAGAAAGAGGTTTTATCAATTCAGTCTATTTATTCTCTCCAAGCCTCACCTGCAGAGTGGATATAACAAGATCTTTATTGCAGAGCCGATGGGAAGATGAGAGTCTGTGTACACAGTGTGCGGTACCCAGTAGGCAAGCAGAGAATGGGGAGCTTTTGCTGGGATTATGCTGTGAGCAGCTGGGGCAGGGAATGGCAGGGTCAGCTCCTGGGCAGGTGGGCCAAGAAGAGAGGCCCCCGCACATGCCAGGCTGAGCCTCAGGGAAAATGGAAGGAGGGGACAGCGGGCATGACGCGATCCCCTTCCCTGGGTGGCATTTCACCGTTACAGCTCAGCCTCCGCTCTGCTGACCTCCCATGAACCATTCCCCTTTTCTCGTGGGGCAGAGGAGGAAGCAGATGCGGAAGCCGCTCTGGGTGATGGGGGAGGTCAGGCGTGGCAAGCAGGACAACCAGGCTCTACATCCAGGCTGTAAGGGGCAACCGGCCACCCCTCTCCCCTCGGCCTTCCCATGGCGGGGGCACGTGGGAAGGTCCTCAGATGATGACTTCTGAGTGGCCTCAAATAGACAAAACAGCTGCTTGTTTTTTAATCTAAGAAGTTGCATGCCCCATGCAAATTTTTAGCATCCTGAAGGTTTTCACATTTTCACCCCAACAAGGCACCTTAACCATCTGATGATAAAACAAAAACAAAAACAAAAACGCTCCATTTCTATTCTCCTTCATTTATTTTAACTCAGTTCATCAAGCACCCTGTGAGCACCCATTTTGCGCTCAGTCCAGAGTCAGAGTGATGGAAAGACCAGGGCCTTGGCCTCAGTTAACCGCAGTCTGGTGGTAGAGCTGAGCCGCGGGGTTTGTGCCTTGCCCTGAAGTCACACAGCCTGGTTCGAATCTCCCCTCCACCACTCCCCAGCTCTGTGATCTGGGGCTAGTTGCTTGACGTCTATGAGCCTCAGTTTCCCCATCTGTAAAATGGGGGTAACAAAAGTACCCACCTCATTAGGCATATTGTGAGGATAAGAAGAGTTCATCTCTCTGAAATGCTTAGGATGGTGTCTGGCACGCACGACCTGCCCGGTAAGTGTCAGCTATTATGATAAACGTTATAAAGGAGGTGGATGAAGCACTGTGGAAGCAGCAAGAAGGGACACCAGGATATGAAGGTGGGGGATCAGGAAGGCTTATCGATGAGTCTGTCCTGGACCCGGATGCAGAGGGACACACAGTGTCAGCCATGCAAGGAGGCAGAGAAAGGTGCTTCCCTCGCGAGATGGAGAGCAGCCTGGCAGACGCTGGCAGCCTAGGAGGCAATGCCGGGCCAGTGACAATGTGACAGTGAGATGGAGGTGTGAGCGTGACTGGGGTCTTGGTCAGGGATCAGCATGTTTGTTCTGGGAAAGCCGGACAGTAAATATTTTAGGCTTTGAAGGCCGTACAGTTTTTGTCACAACTACTCAACTCTGCCCCCGGAGCAGGAAAGCAGCCTTGGACAATGAACGAACGGGCGTGGCTATGTCCCAGTAAAACATAATATGTGGATGCTGAGAACTGAATTTCATATCATTTTTTGTGTGTGTTACAAAATATGATGCTTCTTTTGATTTTTTTTTCTCAAGCTTTGAAACACATAGAAGCCATTCTTGGCTTGCTGGCCATACAAAAGCAAGTAGCAGGCCAGATGGGCCTGTGGGCCATTGTTTGTCTACCCCTATGGAGGGGAGGCTGGGATGAGCCCAGGGAAATGAGATGGGCCGGGCGGTGGAAGCTACAGCACCAAGAAGCCAGTGTCGGGGCTCAAGCTGTGGTCCGCAGTACCAGGAAAGGGGAGGGGGACAGAGGGTGACTAGATGGATGGAGAGTTAGGGTTTGCTGGGTGGGCACAAAGGAAAAGCAAAGGGAGTTGAAGGTTGTATGAGTGTCCTGTTGCTGTTGTAACAAATTACCGCAACTTACTTGCCTAAAACGACACAGATTTATTATCTTACAGTCCTGGAGGTCAGAAATCTAAAATCAAGGTGGAAGCAGGGCTAAATTCCTTCTGGAGGCTCTGGAAGAAAATTCCTTCCCTTGCTTTCTCCAGCTTCTAGAGGCCACCTGCATCTCTGGATCCGAGGCCCCTTCCTCATGTCACCCCAACCTCTCTTTCCATTGTCACGACTCCTTCTCTGACTCCGACCCTTCTGCCCCTCTTTTATAAGGACCCTTGTGATTATATTAGGCTCACCTGGATAATCCAGGATAATTTCCCATCTCAAGATCCTTAATCTTAGTCACATCTGCAACATCCCTTTTGCCATGTAAGGTGACACATTCACAGGTCCTGGGAATTAGGACATGGGCATCTCTGGGGACACTATTCTACTGATGACAAAGGTATTGACAGAAATGGACCAAAGAGATGGACCATGAGGTTTAAGCAGATGACACCACACCACCTCCATGTGTCCACAGTGGCAGTCCATTAGGGTCAGGGACAGAGGGAAAGGGGCAACCAAGAGGGGGCCGTAGATGAAGAGTTGATAAACGAGTCCTCCAACCTGACATCGAAGGTCAAGGTGGGTCACGTGTGGGTGGAGAGGAGTGAAGGAGGTTGTGGGAGATGAGAAGGGCCGGAAGGGAGGGGCCAGGGGCTCCGGGTGCCATCCGCAAGGATGGTGAGTGATGCAGAACAGACCAGGCTGGGCCCAGATGCCCTTCTCCTGTGATGTAGGATGTGACCCATGAGCCTGTGGATGTCAGGGATAAGGCTGGGGGAAGGTGGGACTGTCCAGGGAGGTGGCTACATCATTGCTGGGGGCAGAAAGGTTTGGAGGCAGTGATGGGGCCAGAAGAATTGGATCTTCTTGTGGCAGGTGTGTTGGAGAATAAAGAGCCCCTACTGGAAAGGGGGATTTAACTGTGTGACGTTCTTTGCCTTGAGCAGAGAAAGCCAATGTTAGTTAGTCAGAAAGGGAGGATGACTTTTCTTTTATAACAGCTTTATGGAGCTTTTTGGAATATACCATGCAATTCACCCATGTAAAGTATCCAATTCAATAGCTTTTAGTGTATTCACAGATTATGTGTAGCCATGACCACAGTTGATTTGAGAGAATTTTCATCACCTTGGGAAGACTACCCATTAGCACTCACTCCCCATTCTCCTCTTTCTCCAGCCCTAGGCAACCTCTAATCTACTTTCCATTATCTATGGATTTGCCTGTTCTGGACTTTTCATACAGGTGGAATCATACAATATGTGGCCTTCTGGTTTGGAGTCTTTCACTTAGCATGTTTTCAAAGTTTATTCATGTTGTAGCAGGTATCAGTACTTTATTCCTTTTTTTTTAAATAAATTTATTTATTTAAAAAAAAAAAAAAAAAAAAAAGAGCCCCTACTGGAGAGGACTTTCAGGGAAGCAAGGTCTCTTGGGAAGCTGGGTCTCAGCTACCTGATTAGTACACGGGAGGAGGGGAGACTGTGAGGTGAGATGATGGGGGCCTGAGCCCCAGAGCTGAGATGGGGTAGAAAAGAGGAAAAAAAGAAAGATGCTGTGAAATCCCCCTGTGTTCCGGGGCCTGCCAGCTGGCTGTGAATCTGTCTTTGGAGTCTTTGCTGCTTCTTTTCATGGGGGTTGGGAGAGACTCTACCTGGGGGATGGGAGGGTTGGCGGAAAGAGAACTGAACAGAAAGTCAGGACACGTGGATTCCAGCCGGGCTTCCAGGGAACCCTGAGGTCTGCCCGTGCATCCTGCCACCTACCCCCAATGTCAACCCTCATCTGTTGCTCCTGCCTCCTGTTTATCTCTCACACCCGTCCCCCCTCTCCATCTCTCCCTCACCGGGACATCTGAAAGGGCCTCTGCGGTTCCCAGGGGCTCGGGCCTCCACCAGGCTGTGAGTTTCTGAGCAATTGAGACCACATCTTTTCACCTTCACAAACTCTGAGCCAATAGGTGATCAATACGTAATATTTAGCGAGTGAATGAACAAATGAACAGATGCATTAGTGGGTGAGGAAATTAAGGAAGATGAGCCCAGAAGCCGATTATAAATAGAGGCAAGAAGGGAGGAGCAGAGGAGGGAGCGAGGCTGGGGGCCGCACTGTCAGCGTCACGGTAACTGTGCCTCAGTTTCCTCATCTGTACTAAGGGAATATTAATGGTACCCACCGCACAGGATTAAAACAGAGCCTGGAAGGTAGTCAGTGCTCACAAAGGATCAGCTATGATGTGACGCAGGTAGCGACAGACCACACGTTGGAGTTAGTTTGGGGGGTTGTATTGTAACATGAAAGCAGCAAGAGACTCATGAAAACCAAGCAAACAGAAATGTTTAAAGTCAACAGGATAGAAGGCAACAAGGTAAATCGAACCATTGCAACCCAAGGTCTATGTTGGGCAAGTTGGAAGAGCCCTATTGCTCTCTGTTATCTGAGACACCCACACAGGGTTTGTACCTCTGCAAAACAAGTCCCAAAGTCCTTCAAGGTCTCCTGCACATCCGGCCCTCCCTGTGGTGCCCAGAAGGACCTTTGCCACCCCCGCTGTCTTCCTCTCCCAGAGAGGGTCACTGGCACCATGTCTTGGGGCAGAAGAAAAAGAAGATGGGTCTGGGACATGGTGTCACTGCTAGAAAACAAGCGTGTGCTTTCTGAGATATCAGCAAGGGCTGCTGAAAAGAGAAAAGAGATAAATTAAAGGGACTCCTAGTGGCCAAAGTGTGACCACGTGACCGTCCAAAAGGAAATACTCATTATCGTTAAACAGCATGGGTTGAGCCTCCTAAAAGCTGAAAGTCCATAAAGGCCATAATGGTCCATACATTCAAAAGGGTAAAGTTGAAATAAAGTGTAGAAAAAAATAGTGGTAATAAAAATATTACTTTTATTAATTTTAACACATAGGGGCGGAGGTAATAGCTGGGTGTTTTATTCCTTCTAGTAACCGTGTTGTCATTTACAGTGCATGGAGTTGCCTTCTTTTTCTCCAGGTAAGGATGAAGAGTGAAACAAGAAGCTGTGAATATGTCAAATGGTTCCAGAAAAAGCAAGAATTGAACCGTGCACAGGAAGCAGCCCTAGAGGTTGTGTACAGAAGGAAAGAGGGTCCACCAGGGTGTTGCAAGTTGGTAGACTTGCAAGATGCTAGGAGGAGACAAACTAATGATGCAAACTCAGTCGATTTCCTGGACTCAAAAACCTGGACCGTGCAGCTAACCTTACTAATTTAACCAAGTTATGAGAAGACAGACACAGTGCCAGTTATGCTAACAGAGCAGGCCTGATGTCAAACACCTCACCTAGCATTCTTACATTTAAGCCTCACAACAACTATATGAAAAAAGAGACTCTTAGTGTGCCCATTTTACAGAGGGGGAAACTGAGGCTCAGAGAGCTGAAACGAGGTCCTCCCCTGAATCCAAGTTCCCCCCCCCCCACCAGCTCCAACCACCCCTCACCCAACTCGGCCTGCTGCACGTCACAGGTGCTCAGAAAGACACTAACCACACCTGGCTCTGTGCCCTCAGGAAGCAAAAGGAACCCAGCCCCCAGGAGAGGGGACTGGTAGCCTTTGGGGATAAGCAGAAGCTTGAATCTGAAGAGGTGTCCCTGGACAAACGTGCTGCTGTCCAAGTCTTTCTCCTGCTCAGCCCCTGGGACCCATCTGAAAGGTTTCCCAGGCTCAGGACACCGAAGATCAGAAGCAGCTGGCATTGACTTAGGGCCCACCTGTGCCTGAGGCCACCTCAGTCTTATGTACCATCATCTCACTGGCTCTTCACAATCCTGGTAGAAGTGACCATTCTTATCGTCCATCTCACAGATGAGGAAACGGAGGCAGAGAGAGGTTAAATGGCTAAGATCTCCCAGAGAGAATGGTGGAGTGAAGGCTCGAACCCAGGTGCTCAGCCCCTGAGCCCATGCCTGAACCACTGAACCACACTGCCCCCTGAAGAAGGGAGCTGGTGCCTGGAGGGGGGCTCCCATAGTGAGTCTGCGGGGATCTGAGTGTGGGCGTACATGTGACATGTCAGTGTGTGTGCCTGGGGCAGTCAGTACAGGCTGGTTTCCACACTTTCTGGGGAACTCTACCAACAGGTGTAACATCCCTGAAGTTCACCATCGCTCTCTGGACCAGTCAGGGCCTCTGGTCCTTGATCTGCTTTGCCCCGGGCCCCGCGCACACCCCTCCCTTTCATTCCCTTCTTGCTGCAGACCCCACACCTCAGCTCTCGTGCTTCTCTCCATCCCTCCCTCACCTCTCGGCAGGCCAATGGGGGGATAGGGTCTCCCCAGACACCCCTTATTCACAGCCAGCCCGCAGCATCTTTCTAGGATATATTCAGTCCCAGGGATCAGTCAGATGTTACAATCGACAATTCTAGAAGTGACCAAGTGGACAGGACTTCCTCCACCTTGGCTTGTGGTTCGGGTCTTGGAGAATGGCCACTGGGTGCCCCCCACCCCGGGCATTCTGTCCTTGCTCATTTTTCCAGGTCATCCCACCCCTTCTTCTCAGGATGCCTGTCTAGAGGAGCTCTCCACAGCATGAAATACTAAGGGAGAGGGGAGTGTGAGGATGGGGAGACAAAGAAGGGCTGAGTGTGGAGCCCTTGACTCAGAAGGGATAGGTCCCAACTCTGAGCCCCGCTTTCTCCCACTCTCCCCCCATGCTCTTTCTTCACTCCCCCTCCAAGTGCCCAGTCCCCCCGACATCCTGCACCTCTTCACCCCACAGCCAGGGTCTGTGACGCACACCTCCCCCATACACACAGTCCCATCTCAATCTCTGCGGGGCTCTTCTTGTGCATTTCAGAGGTGGCTCAGGCCTCGTCTCTCTACAGGTGGCCCTGGAAACCTGCCAGGACCCTGATGCCAGGCTCTGGGCCAAAGGATGACATCTGTCATCTCCGTTAATCTTTTCTGGCAGGTGCTACCAGCCCGCCTACAGAGGCTCAAAGAAACTGGGTGATCCTGGGTCACACAGCCAGACACAGCAGGGACAGCAGGTGACACACAGGACTGCCTGGGCCGTGAAGGGCAGTCTGTCATCTGCCCGGCTCCTGGCAGCTTTGTGCAAGGCAGCTTCCTGCCCCAGGTCCCTGCCCCTCCCAGACCTGCTGCCTGAGCCACCCAGAGCTTCCTTCCTCCTGTGCTGGCAGAGCCCAGGCGCTGCACTCAGGGGCACACAGCCTCCACGCTACAGCCAGGAGCCCCAGGGGGAGGAGGAGTTCCTTCCACTGCAGGAACTGGGAATTGAAGGTAGGGGGGTTGGAGAGGGGGCAGCACCTTCCCACCAGCCCCAAGCCACCGGGCTGAAAGGGTTGTCGCACCTGGCGACAGCCTGGGTGCTTGCCTTCGCCCATTCAGTGCGAGAGCTGGGAGGGGCAGCCGGGCGTGGAAGGAGGCCATTGCACAGATGTGGAAACTGAGGCATGGAGAGGGGAAGAAATGCCCAGAAGGTACAGAGGGCAGGTCTCACCTCACCACACCCTAGGTCTCCAAGCTGTGGGCAGATGTAGAGCCCTGGGAGAGATGGCCCTTCAGCCAGCTCAGGGGAAAGAGTCAGGGTTCTGAAGCCAGACTGTGGAACCGGGGAGTCGGGAGGTATGGGAGCGGGGAGTCCACCCCTTCCTGAGCTCATTTCTGCTTCTATATGAGGGGTGGTACATACTCCCCTCACAGGGGGTACTGACAGTACTGAATGAGGGAGTCCTGGAGGGAAGCTCCTGGATTGCTCCCCCCCACCCGCCCACCCAGAATGACACCAGCGAGACCCACTGCCATGGGGATGCCAACATCATAGTGGGCTCACCGTGCTGGGCCCTGAGCTTACCTGAAACTGCTGCATTTAATCCTCGCAGCAGTCCAGCGAGGTAGGAACTGTCACCATCCCCATTTTACAGATGGGGAAACTGAGGCACAGGGAGGTTAAACAGCTTGCCTGAGATCACACAGCCAATGAATGGGGGCCCTGGGTTCCCTGGTCTGACCCTGTGAGCTAGAGGAGCCTACAGGCTATTCACCTGGCGGAGTCCCACAGCTGGGACCGGGGGAACGAGAGAAGGACAAAGACGTGCTTGTCCACTGACTCAACAAATATCCACTCAACTCAAAAATACCCACTGCTTGCCAATGGGGCGTGGGACGGTGCACACAGTGTGATGCCAACTGCCTTGGGTTTTTAAATGGATCAGGGTCAAGTACGGCCCCACTGGCCTCAACCCTGCACCAACACCCCCAAGCACCACCAGTGCCCCCAAAAGCCTGCAGTAGCTCCTGCACGGAGCAACAGTCCCAAGGAAAATTCAGACAGCCTGTGGATCACATTAGTCTGCCAGAAGCCACACCCAGGGGAAACAGACATGGGCCTGAGGCTGGCCAGGAACTAAGCCTCTTCCTGCCCGGAGAAGCCTGGAGAGAAGGTCTGAACAGAGGGCTGTGCAGACCAAAATCAAGAGCCTAGCGTGTGCCCGGCGCTTTACATAAGTGATCTTGTGTATCACTGACAACCGTGCTAGGAAGTGGGACCTCCAAAGCCCTACGATGCAAACAAAAATACCTCGTGGTTCAGAGAGATGGTGCAGCTTGCCTGAGGCTGCACAGCTCTTCATAGATTTACTCTCTGACTCCCAGCCTCTGCCCACGGCCACCCATACCAGCCTTAAGCGGCTGTATCAACAGCGGTCAAGCCCCACTTTCTTTCCAGGGAAGTCGAGAGAGGTTTTGTATCTGGCTTGGTGACTTTGGGTGGATGAGCAGCCTTTCACCCTGGGCCTCAGTTTCCCCATCTGCCAATTGGACTCATAACCTACTTCACCCCCTGCATCTTCAGCAGTGGGCCTTTCAAGGTGGCTCTATAAATGGTAGCTCTTGCTACCAGTGGGGCAGCCACTGAGAACCCCCCAGTGGGAGCACCGGCCAGCAAAGTCGTGCCGTCCCAAAGCGTGTGAGTCACATGCCCCGCCAGCTTGGAGACAGATGCTGTGGTTTATGAGCCGGGCACAAAGACTCCCTTTGGTATACGGAACAGAGGGCTGCACGCCGCCCGGGAGGAGCACATATGAGCAGCGTGGTCAGGAGGCTCAGCGTCCTGTCAGTGAACTTAGTCCCTGTTTACTCCTCTGATAACTGGGGTGACCTTGGTTAATATTCACCAGCAGCCTCCCTCATCGTCCCTCTGGATCCACTGCTTAAATACAGGCAAGGACAGGGCTCTGTCTCCCCAGCCGTGGTCACCAGCCCCGACCTGGGACAGTGAATCGTAAGTATGCCTTCCACTGGCAAGAGCCTCCAGAGAGGCCTCCGGGTCCCTGCGCTACCCGGGGAAGGCCCTGGGGCTGCAAGGAGGATGGAGAGGGCTGGGGCTTGGCCTCCTGTTGTCATAGTAACAGCAGCCCTGGGGGTCATTTCCTGCTCCCCAAGCCTGTCCAGGGCCGCCCCAATACCTTCCGGTGATTAAACTGGCCCTCTGTGGGCAGAAGTGGAAATGGGGGGCTGGCTCTGGCGTCCCGGGACTGAGGAAGGAGTACATTTCTGCTGGCACAGCTTCTGTGTCTTTCCCGTAGGTTGTCTTCTGTAGGTCTCAGCACCTCCCCTACCGCTCGGGTGTGTATCTTTTTCCGCTTCTACAGATGAGAAAGATAAGGCTCAGAGGGGGACAGTGCGGAGCCCAGGCTCACGCAGGGACCTGGTAGGGAGGCCAAGCCAGACCAGAAGCCCAGAGTTTCAGCTGCTCCTCAGGCCTCCATCCTCTCCAGAAATGCCCAGAACAGGACCGCACCAGGTCTCAGCCTGGAGGTACCAAATTGGGCCCCCCTGTGCACTGTGGGCCTCTGGGCGTCCTCGTACGCAGCAGAAGATGGGAAGCTGGGGACGGGCACCGTCATCGGGGGGCTTTGAGCTGTATTCCTGAGCCCTCGCTCTGGCCAGGCAGCTTCTACTGAAGCCTCATGGCAATCTTCTGACGTGGTCACCATGGCGCTCCCCTTTTACAGACGAGGACGTCCGGGACGGGGAGGTTCATCACTTGTTCCCAATCACACACCATGTAAGCTCAAGCTCAGGCCGCCTCGCTCTGGAATCCCCGCTCCCGACCCCAGGTCCACTGCCAACATGGTTCCCTCTGGCCTCAGGCACCAGCTGGAGAATGGGAAGCCTGGGCTGGCCTTGAGCCCCTTCTCATGCTGGGTGACCCTAGAAAGTTGCTCAACCTCTCTGTCCTTTTGGGTAAAGGATAGATAACCTTTGTCCCCCTGACCCCACCCCACTCCCACTGGCCTTGATCTCTGGAGTTTAGGAAGGATATGATTTTTCCATCATTGGTTTTTGGAGATGGGGCCTACAGAGATGACCAAGGCCAAGGCAATCAGACTCCCCGAGAGGGCTCTGAAAGATTCACAGTATCAGTAACGACTGATGCCTCCTGAGAGCTGACTGCATGCCAGGCATTTCTTGGCACTTTGCACCTATTTCATTTGCATAATAGCTCCATGGGGTAAGTACACCCTTATCATCTCTGGGAAACTGAGGTTCAGAGAGGCTGAGTAACTTGTCCAAGGTCACACAGCTGATAGTGAATTGAACTTGGGCATTCTGGACTCGTAGCCTCTGATCTTAGCCACAAAGTGATGTCGCCCCTCTTCATTTAGCCAGGCCAACTCTGAGTTTTCTGTTCCAAGGCCTCTGCCTTCAGTTTTATACACAGAGAAGGGTTAAATGCCAGATTCAGAAATCGAAATACCTAGGATTAAATTCAGTTCTGTAGGGACTTCCCTGCCGGTCCAGTGGTTAAGACTCCGTGCTTCCACTGCAGGGGTCGTGGGTTTGATCCCTGGTCAGGGAACTAAGATCCCGCAGGCCGCGCGGTATGGCCAAAAAAAAAAAAAAATCAGTTCTGTAAGCAACCAGCTCTGTGACTTTTTCAGTAATTTACTTAACTTCTGTAGTCCTCAATTTCTCCATCTATAAAATGAAGAAATAATATGAGAGAGTGCATGGGAAACGCCTGCTGTTTACTCAGTGTGATGAGGAGGAGGAAGAGGATGCTGGTGATAGCATTTGCTTGGAATAGGGTTTGGCAGCTAATAGGCATTAAAGACTTGGAGAATTGAATTGAACATATTCCAAACTCAGAGGCCATTATCTGCTGATCAGCATTTCCCTCTCTGGTCCTGGATAGTGTGGCAACCGGCCAGGAAGAAATCTGCCTATTCTCAAGCCTGAATCCTACCTGTGCACAGGTACGGGGAGGCCTTCCACACCTGCTCGGTGCCCGCCCACCCATCACCTTGTTCGTTCCTCACATCTGCCCTTCAAGAGATCCTTTTCTCCACTTTACAGGAAGCCGAGGCTCAAAGAAGTGAAGTCACTTGCCCAAGGCCACTCGCCTGTAAGTGGCGGGGCTGGGTCACACCTGAGCTTATTTAGTGCCAGGTGTCAGCAGATTGTGACCTGAGGCCACAGTCACTTCCCTGGACCCCACTAGGTTGCTCTTGGTCACTCATTTTATGTCCTGGGGGAAATGGCATGAGATGAGGCAAAGGGACAGCTCACTTGACTCTCCCTGACCTGCCCCAGACTCCAGAAGTGTCACTGTGACATCTTCATTCTGTTGGTTTAAAGTTTGGTCCCTACACCTCTGGGCACGTCACCATTTACTTTCTCATCTCCATTTGGTTCCCGCACTAGAATTTGGGGGGTGTGGGGTGCTGCCTTTGACAGAAGGGTGAGGAGAGAGAAGTCTTAGGCCCCCGAAGTTGTAAGGAACAGACTGAGAGGCAAAATGAAGCCAACAGGGGCTCAAGGTCAACGTCAGAGTCCTCAGGACCTAACTCTGACATTTACAGGGTCTGAGACCTGGTGACATACTGTCCCATCTGCAGTTCGAGTGGTGGGAAAACCAAGGCTTGCTCAAGCCAGCTTTGCCCCTGACTCACTGTGTGGCCTCGGCAAGGCCCTGACCCTTTCCTGGTCTCAGGCCGTTTACTGTCAAAGGAGGAAGCCAGAGTAGGTGATGTAACCCCCTGGCAGATGGACTGGGTGGGGGCCGGGGATGTGCTCACCCCAGCTGTAGCTCCACAGCAGCCTTGTTGCCTTCCTAAGGCCAGCAACCCTCTCAGCAGGAGGGCACCGCATCCCATCCCCCATGGGAAGTCTCAGTCCCTGTTGTTCCACCAAAGCCAGATACCCCTCTAATTAAAAATCCAGCGTTGGTACACAGGACCTCATTTAGATCCCCGCCCCCCCCCCCCGCCTCGATTTATACAGCTGGTGAGAATGAGGCCCCAGGGCAAGAAGATGCTTGCCCAAGGCCAAGTGGACAGAAGTGGCCCTGTCAGGACTAGAAGCCACGGCCTCTGGCCCTGAGGCCACTCAGCATACTTAGTGTCCCCACCCTGCAGAAGCCCAAATCCCTCATGATCTCTGCGCCCTGCAAAGATGGGGAGTTTCCATAAACCATGAAGGACCACAGCAAAATCTGGTGGAGAAGTAGAGAGAAATCCAAGGGCAATGGAAATATACAGAACTAATCTTAGCACCATCATAAGCTCTAAAACCACTGGCTAGTTTAAGAAAAATATAAACAAGTATTACGTAATGCGTGGTCTGCTCTATTTGGATAAGTTAGAGGTTTGAAGGCCAGAAAGAAAGGTGGTGGAAAGAAGCCAGTTTTGTGCTTCATCCTGTTGTTTCATTGGAAGGAAACTTTTAAAAGTCCAAGGGGTAGATGAAACCCAGCATTCCTTATTTCCAACTTTTTCCCCTCAGGTTCTCATATGCCAAGTTCAAGGGCTCCTTTGTCTTTGTATTTTATTAAAGTGATGGTTTCAGTTATATGACTGATAGCTAGCAGCAGACACACCCTTCTCCTCTGCTTGGACCTCAGTTTCTCCATCTGGGAAGAGAGCGGGTTGTACTTAGGAGGTCTCAGCCTAGTGGCCCAAGGCTGGGATCTATATGGAGCAGAGGGAGATCTGTGGGGCGGAACTGGCCCTGTGTTGCTGCGGGTGACAGTGACTTTGACTATCACTAGATAGAGCCTGACCTTGCTGGGTCAGCCACAAGTTTTGCCATTCCCTATTGTCTCCCCCCAGCCATGGAACTCACCTCCCTCCCTGCCATCCTCAGAAGACTTCTAGTTTGCACCCCTACCAGCCTCCCCTCAATGTAATCTCTCTCAGATGCCTTCAGTGTAAGGCTCGGTGTCTAGACTTATTTCACTAAGTTCTCCCAACAATCTTACTTTCTACATGGGACAAAATGAGGACCAGAGAGACTAAATGACTCGGCCAAAGTCACACAGCTGGTAGTGACAGAGACCCGGATTAGAACCCAGGTCTGTCTGAACAGAAAAGGGATGCTTTTTCAAATCTTACCCACCCCACCCCACCCCTGCCCCGCCAAACAAACCCCACTTGACTGAAGGAACCAGACCTCTAACACGCACGTCCATGCTGAGCGCGGAGCTGGGACACAGGTGGCGAGCAAGATGAGCAGCTAAGCTGACTGCAGCCCATTCCTGCGTCTGAGGCCATGGACTCACTCTGAGGGCAGCCCTCTAGCTCAGGAAAGTCTACTAGGGGCTGAGGTTCGCTGTGAGTGTTAAGGGGGTGTGGCCTCCCAGCTGGGTTCCCTCACCGCTCTTCTGTGTTCTGGCTGGGTGTCACTGGGCAAGATCCTTCCCACTCTGGGCAGCAGCCTCTCTGTCCATTAAAAACCAGGGTTCAGCGGAAGTCCTCCTAGGGCTGTTCCAGATCCAATCATCCCTGAGCCCGATCTGGCCCACTTCCTGGGCAATCATCTACTTCCAGTGCTTCAGCTTCCTCTTTTGCAAAGTAGGGGCTGTGGCACTTACACCTCGGGGTCATGGCAGATGTTAGTGGAACCATCGAGAGCGTGGACTCCAGACCCAGGCTACCTGGGGGTGTGATTCTGGTCCTGCTACTTTACTGCTCTGGAACCTTGGACAAGTGACTTAACCTCTAGGAGTTTGGTCTCCTCATCTGTAAGCCCAGGATTGTCGCCTGACCTACCTCACAGGACTGTTACCAGAATGCGGTGAGATAAGACAGTAAAGTGCTTAGAACGGAACTTGGTGTATGGTAATCGCCATAAAGTCTTTGCTGTTGTTCTGAGTCTTTCAATGATGCTGATGTAGGAAGGTGCTTGGCACATAGACGCTCGATATACTGTGGTTGCTTTGACATGGCGTCAGTCGGTGGCCGAGGGACTCATCGTGTGGCCTGACCCGGGTGTGGTACCCTTCTCTCTCTTGCAGGACAATGGCATACTCCATCACGTGGGGCCTCCTCCTGCTGGCAGGCCTGTGCTGCCTGGTCCCCATCTCCTTGGCTGAGGGTCTCCAGGGACACGCTGTCCAGGAGACAGATGCATCCCAGCACGATCATGAGCACCACCAGGAAGCAGCCTGCCACAAGATCGCCCCCAACCTGGTCGACTTCGCCTTCACTGTGTACCGCCAAGTGGCCCATGAGTCCAACGCCACCAACATCTTCTTCTCCCCAGTGAGCATCGCCACAGCCTTTGCGATGCTCTCTCTGGGGACCAAGGGTGACACTCACACCGAGATCCTGGAGGGCCTAGATTTCAACCTCACTGCAAGAACAGAGGCTGAGATCCACGAAGGTTTCCAGCATCTTCTCCACACCCTCAACCAGCCAGACAACCAGCTGCAGCTGACCACTGGCAATGGCCTGTTCATCAACGAGAGCGCGAAGCTAGTCAGTAAGTTTCTGGAGGATGTCAAGAACCTGTACCACTCCGAAGCCTTCTCCATCAACTTCAGGGATGCTGAAGAGGCCAAGAAAAAGATCAACGATTATGTAGAGAAGGGAAGCCAAGGAAAAATTGTGGATTTGGTAGATGATCTTGACCAAGACACAGTTTTTGCTCTGGTGAATTACATATTCTTTAAAGGTAAGGCCGCACAACCAGCCTGAAACAGAAACACCCCGAAAATATTCTCAAACACTCAGTTCTTAACTTTCCTGGCAGTGCAGAATGGGATATAGCCATGCATCTCTGCACGTGTTATCCAATTTTCCACACATGACCACTAAAACTTTCTGCGATCAAATAGGGTTAGGGAACTATGGAGTAAACAGTCAAAGTATCATCGTCTCTGCAGGACTTTTCAGAACCTTAAATGTCCTAATGTGCATTGTAAATCCCTACCTGGGAGGGGTGTATGATATGCAATGTCTCCCAAAATAGAGAGCCAGAAAAACAAATTTTGGCAGAGTGTACAGAGGAAATAGGATTTCCTGGAACACGCTTCTGACAACTCGAGTATAGAGGAAACAGTGACACCTTTGGAGTCAGAAAGACCAAGATTCAAATCCTTCCTCTACCACTTATTAGCCTCTACAAAATTGAAATTTTGGATCCTGCTCCAGTCTTGCATTATCCTCCCAGAATACCTTTCTGTAGACTGATTGCTCGCTTTAGCCCCATTTTATAGATGGTGAAGCTGAGGCTCAGAGAGAAGTATCTCACCAGGAGGCTCAGGGCTCCTTTATTCTACCACCATTATTAAACCTTCTCCCACCCCTGGCTGATGTCTGCTGTCCCTTCTCTCCAGGAAAATGGGAGAAGCCCTTTGAGGCAGAGCACACCACAGAGAGGGACTTCCACGTGGACGAGGAGACCACCGTGAAGGTGCCCATGATGAACCGCCTGGGCATGTATGACCTCCACTACTGCGACAACCTCGCCAGCTGGGTGCTGCTGATGGACTACGTGGGTAACGCCACCGCCCTCTTCATCCTGCCTGACCAGGGGAAACTGCAGCATCTGGAGGACAAGCTCACCAAGGAGCTTCTCGCCAAGGTCCTGGAAAAGAGATACACAAGGTGACTTCCCAAACCAGAGGCCAGTCCAGGAGCTGCCACAATAGGTCCAGCCTGAAGGTGGGGGGTAGACCCACATCCCATGGCCGTGACCACTGTGCGTGACCTTGTGCCTCCAACAGAGGCCAGCATCTGTGCGGGTAGTACCAGCCGGGCTCCGTGGGAGGGACGGTGCCCAGGGGTGAGGAGTGAAAGTCCTGCCCCTGAGGACCTCCTCCCCAGCCGGGACACTGCCCCTTCCCGGTGGCCAGTGCCCCGTGCAGGGGGAGGAACGCCAACCCGTGTTGTGGGCAAACCCAGAAGGAAGAGCTGGGCTTCCTGGCAAAGGTGGCAGTTGAGTGTGGAGTTTCAGGACAGAAAGTCCACGGCAAGACAAGGGGAAAGCCTGCGCAGAGAGGCTGGAAAAGCAAAGGCCCAGAGCGGGAAAGTCCAGGACACGTTTGACGCCGGTCGGTTCTGGATCCTCTGTCACTAGATGAGTGTGGTTGGTCCCCGTCATGCACCCCAAATTAGTGCATGTCTCTGTATTTGTAAATATGCCCATGCCTGGATGAGCTATTTTATTACATACAATATAAAACAAAAATACAAAGAAGTACTCATCACTCACTGAACAGATGTCACTCAGGACCTGCTACCGCGCTCCACGGTCCAGAGGAGTCCCAGTCTGAGGGGTGACCAAACCCTGCAGGGAAGCAGTGTGCACAGTCCTTCCAGAGGACACCCTGGATCCCCCAGGAGGCCTTATCAGAGGAGGTGGCATTTGAGAGGCTTTGCAGGACAAGAGGATCCCTGTGATTCTAACATTCTCTGACCCCACGTGTAGAGGAACTAAAAGTAGAATAAACCAAGGCTGACCTCACATCCTTGCATGCGCAGGGGGATAGGGGACCGCGTGGGAGGAACAACCAGAAAAGGAAACACTTTCAATTCTGTGAAACTTTTTTATTTTCTAACCATCGTGACAGTTCTGCCAATTTACACTTGCCCAAACTGTCCATTTCTGGAACCTACGATCTGAAAACTCTCCTGGGTAAACTGGGCATTACCAAGGTCTTCAGCAACGGGGCTGACCTCTCAGGGATCACTGAGGAAGTGCCTCTGAAGCTGTCCAAGGTGAGTGAGTCCTTGACCTCTGTAGGTCAGAATGTGCACGGGGGCTGCAGCTCAAGGGTGAGGCTGAGGAAGGGACAGAGGGACACAGGCACACCTGCAGACTGAGGTCCCTGAGGAATGCCATCGCTCCACCAAGACAGCAATGTGGTCGGATGATGGAGGGGAAGAGGTGGCCTCACATGCTTGGTGCGTTTTATTTAAGGACCTCCTCTGAGGTTGTGTCACTCACCCTCTGTCTCATCCTTGGCCGAGGACTTCCCTTCTTTGGGTCCCGATAAACCCCTATTTACAGAGAGAGGTTTAGGCTCAGGGATTGCAGAGGACCTTTGGCCCTGCGCCTGTGACACCAGGAGCTACTGGTGAATCACTGAGTCTGAGTTACAGAGTGATTTCGACCAAAGATGCCATTTACGCAGGAGAGTTACAGGTGCCCAGAGAAACAACTGCAGTTCAGTGACTGCCTGTGAGCTGAGTGCCTGGGTGGGGATGAGGCATGTGAAGGTCCCCATCAAAGCCCTGGTCCCCAAGGAGTTTAGAATGTGGTCTACAAACAAGTGAGGAGCCAAGGAGACAAAGTACAAGAAAATCTACCTCCCGAGGTGGTGGGTTCCTTCCCAGGGATGTTGAGGAGGCTGGTCAGGAAGAGGTGAGGGGCCCCTCGTGGGTCAGACAAAAGCCTTGAGAGCCATGCCTTGTGTGTCTCCTGCAGGGAAGGGAGGACGGGGACGGGGAAGGACAGGCCAGGCGATGAGAGAGGCCAGAGAGGGCCCCTCCCTGGGCGAGGCTCTCCTCGGGCCTTGCTCCCAGGCCTGGCTGGGGGCCGGCAGCCTGTCTCCATTCAGATGGGACCTCTGTGCTCTCCCCTTTGCAGGCGCTGCACAAGGCTGTGCTGACCATCGATGAGAAAGGGACAGAAGCTGCGGGGACCACGTTTATGGAAGCCATCCCCATGTCAATTCCCCCGGAAGTCGAGTACAACAGACCCTTCTTCTTCATCATCTACGATCAAAGCACCAAGGCTCCCCTCTTCGTGGGAAAGGTGGTGAATCCCACCCAAAAATAACTGCCTCTCTGGGTTCAGCTATCCCCTCCAGGCCAGGTCCCCTTCCTCCGTGGCATTAAAAAATGACTGACCCGGCCCAAGCTTGTGTGTGGAGTGTAAATCCCTCATCCTCTTGCGTCTGAGTCTCTCTTTAAGTCCCCAGGATGTGTGTGAAATCCAGGCCATGGTGATCTTTCAAGTGTGCACTGCGTTAGGGTTTACTAGCATTTACACCATCCAGCCCTGTGCTAGGCCAGGATGAAATGTAGGCTAAAACCCACAGCTTACTGACCCTTCCCCAGTCACTGTGGAAAAGCTACAGGCTTTCCAGTCTCCTCTGGGACCCCCAGGGGGAAATCGCACAGGCTCAGAATCCAGCCCGTGGTCCCCACCTCCACCCAGCGTCCACCAGGTCCTCTGCTCAGCGCCGCACCCCCCGCTGGTGCTCACTGCGACCCCCGGTGAGAGCCCCTCACCCTGCAGGGCTGCCACCGCTCCCAGAGCCCTCAGCTCACACGGGGACGCTGGGCCGCCGCGTCACCAGCAGCAGAAGGAGAAGACCAGGTCCTCTTCTTGTCCCACACTGTCACCTGAGCCAGGCTTGAGCCCTGACCACTCACAGGTCTTGCCTGCAAAAGGCTCTGGCTGCTTTTTCCAGGGACCCTTTCCCATGGGGCTGGACTGGGAGCACATACTTCTGTCTTTGTCACTCCATCTCTGCTCCAAGACCCTCAAACGTGCCACTCCTAGAAGCAGGTCTCATCTCCCCAGTGGAGCGAAGGTCTTGGTCTGTTTCACTTGCTCAGACTCACCCAGGATGTCGGGCCCCCAAGACCACTTACCCTACGCCCTCTTGTCTTCCCTAATCACACAGCCAAGGTGCCACAGAGGGCTCTGGAAAGTCTCGACAGTGATTCCTTGGCTATAGGAGAGAAAGTAGAGCAGACCCCCCATGCCCCACCTGCCCTCCCTTAGCTAAGCTGTGTCAGGGACCACATTTCCATTTGCCTTGTCCCTACCCCAGGGCCCTCCCTGTGGTCTTTGGAGGAAAACCACAGCTCCCTGGGCCACAGTCAGAGGCTGTCCCAGGAACAGACCTTTTCACTAAGGGCCACGTGACTCCTTCTGGTCCTCCAAGCCCCTGCTGGAGGACTGCTGCAGTCAGGAGGCCTGGTTGGAGCCCAGCCTGAAGGAGCCAGCTCCCTGAGCTCTCGCGGAAATACACTTGTCCCGTGGAAGGACTGCCCCATCCTACACAAATCCAGTAATCACCATCTAGCCTCTCACTGGGATGAATGTACACCGAAAGAACAGGCTTGAGTCATGTCAAATTTACACCGTTTATGTCAAAATGGCCACATCTGTGCAATTTCACATAACATAATGGATACAATTGGACTGTTTGCCAAATAAGTCTCTATCCTCTTGAGTTTTCTCTGCCTAGAGACTTCCAACTTCTACAGATTCCGTTAATGATACAAACATCTTCCAGCACTTAGAATGATGCCAAACCTGAGGGTCTGAAGACCTGGATCAAGTTCAGAATCTGCCACTTCCCAGCTGTGTGACTTTAGTGAAGTTGCCAAACCTCTCTGATCCTCAATATCTTCATCATGGTTACAAAACCTATGTTGAGTTGCTGTGAGGGTCACATCAGAGTGTTAAAACGGATTTTAAAGGACAGCAGAGGAGGGCGCTGGTGTAAGGGATGACATTTGCTGCCTTTATGAGCTCCTTCTCTAAGCCTGGCTCCCTGGGAGGGGCCGTTCAAGCATTTTCTCATTGAGTCCTCATGGCTGTGAGGATTGTGATGTTGGGAGTGGAGCTGCTCTGCTCTTATATGCAGCACGTTCTACAGATGAAGAAACTGAGGCTCAGAGAGGCTCACTGTCTTGTTCAAGGTCATGGTAAGTGGCAGAGCTGGCTTCCGAGGCTCTCCTTGTTCCTCCAAACCTCACCACATCACACCAGATGGGCCACGTGGGACTTAGGCAGAGATAAATCCCTCCTCGAAGCGTGAGGAGCGCTGGGTGCCTCTGCAAGAAAAACAGTCCCCAGATCTTCTGGAGCGCTTCCCGCTTGAGGTTAAGGAGCTCACAGCCTTGCGCAAGCAGCACGGCATGCTCCCCAACACCGGCTTCCGGGGAAGTAAAGGGTCAGATGCAAAGGCCCCTGGGAATTCCTGAGAGTCCAGGGAATTCACCTAAGATACCATCATTTCACATCAAAGAATGGCCTGTCCTTACATTAGTCTGGACTCGGGTTGGCAAAGCCCCAATTCAAACTTCCAGCCCCAGAGGGGATTTCATTGGTTCCTATGGGAACCAACAGGGTCCATTCATTGGGGTGGGGGGTGGGGGGCAACGCATCAGGGCAACCTTGTCATAAGGAGGACAAGAGTGTGCCACAAACCAGGCAGGACAGCCATAAACCTCAGCTTTACCTGTTCTTTAGAGTTTCAAAATGTATCCACTGCCTGGTCTGACCCTCAGAATTGGTCTTTGAAGGACCCAGCTGGGAATCGTTATCCCCAAGGTACAGACTGGGAGATGGCCGGTTGGGAGACCTGCCCAGCACAGTCCTGGAAGGCAGGTCCCTCACACTTCAGCCCGGGCTGCCCTAATGCCATAGATTCCCCAATCCGTCTCAGACCTTAGGGAGAATGCCAACCTCCCGGTCCACAGGGGGCCCACTTCTCTGCCCTAGCACCGTCTGAAGCACAGCTGCTGCGGGCTCTGGGCTGGTCCAGGCCAGTTTGCCCCTCCAGGCAGGGACCCAGCTCTGCTCTGAGAGAGATGAGAGGGAAACACACAAGCAGGCTCCAGGCTCGGACAGGGACAACGTGGAAGGGACATTTACACCTCCCTATCAGTCTGCAGGAAAAAGACATACCAATTCGATTTTAAGCATAAATAAATGAACCTTCGTGGTTATGTGCAAGCTCTGCCTTGACTGGTGGGGTCATCTGAGATCCATTCATAAAATGAAGACAAAGGTCAGGGATACTTCTGGCATCTCACACATGCACACTAATTCAGAAATGGGAGATACTAATTACATGTTGATTTTCATCCCAGGAGCTCACTTGATCCTCTCCACAGGCCCGTGGGGTGGGCATTAGTTCAACAAGGAAAAGAAAACTTTTACTGGGTGTCTGCAATATCCCAGGGATGGGGAGGAGACCCACCCTCAAAAAACACTTGTCTAAAAAAAAATTGGAGTCATCAAAATATTCAAAAAAAAAAAAAAAAAAAAACACTTGTCTATGGCTGTGGATAATGGGTAATGAATGAGGCTGTGATATCATGATCAATAAGAAGAAATATATATATATGGTCTTCATCCCAGTTCTGACATAGAGATCCTAAAACCCTTGGATTTTCCTAAGTGATGAGCACCAGAAAGGTGGGTTTTGTTATGTTAATGAGGTGATTTTGGAAAGCCCCCAGGTCCCCTAAGGATGGGGGTTGGTTGCCATGGGAAACCAACCTCTAACCTCCAGGAGGGGAAGAGGGATTGGAGATTGAGTTCAATCACCAATGGTCAGTGAGTTAATCAATCATGCCTATGTAATAAAGCCTCCAAAAAAGCTAAAAGGATGGGGTTTAGAGAGCCTCTGGCTTGGTGAACACGTGGAGACTGGGGAGAGAGATGAGCTTGGAGGGGACGCAGAAGCTCCACTCAGTTTTCCCATACCTTGCCCTACGCATGTCTGCCATCTGGCTATTCCTGAGTTAATCTTTTTTAATCAACCGGTAATCTAGTAAACAGAAGGTTTCTCTGAGCTCTGTGAGCAGCTCTAGCAAATCAATTGAACCCAAGGAAGGAGATCATGGGAACCTCCAATCTATAGCCTGTGGGTCAGAAGCACAGGTGACATCCTGGATTTGAGATTGGTGTCTGAAGACGGGGTGGGGCAGTCTTGCAGGACTGAGCCCTTAACCTGTGGTAGCTGATGCTGGTCCCAGGTACATGGTGTCAGAATTGAATTGTAAGACAACCAGCTGGGGTTGGAGAATTGCTTGGTGTGGAGCAAACCCCACACACGCTGGAACTGGGTGCAGAATCATTAGAGGCCCGGCTGCGTGGTGATGGTGCACCTTCAGATCCCTTCCAGAGCCATTAGGAATGATCCACAAACATCCACAAACAACGTGGACAGCTTGAGAGCTCCTTTAGAGGCTGGGGCCTTTCTGCTGCTGTCCTTTGTTGGGTATTGACACTCACTGCGGCAGGCGGAGCACGCGGCCTCCCGCAGAGCCAGGCCCTGCCAGGACAGCTTCTGATGAAGTCTGAGCCTAGCGTGGGAGAACAAAAGGAGTGCCCCTGGGTGGAGAAGTCAGAGAAAGGTACTCTCACCAAGATGGTTCCCTCCCCAGCGAGGACACAGCCAGAAGCCCAGGGTGGTATGAGACTCACTCTGGCATAACATGAGAGATATTAGGAGACAGCTCCTGTGTGCCTTTGGGAGAGTTCCTCAACCTCTCTGTGCCTCGGTTTCCTCATCTGTAAAAAGTGAAAAAGAGTATCTACTTTGCAGCGTTTCCATCTGGACTCTATGAAATGGCTCATTTCTATCAATATAACAGCTCTTGTTTTGGGCCTGGGCAACCCAGAAGTTGTCCGTGGGCTGGGTGTCAGGCCATGGGGAGACCTGGCCTCAGTCTCACAATTCTGGGTGTGCGAGCTGTCTAACTCAGGCGCAGGTTTCTGGAAGCCCACTGTCCCACAGAAATAAGCCCCATGTTCCAAGATCAGCTTTATCAGAAACAAAGGTGCTATATGTCCCCATAGGCCTTATTTTTGTCCTTTCACTCAACTGGTTTGGCACTTGGGCAGGAAAGATAAGGATGTTCAATAAAGCTTGAACGATGCCGATAGCAGGCACTCTGATGGTAGCAGTCGTCTTGTGACTGGTGCTGTTGGTGTCCTGCTTGCTGTAGCAATGGTTACATAAGGAACAAGCAAAGGAACTAGAGTCGGAAGAACTAAAGCAGGAACTTGGAGCCTCCTGCAGCCTGGTCCCAGTTTTGCCGTGATGGGCAGAGCCCCTGCATATGTCCCACAGGAGACACATAGAGTGAATGAGATATCACCTTGGCCATGTTAAGCCCTTGAGGTTCTGAGCTTGTTTGTTACTGCAGCGGAACCCAGCCATTCTAACTAATACAACTAGAATTCGAGAAATTGCAGTCAAAGAAGTCTTCACCTAAGAAGCAAGCCTGAAGTGATGACTAAGACTGAAAAGGAAGGCTGAGGAGCAACCCTCAGGAGGGAACCACACTAGAAGGTGCCAGAAAGGGGTGCTAAGTAAATGCCAGAGGAAGACAGCCCAGGTGCGGTGGTGAGCACATGCCAGGAAATTTGGGGGATGTGGGGCTGAGTCACGTGAGACAGGGTACCAGCAGGTCAGTCCCACAGGGGAGGGCCTGACCCAGGTGGAGCTGTCAGGTAATTACCAGGACATTTGCTCTCAGAAGGCAAAGCTGCCTTTCCATGGTCAGGTGCTTCCTTGCTATTAGGTATCACTTTGGTTATCTAAGAACAACGTGAACATCATATAATGAGAAACCAGAGCCATGAGAATTTTTTTTAATGTCACGGTGTGACTTTCACAAAGAGCACAGTGACCAGAGCAAGTTAGAAATACATATTAAGTTTTTAAAAAATGATTTTTTTCTTTAGTCCTCAGACGTCAATAGCCTTGAAATATGGTCTGAGTATTATCAATATTATCGTTGCAATTTCCTTTAGTTCTGAGGTGACTTTCAGCAATGTTAGGATGAAAATGCTAACAGCAGTATAAACAAAGTAAAGAGAATCCAGGAATCCCAAATCAGCCTTCTAATGAACGTGAAACACTGAGCAGGCCATTTGATCTCTGTGTGCCTCAGTTTCCATTCCTGCAAAATGGGGATAACGAGACCTAACTCACTCGTTTCCTTCTTTGGATGATTGTGCAAAGTGTCTTTTTTTAGTGCTGGTTCTTACCAAATATTAAACATTAATCAAGACTGCAGATTCCAAAAGTAATATTTTGGGGACTAGCTTCCCCTCTCACTTGATCTTGTCTCTCAGCTCTACCACTCACGTGCCCCAGGAGCTAGAGAGATCACCTCCCCTCTGCGAGCCTCTGTTTTATCACCAACAAAAATGTGAGCATTAAGGTCGCTTGAGGTCCTGACATTCTTCAATATTCTAACTCCATCAGGATGGTCCCATGTCATTCTCTCATGTGATTCCTCTGAGCCTTGGCACCTGTTATCTTGGCCTGTTATCTCCCTTCTGTGCCTGGAAAAATGGGCTTTGGGGCCCAAAGAACACAGATTCCAGCTCCTAGTGTGAGGTTTCCTAGGGCTGGGACCTTGGCAGTGACAAACCCGGTGACTTCAGGCAGCTGACATTTACTGAAGTTTAACCATGGGGTACTTCCCTGGTGGTCCAGTGGTTAGGACTCTGTGCTTCTACTGCAGAGGGTGCGGATTCGATCCCTGGTCAGGGAACTAAGGTCCCACATGCCGCATGGCGTGGCCAAAAATAAATAAATACATAAATAAGAAATTAAAAAAGAAAAAAGAAGGTCAACCATTCATCAGGCACAGTTCTAGGCTCTGGACAGATTTTAATCACTCCTCTCAACAGCTCTGGGAGACGAGTCTCAAGGAGAGATGAATCCTTGGTCTTGCATGGTCACAAGGCTCCCATCACCCCATCCTCCCAGGTGGCCTTGTACCTGCCGGTTCCGCTGGACTAGACCACTTCAGGGAAGAACAGCGAGGCCCTCAGATGATATCAGGCACTGGCTGAGCTCTGGTAGGGCTCCCCAGGCTTATTTCGTTCAGGGTGTCGGGGGTAGGGCCCCATAGGACTGAGCATTCCAGTGCCCTGAGACTGCCCTATAAGCAGGCGAAGGCATGTGCCAGTGTGATACAGCCTGTGGGGTGAGTCCGGCCCAGTGAGCCTCCCGGAGGAAGAAGAGATTTCCATGCACTGAGTGAGTAGCTCTCCATCAGCCCTGTCCTGAGCTGACACGGGTGCATGAGGCCGGGCCACCTTGACAGAGGAGGAAACTGAGGCACAGGCAGGTTTGGCTCCGATTTGCAGGGTCAGGATTCGAAGGCGGGCAGTCGAGCCTTTGCTGTTCTGCCCAGCACAGTCGGTGGGGAGGATAGAACAACATCATTCAAACCACCCCCATTCTTCTTCAGATTCTTTTCCCATATAGGTTATTACAGAAGACTGAGTAGAGTTCCCTGTGCTATACTGTAGGTCTTGGTTGATTATCTATTTTATGTACTGTAGTGTGTATATGTTAATCCCAAATATCATTGTACACCTTAAACTTACATAATGATATAAATCAATTAAATCTCAATAAAGTTGGGGGGGAAGGAAGTAAATGTTATAAAATAGTTAAAGGCAAAAAGTGTAACCACAACCTGAAGAAAATATAGCTGAATATTTAACTGAAAGAAAAAAAAAAAAAGGTCCCAGCACACAGGAGGCCCCTATAATAATACAGGCTGGTGGGCGGGGCTGCTTCGGGGTTACCTTTCTCCTTCTCCCACCCTCCCCAGGCTTGGACATAACCCCATGGCCTTGGTGGTCTTCACCTGTGCATCTCCCCCCCTGTAGAAGGCAGGAACC
Source organism: Balaenoptera ricei (assembly GCF_028023285.1). Classification (NCBI taxonomy): domain Eukaryota; kingdom Metazoa; phylum Chordata; class Mammalia; order Artiodactyla; family Balaenopteridae; genus Balaenoptera; species Balaenoptera ricei. Next base: position 177,945,905 of record NC_082640.1, on the reverse strand, counting down.
AGGCCCCTTGGAGGGACTGCACCCCGTGCCCCATTCTCTAAAATGCTTCTCTGCCTCAGGATCCTTCCCTCTTTTTTTTTTTCGTCCGCTTGTTTGTTTTTGTTTCTGTTTTGAGGTAGATACTATTATTTCCTTTTTCTTTGTTGTTTATTTCTTTATTTTTTTTTATTGAGAAGATTCTCCTTTTTTACCTTGTTCTTTTCACTTCCAGCCAGAGCCAGAGTCTTTGGCCTGGCCTGGTAGTTTCCATGCCCCAGCACTTAACTATCTTGCTGGAGAAAGCTGATCCCCGGTGATGGCCTGTCCCCCAGATTTTCAGAGGCCAGCCCAAGGTCTCCCCCTCTGCTCCCCAGTGGACCCCTGGCCTTGACCTCATTGTTGGAACTGCTCCTCTGAAAGGTTGAGGTGTATTCATTAACTCCTCAGATAACCCTGCTAGCTTTTCTGTCACCTCCTCCCCTTTCTTATCTGGGTTCACAGCCCTGTCTTCTATCTTCTGGCCCCTCACTGATCCTAAAAGCTTTAGTTGGCAAAACCCACCGTCCCCTTCCCCCCCGAGAGCTCAAGGAGGGCTTTTCGGGGCTGAGGCTGCATGTGAGTGTCTAGCTGGAACGGCCCTGATACTCAGAGGCTGTTGTCATTAAGCCTCTTAAAGGTGCTGGTCATCAAGCTCCTGGTAGCCAAAGGACCACAGAGGCATCTGAGCTCCCAAGCTGACAGCTAAAGAGATTTTTCTGTGGTCTCCCGAAGGCCTCGCACAACTTACCACAGCAGAATCCTGGGGTCCCTTGCCAAGGTCCCCACCCAAGAGGAATGAACACCCCAAACTGACTGAGTCCATTAAACTCTTTGGCCCCAGTGAGCAAACTCCAATGGGAATCACTTGACCCAAACCCCTTTCGAAATGAGAAAAGTCTGGTCAACCAGGAAGAAGGAGGCCTCCCAAGTGGGTCTCGTGCTCTGAGCCCTTCCTCCTTGAACATGGGAGCTCCACAGGGGTGTTTTGGTCCTGGGGGACCCTGGGCAATGCCTGGACAATTTTTTATTGTCACACCTGGGGGTGGGGAGGGGCTACTGGGGTCTAGTTTTATCCAGGATGCTGCTAAACACCCAACAATGCACAGGGCAGCACAGCATAGAACTTTCCAGCCCAGAAACAGTACTGCGCTTGAGACCCCTGACTCCCTCTGTGCCCAGCCCTTAGAAGCAGCCAAGCTCCCACTCCAGGAGGTGGTTATCGGATGAACAGCCCCCTGGACACAGAACACCGGGCCAGAAGCACAGAGGCCTGTCTGTCTTGGCTCTGCTTGGCCAGCTATGTGGCCTTGAGCAAGTTAATGACCCTCTCCGAGCTTCACGTTTCACATCCTGCAAAATGAAGATAACAAAACACTCCACGAGACAAATGTCTGTGAGTGCCGTGAGGTTGAGGGTTCTCATGTGCTCTAATTCAACAGCCTTCTCCAGGCCTAGAAAACTATAGAATCAGATGCTAATCAACTCCAGGCTCAAGTGGCCTATAAAGTGAGAGCTGTAGTAATTTCAAGAAAAAGGAGATGGAGGAAGTGTGTGGAGTTAGGGAGAATCTGGGCCTGAATCAGGCACGCTCTTCTGTGTTCTGGCTGGGTGTCACTGGGCAAGATCCTTCCCACCCTGGGCAGCAGCCTCTCTGTCCATTAAAAACCAGGGTTCAGCGGAAGTCCTCCTAGGGCTGTTCCAGATCCAATCATCCCTAAGCCCGATCTGGCCCACTTCCTGGGCAGTCATCTACTTCCTGTGCCTCAGTTTCCTCTTTTGCAAAGTAGGGGCTGTGGCACTTACACCTAGGGGTCATGGCAGATGTTAGTGGAACCATCGAGAGCGTGGACTCCAGACCCAGACTACCTGGGGGTGTGATTCTGGTCCTGCTACTTTACTGCTCTGGAACCTTGGACAAGTGACTTAACCTCTAGGAGCTTGGTCTCCTCATCTGTAAGCCCAGGATTGTCGCCTGACCTACCTCATAGGACCATTACCAGAATGCGGAGAGATAAGACAGTAAAGTGCTTAGAACGGAACTTGGTGTATGGTAATCGCCATAAAGTCTTTGCTGTTGTTCTGAGTCTTTCAATGATGCTGATGTAAGAAAGTGCTTGGCACACAGACGCTCGATAAACTGTGGTTGCTTTGCCATGGCGTCAGTCGGTGGCCGAGGGACTCATCGTGTGGCCTGACCCGGGTGTGGTACCCGTCTCTCTCTTGCAGGACAATGGCATCCTCCATCACGTGGGGCCTCCGCCTGCTGGCAGGCCTGTGCAGTCAAGTCCCTGGCGCCAGGCGTCAGTCCAGCCCTGATATTTATCACTACGATCTCCCACACTTCTCCAGCTTCGCCTTCAGCCTGTACCATGAACTGGCCCGTCAGTCCCACAACAAAATCATCTTCTCCCCAGTGAGCATCGCTATAGCCTTTGCGATGTTCTCCCTGGGAAACAAAGATGATACTTACACCCAGATCCTGAAGGGCATAGGCTTCAAGTTTAAGAAGGCGCCTAAGAAACAAAACAACTAATACTAAACTTTCATTGGGTTATTTGTATGGAAATATGTTAATATAAATGTTTCAGACATTACATGAAATTTCTAAAAATCTTATATGTTCTGGTATAATGTTATAAGTCATAATCCTAGTTATTACTTTAAAATGTATATCTCAGAAATAACTAAAAAAAAAAAAAAAAAAAAGAAGGCGCCTGAGGCTGATACCTACAAAGGCTTAGGGAGTCTCCTTGAAACCCTTAAGCAGCCAAACAATCAGTTCCAGCTGACCACCAGCACTATGCTAATCATTGATAAGAATCGGAAGCAAAAGCCTGAGTTTTTGTATAATGTCAAGAAGCTGTACCACTCAAAAGCCCTCTCCATCAACTTCAGGAACATCAAGAGGCCAAGAAAGAAATCAATCATCAAATAAAGATAAGAACTCAAGGAATAGTTGTGGATTTGGTCAAAGAACTTGACGAAGACACGGCTCTTGCTCTGGTGAACTACATAAGTTTTGAAGGTTAAGGTTGTACAACTAGCCTGAACTGGTTCTTTAGATTTTCCTTGGCAGTGGATGGAATGTAGCTATGGACCTCAGTTATTCAATTTTCTACACACAAGCATTAAAAGACTTTGCATGAGGAATTCCCTGATGGTCCAGTGGTTAGGAATCCGCACTTCCACTGCAGGGGGCATGGGTTTTCTCTCTGGTCAGGGAACTAAGATCTTGCATGCCATGCATCACGGCCAAAAAAAAAGACTTTGCATGATCAAATAAGGTTAGGAAATAGTGGGTTAAATAGTCAAATCATCATCTTCTCTGCAAGAGTTTTCAGAGCCTTAAATGTCCTAATGTGCAATGTAAATCCCTACCAGGGAGAGAGGCCAAATATGCAGTATCCCAAAATAGAGAGCCATAAAAACAAATTTTGGTGGAGCATATGAAGGGAATAGGATTTCACAGAAGACACTTCTGACAGCTTTCGTGTAGCGGAAATAGTGACAGCTTTGGAGACTGAAAGACCAGCGCTCACATCCTGCCTCTATGACCTATTAGCTGTTGTTTGACTATGGGCAAATCATTTTACCTCTTTGAGGTTCTAGTTTCCTACCTGTAATATGGACATAATAATGCCCTTCTTGTCAGAATTTTAGAACGAAAAAATAAGTTACAAAGAACATGGGACTATACGCTCACATAGTAGGTGCTCAACTAAACTTGAATCCCAGCCTCCCTTCCTCCCTCTGAGTGATGAGAATGTCAGGACCTGTGGGCCCCAGAGGGCATTCTAAGGCAGTTTAAACAGTCCATGGAGATAGCCTAGGGTAGGGGAGGTGAGAGTCAAGGCCAGGGGTTGCCTCCTTCACACCACTGGCCCCTTGCTCTAGAGAGAGAAAAGTGTGATGGAGAGCGCAGAGGCTGGAGTGAGCACATCCCTGGTCCCAGCTCTGCCGTGGGACTTCACGTGGCTCTCATCCCCTCCCCAGCCTCACTCTCCTCCTCCCAACAAATGGGTAAATTGGGCCCTGGGGCCCCCGAGGCAACCTGTCTTAGCAGGATGGTGACGTTCTCTTGGTAGAGCAGAGGGAGCACTTCCCAGGCATCTGCATTTCACATGTTGGTCCAGGGAAAGGCCATTAGAGTAGGAACAAGAGTGATTTCCCTGAATAATAAGAGGCACCAATTACCAAGGGGCAGGAAGACTCAGATGGGAGGTGCCCAGTATGACCTGGGGAGCTTCCAACCACTCCCAATAATTTTCAGCCTCAGACCATGCATTAAATAAACATCAAGTAAAAATGTTTGTCCTGCCCACCCAGGTTGATGCCATTTAGCCTCTGCAATACAGAAACTCTGGATCCTCCTCTAGCCTCAAATTATCTTCACAAAGCCCTTCAGGAGCCTGACGATTTCATTTTTGCCCCAATTTACAGAGGGCAAAGCTGAGGCTCAGAGACGAGCATCTCACCAGGGGGCCTCAGGGCTCCTTTTTCTAGCACACTTTTCTAAACCTTCTCCTACCCCTAGCTGCTGTGCACCTTCATCCTCTACAGGCAAAGGGAAGTATAAATTCGAGGCTCAGCGCTTCCTAACAGGAGACTTTCATGTGAATGAGAAGATCACGGTCAAGGTGCCCGTGATCAACCACCTGGGCGTGTTCCAGTTCCACCTGTACCGAGACAATGAGTTCTCCTGCTGGGTGTTGGTGCAGCACTACCAGGGCAGAATGGCCGCCTTCCTGCTTCTGCCCAACATGGGGAAGATGCAGCTGCTGGAGGATGGGCTCTCTGAGAAGCACCTCGCCAAAATCCTCAAATACCTTGAGATACGGTGATTCCCAGGCCAGGGCTGACCCAGGAGCTGCCCCACTGGGCCTGGCCCAAGGCGGGGAGGGTGCATAATCTTATGCTCCCAGACAGAGCATGCTTTCAGGAAGCAGGACTGGGCTTTGTTAGAGGGACGGTGCCCAGGGGTGCGGAGTGAAAGTCCTGCCCCTGAGGACCTCCTCCCCAGCCGGGACACTGCCCCTTCCCAGTGGCCAGTGCCCCGTGCAGGGAGAGCAACGCCAACCCGTGTTGTGGGCAAACCCAGAAGGAAGAGCTGGGCTTCCTGGCAAAGGTGGCAGTTGAGTGTGGAGTTTCAGGACGGAAAGTCCACAGCAAGACGGGGGGAAACCTGCACAGAGAGGCTGGAAAAGCAAAGGCCCAGAGCGGGAAAGTCCAGGACACATTTGACGCTGGTTCTGGATCCTCTGTCACTAGATGAGGGTGGTTTGACCAGGTCCCCGTCATGCACCCCAAATTAGTGCATGTCTCTGTATTTGTAAATATGCCTATGCCAGGATGAGCTATTTTATTACATACAATATAAAGCAAACATGAAAATACAGAGAAGTATTAGGTTAAAAAGCGAATAGAAGTTTTAATACCTCTTCCCCGCTCCACCCACGCCCAGGTTCCCTGCACCAGAGGCTGAGAGCAGAGAACAGGAGGAACTGGTCTAGAACAGGTCAAACAGAGCCTGAGGGCCAGTCACACCCTGCTCGGGGCCACACCTTGTCCCCGGCGAAAACTAGAGCTGAGCTCCAGTCCTGTGCAGTCACTCATTCATGGAACAGATGTCACTCAGGACCTGCCACCACGCCCCATGGTCCTCTGGGATCCTGGCCACGGAGGAGTCTCAGTCTGGGGGGTGACCAAACCCTGCAGGGAAGCAGTGTGCACAGTCCTTCCAGAGGACACCCTGGATCCCGCAGGAGGCCTTACCAGAGGAGGTGGCATTTGAGAGGCTTTGCAGGACAAGAGGATCCCTGTGATTCTAACATTCTCTGACCCCACGTGTAGAGGAACTAAAAGTAGAATAAACCAAGGCCGACCTCACATCCTTGCATGGGCAGGGGGACAGGGCCCCAAGTGGGAGGAACAACCAGAAAAGGAAATATTTCAATCCTGTAAAAGTCCTTTGTGTTCTAACCATTTTGACAGGTTTGTCAATTTACATTTGCCCAAACTGTCCATTTCTGGAACCTACGATCTCAAAACTGTCCTAGGCAAACTGGGCATCACAAGGTCTTCAGCAACGGGGCTGACCTCTCAGGGATCACTGAGGAAGTGCCTCTGAAGCTGTCCAAGGTGACTGTCTCCTTGACCTCTGTAGGTCACAATGTGCACGGGGGCTGCAGCTCAGGGGTGAGGCTGAGGAAGGGACAGAGGGACACAGGCACACCTGCAGACTGAGGTCCCTGAGGAATGCCATCGCTCCACCAAGACAGCAATGTGGTCGGATGATGGAGGGGAAGAGGTGGCCTCACATGCTTGGTGCGTTTTATTTAAGGACCTCCTCTGAGGTTGTGTCACTCACCCTCTGTCTCATCCTTGGCCGGGGACTTCCTTTCTTTGGGTCCTGATAAACCCCTATTTACAGAAAGAGGCTTAGGCTCAGGGATTGCAAAGGACCTTTGGCCCTGCGCCTGTGACACCAGGAGCTACTGGTGAATCACTGAGTCTGAGTTACAGAGTGAATTCGACCAAAGATGCCATTTACGCAGGAGAGTTACAGGTGCCCAGAGAAACAACTGCAGTTCAGTGCCTGCCTGTGAGCTGAGTGCCTGGGTGGGGATGAGGCGTGTGAAGGTCCCCATCAAAGCCCTGGTCCCCAAGGAATTTAGAATCTGGTCTACAAACAAGTGAGGAGCCAAGGAGACAAAGTACAAGAAAATCTACCTCCCAAGGTGGTGGGTTGCTTCCCAGGGACATTGAGGAGGCTGGTCAGGAAGAGGTGAGGGTCCCCTCGTGGGTCAGACAAAAGCCTTGAGAGCCATGCCTTGTGTGTCTCCTGCAGGGAGGGGAGGACGGGGATGGGGAAGGACAGGACAGGCAATGAGAGAGGCATGAGTATGGTGTTGAAGCACAGAGAAGGGACCAGTTCCCCAGAGAGGGAAGGGTTAAGAATAAGAGTGTGGGATGGGGTTGGGTAAGTAGGTGTGACCAGTTGATGGAGGCTTACAATTACCAGATAAAGATCTTGATTCTTGTTGTCCTTATTCAAACACTCACACACAAATGCGCACCTGTCACACATGCACACACTTGTGCACTTCTATGGGGACCTTCACACACATTTATTGAGCACCTACACTAAGTCAAGTTCCTCACATGCAGCACCATAGTGGCCCTGGGTCATCCTATCCCACCGGTCTGATTTTCCTATTTAGGAAATTGAGGTTTCAAGAAGAATAGTCTTGGAGGAGATATGGGGATATATGTTTATGTATAGCTGATTCACTTTGTTATACAGCAGAAACTAACACACCATTGTAAAGCAATTATACTCCAATAATGATGTTAAAAAAAAAAAAAGAATAGTTTTCTCCTTAGTGACACAATGAGTTAGTGGAAAAAATTGGATTTGGACCCAGATCCTTGTGATGGAAAGTCATGTTCATTCCACTATGCCATGTTGATTCAGTTGTGAATCTTGTGGTTCTTTATTTAAAATCCTCTGGAGAGAGCTCTTCCTTTAGCCCCAGGACAGCTCTCACCACATTGGGCCTTAGCTCCAGGTCTGGGTTGGGGAAGGATGCAGCCTGTCTCTGTCTCAAACAGGTCTCTGTCCTCTCTCCCCTCCAGGCCATTCATGAGGCTGTGATGAGCATCAATGAGAATGGGACAGAACATGATGGAGCCACCCTCTCAGAAGAGAGTGCCTGGTATGAGCATCTGACCATCAACTTCAACATGCCCTTCCTAATCATCATCAAGGATGAAAACACCAACATTCCCCTCTTCATGGGAAAGGTGGTGAATCCCATGCAAAAATAACTTCCTCTCTGGGTTCAGCCTTCCATTCCCAGGCCAGGTCCCCTCCTTAGATGACATTAAAGAATGACTGACCTGGCCCAAGCTTGTGTGTGACATGTAAATCTCTCACCTTCTTGTCTCTTAGTCTCTCTTCACATCACAGGATATGCGTGGAATTCAGGTCACAGCAATCTTTCATGTATCCACTTAATATTTATTACATATTTACACTGTCCAGGCACTGCACCAGGCAAGGATAAAATGTTGGCTGAAGCCCACAGTTTATTTTACAGATATGGAAATCCAACAATGACAGAGATGGACCACTCTGGAGGCAGATGGAGACAATTAATTGATTAGATTTTGGTAGGAGAGTGGTAGGCAGAGGGCAAGAGTAAGGCAAGGCTAAGCCAGGCAGACCACAAAACAGGGAGAGAGCTAAGGGGTCTGCAGTTATGTGAGGGATCACAGTCAGTTCAGAGTGTTAAAGGCTCAAGTCCACATTAAATAATAGTATTTGGATCTCTGGGTAGATCAAACACTAAAACACACACACACACAAAACATAAATGTTCTAGAAGAAAGTATTGGTTAATTAATTTATGGATATTGAAGTGGATAAGGCCTCTCTAAACATGACTGAAAACTAAGAAGTCGTAAATATAAGGATTTATATATTTGACTTTATAAAATCAAGCTGTATGGCAAAAAAAAAAAGAGTAATTCAATTCACCAAGATGACATAACAATTATAGATATATGTGTACCAAACATCAGAACTCCCAAATATATGAAGCAAACATTGACAGAAATAAAGGGAGAAATAGACAGCAACACAATAATAGTAGGAGAATCAATACCCCACTTTCAATAATTGATAGAGAAACGAGACAGAAGATCAATAAGGAAACAGAAGATTTGAACAACACTATAGACCACTTGGACTAACAGACATATACAGAACACTCCACCCAACAACAGCAGAACACACAATTTTCTCAAGTGCACATGAAACATTCTCCAGGGTAGACCTATGTTAGGCCACAAAATAAGTTTTAATAAAGTTTAAAAGACTGGAACCATACAAAGTCTCTTTTCTAATCACAGTGGAATGAAACTAGAAATCAGCAGAAAGAAAACTGGAAAATCCAGAAATGTATAAAAATTAAACAGCTCAAACAACCAATAGGTCAAAAAAGATATCGCAAGAGAAATTAGACTATATCTTGAGACAAGTGAAAATAAAAATACAACATACCAAAACTTATGAGATGCAGTAAAAATAGTACTAAGAGGGAAATTTGTAGCTATTAGCATTTACATTACAAAGAAGAAATATCTCAAACCAACAACCTAACTTTACACCCTGATAAACTAGAAAAAAGAACAAACTAAACTCAAAGCTAGAAGAAGGAAGGAAATAAAAAATACTAGAGCAGAGTTCAACAAAATAGTTTTAAAAATGGGGAAAATCAATAAAACTAAGCATTGGTTCTTTGAAAAGATCAATAAAATTGACAAACCTTTAGCTAGATTGACAGAAACTAAGGGAGAACACTCAAATAAATAAAATCAGAAATTAAAGAGGGGACATTATGAGTGACTTTACAAAAGAGGATTATAAGAGAATACAATGAAAAAATTGTAAACCAACAAATTGGATAACCAAGATAAAATAAATAAATTCCTAGAAACACACAACCAAGCCAGAATAAATCATGAAGAAATAGAAAATCTATACATGTTACTAGTTATACATGAACAGACATATAACTAATAAGGTGATTGAATCAATAATCAAAAACCTCCCAACAAAGAAAAGCCCAAGACTGCATGCATTCACTGTTGAAATTCTATCAAATATTTAGAAAGAATTCACACAAATCCTTCTCAAATTCTTCCAAAAAATTGAAAAGAAGGGAATACTTCCTAACTCATTTCATGCGGTCAGCATTACTTTGATACCAAAGCCAGACAAAGACACTATAAGAAAAGAAAACTACAGACCAACATCACTGATGAATATTGACGCAAATATCCTCAATGGAATACTAGTAAATACAATTCGACAGCACATTACAAGGATTATACACCATGACTAAGGGGGACTTATTTCTGGAATGTAAGGGTGGTTTAACATATGAAAAATCAATCAAAACACCACATTAACAGAATGAAGGAGAAAACACATGATTATATCAGTTGATGCAGAAAAATATTTGACAAAATTCAACACCTTTTCATGATAAAAAAGAAAAATACACTCAAAAAACTAGGAATAGAAGGAAACTACCTCAACATAACAAAGCCCATATAAGAAAAGCCCACAGCTAGCATCATACTCAATGGTGAAAGAATGAGAGTTTTCTTCTAAGATCAGGAACATGTCAAAAATGCCTGCTCTGCATCTTCTATTTAACATAGTATTGGAAGTCCCAACCAGAGCAACTAGGCAAGAAAAAGAAATAAAAGGCATCCAAATTGGAAAAGAAGAAGTAAAACTACCTCTGTTCAAAGACAATACAATCTTATACGTAGAAAGTTCTAAAGATTACACACACACTCACACACACAAACTGTTAGAACTAATAAACGTATTCATTTATTAGTTGTAGGATTCAAAATCAACAGACAAAAGCCAGTTGTATTTCATACATTAAATTTCCAAAGGAAATTTCAAGAACAATTCCATTTACAATAGCATCAAAAAGAATAAAATACCTAGGAATAAACTTTCATCAAGGAGGTAAAATACTTGTACACTGCAAACTACAAAGCATTGCTGAAAAAAATTAAAGAAGATACAAATAAATTGAAAGACATTTCTTGTTCATGGATTGGAAAACTTAATATTTTTACAATGTCAGTACTACCCAAACCAATCTAAAGACTTAACACAATCTCTAACAAAATCTCGCTGGCATCTTTTGTAGAAATAGAAAAATCCATCCTAAAATTCACATGGAACCTCAAGGGACCCAAACATCCAAAACAATCTTGAAAGAGAAGAACAAAGTTGGAGGTTTCACATTTCCTAATCTCATAGCTACAGTAATCAAAACAGTGTGATGCTGGCTTAAAAACAGAAGTATAGACCAATGAAATAGAATAGAGAGGCCAGAAATAAACCCTCACATATATGGCCAAATGATATTAGACAAACATCCTAAGACTATTCAATGGAGGAAGGACAGTCTTTTCAACAAATGGTATTGGGAAAACCAGATATCCACATGTAAAACAATGAAGCTGGACTCTTACATTATACCATATACAAAAAAATTAACTCTAAATGGATCAAAAACCTAAATGAAAGAGTTAAACTATAAAACTCTTAGAAGAAAGCATAGGGGAAAACTTCAAACATTGATTTAGCAACGATTTCTTGGGTATGACACCAAAAGCACAGGCAACAAAAGTTAAAATAGATTAATTGTACTATATCAAAATTAAAAACATCTATCCATCAAAAGACACAATCAACAAAATGAAAAGGCAACCTATGAAATGGGGGAAAATATTTGCAAATCATGTATCTGACAAGGGGTTAATATCCAGAAATATAATGAACCCTTACAACTCAATAACAATAACAAACATACAACCCAATTAAAAATGGGCCAAGAACTTGAACAGACATTTTTCCAGGAATATATAAACGGCCAGCAATCACATGAAAAGACACTCAACATCACTAATCATTGGGGGATTGCCAATCAAAACTACAGTGAGATATCACCTCACACCATTAGGATGGCTATTTTTTAAAAAAGAATAAGAAAGGAAAAGAAAAAGTGTTGGCCAGGATGTGGAGAAATTGGAACCTGTGTGCATCGTTGGTAAGAATGTAAAATGATGCAGCCACTAAGGAAACAGTATGGCAGTTCCTCAAAAAACTAAAACTTGAATAACCATATGATCCAAGAATTCCACTTCTGGATATATATCCAAAAGAACTGAAAGCAGGGTCTCAAGGAGGTATTTGTATATTAGTGTTCACAGCAGCATTATTCACAATAGACAAAAGATGGAAGCAATCCAAATGTCCATCAACAGCTGAATAAATAAACAAAATGTGGTCTATGCATACAATGGGGTATTATTCAGCCTTTAAAAGGAGGGAGATCCATGCTACAACATGGATGAGCTTTGAAGACATTATGCTAAATGAAATAAGCCAGTGACTAAAGAGAAAATACTGTATGATTCCACTTATATGAGGTACCCAGAGTAGTCAAATTCATAGAGAGGGAAAGCAGAACGGTGGGTGCCAGGGGCTGTGGGCATGGGAGGAATGGGAGTTGACGTTTAATGAGTATGGAGTTGCAGTTTTTTGCGAGATGAAAAGATGAAGAGAGTTCTGGAGATTGCAAGATGAAAGGAGTTCTGGAGATTGGTTGCACAACAATGTGAATGTTCTTAATTCTATTAAACTGAACACTTAAAAAGTTGGGATTAACATATACACACCACTATATATAAAATAGATAATCAACAAAGACCTACTATATAGCACAGGGAACTCTACTCAATACTTTGTAATAACCTATATGGGAAATAGAATCTCCAAAAAGTATAGATATATGTGTATGTATAACTAAATCACTTTGCTGTACACCTGAAACTAACACAACATTGTAAATCAACTATACTCCAATATAAAATAAAATTTTTCTGAATTTTTTTTCATGGCAAAATAAAATAAAATAAATGTTATTCTATAGTAAGTGGGCATAAATAGCACTAATAAAAAGTAATAAATTTTCTTTTGAATTGCATGAAAAAAACTGGTAAGACAGTAAATTTTATGTTATATGTATTTTGCCACAATTAAAAACAAAATAATACAAATTATCTTTAAATGTAATAATAATAATAATTGTATAACCAATATTTTCTAAAGAAGCCAGTGAAATTTCCAACACTTTGAGTTATAACTCATAATCCTATGGCTTTAATGGTAATTTCACATCAATTGGTTTAAAAATATAGATTCAACACCATATCAAAAAAATGCCATAAACAAAGCCAAAGAACAAGCTGAGAAACTGTATACCAGATATGACAAAGAGAATCATTTTAATTTTAAAGAACTCTTTTAAATCTATAAGGAGACAGTAAGTAATCCAGTAGAATAATGGGCAAAGGATTTAAACAGACAGACTACAAAAAAATAAATACAAATAGCCAATGGAGGGCTTCCTTGGTGGCGCAGTGGTTAAGAATCCACCCGCCAATGCAGGGGACACGGATTCGAGCCCTGGTCCGGGAAGACCCCACATGCCGCGGAGCAACTAAGCCCGTGCGCCACAACTACTGAGCCTGCGCTCTAGAGCCCGTGAGCCACAACTACTGAAGCCCGCGCGCCTAGAGCCCATGCTTTGCAACAAGAGAAGCCACCGCAATGAGAAGCCTGCGCACCGCAACGAAGAGTAGCCCCAGCTCACTGCAACTACAGAAAGCTCGCGCGCAGCAACGAAGACCCAATGCAGCCAAAAATAAATAAGTAAAAATAAATAAATTTATTTTAAAAAAATGGCCAATAGAAATATGAAAGAATTCTCAACCCACTCATTATTTTAAAAACACAAGTCAGAGTGCCACTTTTCACCTCTGATTGGCATAAACATACGAGGTTGACAATTCTCATTGCTGATTTACATGTGAGGAAACAGGCATTCATACAATAGACTGGGGGAGTATACGTTTGTGCAAGATCTTTGGAAGATAATTTGGTAACATCTATTGAAGTTTAAAAAAAAAAAAAAAACTAATTTTGACTCAGGAAGTCCACTACTGGGAATATATCCCATGGAAATATTTACAAACAGCAAATGTTAAAAAAAAAAAAAAAAGTCTTCTTTTTAACTACAGCATTGTTTGAAGAGCAAAAAGTCTTAAATGTCCATAATAATAGGAAATTAATTATATAAAATTGGATAGAGTGTCACACAACCTTTCTAAAGTATTGAATATAAGGCCAGTTCTGCATAGGTTGATAGGGGAAAGTCTCTAAAAGCAAAAAATACAGAAGAGTATACATAGTACGATTTCTTCTGTAAACACATACATTCATTTATCTCACAATTATTTACTGAGCACCTACTATGTTCCAGGCATGGCTGTGCAGCTATGAACAAAACAGACAAAATCCCTGTCCACAGGAACTCAGTGGGGGATGCAGGGATGATCTGGGTAAATCAATACCATGTATAGAATAGGAGAAGGTGATGAGTCCAACAGCAGAACAATAATGCAGGGACAGGGCATGGGGAGTGCTAGGGTGTGAGACACACTTGGACAGAGTGGTCAGGGAAGGCCTCACTGAGAAGGTGGCATCTGAAACCCAAGGCAGGTGCAAGAGTAAGCCATGCGGGCATCTAAGAGAAGAGCAGCCAGGCAGAGGGACTAGGAGGTGCAAAGGCCCTGGGGCAGGAATGTGTCTGGCATGCTCAAGGGAAGCAAGGAGAAAGCAGTGTGCCTAGAGCAGTGGAGAACAGGAGAGAAAGAGAGAAGCAGAAGAGGGCAGAGATGTGACTACAGCACCTGGTTTGGGGAGGGAGTGGGGTATGGGTTTGTACATCATACACGTGCATGGACTAGCTTTCATTCTGAGTGACCTGGAGCCCAAAAAGGGTATCCCGCCGAGGCTCGAAGTGATTTATGTTTTGACAGAATCACATAAAGATTCAGGAGGCAGATCACCCACCAATTTGTTTGCTTCTTTATAGTTTTCTATGTATCTAAAAAGTATTGAATATTAATTTAAGAATCAAATGGAAGGGGATGGTGGCAAGTGGACGGTCAGAGAGGCACTTCTGTCCTAGACAGAGAAGCAGGGCATGGGGCCTGAAGAAGGATGTTACCCTTAAGGCATTTCCTTGGGGTCTTAATTTCTATTACCTGGGAGCGGGGAAGGTTCCTTGGTGAAATGGGTTTGGAAAACTCTGGGTAAGTCTTTACTGAGGGACTTCTCAGCTCCTTTCAAATATTACCATCCAAGTGAGAGAGAGAGTATGCAGTGTTTCCCAAAATTATTTGACCATGGAACCCTTTTTTTTTTTTTACAAATCATCTCTAGGGTTCCACGGAATCCACTTTGTAAAATGCTGCTGTGGGTGAGAAGGCTCTTGAGGGTGGGTAGTGGCGAAGGCATGTTTGCCTTTATACGGCTCACCCAGGCAGTGGCAGGGGAATTGGTTGGCAGGGCAGGGTGAGGTATCAGGAGGTCTGAGAGCTTACACTCTCGTCACACAGACCTGTTGCCCCTTCTGGGCAAAAATGTCCTTGTGCCCAGAGACAGTGATTCAAATACCAGATGCCCCTGCACTCTGAGACGCTGGCATTCACTGATGCAGCAGAGTGGCATTTGACATTCTTGGTTCAGAGGGACAGCACCACATGCTGCTGCCCAGAGACCCAGTACACCAGCCTCCTCCCTGGGTATTAACTGGAGGGCAGCTGAGGTGCAATGAACAGAGAGGACAAACAGGATCGTTGGCTGGGGAGGAGGTGGTCAGGCCCTGATTACACAAGCTCACATCACCTTGGGCCTGTTAATATTAACTCAATCTCCAGCCTAGGGAAGCATCAGAAATCCCCAAAGTCACTGCCCTGATAAACGTTGTTTTGTTCAAGTTGTTGGCTAGATCTTCAATGATACTCACTTGGCCTTAGATTGTAATCTTGCTGAGCCCCCCACAAATATGCAGCTTTCATCCCCTGTGGCTGCATGTTGGCGACCATGCCTCCCGTGGGGCAGGGCAGTACCAGGTAGAGGGCCGAATGTGAGCAGAAACCCAGCAGAAGAAACATGAACAGCCAACCAATGGCCTTCAGGACAATTGTCACCTTGAGCCATTTCAATAATCAAGCCATCAGAGCTGCTTCTAAGAAGAATGTATTTCTTCCTGGTGGACATTCCCTGTCACTGGAGTCTGGATACATTTTTGATTCCTGTCATTGCTCAATAAGCTAAGCTTATGAAGAAGTAGATTCAGTCAACCAATCAGTCTTTCATTCAACCATCTTGTACTAAGTGCCAACCACATGCCAGTCCTGGGCTCTACATTGTGCTAGGTGTGAGTTCCATGTAAGTTCGGTGAATAGTTTCGAATTACAAACTTATTTGTAAAAAGAAGCAAGGGCTTTGTAGATACTCTATTGCCCTGCTGCTTCTTTCAGAGGATTGTCTTCGGGGTCAATAAGGACAATGGTACACGCTGTGCACTGCACATGGGTGCTGGCAGAAATAGCATGGGGCCTGAAATCCATCCCAGCTACACTCACCAATTGGTGCACCCTGGCATGTGGTGACATCCATCTGGTTAAAAGATGTTCTTTTTAATTTGCACAAAGATGCTGTTACTCCAGATAGCATGTGATAAAATGAGCATATTAAAGTGTTAATGGAAGAATCTAGATGATAGATTTAAAGTGTCCACTGTAAAAATCTTTCCACTTTGCTCTATGTCTTAAAACTGTCATAATAAAATGGTGGAGGGGGTTAGAATACCATTCCTCATGAGTTATGTATGAGCCAAAGAGATGCTGTTATGGGTTGAATTGTGTCCCTCCAAGATTTATACATTGAAGTTCTAACCCTCAGTACCTCATTTGGAGATAGGGTCTTTACAGAGGTAATCAACTTAAAATGAGGTCATTAGCCTGGGCTTTAAAGCAATATGACTGGTGTCCTTATAAGAAGGGGAAATGTGGACACAGAGACACAAGCTGAGAGGGAAGATGATATGAAGATATAGCAAGAACACTGGGTGAGACTGAAGATGGTTTATCTATACACCAAAGAGAAAGGCCTGGAACAGACCCTCCCCTCACAGCCCTCAGAAAGAACCAACCTTGCCAACAGCTTGATTTCAGAGTCCTAGCCTCCAGAACTGTGAGACAATAAATTCAGTTGTTTAAGGCACCCAGTTTGTGGTACTTAGTTATGGCAGCCCTAATGCAGATGCTTTTTCTTAGTCTGCACAGAGGGAGGCACCCTGAAGGCTGGCAGTATCCTGATCGCCTCCTTGAACTCCCAGAGTGGACGCAAATGTAAGGAGGGCTTTGGGCAGTGTTTTAGTAGATAGACTTCCTACTGAAAGTATGGAGGAGCTGGGAACTGACCACAGGCTAATGCTTACCTTAGGAAGAAATGAGTGACAATGAAGAGAAATCACTGCCCGTTGGTATTTAAAGGTCAGCTCATGTCCAATAATGGAACTAAAAGCAAAGAGCTTTTGCCACTGTTGACTTTTGACACAATAACATTCCACAAATAAAGACATAAGACAACGTTGTTTAAAAACCCACAGGAACCCAAGTAACCAGGTATGGTGAAACGACGGTTGGAGTCTGGGCTCTATTCCTGGCACTAACCACTCACGAGCTACATCGTCTTGGCTGAGCCACCTGAACTCTACCTTCTCATTCACAAAGACACCGGTTGTTGGGAGGATTAAGTAAAATATGACATGTAAAGCTCTAAGCACATAGTATGTGCATAAGAAATGGGAGAAAAAATCCAGAGACAGGAGGAGATAAGCCTCATGAGGACTGATAAACAGGCTCAAAGGCTTGTTTGCTCAATAAACAAATGGCTGCAGGTGAAGGTCAGCAGGACTGTGATGTCAAAATCACTACTCGGCTAACATCAGGTGTTTAGTCCCATTAGACTCTGTGAAAATTGGCTATGATTTCTTGTTAATCCTGAGAAAATGTACAGTGAAGTAGAAGGAATACATGCTCATGAGGAAAGAGAGGGGATTCTAATTCTCACTCTTTCTCAGGATGTGTAACCCTTGGTAAGTCCCTGTTATCTCTCCCAACCTCTACTTCCTCATCTATAAAATGAGAATGTTGGACTAGACTAAAAATGGCAAACATGTGGCCAAACATATGCAACTGCTTCCAATCTCACATCCACAGCAGACATCACCAATCAACCATGGCCTGATTTTCATCTTCATTCAGGCACAGCCTCAGAATCCACTATGATGGATCCAAGATGGCAGCTCAGATGGAAACCATTTACTGTCCTATCCTAGGTGATCTCTAAAATGCCTTACAGTTCCTATGTTTTCTGGGCCTGATTCCTCTCTTGGCTAGACATGACTTCACTCTGCATCCTCCAAAACTTTCATGGGGAAATTATTTGGGATATTTCACGTTTGGGGTCTTACATCTTAAGTTGTCCTATTGCTCCACATCTCCTTCTCCCAGACTGGATGCCCAACATCTTCACCAGCATCCTAGGTTTTGGTAACTCCATTACTTTAATAACCTGGTTTCCTCTGCTCATGCCCGCGACAGTCATGGTGAATGGATTAAGGCACTCTGACACAGAAAGATGGAGTCTCATATGCCTTTTTTTTTTGGCCACGCCATGCGTGGCTTGTGGGATCTTAGTTCCCTGACCAGGGTCCACAGCAGTGAAAGCACCGAGTCTTAACCACTGGACCGCCAGGGAAGTCCCTCAATTGCCTTGTCAACTCAGTCTCCCACGCAGCTCTTACCAATTACTTGAAATTGATGTATAGACAAAAACCGTTGGCCATTTCATCCCAAGAAAGTATGTCCAAAGAAACTCGAGAACAAATTATTAAACCAAGAAGCAACTAGCTCTATGTGTGTTTGTATGTGTATTTATAGAGATCAGTTTCAAACCAGTGCCAGATGAATAGCTTTCTTTTCAACACTCATGACTGAGCCTCCAAACTACTCTTCCACTTCTCCTCTTACCTCTGCAGCAACCTCAGAATGTGCCCATTCCCAAGAAGTCACCTATCATAGTAGAATACAGGTCTGGGTGTCACATAGCTTTGTGTGCCAAGCCTGCCTCAATCTCTACAAACTGTTTGCTTTTGAACAAGTTACTCAATCTTTCCTGGGCTCATCTGCAAAATAGGACTAATGCCTTCTCATAGGGTCATTTTAGCAGATAGCACATATCCTACCACCTGGAAGACAGTCAACAAATAAATAAGATTAGCTGCTACCCTTGTATGTATGACTATCATGATTAATACTACTTCTATATTGATCTGTTTGTCCTTGAGTTTTTGCACAGAGAAATATGTCTGAAGAAGTGTCAAAGGGGATTAAAGATGGATAACAAACTGGAGGAGTACTGGGTGACCACAGTGGACTCTGTCTCTACTTGAGACATTGCTCAGAGGTTGCTTAGCCCAAATCCTGCCCATCCTTCAGAACTCAGCTCAAGTCCACGTCCTTACAGGAGCCTCCACTGAATGTGCAGCCTCTACTCTGTCTGGTGGAGGAAGCTTAATCTTATTAACTCTAGTTGAGTTCTGTTCATTCAACATAAACTCTGTCGACTCAGGATTCTTTCAGTCAAGTCAGGTTTCCCCAGTCCAGAGTTTTATACACTCCACTCCCCATCCCTGAGGTGTTTAAGTGTGGGGACGGTAAGCATCCATGGCTTCATATGAGATATGCTTCATGAAGGCAGTAATACAATTACTCTACATCTCCCCTCAATGCCCATCCAGGGTTAAGCATATAGCAAGTGCTTCAGAAGTGGGTGAATGGATGGGAGGATGGATGGATGGATGGATGGATGGATGGATGGATGGATGGAATGGATGGGAGATGGATGGATGGATGGGAGGATGGGAAAATACTTTCCCCACATGTAAGACATCTGTCTTACACAGACACCTGTCCTTTCTCCTCAGCCTCTCTGACAGTGTAGTGAGGCCAACCTCCTTGGTCAGGTCAGGTCAGCAGTTCCTCTTCCCCTAGTTCCTCGTGCACCAGTAAGCACTGCACACTATGCACCCAGATGATGTAGGTACAGTGGGCTGAGAGCTGGAACATTTGCCTGGGGAGGGTACAACCTGACCTTCCCATGTGTTTCTGCATCCCTGCCCAGAATCATCTTCTGATGTTGGCTACCCACTCTGACCCTCATGACAGCTGTCCATGGGGGCCAGCCTTGAGGGTGCTGTGGATGCATCCGATTCCTTGTACCTGACCTGTAAGTAAAAATTACCTTCCCCTAACCTCATATCTGGTCCCCACAGCTCCCAGTTACTACCTGAGGAGATGGTTCTCTTTGTAAGCTGTGGGCTGGGGGGTTGCCATTCAGGGGAGGGGCCAGCAGCACAGGACGTGCCGGGCTCACATGCAGGTGGGTCTTATTGTAGGGAGTCACCTTATTCTGAAATAGAGAGATGTGAAGGATAAAATCAAGCCTTTGGAGGCAACAGGCCTAGGCTCGAATCCTGGCTCAGTCACTGGCTCGCTGTGGACCTTGAATAAGCCACTTCACCTCCCAGGAACTCAACTGTTTGCAGGAGTTTGGTTGTGAGGATTAAATGGAGTCTCACTCAGAGTCCCCACAATGGTTCAAAGGATGAGACTTCTGCAAAGAGACTATGTAGAAAGATGTGGAAAACGTTAAGGGAAAAACAGGAGGGTGTCTGGTGAGACACCCAGAGGTTGGCAAAGCCAGGAAGCTCTTACCTGCCCAGAGCTGAAGGAGCAAAGGAAAGAAACAGTGAGAGCAGGAGCCACGGAAGGAGCGTCTGCCTGGAAGGATCCGAGGTGGTGGAAGGATGCAGCCACTCCAGAGACATGGAGCCGAAGCAGGGGGGAACGGGAAGAAAGAGAGCTGGTGGTACAGCATGTACGAGTCAGCCTCTCAGAGCACAGAACGTGGCAGAAAAGGGCAGATGATGGATCTGGGCAGGGGGCTGGCAAAGAATAGCCTGCAGAAAAGATATTACTCATAGTAAAGGCAAGAGGCAGCTCTTGCTGAGCACTAAACGCTATTTCATTTCATTTCGGCTCTCAGAGTTTAGCCCCGAGTGCATAAGCGCAACACCACTTGTGTTGTTAGTTTAATGGACTTTCTCATTGATCCAGAAGGTGAATTCAGATTCTGAACATGTTTAAGAAATGGGGGATCAATGACCCCCATTCCCACCCCTACGCCCAGGTTTTCCGTTGTGATTTGTTTAGAATAATGGCGTGTATTTCACCACATCTTAAATCACTGTTATCAGCAGCTCCAGAGATGGAGACACTAGTGGCCAGAGGAGAGTGGAGGGATGCCCGGTGCCCACCCTGCCTGGCAAAGGGCCCAGCGTGCTGTGGGAAACCCAGGCGTCCTCTCTCTCCATCTCCCATGGACCCTGCCCAACCCATCCCCACCCCTCTCCCTCTGGACCAGCTGCCAGCTTCTCCCATCCAAATGATGACGGACACCACCGTTCCCCCTCATAGGACAAAGGAGTCAGCCACGAGACAGGGGCAGTCTCTCTCAGTCCCAGGACAAATTCTGAAGGAAGAGACTGTTTGTCCTGGATCAGCTGCCTGCTCCAGACCATCAGAGGGACTGGAGGTGTGGAACGCATCTATAAAAACTAACTTACAATTGCAACGAAAACATGGGTGCAAATATACTATACAGCATGGAATGTTAGTGCAACAGGAAAAGCAAGAACTGTATGAAAAAAGTTACTTTTAAAAGGCTTAACTTATTAGAGAGCTATACCACATCCCTGGCTATACCACATCCCTGGCTATACCACATGCCTGGCTATACCACATATTAGAGAGCTATACCACATCCCTGGCTATACCACATCCCTGGCTATACCACATCCCTGGCTATACCACATGCCTGGCTATACCACATATTAGAGAGCTATACCACATCCCTGGCTATACCACATCCCTGGCTACACCACATCCCTGGTTATACCACATATTAGAGAGCTATACCACATCCCTGGCTATACCACATCCCTGGTTATACCACATATTAGAGAGCTATACCACATCCCTGGCTATACCACATCCCTGGTTATACCACATATTAGAGAGCTATACCACATCCCTGGCTATACCACATCCCTGGCTATACCACATCCCTGGCTATACCACATGCCTGGCTATACCACATATTAGAGAACTATACCACATCCCTGGCTATACCACATCCCTGGCTACACCACATCCCTGGTTATACCACATATTAGAGAGCTATACCACATCCCTGGCTATACCACATCCCTGGCTATACCACATCCCTGGTTATACCACATATTAGAGAGCTATACCACATCCCTGGCTACACCACATCCCTGGTTATACCACATATTAGAGAGCTATACCACATCCCTGGCTACACCACATCCCTGGTTATACCACATATTAGAGAGCTATACCACATCCCTGGCTATACCACATCCCTGGCTATACCACATCCCTGGCTATACCACATATTAGAGAGCTATACCACATCCCTGGCTTAAAAGATTCACGTTTAGAAAGGGAGACATTTGCCTTCAAATTAATAGTTCTTATTGAAATCCCATCTAGATTTTTTGAATTTGGCACATTGATTCTAAAATTCACCTGATGGAAAAAATCCACAAAAAAAAGCTGATGATTTTTGAAAAAGAAAAACAAATGACTTGCCTTGCAAAATATACAAAATATACATTTATACACCATATAAAATGTCTAGAAGAATCTGTGATAAATGGAATTTTATATAAGACCATGATGGCTTTTCAAATCCATGGGGAAATTTTAGTTTAATCCATGCATGCTATCAATTCAATCCATTGTCTATTCTATTTGGGGTATACAACCCTCAGGGATGCACCATCCATTGATCCTGCTCGTTTTCACCTCCTTCTTTTCCCTCAGGTCCTTGCTCCCTCCTTGTCCAGCTTAAGTTCCATGATCAATCACACCCTCAGCTCCTTTGCCCTTTTCTGCCTTTACCATAGCTTTGTGGCAAAAGCCTCCAACTCTCCCCCTATTCCATGTCTACACTCAAACTTCTGGATGTAGCTAGAGAAAAACACCAAAGCACTGACTGGTCTCATTTTAAATTCATGACCACTGAACCTCAAGAGAGCCTTTGATCCTGGGCAGCAATCACTCTCTATTCCAGCCCTTTCATGTTTCTTGTCTTAAGTAAATACTTCCTACCTTCACCTTTCAGCAAACCTCTGACACCTCCTGCCCCGAATCACCCTGGGCTGGGGACCTTACTTCCTTTCACTGGCAAAATATAGGCAATCATCTTCCCACCCACTTGCAGCTCTGCTAATGTGTCTGCCTTCCCTTCTGTTACAATGGAGCACCTGGCCTAGCTGAGGCCATCCCTCTACCTACACCACTGGTTGTATTTGTATTTTATCTCAGGCCCTCAAGGACATCACACCAGCAACCCTGCCCTTTATCATCTCCTCAATCACAAATCTTCCCTATCTACTACCAGGATACAATTTCTTCCATCTTAAGATAGATGGATGGATGGGTGGATGGATGATAGATAGATAGATAGATAGATAGATAGATAGATAGACAGACAGATAGATAGATGAAAGAGATAGAGATAAATATAGATCATTTCCTCCTCTGGCTGACACACCATTGTTTAAAAACTTATTTATTCTCCTGTCTCCAAATTAGGGTGACCAGCCATCCGGTTTGCCTGGGGATGAAAAATAAATTGGACTTCACTAAAGTAAAATGTTTACACTTCAAAAGATATTGTTAAAAAATGAAAAGATAAGCCATAAGTTTCTCACAAAGCTAAACACGGTCTTATCATATGATCCAGCAATCATGCTCCTACATATTTCCCCAGCTAATATGAAAATTTTGTCCACACAAAAACCTGCACCAAAATGTTTATAGCAGCTTTATTCATGGTTGCCAAAAACGGGAAGCAACCAAGATGTCCTTCAATAGGTGAATGGATAAACAAACTGTGGTACATTCATACAATAAAATACTATTCACTAATAAAAAGGAGAAGTGATAAAAATAAATGAGCTGTGAAATCACAAGAGACATGGAGAAACCTTAAGTGCATAGTTATAAGTGATAGAACCCAGTCTTAAAAGACTACATACTAATATGATCCCAATTACATGGCACTCTGGAAAGATCAGTGGTTGTCCGGAGTTCAGGGAGAGGGGGGAAGGATGAATAGGTGAAACAAGGTATTTTTTTAGGACAAGAAAGTAGTGTGTATGATATTGTAATTGTGGATACATAACACTATGCATTTGTCAAAACTCGAAGAAATTTACAGCACAGAATATTAAACCCAAAATATGCAAATTAGAAGAAAAATTCATTTAGGAAATTGGAGAATCCCAGAATGGAAAGTAGAAGTGACTAAACAATCTAAATGGGTTACAAATGCATGAAATAACTTCACTGAAGGGAGCAGGGGTGAGTGAGTAGGGGCAGGGGGAAAGCTGACCTAAGTAACTTTAGAAGTGAGTGAAGTATGTAAGACTAAAGGCAAAAGAAATTGTACGTAAGCTCTGTATTATAGTTAGTAAAGTTGTTTTCCAGAAGCGTACAGGTTAACAATTCTGAAACTGTCCTACATGTATGCAGGAACTCAACAATTAACTACATGAAGTAAATGGATGGTGGATATTGGGAGCCGGGTTGGAGTAGGAGGTTATAGATAAGCAGGAGGGAACTAAAATGATCTATGCACTGGAGTTGGAGACATCTGTCTGAACTCATGTTTAGCTTAATATAGACACAGATGGTTACACATAGAAATGTTTATAGATATGTATATATACAGAGGTTAATGTACATATGTATATCCCCTTGCTCTGTCAGCTGAGAGGCTCTAGAAGGAATGAACCCCAGCAGCAACAAGCATGCATAGTGCTCAAGTCTTGGTTTCTAATACATTCTCCAATGAAAGGAACCAGGACTCCTTGAAGAAATGGCTGATTCTAAGACTAGGACAGGATATATACCAGATGAGCCCCGAGCATCCTGTGTTGCCAGAAAGTGAGCAAGTGCTTTAAAAAAAAAAAATCCACAGTGATGGTTGGGGGGTATGTCAAAGCAACACAGGAGCCAATGGAAGATGCTCCCTATGGCCGAAGTTGGACTAATTTGAACAAAAAGAAATAAAGTATCATCGTAGATTTTAATAGTATAGGTATATATGGTAGATTATAACCCAAAGTATAAAATAAATATCCATAAATCCATACTGATATAAATAAATGATTATATAAATAAATAGGGAGAAGAGACAAATCTTCCGTGCAGAAGAATTCCAAATTATTTACGTAGCTACTCTGCCCTCAAGGAGGTGGAGCATATCTCTCCACTCCTCAAATGTGGATTGTGCAGTGACTTCCTTCCAAAGAGGACAGTCTGGAAAGGCAGGGGAAGAGTAACTTTACAGTGGAGAAATCTGACAAGCGTTAGTTCAGCCAGGTGATCAAGGTCAATATCAACAGTGATAAATAATAAAACATGCTGGGCTTCCCTGGTGGCGCAGTGGTTGAGAATCTGCCTGCCAATGCAGGGGACACGGGTTCAAGCCCTGGTCTGGGAAGATCCCACATGCCGCAGAGCAACTAGGCCCGTGAGCCACAACTACTGAGCCTGCGCGTCTGGAGCCTGTGCTCCGCAACAAGAGAGGCCGCGATAGTGAGAGGCCCGTGCACCGCGATGAAGAGTGGCCCCCGCTTGCCACAACTAGAGAAAGCCCTCACACAGAAACAAAGACCCAACACAGCCAAAAATAAATTAATTAATTAATTTTTTTTAAAAAAGAAAGAAAATAAATAAATAAATAAAAAATAAAACATGCTGACAGTACACACCCTTGATATGATGTAATGAAAATCATAACTCTTTGGTCTTCCTCTCAAAAACCTACAACCCCAGTATAATCATGAGAAAAACATCAGACAAATTCCATTAGAGGGGCATCCTATAAATTGCTTGGCCATTATACTTCCAAAAGGCAAGGTCATGAAAAACAAGGAAAGTGTGAGAAACTGTCACAGCCAAGAGCAGCCTAAGGAGACATGATAACCAAATGTAATGTGGTATCCTGGATGGGATCCTGGAACATAAAAAGGATAAAAGTAGAAAAGACTCATATTGAAATCTGCAAAAAGCATGGACTTTAGTTAAAAATAATGTATCAAATTGTTTTATTAATTGTAACAAATGTATTATACTAATAAAACTGTTAATAGCATAGGAAACTGGATGTAGGGTTTATGGGACTTCTCTGCAATATCTTTGCAATTTTTCTGTCAATCTCAAACTGTTCTAAAATTTAAAATGTATTGGAAAAAAGGCAAGGTACAGATAGGAAAAAAATAATTTCAAGTCATATATCTGGCAAAGGATTTGTATCCAGAATATAAAGAACACTTATAACAACTTAACTCTTAAAACAAGTTATCCCAATTTAGAAATGACAGAAGACTTTAATAGACATTCACCTAGAAGACATATGGATGGTTAATAAGCATATGAAAATGTGCCCTTTTTAGTCATTAGCAAAATGCAAATTAAAGCCACAATGAGATATAACTATAGCTCACTAATATAGAAAAGATGCCTATAATCAAAAAAGCAGACAATACCAAGTGTTGGCAAAGATTTGGAGAACCTGGAATTCTCACACGATGTTGATGGGATAGCACAGTGGTGCTGCCACTTTGTAAAACACTTTGGCACTTTCTTAGAAAGTCAAATATAAACTTACCATACGACCCACCAATTATACTCCTAGGAATCTACCAAAGAGAAATGAAAACATATGTCATACAAAAGCAGACTTGTACATGAATGCTTCTATAACTAATAGCCCCAAACTGGAAATAATCCAAATGTCCATCAACTGGTGAGTGGATAAACAAAATGTGGCTTATCCATACAGTAGAATACTATCCAAAAAAAAAAAAAAGGAATAATTTGTTGATACATACTATGACATGGATAAACCTCAAAAATAATATGTTAAGTGAAAGAAGCAGACCAAAAAGACTACATATTATATGATTCCACTGCTTATATGAATTATCCATAAAAGGCACATGAATAGAGCTATAATGCAGGTCAATGGTTGCCTAGGGTTAATGATAAAAGTAGGAATTGACTGCAAAAGGTTCATGGTATTTTTTTTTTTGCAATATAAATATGTTCCAAGATTGAATTGTGGTGATGTTGGTACAACTCTGTAAATTTACTAAAAATTATTGAATCATACACTGAATGCATGAGTTGTATGGTATATAAATTATATCTCAATAAAGCTGTTTAAAAAAAAACTTTGGGGGCTTCCCTGGTGGCGCAGTGGTTAAGAATCCACCTGCCAATGCAGGGGACACAGGTTCAAGTCCTGGTCCAGGAAGATCCCACATGCCACGGAGCAACTAAGCCCGTGTGCCACAACTACTGAGCCTGCACGCCTACAGCCCGTGCTCCACAACAAGAGAAGCCACCGCAACAAAGAGTAGCCCCCGCTCATCGCAACTAGAGAAAACCCACGCGCAGCAACAAAGACCCAATGAAGACCCAATGCAGCCAAAAATAAAAAGATAAATAAATAAATTTATTTTTAAAAAAGAAAGAAAAATGGGACCCTAAATTGCCAAAGCAATCTTGAGAAAAAACCAAAAAGCTGGAGGTATCACACTCCCTGGCTTCAGACTATACTACAAAGCTACAGTAATCAAAACAGTATGGTACTGGCCCAAAAGCAGACACA
This sequence comes from Balaenoptera ricei, assembly GCF_028023285.1. NCBI lineage: Eukaryota > Metazoa > Chordata > Mammalia > Artiodactyla > Balaenopteridae > Balaenoptera > Balaenoptera ricei. The sequence continues at coordinate 177,918,532 of NC_082640.1, read as the reverse complement.
TAGATCAATGAAACAAAACAGAGAGCCTAGAAATAAATCCACTCACCTATAGTCAATTAATCTATGACAAAAGAGACAAAAATATACAATGGAGTAAAGACTATCTCCTCAGTAAGTGGTGCTAGGAAAACTGGACAGCTAAATGTAAAAGAATGAAATTAAAACATTTTCTCATACCATATACAAAAATAAACTCAAAGTGGATTAAAGACTTAAATGTAAGACCAGAAACCATAATAATCTTAGAAGAAAACATAGGCAGAACACTCTGTGACATAAAATGTAACAGTTTTTCTTTTTTGGATCTAAGGCAAAGAAAACAAAAGCAAAAATAAACAGATGGAACTTAATTAAACTTAAACGCTTTTGCACAGCAAAGGAAACCATCAACAAAATGAAAAGACAAGCTACTGACCAGGAGAAAATATTTGCAAATGATATGATCAATAAGGGGTTAATATCCAAGCTATTAATATATAAACAGCTCATACAAATCAATATCAAAAAAGCAAACAACCTGATTTTAAAATGGGCTGAAGACCTGAATAGACATTTTTCCAAAGAAGATTTACAGATGGTCAACAGGCACATGAAAAGATGTTCAACATCACTAACAACAGAAAAATGCAGAACAAAACCACAATGAGATATCACCTCACACCTGTCAGAATGGCTATCATCAAAAAGTCTACAAACAACAAATTTTGGCAGGGATGTGGAGAAAAGGGAACCCTAGTATACTGTTGGTGGGAATGTAAATAGATGCAGCCAATATGGAAAACAGCATGGAGCTTCCTCAAAAAACTAAACGTAGAACTACCATATGATCTAACAATTCCACTGCTGGGTATACAGTTGAGGAAAACAAAAGCACTATTTTGAAAAGTTACATGCACCCCAATGTTCATAGCAGCATTATTTATAATTGCCAAGATATGGAAGCAACCTAAGTGTCCATCAACAGTTGAATGGATAAAGAAGATGTGATATATATATATATATATAGAGAGAGAGAGAGAGAGAGAAATATGTATGTATAAATATTACTCAGCAATAAAAAAGAATGGAATTCTTCCATTTGCAGCAACATGGATGGACTTGGAAGGTATTATGCTTAGTGAAATAAGTCAGACAGAGAAAGACAAATACCGTATGGCATCACTAAAAAAATAAATAAATAAATAAATACAAGAAAACAGAAGCAGACTCACAGATAAAGAAATCAAACTAGTGGTTACCAGTGGCAAGAGGGAAGGGGGGAGAGTGGCAAGATAGGGGTAGAGGATTAAGAGGTACAAACTACTATGTATAAAATCAATAAGCTACAAGGATATACTGTACAGCACAGGGAATATAGCCAATGTTTTATAGTAATTTTAAATGGAGTATAATCTATAAAAAGTTTGGATCACTATGTTGTATGCCTGAAACTAATATAATATTTTAAATCAACTATACTTCAATTAAAAGAAAAAGAAATGAAAAATGGGCCATTACTATGGATCTGGAACATGCTAAACGGTAATAAAAGAATGTTATGAAAACTTTATATACATAAATTTTCAAAGCTAGATTAAATGGGCAAATTTTCTTCTTAAAAAAATACTGCTTGAAGAAACAGAAAATCTGAATAGTTCTCTATGAGAGAAATTAAATCCATAAATAAAAAATTTCTCCTAAAGATAACTCCAAGCTCAAATGACTTCTCTGGCACATACTGCCGAACATTTAAGGAAAAAAATAATGTCAGGCTTATGCACTTTTCCACATTTTAGAATAACAGACTATACTCCTCAACTTGTTAAATGAGGCCAGCATGACACTGACACGCAAACCTGGCAAGACCAGTAGTAAAAAGGTGATGAAATAAAATTATTTTAAGGCAGGACAAGAAAACTTTTAAACATAAAATTTTCTCTCTGCCCATTTGAGCCACTACCCCCCTTCCCTTTAGTGTGCGTTGTGCATCTGCATTACACATTAACTGGATCCCCTTAGAAGACACAGGATTCCCTACTCGCAAAAACAAAACAACAACCAGTTTCCTCCAGGCACCAGCAAGGTAACTCCTTAGGAGATAACATTCCTTTCTCAATCCTGTAAGGAGTCATGATGACGCACTACTTGCCTTGGACTGTGTAAACTGTCAGTATGTCACTTCGATGTATAACCCTGCTGTATAGCACAGGGATCTCAGCTCGGTGCTCTGTGATGACCTAGAGGGGTGGGGGGCTGTGAGGGAGGCTCAAGAGGGAGGGGATATATGTATATGTATAGCTGATTCACTTTGTTCTACAGCAGAAACTAACACAACATTGTAAAGCAATTATGCTCCAATTAAAAAAAAAACTTATATAACTGTGCCTTGACCTCTGAGGTGGAACAGTCCTCAGAGATTTCTGAAAGACTGTCTCCTGACTTATAATCCTCAGGTTGGCTCAAATAAAATTTTCAATTTCTTTCTAGGATTGACTATTAATTAATTTTTCGTTGACAAAAGAAACTCACCGACTACTGACCACCACTCATCACCACAGTAATGTTCTTAGGTGTGCACGATCCTTTCTCCTCACTTAATGAACCAAAAAACTGAGGTTTGCAGAGAGTAAGGGATTTGCCTAAATCACACAGTCAGCAATCAGCTGGAGAGATACTGGAGACAGGTCTGACAGACGCAAAGCCTGTGACAGTTTCTCTCGCAGTGTTTTATTTCTAATCTCCTGCCTCCTCTGCCCTCAGAGAAGGCAGGAAGTTAGGAAGCTGAGCCTCAGCGAAGTCCAGCGACTTGTCCAAGGTCACAGGACAAGTTGGTGACAGAGCAAGAGGCAGAGCTGGGACTCAGCCCCGGCCCCTACAAGCTTCTCCTGAGGGTACCTTCACAACATGCCTGTCCTACCCCATGTTTCTAAAACTTTTTCAGGCTACCGCCCACTTGTGAATCCATAGGCCACACCTGGACCAACAGGGGCATCCGTATCACCATCACCCCCATTGGCCCCCTGGGACCCAGAACTGCCCTGTGGAATTGCTCAGTGTTAAGACAAGAGGACCCATAACTTCTGCTTTGATGTGAGATGAGGCAGGGAAGGAATGAGGGAAGACGGAGGCAGTGGAACTCTGATAAGGGCTTTAGCTAAGGTACGTGGGTTGCCATTCTGATTCCTCTCCTTAGTAATGTAACTTTAGGTAAGTCTTCTTGCAACAGAGAACAAACCTGACTCCATACTGGAGCTATTCCTTTAGCTCTAAACTTTGTGCTCTGTTGCCTGTGCTTAGTCATGCTGGCTTTGCACCTTTTGTAAAAGAATGTTGCTTATAGCCTGAAATGTACATGATAGCCCATGCTCAAGGCTCTGCCTCCCAGGCTTGACCTTTAAAGGTGTAACACTTTTACAGAAAATAACATTTGTCTTGTTGGAGGTTTGCAGGAACATGATGACTAGACCTACATGGACAGCAGCAAAAACAAAGGATTATCACATCCCCTCAGGGAGTCCAACCAGGACCAAGAAGTTTGCAGTAAGAAGTCACACCCTCCCCTTTTAGTAAGAAAGAAGCCTGAATGGACTCTAGGAAGATGGTTCTTTGGGACCATCTTCTCAGTCTGCTGGCTTTCCAAATAAAGTCTCTGTTCCTTGCCCCAGCATCTTGTCTGTCCATTCATTGGCCTGTGGTATGGCAAGCAGTATGAGCTTGGACTCAGTAACATTCTAACCTCTCTCTGCCACCGTTTCCCAGTCTGCCAAATGAAAATAGCAATACAGGCATATAGCGGAGATATTGCAGGTTCGGTTCTGGACCACTGCAATAAGGCAAATATTGCAATAAAGCCAGTCACACAAATTTTTTTGGTTTTCCAGGGCATATAAAATCTATGTTTACACTATACTGTAGTCTATTAAGTGTGCAATAGCATTACATCTAAAAGAACAATGTACATACCTTAATTTAAAAAATACTTTATTGCTAAAAAATACTAACCATCATCTGAGCCTTCAGCAAGTCAAAATCTTTTTGCAATAGTAATATCAAAGATCACTGATCACAAATCACCATAACAAATATAATAATAATGAAAAATTTGAAATATTGCCAGAATTACCAAAATGTGACACAGAGACATGAAGTGAGCAAATGCTGTTGGGAAAATGGCGCTGATGAGACTTCCAGGAAGCACAAAACTTCAATTTGTAAAAATCACAATACCTGCGAAGTGCAATAAAGCAAAGCACGATAAAACGAGGTATGCGTGTAATCATTAGCATTCATACAGCACTTAGAATATAGCAGGCACTGTTCTATGCTCTTTCGACATATGCAATCTTCACAACAACCTAGAGAGATTCTAGATACTAGAATCTCCATTTCTCAGCTGAGGCATAGAGAGCTTAGTAATTTGCCTGGTGTCACACTCCTAAGGTCTAGAATCAAACGCAGATTCCACGCTCTTGACAGCTATCCTATCCGAGATGATAATAATACCTGCCTGGTTGGGTTCTTGTGAGAATCAAATCGGTAAATATCCGTGAAACAGCAGAGTTGGTACCCAGCGACGGCACAATAAATACCAGCTACTACCCTCACCAGGAGCCAGACCCCATGCCCAGTGCTTTACATAGGGCTGTGATACCAGAGCAGAGCAGGAAGTGGCAGGGAAGTGAGAAAGGAGATAAAAGGGGTGAGCAGCCAATGCAGAACCTTATCAGCAAAGTAATGGTGCCTCTGGGCTGTGTTCCTGCCTGTCCAGGAGGAGGACGGCCCGGGGGTGGGGGTGGGGTGGGGTTAGAGTCCTGCTTGGTCCAGGAATTGTCTGAAGGCTAAGCCTATGGGGGGGACAGGTGGCCCCAGTGATGAGGGCCTGCAGGGCTGCAGGAGACGGAGCCGCGCAGTTCCCTTGATCTACAACAGAGACAGGCCCTAGGACCAGCGAGGATCGCCTCAAGTCCAGCCTCTGAACCCCAAGATTTAACCCAACCTACCCACGCCACCTCCATGCTGGACACAAGTACAGGTTGGCATCCTTTTTTGCCAACACAATTCATGATCCCTCAGGTAAACAGCCGGCCAAGGCTCAGCAAAGGCCATCCAAGGCTCCTGCCTGGCAAGTCCCATCACTGCAGGTCTCTGGTTTGATGGGACCTGTCCCACGCCAGGCAGGGCCCTGTTTTCCTGGAGGCAGGATCCCAAATAGCACTTATCCACACAGCTGGAAAAGTTAGGAGGCCCTGAGCAAGCCTCCCAGTCACCACTTCTGTGGTTGGCAGAATTGGGAAAGAGGAACCAAGAGCAACACGTCTGTAATGGGGTAATTTCAGAGGAGGAGATGCTCGTTCAAAGAGGGCTTCAGCCAGAAGCTTCTCCCTGGATTTGGGGTGAACCCTGAAAGATACCTCTTTCCCAAATGACACCCAGATGCAGCAGTGACTAACCCAGAGGGAACAACTGAAGTGGGCCTCCTGGTAAGCAGGGAGCAGGTCCCACTCACCTGGAGGCCACTAGCTAGGGCCTGGCAGGCACAGACCAGCAGGGAACTGGGAACACATGGACGTCTGACTCAACAGTGCTTCTGAAAAATGTTCTTCTATTTTTTTTAATTATTTTTCTATTTTAAGGGGCTAAGGGTTGATGATTAAAGAAAAGGACTTCTAGTCAGGCACTATCTAAACAGAATCCCACACTCCATGGGAAACGGGGGAGATAAAATAACAATCCTAGCAACACTTTTCTTGAATGAGGCCTTGCCACGTGCCCTCCACTGTGCTAAGCTCATGGTACAGTCCAGCCTTCACAGCAACCCCATGTGTGTATATGCATGTATGTATGTGTGTGTGTGTGTGTACATATTTGTTTTAAAGAATCATTTGAGAGTAAATTTTATACATCATGACCATTTACCCTTAAATACTTCCATGTACATTTCCTAAGAATTTGGGATATATTTTCTTAGTAAAGCTATTAACTTCAGGAAATCTAACACTGGTACAATATTTTTCTCTAACCTACCATCCATATTCCAGTTTTGTCAATTGTCCCAATAATGTCCCTCATAGCACGTTTCCTCCAGTTAAGGACCTCGGCACTGCATTAAGTCATGGATAATGATTTGCTGGTCTTTCAGGGACCACCCCAAACCCTGTGAGGAGCTTCTTGCTGACGACTTTTAAGAATTGTGTGGTGTGTTCCAGGGACAAAGAACAAGATAAACTCAAAGGGTCAATATTGCCAGAACAAAGAGTTACAGGAGTCACTCTGTCACAGTGTGACCATTGCAAAGTATATCAACCAACAACTGACAGATAAATAAATGAACAATTGTGATTGGAGATTTTAACATTCCCTATTGAGAAGCTGAAAGCTCAAGTAAATAAGGAATCCACATAGATATGAAAGAGTTGAATAAAATAATAAGCTTTAGCATTATGCATATACATATATATGCATGTCGAACAGTTAACACCCGATATTTCATAAGAAAATATGGAATATTTACAAAAAGAGACCATATGCAAAAAAACCTCAATAAATTCCAAATGTTCAATATCATATACATGATATTTTTATCATAATGAAATATAAATAAAAGTTAATAACAGAAGAGTAGCCTAAAATTCTAAATACACAAAATGACATATTATTAAACTATCCCTGGGTTAAAAGTGAAACCATAAGGGAAATTAAGAAATATTTAGAAAAAAATAACAATGAGAATATTTGTGGGACATAGTTAAGTCAGTTTTTAGATGAAAACTTTAAATATATTTATATGGAGAGCAGAAATGTTAAAAAGTAAGAAAGCTAAGCATTTAACTCAAGAAAATAGAAAAAGAGCAAACAGGAAAATTCAGAGAATGTGAAAGGATGGTAAAAAATAAAAATAAAAGCACAAATCAATGAAATATAGATTTTAAAAAACCAATAAAGATTAACAAAACTAAAATCTGGACCTCTGAAAAGATTAATTAGCTAGATAGACTAACAAGACTCATCAAGAAAAAAAAAAAAAAAGAGAGAGAGGAAATACATAAATAAAACATTGAACCAACAAAAATTAAAAATAATCACAGATATGACAGAGATTTGAAAAATAGTAAATTCCTAGTTATAAATTCTATAATTGGCTTAAGGTATAAAAAACTTGAAAAGACCAATAACTATTAATAAAACTGAAGTGCCCCCAAAACTCTTGACACAGTTGTGGGCCTCATGGGAACATCTCCCCTCATACCTGCAAGGTAGTAATGGCACCATCAACCCAGCAGAGGGCACGGGACCCTAGCTGGCCATTCACAATGCCCTATTCTTCTGCACACTGTATCAGTCCAAGGATGGGCAATCATGTCCTTTGGGGGGGCTGATATGAACACTGAAAAAAAATGAGTCTCTCTCCTTCTGATATCAAATAACCAGTTAGACCCAAATAACCTGTAGCTGCAGTGGCCGCCTTTGTCTCCACCACAGAGAGACTAAAGCAGGAAAGCAGAACTAAGAAAGAATTTTTTTTTTTTTTAAAGAGACAGAGATTTGATGACCATCTTGGGACCTCTGGATCCAGCCAGGCCTGAAGCGCCCCCCTCCACACTTCAGAACTCTCCTTCAGGAGATCCAATAAATGTTCTTTTTTGCTTTAAAGCTGTTTGAATTTCGTCTGTCACCTGCAATCAAAAGGGAACTGATGAATAAAAATGTGGGGAAGAGGGAAGTGAAGGTGCTAGATTTCAGAGTTAAATGGTCTTGGATTCGAATCTCGAGAGCAGCTCACTTAAGCGTCATGTGCCTCAGTTTCCTCATCTAGAGAAGAGTGATAATAATAATAGTATCCACTTCACAGAGTCATTGTGAAGACTAAATGAGATAATCCATGGGAAGCACTGGGCTGCTTTTATTCCATGTCTGTCTTTCCCATCAGACCATTGCCCCCCCTGAAGGCAGGACCTTGCTGGTCTCATTCCCCGCCCAGGCTCAGCACCTGCTTCTTCACAGCTGTCAGCACCATCGTGCTAATTAAAGGCACCTGTGGCTCCTGTGCCAGCTGCCCCTGGGCAACCACAAACACTGACGCAACTCCAGCCACATTTTGATATCAAAAAATAAAACCTCAGGGAACTATATGCCGAAGAAAGTTAATTCGCAGTATTGCTGTGTTTACTCAAATTTCCTGGAAAAGGCTCCCATTGGTTCATGACTGGGGGGAGGAGACCACCAAATGGTGAAGGCCACTGGCCCCCCTCTAACCATTAACCAGCAGGAAAGCTGGCAAACAAGACTTAGCAGCAGCTGCCCCGCCGGCTTACTGTACACATGACAGGATCCAGGACAGCAGGACCAAGCCAGCAGTTGCAGCCTGAGCCCACTGCAGACCGTGAGTAACAGCTGAGGACTCTCCATGCCCCCCGCTCCCGCCCAGCCTCCAGAACGAAGCCATGACTGTGTCTTGCTCGTTTAATTTTTTTTTTTTTAATGGGGCATTGAGCATTAGGGCAACAAGCAGTGATAAGAGGCAACCCTGGGGAGGGTTTTTCAGAGTCTGTGGGTTACCCACAGGGGTTTTCATTTCTCCTGGGCTCCTGCCTTGCAGGGACTGACATTGAACTAAGAGCCATTCCCAGCCATCGCATGATGCTCCTAAGGCCAGCCAAACAGCCATAACAGCCTCAGAGATGGAGTCTGAGAGCTGGGATGGATCAGCACAACACAACGCCTCTGCCGGGGACACAGGCAGGAGAGAGCAGTGCCCGGCTGACACAGCACAGACTGTGCATCCTACAGACACACACACCTCCTCCCTCAGTGACCTGGGGCAAGGATCCTGCAGATAGAACGGAACTACCAGCATGACACCACATGGTATGAGGTTTAAATGCGCAGGGCCTAGGACTGTACCTGGGACTGTACCTGGCTTATGGGGGGCATTTGGGAATATAGAACACAGTGGATGTTTACTGCGTGTGTGACTTCAAAACTGAGGGACAAGGAGGACATACATGAAATGAAATTCATGGATAATATTGATACTCTGCATTTTTGCGTTGCTGGGTACTTTTCGGAGAGCTGTTTCACTCTAGAGAAAGGCAGAACAGCATGGCACAGGCTCCAAAGTCAGACGGCAGGGCTTGGAATTTCAGCTTTTACTCCCTGGGCCTCAGTTTTCTCATCTGTACAATGGGCCCAGGATGACCCATGAAGTGAGGTCACTAAAGAAAGCACTGATAACAGCTGTGACTGATATTCACAAAAGTCTTATGAGGTGGGTAGAGTTTTAATCCCCATCTTGGAGGATTAGCACAGGAGGGGATGAGGCACAAAATCTCAGAGACGGCAGGAAGAGAAGGGAAGGGAAAAGAACTTCTATTGGGGGCAAGCCCATCTCGTTCCAGGCTGTGAACTGCATGGGGTCCTTGCCCAAGAAGGGACCAAAGAGGTGGAGGTGTGGAGGTGGCTAGAGGTGAAGCAAAGATTTCACTACAGTCTGATGGGGGCAGTGACAGAGAGAAGCACAGAGGAGGGCTTCCTGGAGGAGGTGACCCAGGACCTGCGTGCCAAAGGACAAGAGGGAGTGAGCCAGGCATGACAAGGAGGGGATGGGCCGACAGAGTGGAGCCACATGGTGCAGGACTGGAACAGGCCCATCTTTGTCCCCAGCTCTCAGGCCAGAGCCGGGCTCTGCAAACATTGGGGAATGGAATGACCTCCCTAGCCTGACCCGGGCAGAGGGACGAAAGTCTGATATGTGCTGGGAGGACACTCCAAGACACCCAGTGTTGCTGTGACTGAGACTTCAAGAGGCCAGATTTGAGGCTGGGGGTGGTGCTGTCACCAGGGACTGGGCATGAGGACTCCCTGGGCCACGTCAGTGAGGATCAACCCTGCCTGCAGGCAATGGGAGTCACTGAAAGCTTTTCTGCAGGAGAATGGCCCATCCGCTTGATCTTGGAAAGATGCCCTAGTTGCAGAGGAAAGAAAGGTTGGCAGGAGGTGAGCAGGAGGCAAGGAGAACAGGTGGGGGCGGGGAAGAGGCGACTGGGAGAGATGCCAAGCCCCGAACTTGGGCTGTGTCCTGAGACTGAAGAAGCGAAGACAAACCCCAGAAATTTAGAAGGTAAATGGGCCAGGCCCGGGGCGGGTATTATTATCAACTCTATTTTATGCCAAGGAAACGGGCAGAGTTTTAAACAGTGCACCCATGTCACCTAGGTCATAAATAACAATGCTGAGATCCTCATTTGACTTGGTCTGCCACAAAGCCCAGGGAAAAGGAGAACTGTCTGTAAAGCCAGGCGGCTGGGGAGGGAGGGGGCAGGGCGTCAGGGCTGTTATCAAAGCCAAGAAGCAAGGAATTTGCTTGTTTTTCTACCACGTGGAGGGAGACAGGCGGGGAGGGTTGGAGGAGGGCTGAGGGAGGTCAGGGGTGTGTTTGCACCCCGCTCTCATGAGGTTCTGGGTTTGGAGCAGGCCAGGGAAAAGGCCTCGGGGGTGTTCCAGAGCAGACCAGGGCTTCCCACACGCAACGTGCACGCATTCTCCTGGGACTGGTTTTACTGCGGGTTCCCAGCCCCCCCAGCATGACTAGTCCCGTAGGTGGCGTGGTGCAGGGGAAACAGCTTCTCCTATAAGCATCCCTTCTTTATGGGGATACAGGGGGTTCCATAAAGCTCAGAGCTTGGGACCACTGGCCTTGCAGACAGAGTGTCCACTTACCGATTCTGACCCTGGCTGCATTTTTTGAATTGCTCTTATCAAACACTTTTCATGGCTTATAATTAATTTTTTATTGTGGTAAGATATACAAAGATTGAGCATTTCAACCAGGTTTAAGTGTACAGTTCTCTGGTATTAAGTACATTCACATTGTTGTGAAACCATCACCACTATTCGTCTCCAGGACTTTTTCATCATCCCAGACTGAAACTCTACCCATTAAACCCTAACTCCCCATTTCCCCTGCCCCCAGCCTCTGTTAACCACTATTCTACTTTCTGTTTCTATGAATTTTTTGCTCTAGGGCTCTCATGTGAGTGGAATCACACAATATTTGTCTTTTGTGACTGGCGTATTTCACTTAGCATAATGTCTTCAATGTTCATTCATCCATGCTGTAGCATGTATCAGAATTTCATTTTTTTGAAGGCTGAATAGTATTCAACCGCAGGCATATACCACTGTGAAATATGGAAAAAAATACGTACTGATCTCTGCCCCTGGTTCCTGGTGCAGAGCTCCTAAAACCCTTGTCATTTCCTAAGTGATAAGAACATTAGAAGCGTCTCTTTTTCTAATATTTTTTTTCTAATATTTTTTCTAATATTTGGTCTTTGACCCTGCTTCCTGAGGCAGAGCTCCAAGATCCCTTGGAATTTCCTGGGTGACTGCAGTGTCCTTTGCTCTAATGAGGCAACTCTGGGTGAGCTCCTGGATGACTTCAGGATGGGGGAGTGTCACCAGAAAGACATGATTGGAACTTATTTTCTCCCATTCTGTGGGTTTTCTTTTCGTTTTGTTGATGATTTCCTGTGCTATGCAAAAGGTTTTAAGTTTAATTCGGTCCTATTTGTTTATTTTTGTTTTTATTTTCATACTCTAGGAGGTGGATCAGAAAAGATCTTGCTGCAATTTATGTCAGAGAGGGTTCTGCCCATGTTTTCCTCTACGAGTTTTATAGTATCCAGCCTTACATTTAGGTCTTTAATCCATTTTGAGTTTATTTTTGTATGGTGTTAGGGAGTGTTCTAATTTCATTCTTTTACATGTAGCTGTCCAGTTTTCCCAGCACCACTTATTGAAGAGACTGTCTTTTCTCCATTGTATATTCTTGCCTCCTTTGTCATAGATTAATTGACCATAGGTGCATGAGTTTAACTCTGGGCTTTCTATCCTGTTCCACTTATCTTTTTGTTTTTTCTATTTTTGTGCCAGTACCATACTGTTTTGATGACTGTAGCTTTGTAGTATAGTCTGAAGTCAGGGAGTGTGTACCTCCCACTCCCCCACCCTTATATTTCCTCTTTCCCCTTCCCGCTGGTAACCACTAGTTTGTTCTCTGTGAGTCGGCTTTTTTATTATATTCACTAATTTGTTATATTTTTTAGATTCCACATATAAGTGGTATCATACAGTATTTGTCTTTCTCTGACTTATTTCACTTAGCATAATGCCCTCCAAGTTTACAGGATGGATTTTTCTATTTCTGCAAAATACATCATGGGATTTTGATAAGAATTGCATTGAACCTATAGATTTCTTTGGGTAGTTTTGACATCTTACATATTACATCCTCCAATCCATGAACACAGGATGTCTTTCTATTTACTTATATCTTCTTTAATTTCTTTCAGCAACGTTTTGCAGTTCCCAGTGTACAAGTCTTTCACCTCCTTGGTTAACTCAACTCCTAGGTATTTTATTCTTTAAAATTTTTTTATAAATGGAATTGTTTCCTTAATTTCTTTTTCAGATTGCTCATTGTTAGTATATGGAAACAGAACTGATTTTTGTGTTGATTTTGTATCCCACTTATTTGTTGAATTTATTGGTTCTCATAAGTTTTTTGTTGTCTTTAGGGTTTTCTATGTATAAGATCGTGTTGACTGTGAACAGAGATAATTTTACTTCTTCCTTTCCAATTTGAATGCATTTTATTTCTTTGGCTTGCCTAATTCCTCTGGCTAGAATTTCCAATACTGTGTTAAATAGAAGAGGCAAAAGCAGGCATCCTGTCTTGTTCTGAATCTGAGATAAAAAGCTTTCAGTCTTTCACCATTGAGTAGGATGTTAGCTGTGGGCTTTTCATATATGGCTTTTATTATGCTGAAGAAGTTTCCTTCTACTCCCAGTTTGTTGAGTGTTTTTAACATGAAAGGGGATGTTGAATTTTGTCAAATGCTTTTACTGCATCAATTGAGATGATCATATGATTATTTTCCTTCATTCTTTTAATGTGGTATTTACATTGATCAATTTCTGTATGTAGAACCATCCTTGCATTCCAGGAATAAATCCCACTTGGTCATAGTGTAAAATCCTTTTAGTACACTGCTGAATTCTATTTGCTAGCATTTTGTTGAGGATTTTTGCATCAATGTTCATAAGTAATATTTGTCTGTAGTTTTCTTTTCTTATGGTGTCTTTGGCTTTGGTATGAGGGCAAAGAATGAGTTAGGAAGTGTTCTCTCCTCTTTAATTTTTTTGAAGGAGTTTGAGGAGGATTTGTGTGAATTCTTCTTTAAATGTTTGGTAGAATTCAAAACTGAAGCCACGTGATCCCGGACTTTTCTTTTTTGGGAGGTTTTCAATTACTGATTCAATTTCCTACTTATAGGTCTATTCAGATATTCTATTTCTTTGAGGTTTAATTTTGGCATGTTTTGTGTTTCTATAAATTTTCCATTTCATCTAGGTTATCCAATTTGTTGGTGTGTCATTTTCAATTTTTTCATAGTATCTCAGAATTTTTTTAAAATTTCTGTGGAATAGGTAGTAATGCCCCTACTTTCATTTCTGATTTTAGTTATTTGAGACGTCTCTTTTTCTTACTCAGTCTAGCTAAAGGCTTGTCAATTTTGTTAATCTCTTTGAAGATGACATTATATTATATTATATTATGTTATAATTATATCATGTTATATTATTATATTATGTTACCTTACTATATAATACTATATTGATTAGATATATTATATTTTGGTTTCATTGATTTTCTCTCCTTTTTCTATTTTCTATTTATTTGTCTGGGCTTTAATCTTTATTGTTTTCTTTCTTCTGCTAGCTGCACTCTCCTTTGGTGTCTCTTTACATGGAATATCTTTTTCCATCCTTTCACTGTCATATCTGTGCCTTTGGATCTAAAATGAGTCTTCTGTAGTGTGCATATAGTTGTTTCTTTTTTTAACCCATTCTGTCAATCTCTTTTGATTGGAGAATTGTATCCATTTACATTAAAGTAATTACTCATATGGAGGGACTACTCTATCATTTTTCTATTTGTTTTCTGTATGCCTTATAGTTTTTTTGTCCTTTATTTCCTGCACTACTGTCTTCTTTTGTGTTTAGTTGATTTTTTGTAGTGAAACATCTTAATTCCCTTCTCACTTCCTTTCGTGCATACTCTATGACTATTTTCTTTCTGGTTATCATGGAAATTACATTTAACATCCTAACGTTATAACACTCTCATTTGAATTTATGCCAGATAAACTTCAGTAGCATACAAAAATCGCTCCTATATAGCTCCATTCCCACATCCTTTCAGTTAAGTCACAAATTAAATCTTTATTCATTGTGGGTCCCAAAACATATATGAATAATTACTTTTTTATGCATTAGTCTTTTAAATCATATAGAAAATAAAAAGTGGAATTACAAACCAAAACCATAATAATACTAGCTTTGATACTTGTTCATATATTTACCTTTAGCAGAGATCTTTATTTCTTCTTACAGATTCTATTTACTTTCTGGTGTTCTTTCATTTTAACCAGAAGTACTGCCTTTAGCATTTCTCGTAGGAGAGGTCTAGTGGTAATGAACTCCCTCAGCTTTTGTTTATCCGGGAATGTCTTAATTTCTCCCTCACTTTTGAAGGACAGTTTTGCCTGATATAGTATTCGTGGTGGATAGTGTTTTCTTTCAGTACTTTGAATATATCAACTGGGTGGATATTTAACCTTTCTGAGCTTCCACTTCTGCCTACCTGAAATCAAAATAATCATATATACTTTATTGTTGGTGAGGCAAAATTTTGGAAACTTGGTAGGTATTTGATAAATCATAGCAGGTGTAATTCATACTTTCAGGTGAGGAAATTGAGGCCCAGAGTCCTGACTTGCCCCAGGTCACACAGCCAATGTAGAAGAAGAAATTGGGGCTTGAGGGGGGGTCTTCCATGGGGTCTTCTGCCTACTGCTCACCATACCCCACTGCCTCGGAGGCCCCACATCATCTAATGAGCATTTCTAATTTTCCAGGGCCTGGCCATCCTGAACAATGCTGTTCACCCTGTACATCTGTCTCCTCTGGCTGTCTACCAGTGGGCTCTGGACCATCCAGGCTAAGGACCCTGACACTGACATGAGCATGAGGAACCCTCACCGGCACTTGGCTCCAAACAACGTTGACTTTGCCTTTACCCTGTATAAGCACTTAGTGGCCTCAGCTCCGGGCAAGAATGTCTTCATCTCCCCTGTGAGCATCTCCACAGCCTTGGCTATGCTGTCCCTGGGCGCCAGAGGCTACACACGGGAGCAGCTTCTCCAAGGCCTGGGCTTCAACCTCACTGAGATGTCCGAAGCTGAGATCCACCAGGGCTTCCGGCATCTCCACCACCTCCTCAGGGAGTCAAACACCACCTTGGAAATGACCATGGGCAATGCCATGTTCCTTGACCACAGCCTGGAACTTCTGGAGTCATTCTCAGCAGACACCAAGCACTACTATGAGTTGGAGGCCTTGACTGCAGATTTCCAGGACTGGGCAGGAGCCAGCAGACAAATCAACGAGTATATCAAAAATAAGACGCAAGGGAAAATTGTGGACTTGTTCTCGGAGCAAGATAGCTCAGCCATGCTCATCCTGGTCAACTACATCTTCTTTAAAGGTACCCCTCACCCATCCCATTCTGACAAGGCCCCATCTACTATCGCCAAGGATAGTAAAAGCCATCAAAAGTAAGGGCGTACTCTTGATACTATTAGAAAGGTGAAATTATATCATCCTTACCAAGGATCAAAATGACACCCAGTAGAGCAACTTGCCCGAGCCCTTGCAGGTTGTTTCAAGGCCCAAACATGTAACCATGAACAGTCTGGCTGCCTAGTGGTCTACAAATATTGGCCAAGTTCTGGCTGTGAGTCAGGCACTTGGTCAGAGGCTGGAAATAGAGCCTAGAACCAGACAGACACAGCCGCCACCCTCAGGAACTTCCAGACGGCCCCTAAGCCTTCCTGCACGCACTTCCCGAGCCAGCCCCAGCCAAGACCCCTCTCAGCCAAACCACAGCCCCACCTCACCAGTTCGGAGCAAAGATTTCCAAAATGCCTGTCCATAAAAATCACCACGGAGACCTGTTAAAATTACAGATTCCAGAGCCCACACCAGATCTACTAGAGCAAAACTGATGCAAGAATGTCCTAGAATGTGTATTTTTAACAAGGCCCCCCTTCCCCAATCGTTTTGACGAGCAGGTAGTTTGGGGATATATTATCCTCGAGAATGAAATCTACAGTCCTTAGTCTACAGCAGTGGTCCTCAACCCAGGGTGATTCCCACCCCCATCCACCCTCAGGGGCATTTGGCAATGTCTAGAGACACTGAGTTGTAACAACTGGGGGTGGGGTGGGGTGTGCCACTGGCATCTTGTGGGTAGAGGCCAAGGAGAATGCTCAACGTCCTACAATGCACAGAACAGCCCCCCCACAGTGATATCTGCCTCCAAATGGCTAGAGTCCCAAGGTTGAGAAATCATCTGCTTCTTCTGCCTTCTCCAGACTCAGGTCTCAACATTTTCCCCTATACAAGTTCCCAATACACAGCAGACACACACACACACACACACACACACACACACAATATCCAATCACACCAAATTCCTTTCATGTCTTTGAGCATGACTATCCCCATGGAAGTCTGTATTAGTTCCCTATTGCCACTGTAACAAATTGCCACAAACTTGGTGGCTTAAAACAGCACCAATTTATTACCTTACAATTCTGTAGGTCAGAAGTCCAAAATGGGCCACTCTGGGTTAAAGTCAAGGTGATGCCAGAGTGTGTTCCTTCTGGAGGCTCTAAGGGAGGATCTGTTCCCTGCCTTTTCCAGCCTGTAGAAGCTACCTGCATTCCTTGGCTTGAGGCCCCCTTCCCTCTTCAGAGCTAGTAATCGCATTGCTTTGACCTCTACTTCCATCACGTCTCCTTTCTGACTCTGACCCTCCTGCCATCCTCTTCTACTTTTAAAGATGCTTGTGATTACAGTGGGCCCACCTGGATAATCCAGAAAATTCTCCTTAACTCAAAGTCAGTTGATTAGCAGCCTTAATTTCCTCTTGCCACGTAACATAACATATTCACAGGTTGCAAGGATTAGGACATCCTTGGGGCGGGGGGGCATTCTGCCTGACACAAGGCCCATGCCCATTCTGTCCCCTGAGAACCTCCCTCAACTTGTCTGACTGCCTAAAACTTCTACCCACCCTTTAAATCTTGGCTCAAAAGTCACCACCTCCATGAAGCCTCCCCTGATTCTCTCCAGCAAATCTTTGTCTCTCATACACATCCTCTGCAGTTTGCCCACACCCAGTTTTAATAAGCATCTTGTTAGAACGTGTAAACCTGGACCCAAGTGGTTCAGTTTCAATTAAGTAGTCATATACAAAGAAGTGCAGGTAAAACAGCAAAAAAAAAAAAAAGTATAATATTTAATGTGTCTCTCAACAACATAAAGATTATCCCATATGCCCATTTCTCTCCTCCCCAGCTCTCCTCAGGGCCCCCCATTAGCCAACTGAACCCCTTCCCTCCCCCAGATCTTTATTACCTGGACAGGCTTAGCATCTTGGTGAGCCGTCCTCCTGCCTCTTGGTCTTTCTCTGTCTATTCTCCAGCACAAGTCTGGGAACCCACCTGGCTAAGGCCTCTCTTCTTGGATGGTAGTGAGGGTGAGAGACTGACCAGCAAAGGCAGCATTTTCTTTTTTCTCCCGCTTTACTGAGATATAAATGACTTATCATGTAAGCTTAAGGTATACAATGGGATGATTTGATATATATGTATATATATGGTGAGATGATTACCCAGATAAGGTTAGTTAACACGTCCATCACCTCACAGTTACCTTTGTGTGTTGGGGCCGGGGGGTGAGGATTTTTAATATCTGCTCTCTCAGCAACTTTTAGGTACATGATACAGTATTATTAACTGTAGTACCATGCTGTGCATTAGATTCCCCAGAACTTATTCATCTTATAACTGGAAGTTTGTACCTTTGACCACCTTTACCCATTTCTCTGAGCCTCCTACCCCATCATTCTTTTCTCTGTTTCTATAAATTCTGTATTTTTAGATTCCATATGTAAGTGAGGGCATACAATGTTTGTCTTTCTCTGTCTGCCTTATTTCACGTAGCATAATGCCTTCAAGGTTCATCCATGTTGCTGCAAATGGCAGGATTCTCTTCTTTTTATGGCTGAGTAATATTCCAGTTGGGGTGTGTGTGTGTGTGTGTGTGTGTGTGTGTGTATGTATACACACACTTTTCTTTATCCATTCATCTATTGATGGACACTTAGATTGTTTCCACATCTTGGCTATTGTGAATAATGCTGCAATGAACATGGGAGTGCAGATATCTCTTCAGTATAGTGGGTTCATTTCCTTCTGATATATACCTAGAAGTGGAATTGCTGGAGCATATGGTAGTTCTATTTTTAATTTTTTGAGGAACCTCCATACTGTTCTCCATAATGGCTGCACCAATTTACATTCCCACCAACAGTGCACAAGGATTCCCTTTTCTTCACATCCTTGCTGGCACTTGTTTTCTCTTTTCTTTTTGATAATAGCCATTCTGATAGGTGTGAAGTGATATTGTGGTTTTAATTTGCATTTCCTTGATGATTCGTGATTTTGAGCACCTTTTCTTGTACTTTTTGGCCATTTGTATATTTCTTTCGAAAAAAAATCTATTCAAGTCCTCTGCCCATTTTTTAATTTGATTATTTGGGGCTTTTTTTTTTTTTTGCTATTGAGGTTGTATGAGTTCCTTATATATTTTTGGATATTACCCCCTTATCAAATGTATGTTTTGCAAATATTTTCTTCCATTCCATAGGTTGCCTTTTTACTTTATTGATTGTATCCTTTGCTGTGCAGAAGCTTTTTAGTTTGAGGTGATCCCACTTGTTTATTTTTCCCTCTGTTGCTTATGCCTTTGGTGTCATATTCAAAAAAAAAAAATCATAGCTAAGACTAATATCAAAGAGTTCCTTTTTCCCTACATTTTCATCTAGGAGTTTTATGGTTTCAGGTCATATGTTTAAGTCTTTAACATATTTCAAGTTAGTTTTTGTCAATGATGTAAGATAGGGGTCCAGTTTCATTCTTTTGCATGTGAATATCCAGTTTTCTCAGCACCATTTATTGAAGAGATTATCTTTTCCCCACTCAGTATTCTTGGTTCCCCTGTCATGTCTTAGTTGACTATATATGGGAGGGCTTATATCTAGGCTTTCAATTCTGTTCCATTGGTCTACGTGTCTGTCCCTATGCCTGTACCATACTGTTTGATTACTATAGCTTTATAATACAGTTTGAAATCAGGAGGTGTGATGCCTCCAGCTATGTTCTGTCTCAAGATGGCTTTGGCTATTTAAGATCTTCTGTGGTCCCACACAAAAGGCAGTATTCTTTACACCTGACCCTGGGGGGCCAAGGAGTCCGGAATGTTTGTCCGGAAATGTTTCTGGATGCTCCCATGAATTCTCCAGGCCATCTCTCCCACTAGACTATTCACTCTTGTGCATGGCATCCTCATCTCTTTGGGAGGTCCAGTGCATTTGCATAGTGCTTGGCAAATGGAAGTAACTCCAAAGTGGTTGCATAGAGGTTCTGGTCACACAGCCTGGGGAGAAGAGCACAGAAAACCCAGAGAGAGAGAGGGCCCTCCTGAGCCTGCGACGAGCCTGAGCGGGGGCTGGCAGGACAGGGGCTGGCAGGGTATCATTTGGTGCACGGCTTTGCTCTCACAGTTTCTAAGCATTCTCATGACCACAGCGGGGCTGAGTTGATGGGAAACAGTAGCTCCTGGTAATAAAATCTGAGAGGATTTGAACATTTGAATGCAGGAACAGACATTGACAGGAGTGTGGGCTGCCTGTTTGTACACAGATTTTCTGTGATCAGGCAAAGCTAATTAACAAGCCCTGTTTAAGCTGAGAGATACTCTGAAATGTTTCCAGCACGCCAGGATAATAAATAGAAATGAAGAATGGTGTGGCTCTCATCACTAAACTTAGGACATGTACAGTGTCCCTGGCATGTTCCTTACTCAGTGGACTGTCTTGACATCTGTTTTTTTGGAGAACATTAGAAATACTGTTAAAAGATTTTCCAGGGACTCATCCTTACTCTCTCCAATTTCCCTTCATAAATTCTTAGGTTTCTCTACCATAAGTTCTCCTAACTCAAGAATTTTCAACAAAAAAAAATCCCTTAAAGTAGAGGTTAGATCCCATTCTGTATTTGGTTTTCTGCCAAACTAGATATATGTTATACTTGCTTCTAGAAAAGAAATAGTAAAAAGCACAAAGCAAACTTCTAAGGATGAAAAACCTAGCACTGAAAAATTTTTTATCTACATTTTTTGGTTGTGAGTTGGACAAGTTAGTCACAAAGCACTCCCCCCTTCAATTCTGAGGACCCCAGACTTCCTTTAGAAGATGGTTTGAGAACCCGCAAATTATCTCACTTGCTGTGAGACAGCCTCAGTCATTAGGGATGGACCAGGCACAGCCCCTGGGTCTCCAGGTGCCACATCCATTGATCTTTTCCCTACATCCTCTGGCCACTGCCCATGGTCACCCTTAGTAACCCTTCCAGGGGGTTGAGGCTGGCTCAGAACCAAGAGTTCTGGCTTCGTGGTCCAGAGATCCCACAGGCAGAGGGATAGAGAAATGTCTGCTTGTGGCTATGCTCTGGCCACCTTCAGGCAGCCTCAGTTGGGAAACAGTGACCCCACAAGGGCTTCTGGGCTGGAGGTCAAGGGCAGCCAGGACACTCAGGACCTACTGGACTCAGGGTCCTCAGTCATCTCCAGACCTGGGGAGACTTAACCTAGAGCAGATGAGGCCCTGGTGAGACTCAATCCATGTCTAAATATCCAAAGATCTATCACCAATAAGAGGACTCCGGAATAAACTCAAGGGCCAAAGAGGCTCAGTCGCAAGCATTACAATCAGGCAGGCTTTGGCTTCATCTAAGGAGCAGTTTCCTTCCCTTCAGCATTGACCAGTAGTGGAAAGTCCCATCTGTTAGGTAGTGAGTTCCCCATCACAAGGGGAACAAATGTTGCATAATGACATCATGGAACGCGGTGGAGTGGAGTCGAGTCTAACTGTGGTGGGAATCTGTAACCTTGAAGGACTCATCTCGCCCTGATTCTGCCTCTGGGAAATGTACTGTGGCCCTCAGGGGCACTCGGGAGGCGAGGAGCCTCCTGCAAGAAAGCGGGTACATTTGACTGGGTGGCCAAACTGCCTGCTGGGCTTCTGTCGCCACACATCAGGGGGTGGGGATGGAATGGACGCTTGGTTCCCCAGCACCACCTCCAAAGCCCTCCAGTCCGGAAGCCACTCCAGGGCGGGGCAACAAGGCCAAGTCCGGCTTACTGAATCCTACTCCCAAATCCTAGGGCCAGCATTCTCTGCTCTCTCCCTCTTTCCATTTTTAGAAGTCAGTCTCAGACATCGTGCTAATCCTCAAGCCTTCGCAAAGGGTGGAGGATGGAACAGGCTTTAAACCTTTGGGAATTTCATATCTTAGCGAATTCCAGCAGCTCTGGTGGGGACCTTCCAGGTTGAGGGAGGCCACTGTGTAACTTGCTTGGCGGTCACCCCTGGCCCTCTGCTGCCACCCAAGTTGCGTTTTCCTCCTGCTCTCACAGGTCTGTCTCCTCCCCTCCCCCTCCCCCCTCTTCCCAGGCACGTGGGCACACTCCTTCAACCCGGAAAGCACCAGGGAAGATAACTTCTACGTGAATGAGACGACCACGGTGAAGGTGCCCATGATGTTCCAGTCGAGCACCATCAAGTACCTGAACGACTCGGTGCTCCCCTGCCAGCTGGTACAGCTGGACTACACGGGCAACGAGACCGTCTTCTTTGTCCTCCCGGTCAAGGGGAAGATGGACACGGTCATTGCCATGCTGAGCCGGGACACCATTCAGAGGTGGTCCAAGTCCCTGACCAACAGGTAAGCCCTCCAGCCAGCTGTGTTGATTTCTGCAGTTGGACGTGTTCCCAGAAAGTGGGGCAAGTGGAAAAGGGGTGCACCTGGCCATCCTTCCTCCCCGCCAGACTTGCCTTCCAGGGCTCATTATTTTCCTGTCTGCTGGGTTCTCTGATCTAGAGGTCACACTTATTTATCTTTCTGTCGATTAACACTGAGCTATTGATGCTCCGGGGCATTCCACAAAGTGAGGTCCTCCCTCCCCAGCAGGTTGATAGTCACCCTCTGTATTATCACATCTTTAATCTTTTTCTTAAACTGAATTCACCCATCACCCAGCCCGCACTGCTCCATTTTATTATCTTGCTTACCTGAGACCAAGCACCGCTAAAGATTCCTGGGAGACCATAAAAAGATATAATGAAAATGACCACTGTATGACAACTGTAATGACCCTGGAACCAACGCAAAGCCTACAAATGGTTAAGTCACTCAGGGACTCTAATGTTTCGTCCATCAATCAATCAGTAAATAAGAAAGTAAGGACATAAGTACGTAATAAACTCATTTTCCCAGGAACCTCTGAGCTAGAGGGAAATCAAAATTATAGTCAAGCTTGTGTCCAGCTCTGATCCTCACATTGGAGGAGGGGGCAGGTGCTCTCGAGAAGATGGTCCTCACTCTTGGGAGATTAGAGTTCCGTCTGTGAAGGAGCCAACCAACATGGGAGCTGGGTGGCGGGGTGCAGACTCACAGGGAAGAGGGCTGTAGGGGAAGGAGCCGGCACTTGGATCTAGCGTTGCTCAGGAAGCCTCGTGGGCCAGGCACCATGTCATTCATTCATTCATTCACTCAATATATATATGGAAGCAATTGCTATGTACCATGCACTAGGCTAAGCAGAAGGGATGCACTCTAGAGCAGAAAACGGATTCTGGTGGAATTAATAGTGGTACAATGTCATAAGCTCTGTCAGAGCAAGACAGGGAAGGAGATGCATAATGTGTACAATTTGAGGGAGGGTGGGACGCCGGACTCTCACCCAGGGGAATGGAGAAGGGGCTGCAGAACAGATCGCTTTCACTTTGAACTGTGCCTTAAGCCTGAGTAGAAGTTCAGTCAGTGGCAACCTCCCCGAGAGTATGCATGGAAGAGGAAATGGCACCAGTCAAGTCAGGGAGGCCATCTGCCAGCTTTTCAGGTCAACCGTCCCACGCCACCTCACTCCCACCCCTCGAAGGGAACCTGTAATTCAGATACAGTGCCACCAGCTAGTGACAATGCGCCGTGATTCAAATTCTGAACCCTAGTGTGTTGAAAATAAGGCGAAGGACACCCCTTCTCTTTACTCCAAAAATAATCCCTTCACTAAAATACTTAAACAACATTAGTCAGTAACAGGTACCATTTTCTTCTAGATTTTTTTAAAAAACATTCAAGGTAAAACTTTGCACCTTTAGATTTTTTTAAAAAACATTCAAGGTAAAACTTTGCACCTAAATACTTAAACAACATTAGTCAGTAACACATACCATTTTCTTCTAGATTTTTTTTTTAAAACATTCAAGGTAAAACTTTGCACCTTTAGACATCATGAGTTCTCTCGTCATCCCAACGCTGTGGCCTACGGCTCCTCATCTGCACGCTTGCGCGGCCCCTTCTCCCTCCTCACCCCTCCCAGCGCCACCACGCCCTTCCCCACCAGGCTTTCCAGTGCATCCGAGCTCAGCATCCTTCGGGGCCCAGATGGCACCCCACCTCCCGCCGGCAGCCTCTGGGTCCCACTCACGGGGCGCTCTCGCCAGAGCCTTCCTCCCAGCCCCCTTGCTCCGCCGTCACCTAGTTGCTGCCCGCGCAGGTCGTGGGGCAGCTCTCCGAGTTGGGGCGATGGGGCTCCGAGTTAACTAGTCCTGGTTTCTTCACGGTCCTGCTGCTTCCCAGCGGTGTGACTTTGGGGGAATTCCTCAGTTTTTTTTGAGTTTCAGTCTCTCAATCTGGAAGTTAAAGATGTTGATTCCAAGGCTGTGTGTGCCTGCGCGGATTAGACGAGATAAAGGAGGTCAGGAAGGTCAGCCAAATGCTGGGTATGGGTCGGCCTCCCTTACCTTCTGTTGCCATTTCCCATCTAGAGAAGTCACACGTCCCACTGGCCTTGGATTCCTCCTCACTTCCCCCGGGTTGCCAGCCCCCAGACCTCCCCAGAGCAGCTTGTGCTCAAGTACAAAGGTCTCATGCCTTCCCTCCACCCTCTGGAGAGCCGGTGCCCTATCACTGACTTCAGGGTTCAGGCATCTTCTCTCTCCCTTGCTGTGTAGATGAGGACTAGCACAGAGAGGGACAGGACTTGGCTAAAGACACACAGCATTAGCGGCATGGCTGGGGCCAGGACCCCTGCTCCCAGCCGCATGTTCCCTCCACTCCTCCACTTCTGCCAGGGGGTGCTTGGGGGACCACAGGACTTCTTGTTTTTTCTTTTTTTTAATTGAAGTATAATTGATTTACAATACTGTGTTAGTTTCAGGTGTACAGCAAAGTGATTCTGTTATATATATATATCCTTTTTTTCATTCTTTTCCATTATAGGTTATTACAAGATAATGAATATAGTTCCCTGTGCTTGTTCCCCATAAATCCTTGTTGTTTATCTATTTTATATATGGTAGTGTGTATCTGTTAATCCCATACTCCTACTTTATCCCTCCCACCTCTTCCTTTTGGTAGCTATGTTTGTTCTCTATGTCTGTGTGTCTCTTTCTGTCTTGTAAATGAGTTCATTTGTATTATTTTTTAGATTCTACATATAAGTGATATCATATAACATTTGTCTTTCGCTGTCTGACTTAATGCACTTAGTATGATATTCTCTAGGTCCAAGCATATTGCTGCAAATGGCATGGCTGAGTAATATTCCATTGTGTGTGTGTATATATATATATACCACATCTTCTTTATCCATTCATCTGTTGATGGATACTTAGGTTGCTTCCATGTCTTGGCTATTGTAAATAGTGCTGCTGTGAACATTGGGGTGCATGTATCTTTTTTGAATTAGAGTTTTCATCTTTTCTGGATATATGCCCAGGAGTGGGATTGCTGGATCATACAGTAATTCTATTTTTAGTTTTTTAAGGAACCTCCATACTGTTTTCCATAGTGGCTGCACCAACTTACATTCCCACCAACAGTGTAGGAGGGCTCCCTTTTCTCCACACCCTCTCCAGCATTTATTATTTGTAGACTTTTTAGTGATGGCCATTCTGACTGGTGTAAGGTGATGCCTCATTGTAGTTTTGACTTGCATTTCTCTAATAATTAGTGATGTTGAGCATCTTTTCACGTGCCTCTTGGCCATTTGTATGTCTTCTTTGGAGAAATGTCTATTTAGGTCTTCTCCCCATTTTTTGATTGGGTTCTTTAGTTTTTTGATATTGAGTTGCTTGACCTGTTTGTATATTTTGGAGATTAAGCCCTTGTCGGTAGCATCATTTGCAGAGATTTTCTCCAGTCCATAGGTTGTCTTTTTGTTTTGTTTATGGTTATAAACACTGTGCAAAAGCTTATACGTTTGATTCAGTTCCATTTGTTTATTTTTGCTTTCATTTCTTTTGCCCACAAGGACTTCTTTAGGTATTCTTTGCTTCAGTGTCTGGTAGTTTAGCTGGATCAGGTGGAATCAGCTCAAAGAAAGAGCTGAGAAGAAAGGACTTTGCAATCCAGAGGCCCAGAGAGGAAGATGCGTGTGTGATGGAGGGAGAGGCAGATCCTGCTTCTTGCTCTGTTCCTTCCCCTGTCCCGAAAGAGCAGGTCTGGCTGGGAGGCAGGGTCTGGAGGGATCACAGGGGAAACGGGAATCTGGCTGGCCGGGCCCAGCCCTGGGCAAGTCTAACCCCATCTGCTTACCCCGAGCAGCCTGGTGGACCTGTACATCCCGAAGATCTCCATCTCCGGAGGCTACAACCTCGGGGGCATCATGGGGGACATGGGCATTGCAGACTTGCTCAACAACCGGACACATTTCTCAGGCATCACCCAAGAGGCCCTGCCGAAGGTGTCAAAGGTAGGGGTCTCTAGAGCCCGTCCTTCTTTTCCCCCCAAATTCACAATACAAATAATAATAAGCAACATGGAGCCCATTCATGAATAGACTTCTAGACCCCAGGCTGAGAGGTCTTGTCCAAGCCCCTAGTTTTACAACAGGCTAAATGGAAGCTCAGCAAGAACTTGATGTCCCCAAGGTCACACAGGAAGCTAATGACAAGGGAGCACCACAGCTCAGGCATCCACCATTCTGCCAGGCCACACAGAGGGGGCCGCTGTAGAAGACAAAGTCATCATGGCAGGACTGTGAGGAGCCCCCAGGAAAAAGGAAACGTCGCATGAGATCACACTGAATGTTCTATCCAATGATGTTCTTTATCTCCATCCTTCAGCTCTATGTTCTGTTATTCATTCATTCAGAAAATATTTACTGAACATGTTCTATGTGCCCCACACTGTGCTAGACACTGGGTATGCCTCAGACGTGGCCCTGCCCTCACAGGATCTTACAGTCCTGTGGGTGACAAAACAGGAGAGGGAACA
Source organism: Balaenoptera ricei (assembly GCF_028023285.1). Lineage (NCBI taxonomy): Eukaryota > Metazoa > Chordata > Mammalia > Artiodactyla > Balaenopteridae > Balaenoptera > Balaenoptera ricei. Next base: position 177,892,022 of record NC_082640.1, on the reverse strand, counting down.
GGAGAAAGCTGTGGTGGCAGCAGCCCCCTCCCTCGTGCACACAGACTTTGACCATCGTGATGTCGGCACACAGTATGTGCTCAATAAAAAGCCTGTGTGTGTGAAGAACTCAATCAAATAGCTACCTCCTTACGAGGTGGGTGTTACCCTAGTTTCTCAGGTCACAGAGCTAGTAGATAGCCTGACATTTGACTCAAAACCTCATATTCCCAGAACACGCTGCAGGGGTTCCTAGCCCGGCTGAGCTTCTCCGTAGCCTGTTTACAGAGCACTCTGAGCCTCTGCTTCCCTGCTGCTCCAACAATGAGAGTCCTGTCCCATAGGTGTTGTTATTTAATCAGCCAGTTCTGATCTTTCCAAGGCTTTTGATGCAAGCTACTCAAGCGTTTTACTGACTTGAGAATATCTTCTAATTTTGATCATAACAAAGGATGTTTCAGCAGGCAAAGATGACCCTTTTCCCTACAGAGTGGGCACAAGCATTTTGCATAAATTGAACCCTCTCAAGTACTGGCAGAGCGGAGAGGGAGCGAGGTGTCCCCCCACCAGCCCAGGACCCGGTAAGGGGAGCCCGATATGGATGCCGAAGTCCAGTTTCAGCCCCAAGTCCCTTGCTCTCCATGGGTCGGCTCCAGCTGCCCACTCTCTAGGGAGGAAGTCTAAGTGTGGCCTGGGTTCCGGAGGTGGACAGACCCCAGCGCTAGTCCTGGGGCTGCCACGTAGATGAGGAGCCAGCAAGTGACCCTCTCTGAGCCTCAGCTTCGCCATCCAGAAAACTGAGGGTGGGAGGAGTCGAAGCGAAGAGGCTGGGAAAGCTCCGCCCACGCATCAGGTGCTCACCCTCCACGCTCTGTCCGTTCCCACCAGGTGGTCCATAAGGCCACGCTGCAACTGGATGAGAGGGGCGTGGAGGCAGCCGCCCGCACCCAGGTCCACCGGAACTCGGCGCCTGAGCCTCTCACAATCCGCTTCGACCGGCCCTTCGTTGTCATGATCTTCGACGACTTCACGTGGAGCAGCCTCTTCCTGGGCAAGGTTGTGAATCCGACCTAAGGGGACGCCCCCAGGAGCCACAGCGCGTCTGACTCGGGCACCAGGGACCCCACAGAAAGGAGTGAGAGGTTCCCCTCTTGTAATAAATAACTGTCGTTGCGACTGGTGACAAGTGTGGTTGAAGGAGAAGAGTGGGACGATTGATAGAACTTGAATAACATCAATGTAATATTGTACCAGTGTAATTGTCTAGTTTTGATCATTGTCCTAGGGTTATGTGATGTATGGAAGCACAGTGAAAGGTATATGGAAACACTATTATTTTTGCAAATTTTTGTACGTTTGAAATTATTTCCAAGTAAGAACTTGAAAAGAAGGAATCACACAAGCCAAAACACAACAGAAAAAAAAACACAAAACCACACACACACACGCACACACAACAGAAAGATGTTTTTAAAGCGCTAGGGTGGAAATGTCATATCTTTCAAAAAGCAAAAAACAAACAAAAAAATCCTTCAAAAATGAAGGCAAAATAAAGTTTGGTTTTTTTTTTTCAGACAAACAAGAGCTGAGGAGGCTTATCATCTTCACTAAAGACTTTTTTTAAGTAGTTCTTTATGGAGAAACAAGATGATTCTAGATGGACACACAAAAGAATGAAGAGCCCTGGAAAGAGTAAATATGTGGTCAAAGATAAAATATTTTAAAATATATTTAAAGTATAATTAACTGTTTAAAGCAAAAATAGTTATCGATTTATTGCTTTTCGACTCCAAATCCTCCCTTCATTGCTGCTCTGCAAAAACCAATCTGGACCTTTTTAAATAGCTTTAGTGTGCCCCTGGGCATGATATTAAACTTTGTCAATAGAGGGCGCTAGAGAAAGATCGCAGGAGGAAGAGACCTTATTCTCACAGTTCAGGACAAAAAGCATTAAATGAGATAAAAGAGAACCAGATGGATAGATAGATAAATAGATTACATAGGTGATAGGAAGACGATAAATGGATGGATAGATAGATATAGATCGATTATAGATAGAAAATAGATGATATATAGATAATTAGATGATAGATATAGCATATATCTTGAGAGAAAGGAATTGAGCGATACTTCCTTAAATATACATATTTATATGTTTCTAAAGTCAGCATCTTAATAAGAAAACACTAAATACATTCCCACTGCTGTAAGACAAGGCTACTCATTATATTCACTACCATTTCACATAGTCCTGGGGGTATTAGACAAAGCAATTAAACAAGAGAAAGTAGCGGCATAGAATTGTAAACTCTATTTGCAGATGACATGTAATATACTTGCATAACCCTAGCAAATCAATGATAAAACAAACTCAAACAATAAAGATTTCAGCAAGGTACCAGAATATAGAATTAACATGCAAAAGCAATGCCTCATATACACAAGCAACAAGCAGTTAAAACACATAATGGAAGAGAAAACCCAATCACAACCAAAAGGATATAACACTTAGAAATAAACAAGAAATGTGCAGAATCTATATAGAGAAAACTATAAAATATTCCTTAAAGATGCAAAATTAGACTTGAACAAATGCAAAGATATTCCTTCTTGAATAAGATGCTCAACATCATCTAGATATCAGTTTTCCCTAAATTAATTTATCAATTTAATTGTATTCCAATAAAAATACTAGCAATTTCTTTTTCTGGAGATAGACAAGATAATACCAAAGTCCATACAGAAAAACAAACATGCAAGAGTAGCTGGAAAACACTGAAAAGAAAAAGATGTCAGGGACAGGGGGTGGGGAAGATAGGGGACTGGCCCGACCAGATGTTAAAGCATACGGCACAGATACTTTAATTAAATCTATGGTACTCGTATATGAATAGATAGGCAGACCAATGAAATAGGTTAGAAAGTCTGGCAATAGACTCAAGTACAAATGGAAATTTAATATTTGATAAAGGAAGACTTTTAAATAAATGTTATTGGGACAACTGGATAGCCATTTGAAAAACAGAAAGGGTAAAATTAGACCCATTCTTCACACCATACTTAAGAATAAACTAAGAATCAGAGATCTAAATGAAAAAAAAAAAAAACTATACAAGTACTAGAAGAAAACATGGGTAAATTCCTCTATAATTTAGGTGTAGAAGAAGGTTTTCCAACCATGACTCAAAGTCCAGATGAAATTTTTAAAAGAATTGAGAAATTTGACTACATAAAAATATTTTTTTACTTGCGTGGTAAAAATTCATAAGCAAAGTCAACAGAGGTGAGAACCTGAAAGAAGATATTTGCAAGGTATGTCACTGATAGAGCTAATATCCTTAATATGTGGTGTTTAAACATATGAAAATACGTTTCACTTCACTGAATAATAAAAAATGCAACTGAAAACTACACTGAGATACCATTTCCTATCCATCAGATTGGCAAAAATATGAAAGCTTCACAGGACACTCTACTGGTTGTGTGGAAACAATCATTCTCATGGGTTGCTAGTGGGAGTGCTGATGGGTCCTTGTAAAAAGAAACACAGGAAGGATAAACTAGAAACTAATTAAATGGTTACCTGCAAGGGAAGGGGGAGGACAGAGTGGAAGAGATGGGGGGTGGGGAATAGCACTTTTCTTCATGGAACTTTTTGTATGGTTTAGACTTTTAGAATAATGTTAATGTTCTATATACTCAAAAATAAAATTAAATGAACAAATGAGGAAAGCCCTAAAACCAAGTGAAAAGAAAACAAATGAATTCAAACCTATTTCAAATGGATAATATAACTATTCTGAAGAGGAGAAAAAGAATTAACCCACGGAAATTTTCAACACGATGCTTGGAAAATATGCCTCTAGTTTTAAGAATACAAGACTGCAGGGGCTTCCCTGGTGGCGCAGTGGTTAAGAATCCGCCTGCCAATGCAGGGGACACGGGTTCAAGCCCTGGTCCAGGAAGATCCCGCATGCCGCGGAGCAACTAAGCCCATGCGCCATAACTACTGAGCCCACGAGCCACAACTACTGAAGCCCACGCACCTAGAGCCCGTGCTCTGCAACAAGAGAAGCCGCCACAAGGAGAAGCCCATGCACTGCCACGAAGAGTACCCCCGCTCACCACAACTAGAGAAAGCCCACGCACAGAAACGAAGACCCAACGCAGCCAAAAATTAATTAATTAATTTTTTTAAAGAAAGAATACAAGACTGCAAACAATCTTGAAGGCCTCTTTTCAGGTTCGTTTTTCATCATGGGATGAGGATAGCAAACGTGACGTTATTTATATGATTTGTAGGACTGAGCAAGAAGAGATACAAACACAGAATGAGGGAAGCAAGGAAGAATCCTGTGGGGTAGCACATGAATTGGAGGGATAAAATCATGGTTTCTAGTACATTTTTAAAATATGTGTATGCCTGGGACAATTTGAATGTCTAAATAAATACATATATACAAAACATATACATATATATAGTAAGAACAGTTATGGATTAAAATGCATTGAATAAAATCAAGAGTTCATGAATCCATACCAATAATGCTGATAAATAAATATGAAAGGAACGATGGATTTAGAGTATCATCGTAAGTACTGATTCAGGCAGGAATAGTCAATGGATGCTAAATCTGAGGGCATGGGGAATTTGATGAAAAACAAGATATTTAAATTAGTTTCAAAGTATCTCCTCAGCAGTGACTTATTACAAAGGGAGAAATGGTAGCTATATATTGGAGAAACAGACATCATCTCAACCAAGGCATTAAAATTAACATCACCATTTAGGGACAAAGAGACATCGTGTGCCTCTGGATGTGACACTCTAAGAAGGAGCCAACATCGTTTCTATGATATTCCTTCCAAAAATGTATAATCTGAGGCTAATCATGGGGATACATCAGACCAACCTGAATTGAGAGAACTGGTAAAATTTCAAAATGTCAACATAATAAGAGACAAACAAAGGGCTGAAGAACTGTTCCAGATTCAAGGAAACTAAGGAGACATAGCTCCAAATGCATACATGGTCCTGGAGGGACCCTATGCTAAAAATAAAAATGCCGCAAAGGACATGAGCGGGGCAGTTGACAAAACTGGAACATGATTGTAGCTTCAGGTAGTGTAACAATATTAAATTTCTTGGATTTGAGAAGTTGATACTATTGATATTTACATAAGAGAATATTCTTGTTCTTGGGATTACCTTATCATCTCAAATGGTTCAGAATAAGATAGCACGTGTGTGCGTGCATGCATACACACACCTTGCACCTGTGCATACATATATAGATATGGGTATATAGAGAGAAGAAAATTGTAAAACGTGGAAAATGCTTCAAAATTAGTGAATCTGGGTAAAGGGTTATAGAATTTCTGTGTAACTACTCTTGCAGTTTTACTTCAAGTTTGAAATTATTTAAAAATAATTTTTTTAAGTTAAAAACTGAAATAAATAAATAAATGACCTGCAGCACAAAAGAAAAATAGGGAAAGGACATAACCTCCCAAGTAGAAGGACCATCTTAGTGAAAACCTGCTGTCACACTAGGTGGTTAACTGCCTTGGGAACCAGAGGTCCAGGTTCAAATTCAAGCTCTGTGTTCTTGAACAAGTTAACTGACCTCTCTGAGCATCTGTTTCTTTATACCCACTAAAGAAAACTAATTATCATGTCCCTCTCACTCAAAGGGCCCATCTCAAGGAAAGAAAGCTTTGTTAGGTGCTAACTAGTCAAACCCCTAGTTATCCAGAAGTTATCCCCACCTCGCCGACCAGTGCCCTGAGCACATCTTCTCAGGGCAACCGTAGCGAACCTGCCTGGGCCATCAGCTTTGCACCGCTGGGGCCAGAAGGGATCAATCAGCAATCTTGTTAGGTGTCACTGCAGCCGGGTGAGCCAGGGTGGAGGAAGCCTGGAGCAGGAGCAGGGAATCAGAAGGCCCATGGGGGGCACTTCCCTGGTGGTCCAGTGGTAAAGAATCCACCTTCCATTGCAGGGGACACAGTTCGATCCCTGGTTGGGGAACTAAGATCCCACATGCCACGGGGCAACTAAGCCTGTGTGCCACAACTACTGAGCCTGCGTGCCTTAATGAGAGAGCCCGCGTGCTGCAAACTACAGAGCCCACGCACCCTGGAGCCTGCCCACCACCACTAGAGAGAGAAAACCCACACACCACAACTAGAGAGAAGCCCGTGCCAGTGAAGGGCACGCATGCTGCAACGAAGATCCCGCGAGTCACACCTAAGACCCCACGCAACCAAAAATAAAATAAAAATAAACAACATAAAATAAAAGTAAATTACAAAAAAGCAGGCCCATGGGGAAGGGAGAGAGAGAGGCCGCTTGGCCACCAGCGAGCCATTTGTCCCACACGTGTGTGTCGCAAGGATTTGAGAGGTTTTTGCTTTTCTACCTCTGCGCCTCAGACCCGCCCAAGCTTTCCTCCTGATCTCATCCACGCCGAGCAAACCAACTGCAGTTGTCTCTGTGTCCTGATTTCTCTCTGTTTCTCTGTTTCCTGGCCTCATTCTGCTAATAACTAGCTCTAGTTGTTTTTCAGACATTTAGCCCCTTGGGTCCCAGGACAAATTTGCTTCAGAAACCCCTGGATCTCGCCCTCCGGGGTGGCTTTTGGAAGCATTGTGCTTCCTGCCTGCAGGGAGTTCTGGGAAGGACTGTACTGTCTCCTCTGAGGTGACTCTGGTCAACACACACTAAGATCCTATCAGATCTTTCCCAATCTCTCTCTACACAGGCTGGTGACGAGCTGAAATCAAATGCAAACGGGAAGTCAGGTGGCCTGGTTCTATTCTGGCACCAAAACGGGCAGGAAGGGCCTTAATGGTTGTGGGCCTGCAACTCCTCCCCTGTCAAGTCCAAATCCAGGGTCTGGGCTTACCTGTGGGGTTCATTCTGGCTCTAAAATCATAGACAGATACCATTCATTAGCTCTTCCTACCAGGTACCAAGCTCTTTACAGGCACTACTTCATTTAAACCTCACGACAGTCCTAACAGCTCTGCCCCGGCAGCCCCATTTTACAGATCAGGAAACTGAGGCAAGAAGAGGTTAAGGAGCTTGTTCAGGGTCACACAGCTGGTGAAAGAACTCACAGTACAGGGGCAGGCATTGAGCTTGACCTGCTGGGAGCAGTGCAGGGCACATCCTTGCTGAAGGTAGAGAACTTCTGAGCCACCCTTCCTGGGAGCCAGGACCCACCTCCTTAGAAACAGTGTTACCCACTGACTTCCTGGTTCCTGGGTGCTGCTGAGATACTCATGGGCCCGAGGCACAGTTTTGGCCATTTTATGGAAAATGAAAAGCAAGTTCAGAGAGGTTAGGTTACATTCCCAAGGTCCGGCAGCTAGGAATTTGAAGGACTTGGAATTCAAGCCCAGGGTGTCTGACAGGCCCTTACACTCTTTCCAACGCATTCTGCTGCCTTCCTTTTAAAGATCCATTTCTGAAATCCTGGCAGCAGTTTTAAAATCATCCCAGATGGTCAAATGCTCTACGATGACTTTTATGGCACCTCTGAAGCCCCCATGAACGCCGTGCTCCACAGCCCCCATGCTCACTGGTTCCTCCCAGACATTTGGCCGAGCTGACACTCCCCCAGCCGGGAGGAAGCAGCCCCTGCCTCCTGGCTGCCCGCTCCAGCCACCACTCAGCTGCAGAACTCCAGGGATGCGAAGGCAAAGCTGACTCTGAGCTAGTGGGTAGAAGGGCCCCTGGGCTGAGCAGCTGGAGTTTGTCAGGCTGAGCAAGTTGGAGCTTGTCTCCCCCTGACATTTCAAGGAAAAAATTGACGGCAGGCGCTGAGAGGAACTAAGCTCTGCTTCAGTAAAAAGATAAGATGACCACATCTTTCATTCTGGAGGTCAAGGAAACCTCCCCGAATGCACATGCACAGAAAAGTTTCTCAAGGGTCAAAAAGGGAGGGGGCGCTATCCCATAATATGTGTGTCCATCTCCCAGAGACTCTCGTGCTGGAATCCATCTTGGCTAAAAGATGCACGCGCATATTGCATAAGGCCCTGGGTCAGATCAGATATGGGAAATGAAGCAAGATGATTGGCCGAAGGAAAACAAAGACCCAGAAGACGGCCCCTGTGTAAGCGATTTAAACAACCACTTTAGCACTCCTCATTAGTGAGGTCGCCCATACCCTTCTCTGGGTGTGTAGCTTTGCTTTGCTTCCGTCTTAAATAAACTGCTTCCCTGTGTGCTCTCCCACACGTGCTGTGCTTCTAATAAACTCTGCGCCTGTTTTACAGCCTCGGTCTTTTTGTAAAATTCTTGTCTTCAAAGAAGACAAGAGCCAGGGCTCTGCTCCTAGCCACTAGCCCCTGGTGGTCTAGCAGTTAGGATTCCTGGTTTTCACCCAGGTGGCCCAGGTTCAATTCCTGGGCAGGGAACTAAGATCTCGCTTCAAGCCGCCTCTCGCTGCTGACACCCTGAGATCAACTCCCGTGCTGTCTGATCCAAGAACCTCCCCGCCGTCCAGCCTCGTCCATCTCCTCCCCTCACTGTGACTTCTTCAGGCAGTCATTCTCAACAGAGCAGGTACTGCCTCAAAGGAATACTCTGGAAATTTGTTGGGGCACTTCTGATTTCCACAAGGATTTGGAGGGGCGATATTGGCATTTAGTGAGTGAGGGCAAGAGATGCCAGATGTACTGGAACATGCAGGCCTGTCCATCACAGTGAAGCGACCCAGGTCCCACGTGACTCCAATGTCCCACTGCAAGTCCATACAGGTGAAAACCCATTTATAAATGATCTGAGTCTAGACTCTCACAGTCCCACGGGTGTTTTATTTCATATAAAAACACCATTTTCCCCCAAGCTTTTAATTCCCACTGAATTTTCTATGAAGACAAATCAGAGGAAGATTCATATTTTGTTTTTCAGGAACTGAGCATGATTCACCATTGCAGAAAACCACATCACTGGTAGTGATTCTGGCTGTAGAGTGGAATGGCCAATACAACAGGTGTGTAGGATAGGGAACTCTCCAACTGGTCCCACATCTGATGGCATCACTGCCTCTTCTAGTGTAGTTATGCCAGAGCATTTACATACTAAAAGAAACATTATTTTCTTATAGTTTCCTTTTTCCCCTCCATATTATAAAGCATTATTTTTTTTTTTTAACTTTTGTGGGTAGGTTCTATTAACTACAAATTTCACTTCAGGATAGTAAGAGGCACATCAAATATTTATATTATAAAAAGGAGAGGGCTTCCCTGGTGGCGCAGTGGTTAGGAATCCGCCTGCCAATGCAGGGAACACGGGTTCGTGCCCCGGTCCGGGAAGATCCCACATGCCGCGGAGCGGCTAGGCCCGTGAGCCACAACTACTGAGCCTGCGCGTCTGGAGCCTGTGCTCCGCAACAAGAGAGGCCGCAACAGTGAGAGGCCCGCGCACCGCGATGAAGAGTGGCCCCTGCTTGCCACAACTAGAGAAAGCCCTCGCACAGAAACGAAGACCCAACACAGCCAAAAATAAATAAATAAATAAATTTATAAAAAAAAAAAAAAGGAGAGTCTAATAGGTCTGAGAATTTTTGTCTTAAAGGGTCTACATTAGCCTTGCCTTTGGGTATTTGAGGATTCCAGTCTCACAAGTCCATCAACCTGGTGAAGCTGTAAGTTGACCTTGAAATAGGCTCTGTATGGCTGGTGGTAGTTTACCGGTCTGTCTCTCCTACTGGACTGAAAGTTCCTTGGTGGGAGGGGACCAGGTCTTAATCATCTCTGCCCCCACCCGCCCCGCCCGACAGCCTTGGGTTGGGGACCCAGGAGGCCTCCGTGGGATCCAGCCCTCCCTTCACATGAGGTGTTCAGTGCCTGTAGCAGCTGCATCCTGCAAGGAGCTGGATCTTACTGGGGCACTGCCTGGATTGAGATGGAAATTCTCATGGAGGAATTGCCCTCAGAGTCAGGGTTGCAGTGAGGTAGGAGATGGATGGGCCCCTGGGCCGGACAGCTGGTGTTTGCCAAGCAGAGTAAAACTGAAGCTTTGTTTTCCCCCAGACACTCCAAGGACGAAGTTATTGGCAGGAGCTGAGCTCTGCTGGAGTAAAGAGATAAATGACCACTCCTGAGGTCAAGGAAACCTCCCTTTCTGCACATGTGCAGGAAGGCTCCTTTGAGATCAAAAGGGAGGGGGACCCACCCCATACTAAGTGTGGACAGGCGCCCACCGGCCTCTGCGCTGGAATCCGTCTTAGCACAAAGCGGTGCGCGCCTGTTGGGGAGGGTTCTAGGGCAGGGCAGGTGTGGAAAAAGAAACCAGGTAATTGGCCCAAGGTAAACAAAGACCCGGAAGAACTGTCCTGTATAAGTGATTTGAATCACCTCTTTGCTGCACTCTCCTCATTAGGGAGGGTGTCCACACTCTTCCTCTCCAGGTGTGTATCTCTGCCTTGCTTCTGTCTTAAATAAACTGTTTCTCTGTGTGCTCTCCCACATGTTATGCTGTGTCTCTGATAATAAGCTTTGTACCTGTTTTTGCCTCCTTGAGAAATTCATTTTTCAAATGGGGCAAGAGCCAAGGGAACTTTGCTTCTAGCCTCTAGTCCCTGGTGGTCTAGTGGCTAGGATTCCTGGTTTTTCACCCAGGCTGCCCAGGTTCAATTCCTGGGCAGGGAGCTGAGATCCTGCTTCAGGCCACCACTCGCTGCTGTCTCTCCGAGGTCAGCAGGAGCAGCTGGGGATTATGGAGAGCCTACCTCTCCATCTTGGCTTTTCCAGAAATGCCACCATCTCCAAGTGGGATGTTAATAAGTAACAGTCCCTCGGGGGAATCACACTTTGGAATAGCAAATATTTGCTGCACACTGCAAGCCCTAACCATCTGTCTTTGCCCTGAATGAAGGACCTTCCCAGGCACTTGGCAGCACCTCACTGGTAAGAGGCAGCGGATTAAAGGGAGGCCTTCACGGTGTCTGCCTAGTGAGGGCTGGGGAGAGAAGACCTTCTCGTCCTCTCTGAGCGGGTTCCAAGGGGAGGGCGTGGGAACCTAGGCAGTGCCGAGCCCTCATTCCTGGACTGGATAGGGTGCGGGTGGGAGGTAAGAGGCGTGTTGTAGACATAGGGGTCTTCCTCTGCAGGAGGCCAGAGGAAGAGGCTTCTTTTTTTTTTTTTTAACATACGGGATTCTTTTTTTAAATTTTTAAAAAATATTTATTTATTTGGTTGCACCGGATCTTAGTTGTGGCAGGCGGGCTCCTTAGTTATGGCATGAACTCTTAGTTGTGGCATGCACGTGGGATCTAGTTCCCTGACCAGGGATGGAACCCAGGCCCCTGCATCGGGAGCATGGAGTCTTAACCACTGCGCCACCAGGGAAGTCCCCAGGAAGAGGCTTTTAAGGCTTGAGATTTCACACCCACCACACTCACTGTGCAAGCCCCACACAACTCCCTGGCCTTCTTCCCAGGGACCTGTCTTCCCAGGCAAGAGAGTCCCCCCTGCTTCCAGATCTGGGGGTAGAGTTGCTGCTCCAGGTCTATTCAAGGCTGAGAAGTGGTGGGTAAGTGGTTGATTTCTTACTGCTCGGCTTCTATTTAGGATGCTGCATCCTTGTGTCATCCTTAAACAAAATTAATGGCAGTTACGATTAAGCGAAGGTGAATTGATTCAGGAATAGCAGAGGAATTGCAATTCGGGACCAACAAACTATGGCAAACCATAGGCAAGTCCCAAAGAGACAAAGGCGAGGTTGGCTTTTATTAGGTTCAGGGAGGAAGTTGGGGAGGGTCGTTTTGAACCAAAGCTCACTGGAGGAGAATGGGAGTTCAGAGTCATGGTGGTTTCTCGTTGGCAGCAAGCGTGGGCAGTTTGCCGTTACTAAGGTGTGCGGAAAGCTTCCTTCTTCCTGATGATCATGAATATTGAGACGAGCGGGAATGCGTGAGAGCCCACCCTGCATGGCTTCCTGACTCCATTCTGAATCAGGTGTCCTCCATTCTTTTTCACTCATGGCGTCCTCGGCTGCACCCTGGTGTTTGAGGGGATGCCCCCTGCACACAGATTCTGTACCGTTCTGTAGATGAACAAAGACCCTAGGGGATGCATGGGACTGCTGGGTAAGCAGCGGGCAGGGCCGCCCGGGGTACTCCTGGGCTGCCACTCCAGACTGAAGGTGGAGCTTCAAGGAAAGACTTAGCAATCAGAAGGGGTGACATCTACTTGCTGTGCTGGGATCATTTCCTGATGGCTGTCAGAGACAGAAGTGATTCTGAATTCGGGAGTATCCTGCTGTGGGATTAATTTACAAAGGGGTGCTATATCCTGTGATATAATGAAGGCATGAACCTGGGTGTGTTTGGTACGTTCCAGGAGGTACTCACTCAGCACGTGCAGTGCTGGCGTGACCTAGTGAATGCAGGCTTGCCATTTAGAATCGGACAGAGTTTCCTAAACGCTGACAGTTAGAAAACAGCAGGAATATTTCACTGAGTAAGGTCATGCCACTACAGCTGTGGAAGGAATGAGGCCCCAGATTCTGTGGCGCCCTTTAGCAAAAGCAAAGAGCAACGCACTGAGTCCTGGGGCCAGGGGTCACTTTGTAGCAGGCACAGGCGGGGACACAGCCCCCTGCGGCAGGGAGAAGAGGCCTGGGAACCTCACCCTGCTGCCGCATTTTGCTACAGGTGGCCTGAGAATGAGGATCTCTGCTGACGGGAGCTCCCGTGAGGTCTGCGGCCTCGCCTGCCCTGCGCGCACTGGGCTGACTGGTCCTGCCCCCAACGAGACCCTCCTGGGGCAGTGGGTCCAGTGGGCAGAAGAGGGTGAGGGTGCGTCCTGGTGACCTTCCAGCCAGCCTCCGGGACACAGGCTTGGGGGTGCCAGCTGAGCACCAAGAGCCGTGTGTGGAGACAGGCAGGTGGCACAGCCCAGCGCACAGGGGTTTATTCAGATGGAAACTGTACAGGCGCTCAGGAGCCAGGCTCGGTGCCCAAGGATGTGAGGGAGGCCAGAGGGGGGGCAGTGGTGGCGAGTGTGGCGTTTGGAGACCCACTGCCTGTGCTGGAAGGCTGGCCCCACTAGAATAGGCAGCCTCGGGGCAGTGAGAGGAGGACACACTTCACAGGTCACAGTGAGGATGAGATGAGACCGTCCAAGTGGAGCTTAGCCCAGGCTCGCGTGGTGTGAATCAGCCCGTTATCTGTTTCTGTGCTGGGGAGCTCCAGGGAGAGTGAAAGCAGGAACTCCTAAGAGCTCTGTAACTGGGCCCCAGGGCTGGGTGGAGTGCCGTAGGGGAGCCGCAGGGGGGATCCCACCACCGAATCAGGCAAACTCAGCACTTCCCCCTGCCCCGCCCTGATGGCCACCCAGACCCTCCAAGTCCCCAGGGAAACATGTCCCCAGGTCCAGGTCCCCGCCGCTCAGCTTGGATGGGCTGCCGTATCGTCTAGCGATCAAGGGCAGTGAACGAAGCAGACCAGTAAAAGTCCGGGAAGACCTCCTGACTCCGGCCGCTGCTCTGACCCGCACCCAGTGAGGCCGGGCACCCAGACCGCCTCCTCTTCCATCCCCCTCTTCTTGGCTGCCTGCCGCCCCCCTGGAGGAAGTGGGATGACTGGGGAAAGCCGGGGGAGACTAGGAGCTGCCCGAGGGCACGGCCCTGGATGGAAACCCTAGGCAGGTTTCACTCTGTGAAATAATGCGCCCCCCCACTCAGGTGACAAATGGGACCCCTACTTGCTCAGGGTGTCCCCAAGGCAGGGCTCAGGGAGCTAAGCCCCGTCCGCCAGGGAGGAAGCGGGTCACTGGAGGAGCTGTACCAGGACACAGGGAGGACGTGCGTATCAGCTGTTAAAACTAATCTCTGCCCCCTTTTCTCCCGAGGAAGCCTTGTTGCCAAAGGGAAGCCTCCGGGGCCTCCACGCTGCCCAGATGCAGGCGGTGCCGAGCTTCCTGCTGCCCTGCCTCCTGGCCCAGGTGTGGCTGGTACCCAGCTCCACCCCTGGTCCCCGCTCACCAGAGGCCCAGGCAGGACTGGAGACTCTGCCGACCCCCAGGGCCCAGACCGAGACCAGCGAGGGGGGGCGGGCCCTGCAGGAGGACGAGGGCCCCCCCTGGCTGACGGCCGACGGGCAGAAGCTCTCTGGGGATACCTCCAACTTGGGGTTCAGCCTGCTTCGTAAGATCTCCATGAGTCACGACGGCAACGTGGTCTTCTCCCCTCTCGGCCTGGCCTGGGCCATGGCAGCCTTGACCCTGGGGGCCAGGGGACAGAGCAGAGCCCAGCTGGAGACGGGGCTCCGCCTGCAGGCCCTGAATCAGACCCTGCCCGCAGTGAACCAGACCCGGCCCCCGCGCCTGCCTGCCCTCTTCAAGCAGCTCCGAGAAAGCCTCTCCCACAACCCAGAGCTGGGCCTGACCCAGGGGAGTTTTGCCTTCATCCACGAGGACTTTGATGTCAAAGAGACCTTCCTCAATTTCTCCAAGAGGTATTTCGATACGGAGTGTGTGACTATAAATTTTCGCAACGCCTCCCAGGCCAAAGGGCTCATGAATCATCACATTAACAAAGAGACTCAGGGGAAAATTCCCAAACTCTTTGATGAGATTAATCCTGACACCAAATTAATTCTTGTGGATTACATCTTGCTCAAAGGTACTTTGATAATGTTCTGCTCTCCGAGAGCCATGGCTCTCTTTGCCTGTCTCTTCCTTTCCTGCTGGGCCTGTGTATGATCGACGCCAAATGATCTCCTAGGAACATGTTGTTCTCAGGTTTTACAAACAGAGTGAAACATACATAGAACATGTAGGACATACCAGGCACAGTGACAGACAATGTTTTCACTTGATGCCCCTGCCCTGGGGGCCGGGTGCTTGCAGGGCTGAAGTTTTCTAAGCACATCTCTCCTCTGACATTCTGACATGGGGAACCCTCTGGGTCATTTTTTTTTAAAAAAGGCATATCATCTGAGAGATTTAGGGTTGCATCTTTGCTCCTTCACGCTCTACTTTTGTGACCTGGGGCCAGTGACAAAGTCCCTTGTCCTCGTATTCTCAATATAGAAAATGCAGACACTCCCACCTACTAGAGAGATGAACGGAGGCTCAGGGAGATCCCATGATAAACGGCAGCGGCCAAACTCAGACGAGGGCCTCCTGACACGCTCATGCCGGGTCCTTTCCATCCTGCTTCTCTCGTGGAGGACTGGACTGGTGTGGCCACAGTTGTAACAGGAAGGTGACACTAGGGGACTTGCAAAGTCCGGGAGGAGGACATGCTTCCAGTCAGCCGGGCCAGACAGACATCAGTGTGTAGTCATGGGCCCGCACCCTGGCAGCCTCCTCTGGGTCGCATGGCTCTTTGCCAGCCAGGGGCCCCCGCCCTCAGAGCCTCACCGCACACAGGATGGGCGGGAATGTCATCACTTTTGCCACAGTGGCCTCTGTTTGCACATGGTGTGCACTAGACAAAGTGGCGGTCAGCGGGCCCCTCCTGCAGACAGGGCTGGGGACAGGCCTGAAGTCTTCTCTAGGCTGGAGCTGACCAACCACAAGGGAGCGAGTGTAGAAGGAAGTGGGGCCTTTGGGCTCCAGCTGGAATGAGTGACTTTTGTTCACTCAAACAAAAGTTCACTCAAAACACTCAGTGTTTTGTCCAGAACAATGAGGGAACGAGGGGTCATTAGGAGAAATATCAGTGCTTTTGTGTGTGATTCCAACAGGGCCTCTGGATGGATCCAGGTTTTGCCAGCTGGGAAAGAAGCCTGCGAAAGGCTGATCTTTGGGGAATTTATTTTGGTCGCCTGAGCTGCGGTCTAAACAAACCTGATAAGGATGCCTTTCCTAGTTGGGCAGGAAGGGGGATAGGACACTGGCCCTTTATTACTTTAGCAAGAACGATGCTTTCGAGGTGGGTGGTTTCTGCAACGAGTTTCTTTCTTATCTGTTCATTCAGGGAAATGGCTGACCCCTTTTGACCCTGTCCTCACCGAGACAGACACTTTCTACCTGGACAAGTACAAGGCAGTCAAGGTGCCCATGATGTACCGGGCAGGCAAGTTTGCCTCCACTTTTGACAAGAATTTTCGTTGCCACGTCCTCAAACTGCCCTACCGAGGAAATGCCACCATGCTGGTGGTCCTCATGGGAAGGATAGGTGACCACCTGGCCCTTGAAGACTACCTGACCACAGATTTGGTGGACACGTGGCTCAGGAACATGAAAACCAGGTACAGCTCTCTCGTCGCCCTACCCCAGCTCAGCCGCCCCCTCCCTACGGGCACCCACAATTTCGTTCTGTGCCCGTCCCAGCCCAGCCCGCTGCGGGCTCCCCGATGGCAGGGGCTGCGTTTGTCCCGTTTCCCCCTCTATCAGCATCTATCCCAGCGCCTGGCTCGTTCATTCACTCGGCCAGCCCTTATCAAGTTTCTCCCACGTGCCAGGCACTGGGATGCATGCACGACGCTAGCCCTCGCAGAGCTCACGTTCTGGTGATGAGAGCGCCAGCGGGGTGCAGGTGGGGGCCAGGGAAGGCCTGGCCGAGAAGGTAGCGGTAAGCAAACACTTAAGAGGAAGGAGGACTCTGAGGGTATGCTGGGGGAGAGAAGAGTCCCCACAGGCAGAAGTGGGGAAGTGCTGGGACGGGACTGTGCTTACGGGATTCAAGGAAGAGCGGGGCAGCCGGTGGGGCTCCAGCCGCTGGAGATGAGGTCGCAGAGGAGCCAGCAGCCGTCCCCCGGGACTGTACGTTCCTGGCCCCGGGAAAGACTTGGGCTTTTGCCAAGGGAGATGAGAAGCCACTGGAGCCAAGCAGAGGAGCAGTACGGTCTGTGCTGAGAAGAGACACTAGGCGTATGTGGGAGGAGCAAGGGGACCAGCCGGGAGGTCCGTGTATCCACCTAGGTCAGGACGCTCGGCAGGTGGTGGCAGTGGAAGTGAGGAGGAGCAGCGGGGTCCGGGATCCGTGACGAAGCCGGAGGTGACAGGATTGGCTAACAGACTGGATGTGGGTGACAGAGAGAGAAAGAGGGGAGTCAAAGGTGAAGGCAAAGCTTTTGGCCTTGGCAACGGGAAGGAAGGATTTGCCATTTACTGAAAGGGGAGACCGTAGGAGGAACACGCCGAGCGGTAAGTTCAAAAGTTCAGTCGGAAACATCTGGATCAGAAATACCTATTAGACATCCAGGCGGAGATGTCAGGAAGGCGGCTAGATCTGGGGTGCAGGGTGAGCTCCAGGCCGGGGAGTCAGCAGCACAAGACTGGATGAGACGACCGGGGGAGGGGGCCGTGTGCAGAGAGCAGGGTCGGAAGCACAGAGCAGGGTCGCAAATGCTTGTGGAATAAATTAATCCACCTACTGGGGTAGGAGGAAGGCAGCGCCAGTAAGGAGTCCACGGTGATGTCTCGTGAATCCTGTCACTCCAGCATTTGGCACAGAGACGAGTCCAGCTAAAGATCTTCAGTGTTCATTTTATCTTCATTCTTCTTCTTTTTCTTCAAATCCTTAGAGCCTAGCACAGGACTCAAACATAATAAGCCTTCAACAAATGTTTGGGGGGATACAGTTATAAATCAGTCTCCAAGGCATGTCACGTCCTCAGTTATATTCCAGCCCGACAGCCTGGCCCAGCTCCGAGAGAGAGAGAGAGAGAGAGAGAGAGAGAGAGAGACAGAGACAGAGACAGAGACAGAGAGAGAGAGAGAGAGAGAGGTGGGGGGGATGAAGGGAGCAAAAGGAAACTACACGAGACATTGTTGTGGGTGCTTAACATATATTATTTCGTTTACTTCTCTGAAGAACATTGTGAAATTGGTATTGGTATTTTGGCTGTACTTCACAGATTAAGACATTGGAACTTCTTTAAGACTAATTTAGTACCAATTAGTAGTTTTCATTCTTTTTATTTTTGAGCCACAGAACTCATCTCTCTAAACAAAAAACTCCATTGTGTGTGAACATATATATTATATACGTATATATATATATATATATATATATAAAATAGATATTATCAGAGTTTCTCTGGCTAAAGATAGGTAGGGGGTTGAAAATTCCCTTCACTCCCCTCCCCTTGTCCATCCCCAGACTCCTAAGGTTCTCCTAAAATCCTGGGGGTCTCTGTAATCTGGGTATTGAAAACAGCCTGGAGTCTGCAGGACTGATGGCAGCAGCTATTTGGTTGGTTTGGGGTTTTTAAAACCCAGGGAAATGGATACAAAGTGTGGCATTCTTTGCTAAAGAGAATGCGAGTCATTGGCTGGGAGATAAAACTGGTTCCCTGAAGCTGAAGTTCTCTTCTCTGAGTCAGACCATTCGTTACAAAAGAACAGAATGAGCTCTAGTCAACTGAGGGAGACTTGTTAGTGGGAATAATCTTGGGGGAAGGTAAAAAGAAAGTGTGACCTTTTTAGGGTTCAGAATCTATGGCTTTTGTCTACAGTTCACCATTATATGTACTTGTACCACAGAAAAATGGAAGTTTTCTTTCCAAAGTTCAAGTTAAACCAGAAGTATAAGATGCATGAGCTGCTTAAACAGATGGGAATCAGAAGAATCTTCTCACCCTGGGCTGACTTGAGTGATCTCTCAGTTACTGAAAGAAATCTTAAAGTATCCAAGGTAAGTCAGGATCTTCCACTGGGGCCCAAACCAACGAATATTTTTACATACCATTTAACGTTGATAAAAGGCCAAGTTGTAGTAGAAAACTAGATTAAAATTCCAAAAGAATTGAAACAGCACCCAAGTTGAATGTTTTAAGAATTTGGAGCTACTTTTTAAAACATCTGTTCAACTAATTTAATCTCTCTTACGTAGAGCTCTCTCTCTTCTCTCCCAGTGCTCAAGGAGAAATTTATCCCAAAACGGAACTGGTTCACAGATTCATTCAAAATTCCATGAAACTGCACCACTTTAAAGATGAAAGAAAGCCCCAGAGGTTATCTGGCTAACTTCCCGCCCCTTGTGGAAACCCCCTCTGAAATATCCCTACAAAACAGTAGGGACTGTTATCATTATCTCCTCTTATAATAATTATACAGGTCCGTCACTCACATCACATGAGGTTCCTGGACAAAAGGGCCTCGCAAACACAACAGGTGGCCTAAATACAGGCCACCAGAGTTCAGGAAGACTTCAGGGATCCAGGGGCTTGCCCCAGGGACCACTTCAGAGCAGTACCAGGTGCTGGGAAGCTGCTACAGAAGACTAACCACAACCCTGCCCCTACCTAGCCTGCCAGAAGGAAGGTCAAAGTTCTCAGGGGTCCCAGGCGGCTTGAAAACCTTCCAGGAGGAACACCAGCTCGGCTCAAAAATCAGTAGCACAAAGTACGTGCTAAATAAGTGTTTGTTCATTTGATGCATGTGTGCATGAACTGGCCAGCCGCAGAGGCCCTGGGTCCCTGCCCAGAATGAATTTCACAATCGGTTCCTGGTGTCTCCTGGCATTTTGCGGGCTTCTAAGGCAGTCGCTGGGGCAAGCTCAGACCATTCCTCTCTGCGCAGATGACCCCTGTACCACTAAATCCCGAGAGCATGGCCCTGTGGGTAGGACAATAACACAGAATGTCCAGGGGCTCAATTAATTCCCTCGTCTCCACTGGCACACAAACGGCCTTCCATGTATTTCCTTTTCCAGGTTTTACAAAGAGCGATGATTGAGGTGGATGAAGAAGGAACAGAGGCGGCGGCGGGAACCCTGTCGGAAATCACTGCTTATTCCATGCCTCCCATCATCAAAGTGGACCGGCCATTTCACTTCATCATCTACGAAGAAACTTCCAGAATCCTGCTATTTCTGGGCAGGGTGGTGAATCCGACTCTCCTGTGATTGATGACATGCGTGAGTCCTTAGAGCCACAGCAGACGCTGGATCTGAGGTGTCTGAACTTACACAGGACACTGGCACTGGGTGTCGCGCCCTTGTCCTCAAATGCTAGTTTGAGCTGTCCTTAGATAAATCTGCGTATTAAATTCAAACTTATTTTAAGGAGATGTTTGTACAAGCTGTCTGGTATTTTAAGCCTGTTTCTAAGAGCCTTTGTTATTGACTAAAGACCATCTTGGTGTCTGGACTTAACACTATGGTAGATCAGAACTCTATTTCAAGACGAAGCCTTTGGGAAGAAGACAAGTACACATTCTCCATGGGTCATGAGCTTCGCTCTCTTTACTTCTCCCTGGTGCAAATTAGTGTTTTACTTTTAACCTACTATAGAATCATTTCTTGGTGACTAAAATTAGAAGAAAATAGCTGTGGTCAGTCCTGTTGCATTGAGGCTCCACCCACTCCGTGGAGCCGTTAACTGAGCCACAGATCATCCAATTCAATACCTTCGTTTTACAAAGCAAAGAAATGGGAAACCGGAGGGAGGGCCGCAGTGTGGCTTTCGTGGGCCCCAGGCACTTTTGTCTCCATAGGTTCCTCCCTTCATAAAAATAAAAAAATATATATGTGTGTGTATAATAGAAATTATATTTTATGACTGCATTGGTATAAACGTGAATATATTCCGGGTTATATCTGTCTTTATACCAGTGCAGTCAAAGTATGGAACTTGCTTGTTGCAAGAAGTAAAACATCTTCATGGGCCCCTAAAAGTATCGTGGGCTTGAGGCACTGTGCCTACGGCATCTAATGGCTAAATCATGCAGGGCATCTCAGAGGAAGGAAAAAGTCACCCAGTGAAGCAATGGCAGAGTCAGAAGCCTGCCTCTCTTGACTCCAGTCCCCAAGCCCATTTCACTCTTCTTTCTGTCTACAACATCTGATGGGGTCCGCTTCAACAGGCAGCACATGCTCACCTCTCAGTTACCCACTGTGGCTAAACGGAATATAAGCATGGACTTTGTCCCAAGGTTCAAAGAAAAACAGCAAACACTTTCTTAGCCAGTCATTTTCTGTTATAGAGACAAGAAAATATTTTAGGAGTAATTTCAGAGAATCGTGAATAGAGTTAACTAATCTTGGAATGTCAACTATGTTGACTAACGGCCTAATTGGATTTTTATCTGTTTGCTATCCAATTTAAATATACTTAAAATTAATGCACTGATTAGTCATCTTATTATAATAAGTCAGAGTTACGTAAATAGTACTTAATGTGAATAGGTAATAATAATAAGCAGCAGTCTAGAGACTAACTCTTCATCATTCTAAAACCTGGACATGAGTTTATTCCTGTATTCCCTTCCAAGGGCACTAACTGACACTGGTAAGCCAGGCAACTCTAGGGCCTAGAAAGAAACAAAAATAGATGACTAACTTCAGTTGGCATTCTTAAGTGAGTTGTTAGTATTCAACTAATGAGGTTCATTTATGGAAAAATAGAAGAAAGAGAAATAAAAGAGGGCTCAAATTACCCATTTTTAAGAGATGAAATCTAAAAAAGAAAGCCTATGAGAACACAATACCCTCTGAAATAAATATGGCCAAACCCAGTTATAAAAAAGGTTCATTATTATCAAAGGATTCATAGAACATACATATCAAACTCTCCCCTTATCTCTGAACATATTTGCACAAAACAATAATGGCATAACAATGATATCTGACATTACTCTTTAAGGTAGAAAATGGCCCTATTCTCTATAAAAAATTAATATTTCCCCACATATGCTTGAAGAAGCTCCAAGGACACTAGGTTTTAGATTTTCTAAATATATATGCATGGTGAAAAAATGCAGACCAATGAAAAATGTACTTGATCTTACAAAAAAATTCAAGGTTTCAACTGAGGGGGAATATTCTGAGCATTGTAACAATGCTTCACTATATTTAAGTGTCAGGTTTTAAAAACTGTTCACACACATACACACACACACACACACTCTCTCTCACTCTCACACACATGCTATATAACAACTGAGAACAGATTACTGACTTAATCGAATTCATTTTATCTTCGCTGTAAAACCACTAGGGTCAAGCTAAAGAGACTGTTCCATTTCAATTCAAATATTTCACATATGTCCACTAACTGCAGGCAAAATGGACTTACTCCTCCAGAATAAGGTGTCTTTATAAAGCTCAGGAAATCAAGTAATGGAAATGACTTTTAAATGTGTATGAGGTTATGGAAGAAAAGCTCTATATGCTCCTCTCTATTAAGTAAAATCCTTTTTTGCCCTCTCCATTTCTGCCAGTAAAGTTGATTCTACAGGTCTATTTTTTTGCTTATAATGTTAACTAGTGAAATTTTGGAACATGTCCTTAAAACTGCAAGTTTCCATAATTAACAGATAGAGATGTCCCTATTTCTCTGCAGCTACAGATGGAGGGAGATCTTTCCTTGTCACACAATTGGTTTAAAGGAACTATTTGATAAGTTGTTAAACTAAGAACTTTTATAAGAGTATCAGTCTTGTTTCCAGTGTAAATCAAGATATATGTGGATATTCATAACTGTCACCAATTTGTTTTTTACTCTGTTTTTACATACCTGTCCTTGGAAGTATAGTTTTAATAAATATTTCAACGACTTTAGAAATTATCATGTTCTGTGGAAAAAAAAGAAAACCTCCAAACATAACTTTGATTGACTGTCTTAATTGATAATTTAGTGCCTAAGACTGCAGCTGACTTCTGTAGATTTCTGAGCTCTATAAGCAGTAGTGACTTTTCTCTGTCAAATTGGTTTCCTCTTCTCCCGCATGCATGGTGGAAAATAAAAAGTTCCTAACTCTGCTAAATTTATTTTTGAACAAATAAACTGAAATTCTTCATTTTTTTAAGTTAACAGAGTCAATGTGGACTATGAATCAAAGTACTAGAAAAACTGACGCTGTTGTGAGGTCCATTACACACCCCCAATACTCTCTCCTAGATCATAATGTATTCAGTTCCACGTTAGTGATGTTAGCAGGAGACGTCACTAAAATAGTTAAATGAAATCCACAAAGAATGCATGAATTAACCAGTACTGTCAAGCTTCTCATACCTACTCAATTTTTAATTACTGACAAAATGAATGGTTTAACAATTCCATTTACCTGATTGTCCTTAAATGAAAGATATTAAGAATCACTAAAAATAGCCAAAAAAGAGGCCATATGTAAGGAAAGGGGGAAACAAACAGCATGAAAGCTTCACACTGAGTAGCTGTCCCCTGGGTAATTTATAGTTGATGTCTGTGCGCTTTTCTTGTTCATTACTTAAGAATGAACTGTCTTTAATTACAGAATAAAAACTGCAGGAAAGTATTTAAAACTTTTTTCACAAACACAGGTATCTCATTAACCCATGTTTTATTTTGAGTAAATTCATTATTCATTATTTCACATTATAAAAAGTAACCACACGCATATGCATTCACAAATTAGATCATCTTTATCATACATCAGTATATTTTAAAAAAACAAATATTTTCTAATATCAATATAGTTATATGCTGATTGCATTTTGAAATAGAGAAGCTGACAATAGCTTCATACAGTATATCTCAAGAACTGACATTTTTAAAATTAAGAACTGAATATATTCCACAGGCAAATGTTGATGGAAATATTAGCATTAGTACAAATATATGCTGTTGACATAGCTTAAGCATGATAGCTTGGAATAACAGCTGATTCAAACTAGAGTCATCATTTTTAATTCAGTAAGGACAAATACAATCTAAAATGTAAACAAAGTATTTATAAAATAAATTCTTCTAGGAAATAAAGGAAATCATCAATCTGTTATTTTTAAGGTAGTTGTAGCTAAAAGTTATCAGAAATCTTTGTAGAATTTTCATTGCCAAATTTTAATTTCGGAATATCCAGGTACAACATCTTGTCACCACAATCGTAGGACTGATATAATTTCGGACAGCTGTTTGTACCCTGTTTCAGTGTGACTTTTCAACTGGGCTTGGAGATTTGTGAGAAAATGCAGTGTCATTCTTACTCCCAAGTCCCCCTCCAAGTGATTATCTAGGCAGGGCAATTTCAGTTGATTTGGACCTTTCAATTTGTAAATGCTAAACTCTAGAACAATTAAATAGATGGTTTCCTGCACAAATAAATGCAGACTTATCTCTTTTGTAGCAGTAGTTAAAGCACATACCTAAAGTTGTTTTTCATTACACTTCACTATAACATTGGAATTCTGTAACCACATTATTATTCAAGAAATATATATTATACCTCCTAGGGAATATAATTTCAAACATGGAACGTTTAACAACATCAGCTGCCATTATGTATCTCTCTCTTTCCCATTCATTAAAAAAGAAAAAAAAAAAAAAAAGCCCGAGCCATTGCTTTAGCTTTTGTCCATCGATCACATTATCTCCAGTTGTCTTTGCTTTGCCTCCTTCAAGCAGATGATCTAAGGATTGGATTTTCTGGATTTTCTTTGTCAAAAGGAGGAAAGAAAGAGAAGAATGAAAGAGAGAAGAGAGAGAGAAGAAGGAGAAGGAAAGAAGAAAAAAAAGAAAACAAAACATGAAAAATTTTATCCATATAATGCTTATAAAGTAAAGAAATAGACATAATCTACTTTGAATAAACCTAATATATGAGAACTGTGAATTACATATTAAAGATCACTTGGAATAACCTTTACTAAATCCTATGTGCATCTAACATAGCATTCAATTCAATTCATACTTTTCCTACGTTTTTCACTTTCTATAACCATAACAGAAATTAACACAGCCTAAAAATATATCAATTGTCTGGCCTTGAAAGACATAAGATATGATGCATTCCATACTTCCTTTAAGACACTGATATTCCTAAATACCAGATGTGTCATCTCTATGATACTGTAAAGCTGGAGAATGTATTGCATAGAATTTTTTTGAGCAGCAAAAACTGAGATAAGTAATAGTTTCTGAAATCACTTCATAGGCTTATTTTAAGAAAAAAAGGATAGATTTTCATTTGGATATGGCATGGTACTGAATGGTGGATAATACTCCACAGAAACATGACCAGTGTAGATATCAATCACCTATTTCAGTTATGTGGCGGTGTGCATTCATGAGAAAGTCCAAATTAGAACCACGTAACATGGAGAGAGAGTTGTGGACTTGCAGATTCAGTTACACATTAATAAAGCAGCTGTGATACCAATATTCCTCCTTCTTCAGAATATTCAGAAAAGAAGAAACAAACTTCATGTGACTTGTTAGCAGAGTGTTTGTTTCTAGATTCATTTTTTAAAACAATCAATTATAGATGTAACTGATTATGATTATTTATATAATTATGTATATAAGTATTGAGCAAGAGAAAATTCAGTCAATAAAAAGGAAAAACATGCTCAACAACGAAAAGCAGATAAAGATAGTAATCTGAAATAAAGGAGAGCTAGTATAAATATATTAGGCTTCAATGGTCTTTACTTATTAAAAAATGCCTATTGCATTTAGAAAGATAAGTTGAAAAGAGAATGAATTGCATTCTGATGTTATTAAACGTGTGCTTCAATAGAAGAATTCCAGGGCAATCATTTGACAGGAAGACGGTCAAGGGTGAGCGAGAGGAAGGATTTCAGGATGCCAGAATGGAAGGCGCCTCAGAGGATGAACTGTGAGCCTTGCCCTGTCATTTTGCAGGCACACCGAGGACCAGAGTGCTCGCCGGAACTGCCACGGGAACCAGGGCATGAGGCTCCAGCTCCGTGCTCTCCATAGACCATTACCCTGTCCTGCCTCTATTTTGAGACTTTAAATGGAACTCCCACGGTATAATCATTAGAGCAATAATTGTATGGCTAAGAGATTCTCTGTAAATAAATGTATCTTCTGTATTAATACTACTAACCTGTACTATCAATATTATTTTTTCTATTTACTATTACTTTTTTCCATTATGTAGTCCTACTCTTTCCTTGAGCTCTATTCAATAAATGTATTTCTGAGCTTTGAATGCATTTTGAATACATCTATATTTGTATACACCAATGACCAATTAAAATTTTTGAACAAATTATAATACAGTTCAGTTCCTAAATGGGACTCCAGTGTGGAGTTTCTGCAAAAAGATGCAAATCAGAAACTTTATTAGAAAATATTCATGAATTAAGTGAAATATGTTTAAAAGAAAATCTGAATCCTGTTTAAATTCTCTTCTAATCAGAAGATTCACGTGTCCCATATGAAAGAGGAAACATGTAACTATAGTTTGGGCATTTTGGATGAATCACTTCTACCTGGATATGACCTCTCGTTATGGAGTTTTTTTTGGCACTACCCTCTTAAATGTTTAACCTAAAAGAAACAAAGGCTTCGACAATTCAAACCAGATACAAATGGTGCATAAAAAGGAGCCACAAGGGGAAAAGGAGGATAGAGGCCCTTTACGACCTTTATAACTTTAAGGAACAAATGTTGTCTGTAGAATCTCTAGCTTATTGGACCCACAGCTCTGGATTATATGCTGCAGTAATAATTCTTAAGTGGTATCAGTTACACCCATCCCTCTGAGCACTGGGTGATTAAATGCTGTGTACTTCAGCTAGTTGTTTAAAGGAATGCAATTATACTCAGTGTCTTCTCAGAGCTAAATTTCCTGAATGCAAATATTTCACAGAAAAATAAACAGATCTCAGATATTAGTGGGAACCATTTAAAGTTTCTTGTCAACTCCCTAAGGTTACAATGTCTTTGCCATATACGAATTATCTTATATAAAGTATCTAACGTAACAGTGATAATAATAATCCCTTTTAACTGATGACATTGCCTCATTACAGACATCTTCTATTCTTTGGAAAGTATTTAAGTGGGAAGGAAAGTCCACTGAGAAAAAGAACAGAATAAAACACTTAGCAGTACATCACTGGATTACTTACAAGGCAGCCTTCCGTGGTTGTGTATCTTTACTTCCACTGCTCTTGGGATCACCTGAGTTGCCTGTCCCTCGGGAGGTGCTGGGCAGGGGAGTATTAGAGGAAAAGGAACTGGGAGCACTAGTGGCATTACGCGTCCGGAATGAATCATCTGAAAGTAATACGTGTACAGTCAGCCAGATGGAATCTACTTAGAGAGATGTGCACCTTAGAGAAGGTTAATGATAACTGACTTTGTTTCCCTTCTTTTAAAGTCAACTTTATTAAGGTATAATTTATACACAATAAATTGCACAAATTTAAGGTTTTGACATTTGCATACACCCATGAAGCCATCACCACAATCAAGAGTGAACACATCCATCACTGGATGTTTGCTCCGCCTCCTTGTCATCCCTCCCTCCACCCCCCTCCCCCAATCCAGGCAACCACGGACCTGCCTCCTGTCACTACAGATTAGTTTGCATTTTATAGAATATTGTATAAATGGAATCAGACAGTATGTATGCTTTTTTTGTCTGGCTTCTTACATGCAGCATAATTATGCTGCGATTCATTCACATCAATACTTCATCCTTTTTATTGCTGACTGCTATTCCCATTGCACAGACATGCCAAAATTTGTCTATCCATTCTCCTATTGACAGACATTATGATTTTTTTCCAAAAAATTTGTAATCTATTACAAATAAAGCTGCTATGGACAATTGTGTGCAAGTCTGTGTATGGACATATGTTTTAATTTCTCTTCAGTAAAAGTCTTGGAATGGAACTGCTGAATCACATAGTAAGTGTATATTTAACTTCATAAGAAACTGCCAAACTGCTGTCCAAAGTGATTATACCATTTTGCATTTCCAACAGCAACATAGGAGAGTCCTGGAAAGTTACTCCACATCCTCACACACACTTGATATTGTGAGTCTTTTTAGTCATTCTAGTGGGTGTGAAGTGGTATCTCCTTGTGTGTGTGTGTGTGGGGGGGGGGGTTCTCATTGCTTTAATTTGCATTTCTTAATGGTTACTGATCTTAAGCATCTTCTTACTTACTTATTTGTGTATCTTCTTTCATGAAGTGCATGTTCAAATTTTTTCCCATTTCAAAATCAGTTGCCTGATTTGTTTTAAAGATCTCTGTATATTCTTTTTTTTTTTTTTTTATAAATTTATTTATTTATTTTTGGCTGTGTTGGGTCTCCGTTTCTGTGCGAGGGCTCTCTCTAGTTGCGGCAAGTGGGGGCCACTCTTCATCGCGGTGCGCGGGCCTCTCACTATCACGGCCTCTCTTGTTGCGGAGCACAGGCTCCAGACGCACAGGTTCAGTAGTTGTGGCTCACGGGCCCAGTTGCTCCGTGGCATGTGGGATCTTCCCAGACCAGGGCTCGAACCTGTGTCCCCTGCATTGGCAGGCAGATTCTCAACCACTGCGCCACCAGGGAAGCCCCTCTGTATATTCTTAAAACTAAAAATAGAACTACCATATGATTCTGCAATCCCACTCCTGGGCATATATCTAGAGAAAACCATAATTCAAAAAGATACAGGCACCCTAATGTTCATTGCAGCACTATTTACAATAGCCAAGACATGGAAGCAACCTAAATGTCCATCAACAGAGGAATGGATAAAGAAGATGTGGTGGAATATAGAACATTACTCAGCCATAAAAAAAGAATAAAATAATGCCATTCGCAGCAACATGGATGGACCTAGAGATTATCATAATAAGTGAAGTAAGCCAGACAGAGAAAGATAAATATCATATGATATTGCTTATATGTGGAATCTAAAAAAAAGAAAAAAAAGATACAAATGAACTTATTTCCAAAGTAGAAAGAGACTCGCAGACACAGAAAACTAACTTATGGTTACCAAAGGGGAAAGGCGGGAAAAGGGGGGGAGGGATAAATTAGGAGGTTGGGATTAACATATACACCCTGCTATATAAATAATAAAATAGATAACCAACAAGGAACTACTGTATAGCATAGGGAACTATACTCAGTATTTTGTAATAACCTATAAGGAAAGAGGACCTGAGGAAGAATATATGTATAACTGAATCGTTGTGCTGTGCACCTGAAACTAACAGAATATTGTAAATTAACTATACTTCAACTTAAAAAAAAAAAAAAGATCTTTGTATATTCTGGATACAAGTCCTTTGTCAGGTATATGTAACATGAATATTTTCTCCCAATCTGTGTCCTGCCTTTCATTTTTTTAATGCTCTATTTCAAAGTGCTAAAACTTTAAATTTTTATGAAGTCCAATATGTTAATTTTTTTCTTTATGGTTTGGAAAAACTTTTGTCAATTCCAAAATCACAAAGACTCCCTTCTATATTTTCTTCAGAAATGTCAGAGTTTTAGCTTTTATGCTTAAGTTTAGAATACATTTTGAG
This sequence comes from Balaenoptera ricei, assembly GCF_028023285.1. Classification (NCBI taxonomy): domain Eukaryota; kingdom Metazoa; phylum Chordata; class Mammalia; order Artiodactyla; family Balaenopteridae; genus Balaenoptera; species Balaenoptera ricei. The sequence continues at coordinate 177,862,869 of NC_082640.1, read as the reverse complement.
TTAATTTTGTATACAGTTGTGAGATAAGAATTGAGGTTCAGTTCTTTGGGTTTTTTACAGATATCCAACTGTTCTAGTATCATTTAAAAAAATACAATCACATCACCTTTGTTGAAACTCAGCTGACTATGTATGTCAGAGCAGGACACATAGTCTTGAGTACTGAAGCTTTAGTAGTAAATGATGAAATCAGGTAAGTGACATTCTCTAACTTAATTTTTTTCCAAAATACTCAGTTCTATGAATTTGAATACACAGTAAATTTCAAAAAGACTGTCAAAATTTTTATCAGGATTGCACTGAATCTCTGGCTCAATTTAAAATGAATTGACATCATAACAATATTAGGTTTTCTAATCCATAAACATGGTACAGCTTTCCATTTATTTATGTCTTCTCTAATTTCTTTCAGCAACATTTTGGAAGTTCTGAGTGTGCATTTAGCACACATTTTGTTAAATTTATCCCTGAGCATTTAAAATCTTTGAAGTTATTTTAAATGTTATCTTTAAATAGACAATTTTTTGAAGTATTAGATTTACAGAAAAATTGAGAAGAGAGTATAAAGAATTCCCACCTACCTCTTTCACCTAGTTCCCCTATTATTAACCCCTTACATTTACATGGTATACTTGGTACAATTAGTGAGCCAGTGGTGACACATCATTATTAACAAAAATCCACAGTGTGTTTGGATTCTGTCAGTCTCACCCAATGTCTGTTTCTGTCTCAGGATCCCATCCAGGGCACCACAGTACACTTACTTGTGAGGTCTCCTTAGGCTCTCCTTGGCTGGGACAGTTTCTTAGCCTTTCCTTGCTTTTGATGACCTTAACAGTTTTTAGGGGTACTGGTCAAGTATTCTGTAGGATGTGCCTCTACTGGAATTTGTCTGACGCTTTTCTCACAATTAGACTAGGGTTCCGGGTTTGAGGGAGGATGAGACAAGGTAAAGTAGCATCTTCATCACATCATGTCAAGGAGGAACACTGTGACAAATTTTTTCTCGTTATATGTGTTTTATTTATACTTCATGACAGATCACTAGAAATGGGATTTTTTGAGGCATAGACTATTTTTTAAAACTAGGATTCTTGATGAACTTGACCAAACTGCTTCTAAAGGGTTCCACTAATTTTCATACCCACCAAAAATGGATACATTGCAATGTGTTTCCCTGAATCCTTACTAGAATTCCCTTTACATTTCCCCCAGTCTGTGGTGCCCACATAGCTTTGGAATGCTGCAATTGATGATGGGTGGATTCACCTTAAGTAAAAAGCATCAATTAGATCTTCCGCTCTACACTTGACCTTACCTTTATTTTATTTAACACTACTCCCCCTCCACCCTCTCCGTGCTACAGCCAAACAGCCTGCTGTTGCTGCCTGAAGACACAACAGTCAGCTTTTGCTTCTGACAGGTCCTCTGCATGGGACAGTATTCCATACCCATCTCTGCCTGTCAAAATCCTAGCGTACTTTAAGGTTCACCCCAAATGATAATCATCCTGAAGCCCGTCTTAAGCCTCAAAAGTAAATAAAATCTCTTCTCTCTGTAAACACTTAATACTTTTGTTAAGAGACATTTTGCTCCCATTTTCTCTTTGTAGATTAGATATGTAATTGTATAGTGACTTTTTCCTCAGTCTGTAATTCAATAAGTAATAAATAATAAGTAATAAGCACATTTTTCTAATCAAGAAACCTAGGAGATATTTCATTCAACCTATTCCCTCTCCCCAAAATAATACCGAAATTTTAAGATAGAATACTTTTCAAATATTTTAATAAATAATTTACCCTTATGAGAGACATGCTTTTATTTAAGGCTTTGGATGTTAAGTTTTAGAATCTGCATATCATACACAAGCCTACCTTGTTTTATTGCTCTTTACTTTACTGCAGATAGAACAGAAAACGCGTTTTTTTTATAAATTGAAGGTTTGTGGCAACACTGCGCCCAGCAAGTCTAACAGCACCATTTTTCCAACAGCATTTGCTCGCTTCTTGTCTTCACGTCAGATTTTGATAATTCTTACAATATTTCCAACTGTTTCATTATTATTATATTTATGGTGGTCTGTGATCAGTGATCTTTGATGTTACTATTGCAATTGTCTTGGGGCACCATGAACCACACTCACATAAGATGGCAAACTTGGGCTCCCCTGGTGGTGCAGTGGTTAAGAATCCGTCTGCCAATGCAGGGGACACAGGTTCGAGCCCTGGTCCAGGAAGATCCCACATGCCGCGGAGCAACTAAGCCCGTGCACCACAGCTACTGAGCCTGTGCTCTAGAGCCTGTGAGCCACAACTACTGAAGCCCGCATGTCACAACTACTGAAGCCCATGTGCCACAACTACTGAAGCCCGCGTGCCTAGAGCCCGTGCTCCACAAGAGAAGCCACCGCAATAAGCCTGCACACTGCAACGAAGAGTAGCCCCCGCTCACTGCAACTAAAGAAAGCCCACACAGCAAGGAAGACCCAACGCAGCCATAAATAAATAAATAAAAATAAAGTTCCCTTTAAAAAAAAAAAAACACTTGTCAAAAAAAAAAAAAAAAAGACGGCAAACTTAATCAATTTATGTTGTGTCTGTTCTGATTGCTCCACTTACTGGCCATTCCCCCATCTCTCTCCTCCTCAGGCCTCCCTGTTCCCTGAGACACAACAATATTGTGCCCAATAAAGGCCATACCTCCTTGTTATGTGTTGTCTATGGCTGCTTTTACTCTGTCACCAGAGTTGAGTAATTGTGACAGAAACCAATTGGCCAACAGAGCCCAAAATATTTATCATGTGGCCCTTTACCCCTGGTATAAACTTTCAAATACATAATATTGTAACTGTTTAGCAGCATATGATCCACAGTGAAGCCCTGTTGTTTTTAACTTCCTTAAAAATTATTGCAAAAACTTTTAGTCTATGCCTCATTAGGTCCTCAGACCATGGTAAAACCTATCTTATTTTGTCCTTTTCCTCTTTTGCAAATATTGAACTCTGATTCTTGACACGGTGAAAACAAAATAGTATTGTTAAGCATCTTCTTAATTGCTAGGGAAAAGTTTAATTTCTTTGCTATTTGATAAAGATATAAATTTAGGGAAACTGTATCTAGAAATAAAGAAATGGGTCATTTAAGGAAAATCATATTTTATTAAATTTAACAATTTTTTGAAGAGCTCAGATTTCTACTTACCAGTTAGTGAAATCACAGAAGTCTTTGTTAACCCTGAGACAGAAGGTGTATATGCTGCTGTAGAACTTTTACTAGAAAAGAACATGATTTAGTTAAAATACAAGAATATGCTTCTTTCAATCCCAGTCATCTAGCACTAGGTCTTTCCTAATCTTTTTTTTAATGCTTTCCTCTACTTCTTATGAAACATGCTTGCTATTTTTATTTCTCATTTATTTTTTACATTCCATGCCTCACAATAATTACTTTGTCTTTAACTTAAAATCATTTCCTTAAGCTTCTGCTACATCAAAATAACAGGTTTTCTATTGATGCTCAGCCAAAACAGGTAATATGGATAAAATTTTCCTGGAAATAACTTATCTTTAGTTCTAATCTCTTTTGTCCATCTGGAGATCACCTTATTGGCTAGGAACTTTAGAAGGATCTACCAATAATGTCCAAAAACATAGCTGAAAATCTAGAATAAGCTTTTTATTTAATCTTTTATAAAAAGATAAAAATAATAAAAGAAAAACATTTTTCCTGTAACATGTTATTTTTTTTGATAAATAGTTTTGAAGACATTTATGTTCCCTTAAAATTACTTTGTTTGCCACTTGATATACAGCTGTTATATACTACATGTGTACAATATATATAAAATTCATGGTCATTTAATTTATGCTGATTCTCCCCTAATCTTAACTGTTTATAATTTTGTGTTCTGGGCCAAAAGGGAGACTACACATTCATCTACCATCAGGAGAACTCTGTTGTCACCACTTTACCACAGAAACAGGCCAGTGGCTTCTTTACGGACAGAAACAACACTAGCAGCAAACGGGTGTCCACATCCATTTAGTAAATGGGGCACGTTCATACCCATTTAGAAGTTGTGTGGCATAGGTGATATAGCATAAACAGTACACGAACTCCATGATGTTGTTATAAAGCATCAGGGCAGTAGTCTTCCTAGAATTCCAGGATACCTATTTCTTATGCAAATTCATAGACTACTTTTTTTTTTTAACATGAAATCTTTATAGAAGATAACTTAGAAATTACTGACCTATAAAAACCTAAAAATTAATCCTGATTTTATTTAATAATGTAAACATTTCACATAAAGATGTATGACTATAAAATGAAAATTAAGTCAGAACAAGACCCATATATACGCTGTCTACAAGAGACCCACTTCAGACCTAGGGACACATACAGACTGAAAGTGAGGGGATGGAAAAAGATATTCCATGCAAATGGAAATCAACAGAAAGCTGGAGTAGCAATATTCATATCAGACAAAATCGACTTTAAAATAAAGAATGTTACAAGAGACAAGGAAGGACACTACATAATGATCAAGGGATCAATCCAAGAAGAAGATATAACAATTGTAAATATCTATGCACCCAACATAGGAGCACCTCAATACATAAGGCAAACGCTAACAGCCATAAAAGAGGAAATCAACAGTAACACAATAATCGTGGGGGACGTTAACACCCCATTTATACCAATGGACAGATCATCCAGACAGAAAATTAGTAAGGAAACACAAGCCTTAAATGACACATTAGACCAGATAAACTTAATTGATAATTATAGGACATTCCATCCGAAAGCAGCAGAATACACTTTCTTCTCAAGTGCACATGGAACATTCTCCAGGATAGATCACATCTTGGGTCACAAATCAAGCCTCAGTAAATTTAAGAAAACTGAAATCATATCAAGCGTCTTTTCAGACCACAACGCTATGATATTAGAAATAAATTACAGGAAAAAAACTGTAAAAAACACAAACACATAGAAGCTAAACAATATGTTATTAAATAACCCATGGATAACTGAAGAAATCAAAGAGGAAATCAAAAAATACCTAGAAACAAATGACAACGAAAACATGACGACCAAAAACCTATGGGATACAACAAAAAGCAGTTCTAAGAGGGAAGTTTATAGCAATACAATCTTACCTCAAGAAACAAAAAAAATCTCAAACAACCTAACCTTACACATAAAGCAACTAGAGAAAGAAGAACAAACAAAACCCAAAGTTAGTAGAAGAAAAATCATAAAGATCAGAGCAGAAGTAAACGAAATAGAAATGAAGAAAACAACAGCAAAGATCAATGAAACTAAAAGCTGGTTCTTTGAGAAGATAAACAAAATTGATAAACCATTAGCCAGACTCATCAAGAAAAAAAAGGGAGAGGACTCAAATCAATAAAACTAGAAATGAAAAAGGAGAAGTTACAACTGACACCACAGAAATACAAAGGATCATAAGAGACTACTACAAGCAACTATATGCCAATAAAATGGACAACCTGGAAGAAATGGACAAATTCTTAGAAAGGTATAACTTTCCAAGACTGAACCAGTAAGAAACAGAAAATATGAACAGACCAATCACAAGTAATGAAATTGAAACTGTGATTAAAAATCTTCCAACAAACAGAAGTCCTGGAGCAGATGGCTTCACAGGTGAATTCTATCAAGCATTTAGAGAAGAGCTAACACCCATCCTTCTCAAACTCTTCCAAAAAATTGCAGAGGAAGGAACACTCCCAAGCTCATTCTACGAGGCCACCATCACCCTGACACCAAAACCAGACAAAGATATCACGAAAAAAGAAAATTAGAGGCCAATATCTCTGAGGAACACAGACACAAAAATCCTCAACAAAATACTAGCAAACAGAATCCAACAACACATTAAAAGGATCACACGCCATGATCAAGTGGGACTTATCCCAGAGATACTAGGATTCTTCAATATATGCAAATCAATCAATGTGATATACTATATTAACAAATTGAAGAATAAAAACCATATGATCATCTCAATAGATGCAGAAAAAGCTTTTGACAAAATTCAACACCCATTTATGATAAAAACTCTCCAGAAAGTGGGCATAGAAGGAACCTACCTCAACATAATAAAGGCCATATAAGACAAATCCACAGCAAACATCATTCTCAATGGTAAAAAAACTGAAAGTATTTCCTTTAAGTTCAGGAACAAGACAAGGATGTCCACTCTTGCCACTATCATTCAACATAGTTTTGGAAGTCCTAGCCACGGCAATCAGAGAAGAAAAAGGAATAAAAGGAATCCAAATTGGAAAAGAAGTAAAACTGTCACTGTTTGCAGATGACATGATACCATACATGGAAGCCATCAGAAAACTAGTAGAGTTTACCAATGAATTTGGTAAAGTTGCAGGATACAAAATTAATACAAAGAAATCTCTTGCATTCCTATACACTAACAATGAAAAATCATAAAGAGATATTAAGGAAACAATCCTATTTACCATTGCAACAAAAGAATAAAATACCTAGGAATAAACCTACCTAAGGAGACAAAAGACTTGTACTCAGAAAACTATAGGATACTGATGAAAGAAGTCAAAGACGACACAAACAGATGGAGAAACATACCATGTTCTTGGATTGGAAGAATCAATACTGTGAAAATGACTATACTACCCAAAGCAATCTACAGATTCAATGTACTCCCTATCAAATTACCAATGGCACTGTTCACAGAATTAGAACAAAAAATTTTACAATTTGTATGGAAACACAAAAGATCCTGAATAGCCAAAGCAATCTTGAGAACGAAAAACAGAGCTGGAAGAATCAGGCTCCCTGACTTCAGACTATACTACAAAGCTACATTCATCAAGACAGTATGGTACTGGCACAAAAACAGAAAAATAAATCAACGGAACAGGATACAAAGCCCAGAGATAAACCCACACACCTATGGTCACCTAATCCATGACAAAGGAGGCAAGAATATACAATAGAGAAAAGACAGTCTCTTCAGTAAGTGGTGCTGGGAAAACTGGACAGCTACATGTAAAAGAATAAAATTAGAACACTCCCTAACACCACACACAAAAATAAACTCAAAATGGATTAAAGACCTAAATGTAAGGCCAGACACTATAAAACTCTTAGAGGAAAACATAGGCAGAACACTCTGACATAAATCTCAGAAAGATCTTTTTTGACCCACCTCCTAGAGTATGAAAATAAAAACAAAAATAAACAAGTGGGACCTAATTAAACTTAAAAGTTTTTGCACAGCAAAGGAAACCATAAACAAAATGAAAAGACAACACTCAGAATGGGATAAAATATTTTCAAACAAAGCAACTGACAAGGGATTAATCTCCAAAATATACAAACAGCTCATGCAGCTCAATATCAAAAAAAAAAAACAACCCAATGAAAAAATGGGCAGAAGACCTAAATAGACATTTCTCCAAAGAAGACATACAGATGTCCAAGAAACACATGAAAAGGTGCTCAACGCCACTAATTATTAGAGAGATGCAAGTCAAAACTACAATGAGGTATCACCTCACACCAGTCCGAATGGCCATCATCAAAAAATCTACAAACAAAAATGCTGGAGAGGATGTGGAGAAAACGGAACCCTCCTACACTGTTGGTGGGAATGTAAATTGGTACAGCCACTATGGAGAACACTATGGAGGTTCCTCAAAAAACTAAAAATAGAATTACCATATGACCCAGCAATCCCACTACTGGGCATATACCCAGAGAAAACCATAATTCAAAAAGACACATGCACACCAATGTTCATTGCAGCACTATTTACAACAGTCAGGACATGGAAGCAACCTAAATGTCCATCAACAGAGGAATAGATAAAGAAGATGTGGTTCATATATACAAGGGAATATTATTCAGCCATAAAAAGGAACGAAATAGTGCCATTTGCAGAGGCATGGATAGACCTACAGACTGTCATACAGAGTGAAGTAAGTCAGAAATAGAAAAAGGAACATTGTATAATATCACTTATATGTGGAATCTAGAAAAATGGTACAGATGAACTTATTTGCAAAGCAGAAATAGAGACACAGATGTGGAGAACAAACTTATGGATACCAAGGGGGAAGAGAGGTCGGAATGAATTGGGAGATTGGGATTGACATAAACACACTACTATGTATAAAATAGATAACTAACGAGAACCTACTGTATAGCACAGGGAACGCTACTCAATGCTCTGTGGTCACTTAAATGGGAAGGAAATCTAAAAAAGAGGGGATATATGTATACATATAACTGATTCACTTTGCTGTACAGCAGAAACTAACACAACATTGTAAAGCAACTATACTCCAATAAAAATTAATAAAAAAATAAATAAAAATTAAGTCAAAATGTGAGTAGCTGACAGATCATACCCAGCACACTTGTCTAAGTTGCCATATTTTGCATGAAAAGCTTGATTATTAAAAGAGTGGCTTCGAATCAATTTGGATTTCTTGATTTCTTTGCCTAGAGTAACAAGCAAAAGGAAAATGCAATTGTTTAGTTCATCAGTTCATCCTTAGCTGCCCCAACCCCATTTCCTCTCCAACTCCCACAATTTTCAGTAAAACACTGACAGGTGTAGCTTCCTTTCCTTAGCTTGACCTGACTGGTGTATCTCTTACCCCTACTGCCCATTAAGAACCATCAAAACAACTAACAGTAAAAGGCAAAAGGTGCCTTCAAATAATATATCTCAGCTCATGGAGTGACTTCCCTGTAATTATTGTTTAGGAAAGGAAAAAAGGAGACACAAAAACAAGTTTCTTACTTGTGGATTGGGTGCCAGAAGTGGGTCCGGGGACAGAAATGGGGATGTTCTTGGGCAGAGTTGTTGGTGTCTTGGTGTCTCTACCTAAAACAAACTCTGATTTAAGTGCTATAATTTCCTCTGAGTTCTTATTAATCCCCATACACATACAAGGCAATGCAGAGAATATGAATCACTATCCCTAGTGAAGCAACACTCTTTTCCAAATCTTACTTTTTATATATTTAAATATTTCAATCTTAGTTATTCAGTGATCAATTTCACAATCTTATTGCTGTTACCAAACTTCAAACTTTCCTTAGAAGGATCTGAACCTCCACATTGATCCTCACCATTTATTCATGTACTCCTAAATCTATATCACAGTTAGCAGCCAATTTTTGAAAACAACTTTGATAAATGAAAGAAAGTGAAGTGATTTTTCATATTAAATTTAAAACTAAGCATGGTCTCTCAGCATGCTAGGATGCAACATCAGTTGGGTACCTTGGTGATAAAGACATGCGAAAACTACTTACGTTTCTTTTCAAAGGTTTTATCACTCATGGGCCTTCCATCATTTTGTTGCTTTTCTTTTTCTAATTGTTCCTATTAATAAAACAGTATCTTAGCATTAAAAGTAAGCATTAGATTTAGAAAATTGTTCTAATCAGAAATTACTCTAAGCTTTAGAGGTACAGATACAGTTCACAAAAATATGTAACAGAAGTAATTTGTTTTTCCAAATTAGTGTCTAAAGAAGTCACAGTTCTTTCAGATTTGTGTTTTTTTTTAACATCTACAGAATTGTGCCCTTGGAGGCTTGTCAAACTAAAACAATGAGTTTAGTAGCATTGTTGTGATGAGCCGTTAATTTCTACAACATATTTACTAATTCTCATCAGCAAAATGTGTTACTACTGGCCCTTTCCATTTCTGACTGATACATGGCAAAATAATGTTCTTCTTTTAAAAGAATGAGAGAAAAGGAAATGATCTTTTAGATATTATTTAAATGTTCTATTGAAGTATAATACATACAGAGAAAGTGCACAAATATAAGTGTACAGCTCAATAAATTTTCCCGAAGTGAACACACCCATATAATCAGCTCCCAGACCAAGAAACAAAATGTTACCCAAACTCAAAGAGTTCTTTATCCCAACAGTATAGCCAAGAAAAATCAATAAACATATCAAGTTCTGAACAAACATGGCATAACTGACATGTACAGAACACTACAATCAACACTGGAGAACATACATTCTTTTCAAGTGCACATGTAAAATAAAAAGGCAGAGAAAATAGACAAGATAAAAAATTTTCCACATAGAACTGGACTGCATAAAAAACTATTAAATAAAAATTCTAAAACTGAAAATAAAACATGCAAAACTGAAAAATATCACTAAGTGAGCTTAACAGTAGTGTTACCTGCTTCATCTTTTCCTCTACTATCTTGATCATATTAATCACAGTTGTCTTGAAGTCCTTGTCTGCTAACTCTAATATCAGGATCATCTGTGGATCTTTTGCTATTCTCTGATTTTTGTCTTGGGTTTAGGTCATTAAGTCCTAACATTTTTTAGAGTCTGCTTATTCTCTACATCTTCTACCACTGGCAATCCTGAACTCTAATCTTTGGCTTAGACTGCTGAAATAATGCAATTTGCTTTTCAGAGGATTTCCATTTAAGTTTTTAATCTCACAGCATAATTCTCTGCAGAAAAATAGACAATATAAAAAATCAGAATTTTAGAACTGACAAATAGAGTAATGGAAATTTTAAAATCAGTGGAGAGGCTCAGCAGCCAAATGCAGAGGGCAGGAAAAGAACTGGTGACACTGAAGATGGATCAACAGAAATTATTCACTCTGAGTAGCAGAGTTTAAGGAAAAAAAAAAAAAGAAAGAAAGAAAGAACAAAGCCTCATGGACCTGTGGGATAATATCAAAAGATTTAACATATGTGCAATTGGAGACCCAGAGGTATAAGAGTGAGGAACTGGGACAGAACATATATTGAAATAAATAATGGCTCAAACCTTCCCAAATTTGGGAAATGATACACATTTACAGATTCAGGAAGCTCAGCAAATCCAAGACAGAACAAATTTGAAGCTAATCATGCCTAAAAACATCACAAGCAAACTGCTAAAGACAAAAAAGAAAAGAAAAAATCTTGGAAGTAGCCAGAGACAACATTATATAGAGAAGAGTAATAATTCAAATGAGAACAGATATTTTATCAGATGCTATGGAGACCACAACACAGACAGAAACACTTCTTAAAGTACAGTATAAAAAAGGCTGTAAACCCAGAATTCTGTATCCAATAAAAATATCCTTTAGAGAGAAAGGCACAAATAAGACATTTTAGATAAAGGAAAATGAAGATAATTTGTTACAAAATACTTGCACTCCGAGAACTTCCAAAGAAAGTTCTTCAGGCTGAAGGGAAAAAATAAGAGGGAAATTTGGGTCCTAAGCAATGAATGAAGAGCACTGGAAATGGTAAACATCTGAGTAAACACACAGGTTTACTCTCTTAAGTTCTTCAAGATACATATGACAACTTAAAGCAAAAATTATCACACTGACTGGTGGGGTTTTCAGTGCAGATGTAATTCACATGACAAGTGTAACATAAAGAACAGTATGGAGCAGGTAAAGGGTTCTGTATCACTGTTAAATAAAGTAGTACAATATTAACAATAAGAAGACTATAAAAGGTTAGGTATGTCTGCTGTAATCTCTAGAGAAAACACCAAAAAGCAATTCAAAAGAAAAGGGGGGGGGGGACCGAAGAGACAGAGAGAAACACCAATCACTGAGATAAAAATATAACAGGGGGTATCACCATAGATTCTATATACATTAGAAGGATAATATAAGAATATTATAAACAGCATATGCCAACAAATTGGACAGCTTAGATGACATGGACAAATTGGGGGGGGGGAGCAACTTATCAAACTGACAAAAAAGAAAGAAAATCTGAATCGTTTTATAGCTATTAAAGTAATTGAATGAATTATCAAAATCCTTCCAAAATGAAAACTTTGAGTTTCACTAGTGAATTCTATCAAACACTCAAGGAAAAAAAAAAAACCAATTTTATACAAAATTTGTCAGAAAATAGAGGAAGTGGTAATACTATCCATCTCATTTTATGAGGCCAGAATAACTCTAACACCAAATTTAAAAGACCCAAGAAATTACCCCAAAAATTATAAACCAGTTTCCACCATGAATTTATGAATACAACGGCAAAATTCCTTTAAATAAATTAGCCAAGCATCCAACAGCGGAGAAAAGGACAATATATCATCACCAAATAGAGTTTAATCCCAAAATATAAAATCGGTTTACCATTTGAAAAATCAATGTAACTCAGTGTTTTAACACAATGAAAGTAGAAAAACAAATATCATTTCAGGAAATGCAGAAAAAGCATCTGACAAAATTCAACAATCATTCATAAAAACTCTCAGCAGACTAGGAATAGAAGCGATAAATGGCATCTATATTAAACCTATTGGTAACACCATACCTAATGATGAAAGATTGAACTGCTTCCCCCTAAGATCAATAAAAAGACAAAGATGCCTACTTGCATCACTTTTATTAGTCAGAGGTCTCTTATTATACTGGAGGTCCTGGACCTTTTAATACGACAAAAAGAAAGAAATAAAAGGCACAAACACTGAACAGGAAGAAGTAATCCTACTGTACTAAAAGATGACATAATGGCTCAGGTAGACTGTCTTATTAAATCTAAAAACCAACTTCTACAACAAATAAGCAAACTTAGCACATTTGCAAAATACAAGGTTAATATACAAAAATCAATAGTATTCTTAAGCTCCAGCAACAAAAAACTGGAAAGTAAAACTTTAAATTACACTTCCATTTACAATGCCAAGACACGTAATATACTAGAAATAAATCTAACAAAAGACTGCCTTGAACTCTACACTTAACTCTACCAAAACTAAGTAAAGAAGACTAAATAAATGAAGTGATAGACAATGTTCATGGATTAGAAGACTTATATTGTTAAGATGGCAATTCTCCAAATTGACCTACAGATCAATGCTAATTAACACAATCCTAACTAAAATTCCAGCAGGCTTTTTATAGAAATTGATAAACTGATTCTAAACTTTGTTTCAAGATGAAAAGGGCCTCTACTGGCCAAAGCAATTTTTTAAAAAGTTGGAAAAGTTACCCTACCTGATTTTAAGAATTACTATAAAGTTATAGCGATCAAGATAGTTTGGAATTGCCAAAAAGATAAACCTATAAATTACTGCAACAGAATGGGAGTCAAGAAACAGACATATGTATATATGGACAATTGATTTTTTTAAAAAAGGTGCTAAGGAAATTCAATGGGGAAAGTAAAGTTTTCAATAAATGGCATTAGAATAATTGCTCATTGAGACGGAAAAAATAAACATATATAAAAATTAACCTGAAATGAATCATAGACCTAAATGTAAAACCTAAAACTAAAATTCCTAGAAGAAAACATAGGAAAAAGTCTTTATAATTTGGGGCTAGACAAAAGATTCTTAGAACAAAAAAGCATGAACTATGCTAAAAGAAAAAAAGGATAAGTTGGACTTCATCAAAATTAAAAACTTCTTCTCTTCCAAAGACACCATTAAGCACAGACTCCAAGAAAATATTCATAAAATGTATCTCTGACCAAGGAGTTGTATTCAGAGTTTATAAAGAACTCTCACAACTCAGTAAGAAGATAAACAAAAACCACTTTAAAATCTGAAAAGAGACTTCATCGACTAAGATATAAGGATGGCCAATACACAAAGGAAAAGATGCTCAGCCTCCTTAGGCATCAGGGATAAGCAATTAGAGATAACATTACATACCCACCCTCTCGAGCATTAGAGAGGATACGGGGTAACTGAAACTCTCCACCACAGCCAATGGGCATGTAAAACGGCACAGGCACTTTGTAAAACAGTCTTTGTTTTTAAGTTAAGTGTAGTTTACCATATGATCCAGCCATTCCATTCCTAAGTTATTTCCCCAAGAGAAATGAAAACTTATGTCCACTCAAAGACTTCTTCACTAATGTTCCCAAGCTAGAAGTAACCCAAATGTCCGTTAAGACGTGGATAAACACGTTGTGGTATATCCGCAGTATGGACTACTACTACTCAGAGATAAAAAGGAATGACCTCTTTATATGCACAAAAACATGGATGAATCTCAAAGTAATCATGCTGATGGAAAGAAGCATGACCCAAAAAGGTACTAACATATGATTCAATTTATATAAATTCTAAAAAATGCAAACTAATTTACAGTGACAGAAACTAGATTAGTGGTTGCTAGGGACTAGAGTAGAAGATGTGAATCACAAAGGGGGCATAAGGAAATTTTTGAAGGAATGGCAACATTTGGTATTTTATATTCTGGTTTCATGGATATGTCTATATGTCAAAATTCACCAAATTGCACACTTTAAGTATTTGCAGTTAATCATAAGGCAATTATACTTCAATAAGGTAGTTTTTTTCTAAAAGGCTCTCAAATGTAGTTTTCCTTACAATTCATAAAAGAACATATTTCAAAAGGTCAGGATTCTTCTTCAGTCATTTAGGGAAAATAAAAGTAGTATGAAACTAAAAGAAATTATTGATTAGATTTAATAACAAAGCACAGTTAATACTGGTCAGAAAAGAGTATGTCTGTGTGTGTGTGAAAACATACCATTTCCAAAAGAAGTAGCTCTTCTCTTTCTTTCTCTTGATCCAACAAATCTTTTTCATAAAATTTTTTCTGAAACTAAGTTTAAAGTTTAAAATGAAATTGTGAAACATTAATGATGAGTCTCTGCCAATTTTTAAATATTCCTTTCAACATAAGGTAAAGAGAGTGTACTCACAGCGTCCATGGACATTTCCATTCTGTCCAACTCTAACACAGTCTGCAAAGAAAATGTCTGAAATTATTCAACAGTAATTAAATTAAATCAACTAATGATTTCTCAGAAAGACTCCTTTTCCAGAGGGAGGATCAAAGAAGAGACTTCTCCACTATGTGAAAGGCTTTCATATAACATGTGATTGATTTAAAAAAAATTTTTTCTCCATTGTAAGAATTAAGTAGAATTTCAATTACATTTTGAAGTTAATGAATAAAAAATCAAACAGCAAAAAAAAAAAAAAAAAAAAAAAAGAAAGTCTCTAAAGTTCTTCCCAACTCTACGTTGTGTTTTTAATCAACCTCTATATATTAACACCAGGATCCACTTAAACTTTTAAAAGTTTTTCAACTTAAGAAAAGCAAGTGTAGGGCTTCCCTGGTGGCGCAGTGGTTAAGAATCCACCTGCCAATGCAGGGACCACAGGTTCGAGCCCTGGGCTGGGAAGATCCCACATGCCGCGGAGCAACTAAGCCCGTGCCCCACAACTACCGAGCCTACGCTCTAGAGCCCACGAGCCACAACTACTGAGCCCGCGTGCTACAACTACAGAAGCCCGTGCACCTAGAGCCCATGCTCCGCAACAAGAGAAGCCACCACAATGAGAAGCCTGCGCACCGCAACAAAGAGTAGCCCCCACTCACCACAACTAGAGAAAGCCCGTGCACAGCAACAAAGACCCAACACAGCCAAAAATAAATTAATTAATTAATTTTTTTAAAAAAAGAAAAGCAAGTGTAGAGGATTATTTTAAATACTAAACACATGCAATTTAGTTTCTAATAACTTCCTGTGCCACTCTTTTCTGAATCTTCAGAAATACAATATAATTTTTGAATTTTTAAAAAAATCTTTTAGCTAAATATATACAAAGCTAGGTATCATTGGGCTTAATATCCTTAGTTCCCTGCCACAGAAACTTTTGATTATTATGACATTTTAACCAATAGAAAAAAGCATTCTCTTAATTTAGTATTTGTCTTTCAGAATACATTGGTCTGCAATAAATTATTTCAATCAAACAATGGCCCATCTAATCCAGGGTTCTGTCTCTGATAGAGGACAGTACTTTTTTACAGGAGTAACTTTGATGGCCAGGATAAAGTACATTTATTCATATGCCCAAAGCTATCCATTGCAAACATAATATTTATTTGAAATTTTATTTTTATGCTGAAATTTATGAAAATGTTATAATTTATGGCATGAAATAGCCCTTTTAAATGAAATTACTTTTCATCTTAAAAAACTGACTAAACTATTTCATTTTTAACCCAAAGCTTTGAATAGCTTCCTGAGAGTTTCCCATACCAATACATCAGTTTGATAAACATTATACTATAGAATTTTCATGGGACAGACTGACTTCCTCATGTGACATGTTCTTAAAATAAGGGCTGTACTCCAGAATAATCCATTGAAAGTTAATAATCTATCAATTTAATTATATCATTTTTGCCCCTATTTATGGGGTCAGCTTGAGTTACCTCTTCAGTTAATAAATTCTCTCAAAAAAGTAAGTAACTGTCTCATGTTTACTATTTTGAAAGTTAACTCCATTGCCTATACTTCTGTAATTAAACGGTAAAGACAGAAATATCTGATAGAAACAAATGTTATGTGTATCTATGTTTTTAGATTTAGATGCATGTCCAGACTCTGGGTATTTCTGATTATTTCAGTTAATGAAAGAAGAATTTACATTTCAGTAAAATAAAATTATACTAATTAATACTAAGTTATCAAATCACTTTATTAAAAAGTTCCTTATGCAACATCTGGCAATGATCTCTAGAGGAAAAAAAAAAAAAATCAAAGGACTCTTTTTTTTTTCCTCACCGTCGACACCAAGTTACTTAAGACATTAATAAATTAACTTCTCTCACTACAAATAAATGCCCAAAAACTATGTGTCCTGAACTTCACATTCAGATTCATAAAAGTAATGATTTTTTTCTTGAATTTTATTTTATTTATTTTTTTATACAGCAGGTTCTTATTAGTCATCCATTTTATACACATCAGTGTATATACATGTCAATCCGAATCTCCCAATTCATCACCATAAAAGTAATGATTTTAATTTGACATAACCTTATAAAAATATTCGTTACATGCTCAACCAAAAGGTTTTGAAGATTATAAAGTATTTTAAGGTTTGACTTCACTAACCCAAATGTTTACTGTGTTAGTGTTCCAATACTGCCAACAATCCATATAAGATCACAGGCTAAAACAAAACAAACAAAAACCAATAAGACACAACGTTACAGAATTGAACAGTGGTAGGGTCTATATTGAGCCCTGGCTCTGCCACTTGCCAAGAAGATCTGAAGCAAACATTTGAACATTTCTAGGTCTAGAGCTTCTGCAAAGTCCAACAGATCACTGAAGGCCCTTCCAGCCCTTTCAGGGCTAAGTTTCTATCAAATGTGACTTTCCCAATTATACCAACAAAGTTTTCCCAATTCTAATCACTTATAAAGAGTTTGGTGAATGAAGTACTCATTCATTATGAGCTGAACAGTATTTACTGAGTACCTAAAATGTAAGCTCTCTCGTAGAGCTTATATCACCAGTAATAAAAGATTAATGTCTCAGTGCCCTCTAGAAGGAACTTCCATATCCAGTTGGAGCACACATCAACCAAGTCAGTTACTAATTCTTACTACTCTAGCAGTGATAGAAATATTTTAACACATTGCTATCCCATCAAGCTAAGATAGTGAGGCTGTGATGAACACTGCAAGAAAGGCAAAGGTCGTGGCAAGAGGGACGCTTACTCTTTTCACAGTGGCCAGAACATCTTTATCTTTTTCTTGACAGAGGAGTTTTCTCACACACATTTCTAACTGTTGAAGTAGATGTTTATCTGCAGGGATCTTCAGGGTAGATTTCACTTTGGGCAACAAGTAGCAAAGTTTCATTCTGCAATAAATTGAAAGTATTAACTTGGGAGTGAATTTAATAAATAAGAATGACAGTCACATGAAATTGAAAGAAAACTCAAGCTTTGGCTAGCCTGACAGTTAATTTCTTATGCAACAAATGTCTACGGAGGGCCTATGATGAGTCAAGCGTTCATTATTCTGGGTGCTGAGATACTGCAGTGGATAAAACCAACAAAATTCTCTGCTGTCACAGAGCTTACGTTCTAGTACACGGGTAGGGAGAGAGGATAAACAAATACGTAAAATGTCTGTCAAATAGTGGTAAATGCTGCAGAGAAAAATAAAGCAGGGAAAGACGACGAAGGAGTACAAGGAGGGGGATTACAAGTTCCAAACAGGTGGTCAGAGAGGCTTTTAGTCAAGATTTCACTGAAAAGATGACATTTAAGCAAAGACTTAAAGTAAATTAGGGACTAAGCCTTGTGACTATCTAGAGAAAACCACTACAGTAAGAGCAAGTGCCCCGTCAGGGGAGCTTGCCTTAGAAGTTGCCCCAAATTAACAAATTGGCCAAAACTGGCAAACTGGCTAGCATGGCTAGAACAGAGCAAAAACGAAATTAGCTGGAGGCCTCAGAGTGGAAACAGGAGGCCAGTTCATCCGGGGCCTTGCAGGTCACGGTTTGGAGACTGGTTTTTATTTTGAGAGCAATGAGAAGCCATGGAGGGTTTTGCACAGCAGAGTGAAATGATTTGACTTAACGTTTGGAAAGTATCATCTGGCTACTGTATTGAGATTAGACTGTAGGTGGTCAAGGACAAAAGGGACACGGGGTGGCAGGGGGCTCTTTCAGTAATTCAGGCAAGAGATGATGGTGGCTTGAACCGGAGTGGCAGCAGTGAGGTGGTGGGAAGTGGTTTGATTCTGAATATATTTTACAAGCGGCAGGATGTGCAGAGGGCTTGGAAGTGGAGTGACACAAAGGAAGTCACGGCTTTGACCTGAACAACTGGCAAGACGAAATGGTTATTTACTGAGACGGAGAAGACTGCAGAAGGAGCAAGTGCAGATGAGGAAGATGGGGATTAACTGGACAGATGAAGTCTGACGAGCCTGTTAGGTAGTCGATGGAAATCCTAGTGGGCAGTTGGCTCAATGAGTCTTCTGTCCAGGGTGAATGTCCATGCTGGAGATTTGCAGTCAGGAATCTTCAGCACACAGTTGATACAGAAGCCATGAGACTGGAGAATCACCCAGGCAAGTAAGTGCAGTTTGAGAAGAAGAGATAAAAGGAGAGCATCTACAGCACCACCACAGTCTAAATGGGGCTGATAAAGAAGCAACAGGCAAACTGAAGAATTCCAGAGAGGTGAAAGGAAATCCAGGAAAGTATTAAAAAAACCAACCAACCAAACAAACAGACAAAAAAACTTCCTAGGAAAAGATGGTGCAGGAAATGTTCTGCTTTGCTAAGCTAAAATTCTACTGCTTTGCCAGGGCTGGTTGTCTAACTTGGGGCTGCCGTCTTCATTCATTCATTCATTCATTCATTCATCTAAGAGCTCTCCAGATACTATTTTTTTATTTCTATGCCAAACCTTGAGACAACTAAGTCCCATTCCTGGAGTTCCCAGGATACCTTCTCAGCTGAGCCTTCAGTTGAGGATTCTTATACAATAAAATCTGCTTTTTATTCAACCAAAAAGGCAAAAGAAGCTCCTCCTCTAGAATTTTCATCTCTGTACATAGCAATAATAGTCCCAAACTTATTCAGCACTCACCACGGATACTGCCAAGCATGGTAATGCTTTCTCTAATTAAGGGGTCCCAAATACCCCAAAGAGAATTGTTTTCATTTCTGGCAGCTGAAGAGAAGGCTCCTTTGAATACCAATAGTCTTTTTCTAGCCTTGGTATTGTCTAGACTCAGTGAATTTAAATTTTAAACATTCACTTAAGGAAAAACAATCAACAGTCCACGCACACTTCATTCTTTATAACCCAAGGCAGATCTAGAAAACATACATTCAACAGAAGCTACAGAAGCCTTAGCAGTGATTTATCTCTGTGAGAATCCTGGGCCCAGGAGATTATAAAGATTTAGAGATTAGGGATCATACTTTTCAGGTAAACGAAATTCTTTATGTACACTACCTCAAGTATTTATTCCTCAGAACACCCCATGAATTAGGTACCAAGGAAATTGATGCACAGAGAGGTTTTGTAAGTTGCCCAGACACATAGCTGGTGTAGAGCTGGAAATCAGCTCAGGGAGTATGGCTCCAGAAACTCTCCTCCTCCCCTGCATGATCCTGCCACTCTCGCCTGTAATGGCTTTCATTCTACCTGCATATTTCTAAAAGTGTTGAGCAAAGGCTTTCGTATCCAAAAGCCAGTTAGTATATGGTGTTGCTGGACCCATTTGTTAGGCTGGCAGCTGCCCAAGCAGGAGAGTGAGAACCAAGACAAACTGCTATACGATCATCTCTTACTCAGAAAAACCACCAAAATTCATAGAGCAATATTCATCTTCATCTGGTTTTTGAATTAACAGGTTGCTTTCCCTTAGAGTCAATGCTATGCTATTAGTCACACTGACTCGAGTAGAGATGATTTCACTTCCTTTCAAATAATTTTTGGGAACTGCTTGATAAATGACAATTCAACACATTGGAAGCTATTTTTCTAGAATCACAACTTCAATTTGCTAAATGTTAACAATGTGGTTGGATCCCTTAGTTATTTACCAAGAGGTAAATTCTAAAGAATTATCAACGGGGTCTTTCAATTTACTTAAAATCACTTTAAATTTGCTTTAAATCTCAAGTCAAGGAAACCTCAGCTCTAGTTTATACAGCACAGGTAAGATGCACAAAATACTAAAGCCAATGCAGTGGTACTTTCTGTATTTTCTCACCCTAAAAATACAAAACAAAACCAATGTCTAGATGTGTTCCCCTTAAATAACGCTCACAACATTCTTAGGCTGAACTTTTCAACATCTTTTGACAATTCTTCTTGGTATATTTTCTCTCAACAGCCATGCTATCAGTCTATGCTTATTGCCTGGCCAAGTCTTCCTGTTAAAAAGTATTAAATGTTTGCATGTTGTCTACAATGCACATTAGTTATTTGTAAAAGATACAAATATGTCACACAGCATGAAACTAGCATGAAGCATGGCTGGCATGTGAAAGCTCAGCAGGGAGCTCTGGAGTTCTGTTCAGGAAGTCTTGGCCAACTGACTCTGTGTCTCCTACAGATCTGAGTTCCTCAAATTCAGAACAGAGGCATAGAGCACAAATACGAAATCTAATGGCTGAGGGTTTAAAATTCTCTTCAACTCATTATGCAATATACAAATAACTCAAACAGTATGCATGTGTGCTTAATGCCACTGAATTGTACAAAATAGTTAAAATGGTAAATTTTATGTTATGTATGTTTTACCACAATTTTTAAAACAAATTAATATGCTTATTTGGGGAGGAAAAAAAGGCAAAATACATTTATTCTTTTTTTCAGTTTCCAAGCAAGCCATTTTCAGGCCTGTTTCATTTAACTTCACAGTTATTTAATCAACTCCAATTACCATTTACTGGATTTTGAAAATGTGAGACAGCTAAAAGACTTGGAAACAGCCTTACTTCTCTGAATAAATGGGCCTGTAAAAATGGACAGATCTTCTCCAAGCCAACTTTCAACTATTTTTTCCTTTAGTCTTAGAAGATATAGATAAATTAATCACATCTACTCAATCTTCTCTTGATGCCAATGTGTGTATCCAAGTGGCTGGAGAAGCCTGCCAATCTGGCTGTGACTACTGCTGTCAACCCAATAAACTAAAGACCTGAGACAGTGTTAAAAGATCACGCTTCCAGGTCCTACTGAGGCTCAATTAAGTCTACCAAGAATTTCAAAACAAGTATAAATTCTTCACTTGATTATTTTTAATTGACTAAGAAAATGCTTTTGCATATATTCATTACAGTAGATACATAAAAAATACAATTTTTTCAAATATTTTCTTGGATTGGTACCATACCTCACATTTGCTACTGGATCATGTGTCAGTTCAATAGCAGGTAGAAAGAAATATTTACAGAAAAATGATTTGGAAAAGATCTCTATAATAAATTCACAGGTATCCAAAAATCGGAGTCTATTCCAATAACTTTTTCCTTGGCCCAGTTCTAGAAACAACAACAAAAAATTATAAGTTTAATTTTTCCTACATAAAATTTCACGTGAAAAAATCACTAAGTCCATGACAATCTTTTTTATATCCACAATTTGTTTAGCAAAAACAAGAGATAAGGGGGAAAAAAACATATTATATACCCCCAAATTAATAGCACCTGAAAAAACAGAAAAAATGTATTAAACATTGCATTCAGTTCCATGAGCATTTATTAAATATTGAATGAACATATCTACTATTTTTTGATTACCCACCATGTGCTAAGTACTTTACACATTTTTTTTTTTTAATTTATTTATTTATTTATTTATTTATGGCTGTGTTGGGTCTTCGTTTCTGTGTGAGGGCTTTCTCTAGTTGTGGCAAGTGGGGGCCACTCTTCATCGCGGTGCGCAGGCCTCTCATTCTCGCGGCCTCTCTTGTTGCGGAGCACAGGCTCCAGACGCGCAGGCTCAGTAATTGTGGCTCACGGGCCTAATTGCTCCGTGGCATGTGGGATCTTCCCAGACCAGGGCTCGAACCCGTGTCCCCTGCATTGGCAGGCAGATTCTCAACCACTGCGCCACCAGGGAAGCCCAGTACTTTACACATATTATCTCATTAAATCCTGAAAGTCAATCCAATGGGATGAGAATAAATTTATTCCTCCTAAAAGGTAAGGATACTGAGATTCAGAGAGGTTAAAGCCACAGAGCTGGAAAGTACAGAGCTAGAATTCAAATGCAGGTCTGTAAAACTTCAAAATCTTTGACCAATGAAATTAACTGTTTTCTTCTTCTCGTTTCCTTAAAAATGCTTTGAAGTAAAATCATATGTAAACACGATATCACTGAAAATAATTCAAGTCAATGTTGAAAGGATAATTTTCTCTCCCTTATTACAGAAATGTTCAGAAGCAAAATTCTTAATATTTAAAACCAAATAGAGGGCTTCCCTGATGGCGCAGTGGTTGAGAATCTGCCTGCCAATGCAGGAGACACGGGTTCAAGCCCTGGTCTGGGAAGATCCCACATGCCGCGGAGCAACTAGGTCCGTGAGCCACAACTACTGAGCCTGCGCGTCTGGAGCCTGTGCTCCGCAACGAGAGAGGCCGCGATAATGAGAGGCCCGTGCACTGCGATGAAGAGTGGCCCCCACTTGCCGCAACTAGAGGAAGCCCTCGCGCAGAAACGAAGACCCAACACAGCCATAAATTAATTAATTAATTAATTAATTTTAAAAAAAACCCAAATAGAATCTCCATTCAAAATAAAACATTCTAAAGGTCAGGTCCTACCACTAAAAAAATGAAAACTGAATTAAAATACAGTAAAAAAAGGAAGATTAAAGTATATTGAGCATTATTTTTTCTTAAATGGAATTTTATGTACTCTCATTTTTTGAAAAGTGGTGATCCATACTTAAAATGGGAAACTCCAATAACCAGAAAAATTCCATTACCTGCCTATGCTGGATAACAGAGTTTAATTAAAGCATTAAGACACTACAGTCAAAGCAAGTACACAATAATTAACAAATTCACTAAGTATATATAGGTGTGCACCACTACTTCTAGAATTAACACTTTAACAAAAGGTTTTTGTCTTGATTTTAGCCCACAGCAAGTTAAATTTGCATTTGTTAATTGACAATTTTTTAAGACCTTATAAACCACCTCGGCTTCCCAGATTCACATTCATGTGTACCATCAAGTCTATTCAAGGGAACAAAACTCACATTCTGTAATATTTAAAATAGGAACATAAAACAAATTATTAGATTCAAGGATAGCCTACTTATATCTTAGTTCCAAATTGTATTAATCAGGATAGAAGCTGGGCTTTCAACAATAAGTATACATATTTTAATATCTCAAGTGTAGAAATTCACAAAAGGCAGCCTAGAGTAGTCATTACTCTCATTCATCACAAATCTGATCCTGTCAAAGATTTCTAAAACAAGCCAAAAACATTAGCCTACAAAACTCAGATGCAAATATATACCAACATTGGCCTAATTATTCATGGCAAAATGATACATAAGTCAGATCTCACTAAGGCCAACCAGTTTGTTTACTTTCTATTTTTCAAAATGAGAGACAATGATTACTTACGTTCAATTAATTTTTGAATGACCTCGTGTCTCTGTTCTTGTTTACGATTATAACGTAGAAAAATGCATAGAGTTCGTGAAGCGGCCTTTTGGACAGGTAAGACATTCTTAAAGAAATAAGGAAGACAATTAAACCAGTCTAATAGTATATACTCTGAATAATTTGGCCCCACAAATCTATTTTAAGTTATTGACTAAAAGTAAAAGCAGTATTGCCTACCTCTCAAATCACTGTGGAAGTGTCTTCATAATTTAATGTTACCATCACTCAGGCAAATCAACTAATCTACTATCACACTACAAAGTTAACGCAATTTGGCAGTCATTTCCAAATCATCCAGATTTGATTTATATTTGACTCTCATTTCCTTGCCACTTCATCTTAAGTGATATTCTCCCCAAATTATATCTCAACCACCTCTGGACCTTGTCACTCATTTATTCAACAAACATTTGTTAGAACATACCCTGTGTCAGGTATCTCACCAAAGATGTGTACTTCTAAAATATAAACTCAGAGATCCCATGACCAGGTATATGTCATATCCCTCAGGCTTAGTTCTGCCTCTTTCACCTCAATGCCATTCTTTGAGGTCCCCGGTCCATGACACAGATAAAGCTGAGAATCCAAGGGACACCATACCAATTACTCTTACCAGTGTTTTAAACTCCTTTGTCCTTTGAATTTCTGTCACACCACTGGGCAGAACCTTAATTCTAAATGAATTCAACCATTCATCTTTACTGGATTTGGGTTCAAACGATGTATTAGAGAAAAATCTCTCAATCGGATATACTGTATCCAGTATAAATTCATGTTCACCATCTTGACTTACATATAAATATTATAACATTCAATTCTTGACGATTCAGACTATTATACTAAGATCCTTGAAATTCAAGTAGGAAAAACTATACATTGCTCAGAGAGTACTGCCTGCTACCTCCTCTCATACTTTATACAAGTTATTTCCATTCTATTGAGTACCATTTCATGTGGTGCTTTTAATCCAATATAAAAAAAGAATATTCACTATGAGTTAGAACAGAAAATTTAAGAAATGTACATAAACAGAAATATCAGTGGAATTACAGAAAATGAATTTTAGATAAATGAACTAAATAAAAGGATGTTACTCTTTTCTTTCGTTTTGTGTATACTAATAGAATTTCAAATGCATAAACACTAGTCATTTGAAATAAAAATAGTTTAAAATACGTATATTTTATACCTCACAGTATAAGGTAATGTCTCTTGGGCCAGAAATCAAAGATAAAGGTAATTATATCAAAACAAGTAAAAGCCGGTTTAAAGAAGTTGTGACCACTTAAGCATGCGAATAATGACTGCAATTGATTAAAAGATTATTTAATATAAAGTGATGAGTCTAAAAGAAAGAGACAAAACCAAAAACAAAATTCATTCATCATCATTGGAAGTGGCTACTGCACCACTTCAGAGTTTTCCTAACTCTGAAAATTGATAATTAGAGGGAAAGAAATAAGAATTCACCCTCTCTTTACATTAGGAAATATATTTTAGGGTAAATATATTACCCAAGTAGATGTAAAAAAAAAAGGCATTTCTCCTGAGAAGAATGCCATCAACAATGTAGACGAAAAGACAGAATTTAAAAAATCATTTTTCTGCAAGTTCTAATGAAATAACTGATCAGGCAAGGATCATCAATGGATGCTAAAACTAACGGGTAAAAGCTTGGTGGGAAACTGGGTATTGCGAGTGTTGAAGTGTCAGCTTCAGATTGTGACGCAGATCACAAGAGAGAAAACACAATTTTGCAGTAGACTAACAGAGCCGTCCCCATCTGCACAACCACTCCTAGCTCACTTACGGAGGGACAGCCGTCCAGACACAATGCAACATAAAATACACAGCAGCATTTATGAAGTATTCTTGCCAAAAACGTTTAACCTAAGACTTGGCAAGCCCTTATCAAACCTCCAGTTTAGAAGAAATATGGAGAAGAGATAAACAAGTTAATCCATGAAGACATTCTACAGAACAACTGACTAAGTCTCTTCCTCAATTCAATGTCATGAAAAAGTGGGGAAGGGCCAAGAGGGAATCTGTTCTGGATTAAAAGGGAACTAAGAGATGTAACCACCTAAGGCAATGTGTAGGTCTTAGTTGGATCCTACATGGAATAAAACAACTGTCACACATATTTGGGGCATAACTGGTAAATTTTAATATGAACTTTAAATGATATTAAAGATAATTGTTCATTTTGTCAAATGTAATAATTGTATCATGATTATATAGGGCAATGTCCTTTTTCAGAGATGAATACTGAAATGTTTAGAGATAAAAATATAATGATATCTATAATTTAAATTTTTCAGCACAATGAAATAGAAAAGGCCAATATGTCAGAATGTTAACAACTGTTAAATCTAGGTGATGGGTGTGTGAGGGTTCATTATAGTATTTTCTCTGCCTTTCTGCATTTAAAATTTTTTTCATAACAAAAGCAGGAAAAAAAGTTAGTTTCTGTCATTCCTCTACTCAAAACCTTCCAAAGCCTTCCCCTGTATCACAGAATACAATCTACGCTCTACATCATGGCCTTCAAGCACCTGCGTGTTGTGGGCCCAGCGACCTCTCCAGCCTCACCTCTCGCTAACGACCGCCACACGGGCTTCCTTGCTGCTCCTCACACAACCAAGCACACCCCGTATCACACCTTTGCATCCACTCTTCCCTTTGCGGGGACCACCTGTCCTTCAGACCTCCACATGGTCACTCCCTTACTTGGTCCAAGTCTCTGCACAAAGCATATTTGATCAGAGAGGGCTTTTTCCTGATCACTATATTCACAATACCATCCTAAGACCCTCCATCACTTTCTTCCCCTCTACCCTGGTTTTTAGTTCCTCCTTGTACTTTTCATCCCTGGTGTATGATGTATGTATTATATGTGTTGGTTTTCTGTCTCTAATTGAATTTAAAGTTCTATGAGAACAGGTCCTTTGTCTTTTCATTCACTACTGTGTTCCTAGCATCCAGAATAGTACTCAGCACACAGTAAGTGCTCAATAAATTTTGTTAAATGAATGAATATTACAACCATTAGATACGGAACTAAATATATAATCTTTTTTCCAGAGAATATTGAAACAGAATATAAGTGTCTTTTTAGATCATGGAAAATGTGCTATAGTGAATCACGTATATCCTTTTAAGTGTGGAATTACCTCCTTGCAAAAGAAAACATAAAGCAGATCCCTTAGGCTTGAAAGTATTTTGTTCACACTATGTTGTAAATAATTTCTCTTTCCTGATAAGGGAAAGTACAAATATGGAATAATTATGTATTCTTAGCTTTCTAAACACAAAGACACTTACTAAGTAATCAGGTTGAGACAATTAAGATCAAGACCACCTGTTAATATATTTATTTTATTTTACTATTTATCTCTTCCCACATGACCACCATGTAAGAATGCAAGGCCCTTTAGAGCAGGATTCTGTCTGTCTTATTCACTCCTATATCCCCAGCTCTTAGAACAGTGCCTGACACACAGCAGAGACTCAAATAACTAACTGCTGAATACAGTAATTAATAAATTCTGCTTGATTTCATGTGAAATTTTCTATGTGGTGCATTCATGTATTATCCTCTGAGAAGGAAGTTATTTTTGTCAATATCACTTTTTAAGATTATTACATCTATAAAATAACCTTCAACCCCTACACTTTGCTTTGATACATGAAACAAACTTCATGTAGCGATGTTAGGTCATAAGATATATGCCTTTTTTCTTTTTTTTTTAGTTAAGTTGTAAATGACACCAATAATGTCATTTTTTCCCTCTTTGAAGCTAAACCTGATTTTGGGTTTTTGAGATAGCTACTAGATTTCATTATCTCACTTTTTTTGAGAACAATAAGAATTCAAAGTACTTTTTAAATAGTTTCTAAAACATATACATTATGTAGAACTTTTTTATACTTCAAAAAATGGTAGTATGATGTCATATTCAATGTACAGTGAACTGAGGGTTAAACAATCCTCTCTGGAAATTTTAAGGAAAAAGGTAGACAACTTACTCTATGGGGAAATTTGAGTACAAGTCTTTTTTTTCCCCCCCTACTTTGACTCTAATTTTGAGGTTATCCATAGTAGGGCATCCGTGTTTTTTGTATACATTTTATTTGTAACAAGTCACTGCTCAGGTACTATAAAAGAAAAAGAAACCAAACTAGTATTAAGGGGCTTAAGGGATACCCTTAAGGCAACAGGGCACAGCTGAGGCCATGAGACATGAAAGGTGTACATGAGAGCAAAAGGCACTTTGCAGTTGAGATCACTGACTCCTGCCAAGCTCTCCCTTGAGAAGAACGGTATCAAGCTTGCAGTGTATGTGTTTACACTCTCCCTGTGCATCCCTCTCTCCAGCTAGGCAGAAGCTGATGAAAAGGAGAACCGGTGGGGAAGCAAAGGTAACACCCCTCCAGGCAGAAGGGCATGAACTGAGTTTGTAGTTCTATTTCAAGAATGTGGAGAATTTGGTTCATTCCAAAACAGGAGCAAGTTCAAGAGAAAATCAGATAACAGGTATTGGGCTCACATTTGTCATCATGATTGTGAACATTCTTTGCAAGAAACGATAATAAATCTGATCACTTGATATGACGTGCGGCAGACAGGCGTATTTCTGGAGCAGCTTCTCGTGAGTTCTCCACTTTAAAGAGGCTGCAGCTCGCTGCTCAGCAGCTGTGAGAGCTGGAATCAAGTCAGGGAGAGATGATAACTAAAGAAGAAAACACATCAAGAGAATCAAAGATAATTAAAGAAATCAGCTTCAGCACTCAGCCAAATTATTCAGTCTTACAATACACTGGGGAGGGGGAACTCTTAATCTTTTCTGAAATTAGGAGGCACCTTAGTTGTCACAGGGAGGTAAGTATTTAGTAAAATCAAATACTTTTTTAAAAAATCTATAAATAAAATTTATGATTACCGGAAACAAAATTTTTAAAGAGACTGGGATTCACAACCCTTCTAAAGTAAAATGTATTCTATTTCACTGTCAGCAAACTTTGACCTTCTAAACTCCCACCCTTCTGTCCTCAACAGTTGCTATTCTTTGCAGTAATAATTAATGCTAATAAGAACTGAAAATATGAACGTAAACTCCAAGGACAATAAATAAGGATTGTGTGGTAATGTAAGAATGGTAGAGGACAAATGTAAAATAGATAGCTAGTGGGAAGCAGCTGCATCTCACGGGGAGATCAGCTCCATGCTTTGTGACCACCTAGAGGGGTGGGATAGGGAGGGTGGGAGGGAGACGCAAGAGGGAGGGGATATGGGGATATATGTATATGTATAGCTGATTCACTTTGTTAAATAGCAGAAACTAACACACCATTGTAAAGCAATTATACTCCAATAAAGATGTTTAAAAAAAAAAAAAGGGAATGGTAGAGGAAATTCAAGCTGTTCAAACTCTAGCAGACATTTACTGAGCACCTACTATGTGGCAAGCACTATTTTAAATGTTTTTCATACATTCTTCTGTTGATTCCTCACAACAACTCTGCAGAGTAAGGTAGGCCATATAATGTCCAGAAACTTTTTTGATACATGGGATTTACCTTATTTTCTTGAACACTGCTTTCTCCACCAGTAGACATAAGTTCCAGGATTTCTGGAAGATGATCTATGAGAGCATCTAGTACCTTTTAACAGAGATATTGATTACTCTTCTTGTGATGGCAATGTTTTTCTAATCTTAGATTAACTAACATGCCAATTTCTACACAGAAATAGTATGAGTTACCAAACAGCATTTTGGGGGTTTCTATTTTCTTGCTCTGTCATCTTCTTGCTGCAAAGTCTTAGAAACAAAATCAGCTACCTTGATCAAACTACCTTTGAAAAGAGATTAGTATGTCTACCTCTTGATAATATTCAAATCGTCTAGATCTGAGACAGCCTGACAACATACTCAAAACTGCCTCCCAACTTCTAAAAAGCAGTTTAAGTCAGATGACACCGTCAGTGATGTCTAATGTTGAGGAGCTGAGCTTTGGTAAGCTAGCAGTCATTTGGGCGAATAGGATATAGTAGATAAAGCATCAAAATAAAGTATTCCAAAGCCTCCACAAGTATACTCCCCAAACAATGCTAAGAGAAATAAAAAGATATAAAATGTGATATAACATATGATCACAATTGTGTAAAGTTTTAAAAACTTTATATAGAAAAAATAGAAAATGAAAAAATATAAGACAATAGAAACAGTGATCAGAACTAAAACTATTCTTTTGTCTGTCTACTTTTTGGCCTTTCCAAAATTTTCCGTAACAAACAAATATACATATATATTTTAAAACCTACTATTTTTAAAAGATATTCCCAATTTCTAGTCTATAATACAGTGGCATATCGACTTGAAGCTTCTAGGGCTAGTCAGCTATTAGAATTCATGCAATTCCCAAGAAGCAGGAAAATGAAAAAAGGCATTGATATATTCAAACTTAATATAACAGAAGTAAAAAGCAAAGAGTAAGAAGATATTACCTCCAATGATTCATCTTGTAATAATGTTATTAGTTCTTTATGTATGAAATACACTCCAGAATTCAGAAGTTTAGACACCTAGAATGGAGCAATGAAGTCTCTCAGACTTGAGACTACTAGACATACAAAGGTTATAAAAACAATTTTAAAAAAATAATCCCTGTTAGATTTTCTTCTAAAATGAGACTTGGTTACAACACAACTATAAAATTAGATTTCTAGAAAAATTACTTGCATACGCAAGCTTTTCAGTCTGCTTCCTAACACGGTGGAGTGTGTGAACATATTGAGGGTCGGGAGTGTATGAGAATGGATTTATCAGTCATGACTTCCCTCTCACAGGCACTAATAAGCTCATGGATGCCTGTGGTTCATATTTTAAAGCCTTAGAGCAGCCAACAGGGTCTTTCAAGGGAGCCCAGCCACGGGAGCATTCATCTCGGTGCAGAGCTCCCAGAGAGGGCAAATTCTACTGAAGGCCAGTAGCCACATAGGGATAGAGAAAACTCCTAAGCAAGCAAAACTTCGAAGACTTTTCCCATCAAAGACTTCAATCAGCAAGAGAGGAGTTGGGAGTTGGGAGAATCGAGACTAAACCAACTCCTTTGTGAACCATTTTTTTTTTTCCCTCCAGACAAGCAACAGTAAAAATCTGCAATGGTAGATTCACCAGTTTCTACTTCAACTTTAAGGTTTTGGGGTTTTTTTCCACATACTGGGTTTCTGAGTAAGGTTTTACTTGAAAAAGGGGCTCCTAGACAAATAAGGTGTTTTAAAAGTCTTTGCTCTACAGGGTGGTTTTTGACGTTTTGAAAGTATTTTCAAAATACTATTTTTCTGAAAAACAAGAATGAACTCAGAACATACTAAAGTAATGATCAGAATCCAACAATAACACTGTTAAGGAAATTTAAATCCACCAGTGGATTTTCGTTATTTAAAAGGACAAACCTAGACTAACCATTCATTTATGGAGTCAAGTATCATCTTAACCTACCTACATGGTATGATTGTAAGAATACAGAAATTAGCCACCCAGCAAATAGTTAAATCAATGATTTCCAAACTCACTTCTACTGGTGAAATATTTGTGTGTACATATTTCAATATGTTTATTTCTATGGTGCTAACACATTATGTCCACTTATAGTGGACATAAATACAATGAAATATTAAAGGTATGAGATAAAAATAAACATAAATAGAAACTCTCGTATTGTATAAATATTGCTTTCTCAGACTCTAAATCTCATGCAACCATCTCTGGAGACCACCAATCTAGACAAATACAAGCGTGCATGGGAACCATGCCTAAATGCCCACTTAATACATATTAGAGACAAGTAGTTCACTCAGCCAGCCAGTGCCCTCTGCCCTCTCTCCTCCTCCAAAAGCATATTCCTATATGCATATTTACAAAGATGACTTAATTGTTCAACACTGAATTATTTTAATTAATTATACCATTTAAAGGGAATATTTTCTGGACTTTGCACAATGAACATTTATTTCATGCACACTAGAAAAAAAATGTTATTCAAAAGAAGCAGAGACTATCATTCGATAGTCAAGAGCCTTAAGTAACATTTCTAACGCTGCTGTGGACATCCTGCACACTTTCAGCTAACATGACAGTGCTCTGAACACAGTGCAAGGAAGGGGATGAACTATCCTCGCTGAGAATAAGAATATTTATTATGCCTCTCATAAAGGAAGGAAATATTTTATTAACCCACACAGATATTTTTATGTGACAGTCCTAAAGTTGGCAAGTTATAGGTTATACATGTAAACTGCAATTATAGCAACATGTACTTACTGCAGTCACTCAAGAAACATGCCCTAAATTTCAACCTCAAGGGTTAAGAAGTTAATTCTATTCATCATAAAGTTTAAATTCACTTTTGCTCTTACACTATGGAGAGTTGTTGTAACAGCTGAATCTAAAAGCTGTGCTCACGAAACATGATCCATTTGCAGTAAAAACCATATATTTAAATAATCTATTTCTCAATTTTCCATTTGTACTTAAGTTCTTAAGTTTAGGTGTAAAGCTAAATATAAACATTATAGGGCTTCCCTGGTGGCACAGTGGTTAAGAATCCGCCTGCCAATGCAGGGGACACGGGTTCGAGCCCTGGTCCGGGAAGATCCCACATGCCACGGAGCGACTAAGCCCGTGCACCACAACTACTGAGCCCGTGCTCTACAACAAGAGAAGCCACTGCAGTGAGAAGCCCACGCACCCCAACGAACAGTAGCCCCCCTCGCTGCAACTAGAGAAAGCCCGCACGCAGCAACAAAGACCCAACTCAGCCAATAAATTAATTAATTAAAAAAACAAAACAAAAACATTATAAAGCATATAAAAACTGATTTTACTTCCAGATCTGTAACAGCCACATCCATACCACAATGTCTGGCTTAAAGTAAGGATTTACTAGAGATATACTGAACGAATGGATTAATACCTGCTAAACGAATATAATGTATTTATGTAAATGAATTCTGTGTAACATTCTAAACAGAATTACGGGAATTTTTCAATATTTAGGACTAGAATATGAGAGCAATATGGAGCCTGTATCTTTTAATAAATCTGTAAACAGATGTGTACAAAATATCAAAAAATCATCTAGTACATGTAGGTAGAATTAACAACAAATGTAAAGTGGTATCACTTTTTCAGACTTACTTCATAAAAGCAAATAGCAATAGTGTATCTGACTGGTACTTCAGGGTCATGACAAAGGCAGAAGAATGTAGAATAGAGATCCATGTGGAAATTTTTAGGATCAACAAAAACAATCATGGCCTGGTGGAGGTGGGAGGGAGAAGATGAGTGGGAAGGAGAGAAAAACATGAATCAACACCTCTTATTATAATCATGTCACTTAAACTGAATCATGTCCTCTGAATCATAATTTAGTTAGAAACCATATTTGGAAGATCCAAATGTATGCATATAATTCTAATATATATACTTACACAGAGATAAATATAAATTAACCAATATACACCAGTCATAATGCTAAGTAGCAAGTGTCAAATATGGCAATATTTTTCAATGCAATCCATTCACATGTTTTTAAGTTAAAATTAAAACGTTTAGCCAATACAAACGTATAATTTATTACCGGAAAGTTATAAGCACAGTTCTTCCGTACTGAAATATATTTCTTCTCCTGCTCTAAGATTTGGGGTGGAATCTGGTTTTCATTGTGTCCATTTTCCTGTTGCAAACCCAATGTACAAAGTTTCTTATAAAACTCCAAAAATCTCAAGTGTTGATCTGGAGTAAATATTCCTAAAACAAATGCAAAACCTTTGCTCAACATTTTAACTGAAAACAATAACTAAAAAGGGAAAAGCAAAGTGCACTAAAAACATAATTGGAACCAAATATTTAAATAAATGGTTGGAAATCATAAATAAAAGCAACAATGAGAAAAGAATAACTATTGTGAAGAAATCTAATGGTTCTTCACCTTATGTTAATTTTAACAATATTTTCATTTTAATTTCGATAGTATAAAACTATGCAATGCAGGAATTACACCTGCATTAATTTCTGCAGCATGTACCATTGTATATACCACTAGTGAGTCACTACAATAATAATATGGCAGCCATTATTGCTATTTACTTATGGTAAATATTCTAAAGTTGCCTACAGAAAAGACATGCACATATGTCTGCAGAGAAGGAGCTTAAAAATGGAATCTGAGAGAATTCCCTGGCGGTCCAGTGGTTAAGACTTGGCACTTTCACTGCCGTGGACCCAGGTTCAATCCCTGGTCGGGAAACTAAGATCCCAGAAGCGGTAAGGCACAGCCAAAAAAAAAAAAAAGGAATCTGAAAGACGGCGAAGTAAACTCAAAATAATTTTGATCAATGGAATGGACTGGTTCCACATTCATACACCGTCTTAGGAAGCTAGTAGCTCAACATATATTGCAATACTTTTTTTCAACAGTCTATTAAAAGTCCACAATCTGCACAAAAATATGTTTTTCTATGCTAGATTGTTATAATTGAATTAATGCTTACATTATTTTAGTAAGCTAAGAACTGAGAAATATGTTCAGCATGCCAAGAGTTACAGGTATTATTCTGCATTCTAAGCTGAACTGCTCATGTGATATATTAATTATTCCACAAAAAGTTAATAAGAGTATACTTACTATGCACAATAGTTAATATACCTGAGCTTCTATTATCATATACCAACTAATACATAAAGATAAAATATTCAGAAATTTAAAAGGCTATGCCTACTTCACTCTGCCATTTTTTTTTTAATAAGTTTATCTATTTTATTTATTTATTTTTGGCTGCACTGGGTCTTCATTGCTGTGCGCGGGCTTTCTCTAACTGCGGTGAGCAGGGGCTACTCTTCACTGTGGTGCACAGGCTTCTCATTGCAATGTCTTCTCTTGTTGTGGAGCAGGGACTCTAGGTGTGCAGGCTTCAGTAGTTGTGGCACACGGGCTCAGTAGTTGTGGCTCACGGGCTCTAGAGCACAGATTCAGTAGTTGTGGCGCATGGGCTTAGTTGCTCCGTGGCATGTGGGATCTTCCCGGACCAGGGCTCAAACCCGTGTCCCCTGCATTAGTAGGCAGATTCTTAACCACTACGCCACCAGGGAAGCCCCTGCCATTGTTCTTTCATATAGGTTCTACTAGTGAATACGTCATTTCTAACTGTGTTCTAAATTATGCTATCAAAATTCTAAGATCGCTTAAGATTTTACACATTTAAAGGGTAGGCTTTACAACTGAAGAGCTAAAGTTTAGTGGCTAAGGTAAAAGAAAAAGGAAAAATTATCTATAATCTTGACATTCTTAGGACATATCATACCATATAGTCCATGGCATAGTTTTCCTAAATGGAAAGATAAGGAAATAAGAATTGATTCATCTGCTTTGAAAGATTTTTCACAAAACGATTTCACTAAGGGAAGTATAGTTTGACTTCTGTCATCTGAAAAACAAGAATAAAACGTAGTTTAGATCCAGTTGCCCACACTGCACATGTGGAAATTAATGCATATACACAAATTCCAGAAAGAAAAATTACTATGTTAGTCTCAGAGTAACAGAAAATATCTGAAAACAATGATGATGGAGGGATGACATAAAGAATAGGTGAGAGATAAGTGGGAAACATCAAAAACTTTTATGCCAGGCTAAGGGGTTTGGACTTGACACTGCAGGCCATAGGGAATAAACTATAGAGTGATTACAAATTAAAAAGCTAAGATGATTGAGGCTTTGAGTCTGAATAACTACAAGAATGCTAATACTACTAGTATAAATAGATGAGCAGCAGGAACTCTCTTCTGCATACATCTCACACCATGCTGCATTTTGTCATTTCAGTTTTGATTGAAATTAAGTTAGCTTATATTACATTCTGTATAATGAATTTCTTTGCTTTTACTTCCTATACAACTCTTTTTTAAAAAGTGAATTCATTCTTTGAGTATGCCAGCTTAGGTCATAAGTTTCTGATATTAACAATATTTACGTTTTGATTCCAAATGCTCCCTGAATTTCCCACAGTTCTCTTAAACTTTCAGAAATAAATCACTACTTTATTAAGGGTCTGACAATATTAAGTAAAATCCTGTAACAGGTTTACTGGTATTATTATTATCACTGTTATTATTATCATCACATTTCAGTACCATAACTACTGTTTTTACTAAATAACATTCATTCGACATTTATTGAATTTCTCAGACAACAAGCATTAACAGAAGTAGAAAGATGAATAAAAAGTTCTCTGAACTTGAGAAACTCAGACCAGCAAAGAAGTCAAACTCAAAAAGTATCATAAGACAATGTGATCACTATTTTAATAGTTAGTATAAGGCAAGAGTCTGCAAACTATTTTTGCAAATATTCTAGGCTTTGTAGTTTATCTGTCCCAAGTATTCAACTCTGTCACTTTGGCACAAAACAGCTACAGACAATACATAAACAAATGGGAGTGGCTGTGTTCCAATAAGCTCTATTTACAAAAACTGGTGGCAGCAGGATTTGGCCTGTAGGCCATAGTTTGCCAACCCCTGGTATAAAGGGATTTAGAAGATGTCAGAGAAGACACTGTTTTGAACTGGGCACTGAAAAGAAGCAGCTGGCTAGGAGAAAAATAGAGGGAAGGGTGAAAAAAGTGAACATGAAAAGGCTCGAGGTTGAAAGAATTTGGTATGCCAAGATAACGGCAAATGGGGCTGGAGCACCAGATCCCAGAGGAGTGGGAAAGAACGGGAGGAAATAAAGCCATGAACACAGGTTAGGACAGATCTGTGATAACCGAGTGTGGGGCAGGAAAAGCCCCAGATCAGAGATGATGCCCAGGTTTCTAGTTTGGATGCCTAAGGGTGCCCCATTATTAGGACAAAGAGATTCATTTGTTCACTTATCAGATACTGCTGTTTCTACTCCTCTGGTTCATCCAATGGCCTAAATTATTATTCTGTAACATCCACACATCACAATTGTCCACACTGCAATAATCTTTAAGAGGGTCTCCTAGTTCAGTTAAAATATTGTTAATCCAAAGTAATCTTACAGGGGCTTCCCTGGTGGCGCAGTGGTTAAGAATCCGCCTGCCAATGCAGGGGACACGGGTTTGAGACCTGGCCCGGGAAGATCCCACATGCCACGGAGCAACTAAGCCCATGCGCCACAGCTACTGAGCCTGTGCTCTAGAGCCCGTGAGCCACAACTACTGAGCCCGTGCTCCACAACAAGAGAAGCCACCGCAATGAGAAGCCACCACAATGAGAAGCCCGCGCACCGCAACAAAGTGTAGCCCCCCTGCTCTCCGCAACTAGAGAAAGCCCACGCACAGCAATGAAGACCAAATGCAGCCAAAAGTAAAATAAATAAAATAAATTTAAAAACAAAAACAAAGGGCTTCCCTGGTGGCGCAGTGGTTGAGAATCTGCCTGCCAATGCAGGGGACACGGGTTCGAGCCCTGGTCTGGGAAGATCCCACATGCCACGGAGCAACTGGGCCCGTGAGCCACAATTACTGAGCCTGCGCGTCTGGAGCCTGTGCTCCGCAACAAGAGAGGCCGCGATGGTGAGAGGCCCGCGCACCGCGATGAAGAGTGGTCCCCACTTGCCGCAACTAGAGAAAGCCCTCACACAGAAACGAAGACTCAACACAGTCATAAATAAATAAATAAATAAAGAACGTGAATTTCTAAAAAAACAAAAACAAAAACAAAGGAATCCTACAATTACACAACAGTGTTTTGCACCTGAGTACTTGACATTTGCCCTTCCAAATTTCACCCTATCAAAATAGTTAATTTGCACTGATAAACTAATGTCTAACATTGGCTAAGAATCTAGTCACACATTCAGTAGAGCAACTAATTTAATTGTCTTTGTGATTTGATTTGCACAACACTAAGAAACACCTCCTTACCCATTCCCACCCAAATATCCCATCCCAGATTTCTCCTGTGGCCATGAGATTTCCAGCATTAAAATATTAAGTATAGGAAGCTAATTAGATACTGCTTTAGTCAAGATCTGTCTTAGGGTCAATTAGTTGAGCAAGTTAAAAACTAATCACCAACCCAAATTCTTAGCCCTACATACTAGTCAGTTAAATGTTGATGAAAGGAAAGAGAAGGGTAGGAAATATTCAACAACACCAGGTGCCAGGAGGGGAAAAGTGGCAGCAGAGAAGGCACCAAAAGAGAAAGGACCACAACAGAGAGAGAAGGGAAGTCTAACATTTATCATGAAAAGTTAACTTGAGAAACTCCATCCTGCAGCTACCTTTGCTCCTTACTAGTGATACAAAACATGGAAAAACAATGCTTTCAGAAGCAAAGATGTGTCCACATGAAGATTTACCTGTATCAAATATGTCGAGCAGATTAACCAAAGTTTCAAAAGCTGCAAGCCGCACACTGCTGCCTTCATCCCTAGAAAGTTCTATTAATTCAGGGAGCACCACACTTTTTGTAAGTTCTGTCCTGCACAATAAGCAATAGAAGAAAATAAATCAAACCAATACATTTTTATCAAGAACTTACTAAGAACAAGTCACTGAGCTAAGTGTTACAGAAAATAGGCAAAATCATAAAGATATGGCTCCTGCTGTCTGGAATCTTGCAGTCTGGCTGGGAAAGCATGATAGTATGAATTCAAGAAACATCGATAGCAATTGCATATTAACTTATGCAACTTATGGTAGTTGCTCAATATACTCGTTAAGTGAATGTATTGTTCTGACAACTAACATGGTTGAACAATAAGATTGAATAGATGTTTATTAGCCACTTGTACTTCTTCTTTTTGAAGTATATGTTCATTTTCTTTGCCCATTTGCCATATTATAAAAGTTGAGGGGAAATAAGGCATTATGGGGGACTTACATGTATGATACAAATGTTTTCCCTTTTTCATTAGTTCCTCTTAGCAAACTGGATTATAGGTAATTTTTTTCAGGAAGTGGGTGCAGATTGCATATCGCCTAAACTAATATAATTATAAGAATATCTTTCTCTTCCCTCACATGTAAATTCTGCCCCAGCCAGACGTATATGGAATAGAAGTCTAAGGCTCTAAGGATCTAAAGATCCTAATCTCTGTACAAGCCCAGTTTTATCAGTCTAGATGCTAGTAACTACAACCTAACCCTTTCATGATGTCAAAAGTGGGTAAAATACAGGGTCAGGAATAACAAGATGAACGAAATAAGCAAGCTTGCCCAGAGAGCCATCCAGGAATTCTGGGGTCTGGCTGTGTGATAACAAATCTACCCCAGTGCTGGCTATGATTTGGAGTCATCTGATGGTAGCTGTCTGCTTCAGCTTAAATACTGATGATGATTCTGAGTTCTATGGTCAGCCAGGACAGCAAAATCAATTGGAGGAACACTCTCCTTTGTGCCTTCTCCACTGACCTGTTCTAAGGAGACTGGGTCTGAAGAAACACTGGGGACCTACTCATCTCCAGCTCTCTTCTCACAAGTTGCCTCTAGCATTCTGGCTTGGCCCTCCCCTACATGCTCCCCCTTCATCAACAGACTTCCAATCTGACAAAAGACAAAAATAAGGGCAGAGGACAAGAACCAACCATCAATCCCATTATATCTGAATTTTACAATCTGCGTCTGACAAAGGCAATCATGGGTCTGCTTTTTGTCACTATATATTAGTTTGTATTTGACATACGGTATATATCCTTTTGTGTCTGACTTATTTCCCTTAACATACTGATTTTGAGATTCATCCATGATATAATATCACATGTATCAGTACTTCATTCCTTTTTCTTTTTTTTAATTTATTTATTTTTATTTTTGGCTGTGTTGGGTCTTCGTTTCTGTGCGAGGGCTTTCTCTAGTTGCGGCGAGCGGGGGCCACTCTTCATTGCGGTGCGTAGGCCTCTCACTATCGCGGCCTCTCTTGTTGCGGAGCACAGGCTCCAGACGCGCAGGCTCAGTAGCTGTGGCTCACGGGCCTAGTTGCTCCGCGGCATGTGGGATCTTCCCAGACCAGGGCTCGAACCCGTGTCCCCTGCATTGGCAGGCAGATTCTCAACCACTGCACCACCAGGGAAGCCCCTTCATTCCTTTTTATTGCTGAATAGTATTCCATTGTACGGACATGCCACATTTTATTTTTCCATTCACCTGTGGATAGACATTTGAATTGTTCCAGTTTTACGTAAAACAAATAAAGCTGCTATAAACTTGTGTATATAAAACAATTCTTGTTGTTGACATATATTTTCACTTCTCTTGGGTAAATACTTTATAGTAGAATAGTTGGGTCATATGGAAGATATACATTTAACTGTTAAGTAAATGCCAATCAGTTTTCCAAAGTGGGTTCCACCATTTAACACTTCCACCAGCAGTGTATTAGAGTTCCAGCTGCTCCAAATCCTCATCAATATTTGATTCTGACAGGCTTTTTACACTACACATTCTAGTTAGTGTGTAGTAGTATCTCACTGTGGTTTTAATTTGCATCCCATTTATGACTAATCATGTTGAATATATTTTCATGTACTTTTTGGTCATGTGTTATATCTTCCTTTATGACATATCTTTTCAAACATACTAATCATTTCTTAAATGGATTGTTTGTAAGAGTTCTGTATCATCGAGTCATAAGAGTTCTTTATATATTCTGGATATAAGCTTGATATATGTATTGTGAGTATCAGTAGTTTTCCATTCTGGACTTGACTTGTTTTAAAGAGTAAACAGATTTTTTTTTTATAAAGTTTAATTATCACATTTTTCTTTCATAGTTCATGACTTTTATTTAAACAACCCTTGCCTACCCCAAAGCCGCAGAGATTTTCTCCTATATTTTCTTTAAGAAGTTTATAGTTTTTTTTTTAATTTATTAATTAATTTATTTATTTTTGGCTCTGTTGGGTCTTCGTTGCTGCGCTCGGGCTTTCTCTAGTTGCAGCGAGCGGGGCCTACTCTTCGTTGCAGTGTGCAGGATTCTCATTGTGGTGGCTTCTCTTTGTTGTGGAGCACGGGCTCTAGGCGTGCGGGCTGCAGTAGTTTTGGCACGCAGGCTCAGTAGTTGTGGCGCACGGGCTTAGTTGCTCCGCAGCATGTGGCATCTTCCCAGACCAGGGCTCGAACCCATGTCCCCTGCATTGGCAGGCAGATTCTTAACCACTGCGCCACCAGGGAAGTCCCAAGTTTATAGTTTTAGCATTCATATTTAGGTTTATTATAGATTTCAAGTTAGTCGTTGTGTATGGTGAGAGGTGAGAATCAATGTTCAATTTTTTTCTCTTATGAATATCCAGTTATCCCAGTATCATGTTTTGAAAAGACTTTCCTTTTCTCATTAAATTGCTTTGACACTCTATTGAAAAATCAATCCACCATAATCTGTTTCTGGATTTTCTCTTCTCTTCCACTGATACGTATGTCTATCCTTTTACCAACATTACATTCTTTTGATTACTGTAGTTTTATTATAAGTCTTGAAAACAGGTAATGCACAGTCTTTGTAATTTTTTTTTTTTTTAGACTGCTTTGGCTCTTCTAGGTCACTTGCATTTTCATATAAATTTTAGAATCACCTTCTACAAAACAGCACAGT
This sequence comes from Balaenoptera ricei, assembly GCF_028023285.1. Taxonomy (NCBI): domain Eukaryota; kingdom Metazoa; phylum Chordata; class Mammalia; order Artiodactyla; family Balaenopteridae; genus Balaenoptera; species Balaenoptera ricei. The sequence goes on along the minus strand of NC_082640.1, from coordinate 177,821,265 downwards.
TTTGGTCGAGACTGCATTGAATTGCTAGATCAACTTGGGGAGAATTGACATTTTAACAATATTGAGTCTTCCAATTCATGAATATGGTATATATCTATTTGCTTTTAAAAATTTCTCTCAACATTGTTTTATGGTTTTTCAGTGTAGAGTATAGAGTTTTTGGTGTAGGTCTTGTACCTTTTTTGTTAAGTTAAATAAGTGGAATTTTAAAATTTCATTCAAATTTTTAAATTTAAATTTTCATTCTCTAACTATCTTTTGCTAGTATACAAAAATACAATTGATTTCTGTATGTTAACCTTGTATCCTGAAACATTCTTAAATCCATTTACTAGTTCTAATAGCTGTTTTGTAAATTACTGAAGATTTTCTATGTAAACAGCGATGTTATCTACGAATAGAAAACAATTTACTTCTTCCTTTCAGATCTTTAGACCTTTTAGGTTTTTGTCTTCTTGCCTTATTTCAATGGCTAGAACCTCCGGTACAGATTGAATAAAAGTGATGAAAACTATCCTTGCCAGCTGTTACCATAGGGGGACAGCATTCAACATCTACCATTAAGTATGATGTTAGCTATAGGTTTTTCTTTCATACATGCTCTTTATCAGATTAAGGAAGTTTCCTTCATCCCTAGCTTCCTGAGAGTTTTTAATCATGAATGGATGCTGAATTTTGTCACATATTGTAATGGGAGGATTTTCAGGTTATCTTGTTTAGTATATCACCATAATTAGAAGTCTGAACAACTTTTTCAAAAGTATGTTCTTTCTTTCCGATCTTAGTGCTGTATGTTCTTCCCCTCTAACACTGAAGGATCATTTTGTAGATCCCAAGTCTGTTTTTCTTTTCTCTTTGGTCATCCCTGTACAAGGAGAAGTCTATTCAGCACACTTGTTTTCTTGTAATGATTGTGTATGACCTCTTCATAATACTATTCGCTATTAATCTGATAGTCTAAGAATTGTCCTCTTTGATCCTAAACTGGTGAACAATCCATAGTGGCTTTCTAGTGTTTTGCAGCTTTTATTTCATATGGATATGCTAGCTTGAGAAGAATCTCTTCATTTTGCTTCCTGATCATCTTACTAATAAATAATAGTGCTCACTTCTGGTTAAGCTAAAATAGTCAGTAAATCTTCCCTTGCTAGCCACAGCAAACACAAAATTACAAACCCAATTCTGTTCTGTTCTTGGGCCTCTTCCCAGCACATCTCAATCCCAAATGCCTTAGGAACATAACTCCCAGTGCAGTAGTATCAAACCACTGCCAATCTCTGAAGTTTTCTCTTCCTAATTCCTTTCACCTATCTCAGGGCCTCATCTAGCCTTGACTATAAGAAAATTTCTCTTGGTAACTATCAGATCTTAACAATATTCCTAATTTTCAATGCTGAAAGAAAAAAGCCTGTGTACCTCTCTTTAGTTTTATGTATTTATCAAAGGGAGAATAAAGAATATGAATCAGGTCTTAGTAATTTTCAGCCAGCATAACACAAAAGTCCTATAATTATGTCTTTAATAATATGTAAGAACTCAAAATTAAATAAATATTATATAACCAAGCATTCTAACTTAACAAGTGCATTCTAACTTAACAAGCTAGGTAGATTCTTTCTAGTTTTACTTTTATAAATTAATCCTTAAGCAATAATCATATATTAATTTTCAGAAGACCCATCCATTGTGTCAAAATTTCAGTGACCAAAAAAAACCAGAATACAAAAAGACAACAGCATATTCTCCTAATAGGTTCTGATCTTGGTTAAGGGGCACAGATCTGGGCAAGACTGAATTAATTATGGTCCACAATGATCCAGAGTCAGCCTAGCCTTAGAAGACCTAACAGAAGGAAAGAAGCTGGTTCTGAGATCAAGGTTAGGGAACTGATTATTCTGTTGAAGTGTTAAGCTTCCACACAATACTTAAATTCTACTCAGCAAGGGTGGACGCAGGACAGAGGACACTACTCTACCCTGAATCTCTATGACACTCTAAAGTATTTCTAAAGCCTTCAATATTGGCCCAGATTTTTTTAAACTTAGCAATTTTAATGGCAACAACCTGATTGTCCTTGCTTGTGAAACAAAGAACCAGGAGAAATCACTGCAATTTCTAGTTCAAAATGAGAGGTCCCAAAGTTTTTTGTACCAATATAGGATACTTGGGAAAAAAAAACTGTTTCCAAAGATGGTTTTTAGATAAAATTCCCTTTAATATCATACTTACGCCTTGACATGAGATTAGTTTTTACAGGTGAAGAGAAGAGACTGCCCTATCCCTCTCCTTCCTGAGCTTCACACACCCCGAAGACAAGGAGACCAACAAAGCAGACACTGGAAGCACAGAGCCGCACAGGAGACAAAGACTTCCACTGAGTAATTTCATCTGAAATGACCCAGTAATACAGCTGCCAGCTAAAAGATATGGTACAGCTATAGTCTGAGCATGGTATATTATATTCAGAGCACGGACATTTTTCCCTTCCTGGATCTAGGGGTTTGGAATGATAAGTAAGTAACTAAGGAAAAAAAGGAAAGAAATTAACATTAACCCACCATACTAAACATCTTCACTTTTATCTCTTTTAATATAAACACATCAGAAGGTACTTATTATCATCATTTTTAAAGATCATATAAAGTTTAGCTCTTTAAAAGCATGCTTTCATGGAATACAGAACAGGATACACATGTCTGACAATCCAGAAATAAAACTGTAACAAAAGGTATTGAAAGTATACTTACCCAATGCCCTGAGCTATATTTTCTAATTGCCGACACATACAAGATCGAACTTCGTACTCTACATCTTGACAGAGTGATTTTACCAAGGGAAGAATTTCTCTTTTAATGCTTAGAGAGAGAGGAAAGAAACATGCAAATGGGTGAGTATTTTAGAATAATTAATATTTTCAAAAAATTATCCTCAAAATCTTAGCTTAATAATAACAAACATACCTTAATAAAGAACTTTATCATTTACAATGTATATTTACATATGTTATTACATTTGGATGTTAACAGCTACTTTTAAATTATGTATATGACTGAGTCTTTTTAAAATAATGGTTAATTTGTAATTGGCAGCTAAAACATCTTAGCTAAGATAAAAGGCTATAAGCAAGTGGACTATCTGATTCTAGCAACCATCAACCAAAATATTCGTCAATTTTATATCTTCCTCTTGTGTCATAATTACACAACATTCCATTCTTTCCACTTGGTATTTATCATCTGGGCAGAGTGTAGCATATAAATTATAAACATTCTCTATAAAACCTCAAAGTAAGATAAATTATTCAAGATAATGAATTCATAGCAATGACGGAAAAAAGCTGATGGAAAAAAGCAGAAATCTATCTCTATGTCAATGTTTACCAATTTTTGAAGTCTGTAAGATAATTTTATTTTATCCTCAAAACTACACAAGCTATGTGACAGAGATGACTAAGATGGGAAATAGAAAAAAAAGTTACCCTTATTGATTTTGAAAGGCCATATCAAGAAGAAATGCATCTGAATAAGTAGACTTCTGAGAATTCTATATTCTGTAAATTTAAATCAGCTAAACTGTATACAGTATGGAATAATACAAATCTAATATAATTATTAATAATATAGTCATTATACATTTTAAATCAATTTAATAAAGTAGACAAAAAATTATATACAAATACTCACGCAAGGGCATCAAATTTGTTGGTCAATTTTCCTAAAATTTTACAACTAACTAAACGAGACTGGACTGTTTGGGAAAGTTGTGCCTTGGAAACAAGTGGATTCAAAATCTAAAGAGAAAAGATTTAGAGAACAAATTCACAAAATTTTATATATTCTTGACACTAATGTCAGCTATTTTCTTCAAAGAATATTTTAATGTTCTAAATGTTTTTATAGAACCTCAATTACATTTTGAGGTGCATGTTTGTTCATCACCTGGATCTCATTTTATTTGCCTTCTTGGATTATTAAGGTAAAGATGATGACAAATTATGCAATCAAAAACAATTAGGCAGGGCTTCCCTGGTGGCGCAGTGGTTGAGAATCTGCCTGCTAATGCAGGGGACACGGGTTCGAGCCCTGGTCTGGGAAGATCCCACATGCCGCGGAGCAACTAGGCCCGTGAGCCACAACTACTGAGCCTGCGCGTCTGGAGCCTGTGCTCCGCAACAAGAGAGGCCGCGATAGTGAGAGGCCCGCGCACCGCAATGAAGAGTGGCCCCCGTTTGCCGCAACTAGAGGAAGCCCTCGCACAGAAACGAAGACTCAACACAGCCAAATAAATAAATAAATAAATACATAATAATTAAAGGTGCTAATAATTAAAAAAAAAACAACAATTAGGCACCAAAAAAATTGAATTAAAGCTTATGTTGAATTCTTTAATGATCTGTTTGCGCATATAGTTGTGAAATATACATTTTTCAAAAGAAAAAAAGCAAGTTAATTATTAGATACCCTGAAATTTGTTTTTGTTCCATGTAGATTAATTTTTACATTTGTTCTGAAGCAAGCAAAACATTATAACTTCAAAAAGATTCTATTAAGGTAATTCTGTCATTTGAATACAACAGCCCAACTCTGATACTGTATTGTGTATGCCCTGGGCACTCGAACTCAACAGCATGACAGACTGCAAAGAATTATGAAGATCAGACCCTGATTCTGGTCCCAGCTATTTAATTTGTCTAAGTAATCTTGCTATTTCTCATCCCAAGGTTTCTCATCTACTTAAAATGGAGATCAGAATACTAGGTGGTACTACGATCCCCCCAGGTTCTAACTATAACTCTAATCAAAGGGTCAACTTTTTTCCTCTCAACAGAGTAGCCAGAATTACTGAATGTATAATGATAAATATAATTTGAAAGTCAAAGATCTGAAATAAAAGGCATATTTAAAAATCTTAAAAATCACATGTTAAATAATATGTGACATTCTAGAGTAAAAACTGCATTCTCATACACCACTAATCAAAAAGTATAAATATGTCAACATTACGTTCAATATTTAAATATGTGTAATCATCTAGATGTTTGGCATCAAGTATACAAACATCCTTATAACTGGGTAGATCTTCCCATTTTCAAGCAAGTGTTTTGGCACTGAGCTAGGGCCATAATCTGTACGAGGGCAAAGAAGGGCAACGACACTTAATGAAATCCACAGAGGACATTTTATTGACTGATAACTCTTTTCAAACAGGACATACTTGAAAGGAAATTCATATAGAAATAACGTTCAAAGAATGAAAAATCATTTCTTTAAAGAATAAATTTCCTAATTTTCCTGTTCTCTCATCTTAATTTGCTAAAACTTTAGAGAAGGGTCTGTTGAACAATATTGAACATTAAAAAGCAAACAACAAATTGGTAACATTATTTGCAACAAATATAACAAAGGATTGGCAACCCTGACAGATAAATAGCACATAAAAACAGTGATCAAAGGATATGATCAGACAATTCCAAGAGAACAGAGGTGAAATATAATAATATATGAGAAAATATTCAACAGCATAATAATCCAAAAATGTCCAATTAAAATGTAATTCCATTTTTGGCCCATCAAATTTAACTGGAATGCTATTGCTGATGAAAGCCCAGGAAAACAGGCATTTTCTCATATTACTACTCAAGAGCCTTAAGAATATTAATGCCCTCTAACCTAGTAATTCCACTTTTTTGGAAGTTACAGTTAAGGAAATAATCTGAAAAACAGGAAAAGCTCTACAGAGATGTTCATTATTGCCTTATTTTGATAATAAAACACTGAAAACAGGCTTAAATGTTTAATATGTAAGTAAAATATTTGTAGCTACTACCAAATGAGTAATATGAGAAAATAATAAAGAAAATAAAGCTAAGTGAAAAACAACCATATATAAATTCAATATGATCACTAACACGGCAAATAGCACCATATACAGGGGAAAAAATCTGAAATGAAAATACGTCAGAATGTTAGAAGTAGCTAAGTACAGAACCATGATTTTTCTTCCTTCTATATTTTGTACTACCCAAATTTTCTGTGATGAATATGTGCTGCTTTCAGAGTAGGAAATAACTTTATTCTTTTTTGAAATACCGTTTCTATCAAAAATGAAAACAACAAAAACCTTAGAGTGACTTAAATACTAGAATTTACAAAAAAAAAAAAAAAAATGTATTACCTCATGCCTTAGGGTTTCTTTGGGCAATACTTCTATCACAGACAGAAGAGTTTCCAGCCATGCGTTGCTGACACCTGATTGACAAAGATAAAACATGCCAACTTAACTATCTCACTTACAAATTCAGTTTCAACTTAGCCACTAATATTTACAAGAGTATTTAATAGTAAATGGCAATAATTATTTTTATTACTATTATAAGAAGTTTCTCTATTTTTCTGTCTTAGCCAATATCTAGAAAACATTTATATCTTTAAAATTAATACTGAGGGGCTATCTTTAACCCAAAGTGTGCATTTTTCTTGTACTACAATACTATAAACACAGATGTTGTAAAAGAAACAAATCTAAGAAAAACGTATATATCATAAGATGAACTAATGGGTCTTCAGGCTTCAAGGGCACTGAATTTTGCGGTTTTTGTACAAAAATAATCACTGCTATTTTTAGTCACACCACTGATCAACTCTTAGGCAGCACAGTCTCATTCAGTTATGGTCATCAGCCTAACATAATTCAAATACCATCACAGCCACATAGAAGAAACAGTAAGTACATATACGATGAAGCACGTCAGGCCCCTGACCTGCGTCCCTGTGCTCCAGATGCAGTAGAATGACTTGGAGGAAGGAGTGGGCATATGTATGAATCGACACTGATTCTTCCTGTAGAATGGTCAAAAATGATACCGCAGCCGTTAACTGCATTTCCACTCCTGCAACGTGCAGGACCTCCTGTATAATCAGAAAGAGTGTGCTATTATATAGATGAGAGATCAGAAATTACAAATTTTTAAAAATCCAAGGTCGTAGAAACCAAACATAGTCATATTGTACAAAATAACTATATATGACCTTTAAGGATATGTACTTCCTTTTATTACTTTGAGAAAACTATATTAATCTGCTCCTGATTGTTTAACTTATTAGACCACATAACATTTATATCTATTGGGTTGGCCAAAAAGTTCGTTCGGGGTTTTCTGTAACAGCATATATATATATATATTCAATATATATAATTTTTTTTGGCCACGCCACGTGGCATGTGGGATCTTAGTTACCCGACCAGGAATAGAACCGGCGCCGCCTGCGTGGAAGCGCAGAGTCTTAACAACTGAACCGCCAGGGAAGTCCCTAGACCACATAAAGTTTAAATGTCTTAGGAATTTGTGAAATAACACTCCATTGCTTTATTGCATAAAAATTTTAAAAAGTACATAAACATTTAGATAATAGAATAGTCATTTTTAATAGATCTCAATTTCTGTTTTGCTCTTTGTATTGTACAGTTTGCCATTCCCACCTATAACAATAATGTCAAAGCTCAATCGCATGTGTTTTTATTACTTGTATTTCTGCTTCAAAAAATAACTATTATGCATTCCACTATAAAAAAGGAATACACTTAAGATTGTGCAAATGTATTTTCCCCTTTAAACAAGTGACAAGAACACAAATTACTACAAAGTAAACTGTATTTTTAAAAAGGAATTTTTTAAAATATAAGAATGCTTTTAAAAATTAATTATATTCATAGCCATCTCCACTCACCTTTTAAAGTCAAAGCCTACATCAGAATAGTTTAACACATCAAAGAGTCAAAAAAAACCCTATCTTTCATATAAACCTCACCAAAGATATCATCTGTACTTCTCTAGAAGACTGTGTGGGTGTGCATAATGCAAAGGCAGCTAAAAGTCTTACTTTGTTTAATCAATTGTGGCAACTACTGGAATTTCCCTTGTATGCCTATTTTATAACTAATAGAGTAAAGTTGGTAGAACAAGGTGGAACTTGCAACCATAAAACAAAGTTTCATATCTGTGATCTTAGGAAAATTAGTCTTTCTGCATTATTTCCTAATATATAAAATGTAAATTATGGCTTTATCTTCTTAGAGATTTGATTGAAATCATTTAAATAGCACTTTTATGACTTACCAACTTGTGCAAACTGAGCATTTACATAATGACCATTGTACATCCAACTGTCTCCTCTCCACTACCCTTGGATATCTGGTAGGAATCTCATCACCTTAACAGACCTCTCCCCAAAACTGGCTCTTCCTCCCACCTTCTTCTAAACAATCAATGACAACTCTGCCCTTCCAGCTTTCAACCCAGAAACTTTGGGGTCATCCTTAACTCCTCTCAGTCCCTCACTTACCATAATCAAATGACCAGTCAATCCTGATCCAAAATCTGACCACCTATCACCTCCACGGCTACCACTCTGATCCAAGCCACCATCATCTCCCGCCTGAATTACTCCAATAACCTGCTAACTAGTCCCTGATTCTATCACTGCCCCTCTATTACCTATTCTCTACAGCAGCCAGAGAGATTCTTTTTAAAAAGTCAGATCATGTCACTTTTCTGCTCAAATCTCTCCAGTGGCTTTCCAACCCACTCAAGGAAATGTCAAAACCTTTTCAATGAATTACAAAGATCTGTTCCCAATTCCCTTTTCCCAGATTTCCACATGGTTGGCTCCCTGATCTCTTTCAAGCCTCTATTCTAATGTCACCTTTTCAATGAGCCCTTCCCTGATGACCCTATTTTAAACAGAAAGCCACCCCCTTGCCCCAGCCCTCGCCATGACCCGACGGGTTTATCATCTCCATTGTCCAACATACAACAAGTCCATCTGTTTACGGTCTACCTCCCACATCTAGAACGTGAGCTTCATGACTGCACAGTTTTTTGTCTGTTTTGTTCACTACCATTATCCCCGACTCCTACAGCACATGGCAGGCGCTCAGTAGGTAATTGCTGGATGACTGAGTATCTCACCCTTTCACCTAAACTTTCTGCTCTTGACGCTCTCTCCCTGCACACACTTTTTCCACGTCTCCTAAGAGGTGGCTTCAAGAGATTCTGAAGTGAGTCCTAAAGATTAGGGATTGGTAGAATTAGACACAAGGCAAAGCAAAAATGGATCATATAGAAATGCATTCTCAATTCTCTTTCTGGCACGTCAATGAGGAGATATTCCTGCCATCTTCCACCCCAGTGTCTCTGCAACCGTGATTTAGACCATGTACCCAGAGTCCTTGATTCAGCACGGTGGGACCCCTGCCAGTCACCATGACATATATCATTCTACAGCAGAAGGAACAGACCCAGAGCTGTCAAGTATTTTGCTGAAGGCCAGCAAGCTTGTAATTGGCAACTCTAAGACTTAACCCTTTGTCTGCCTGATGCCGAAGCCAGGCAACAAATTCTTCTTCACAGACTCTGCACTTCCATTCACCATTTATTAAGGCGTGGCTTCCATCAACCCTAAGATCTGGCAGTGGCTTTAGTGTGGCAGATGTTTATGTGGTGGGGTTAATTCCCAGAAAACTGATCACATATTAGGGTGGCTGATTTTTGTGCTGTGTTTTGTTTTAAACTTTTGTATCATACACACAAATGTCATTTTACAAGTTTTTTCAATCAACAGTCAATTATGTATCTTAAGAGTCCTTAGCTGAAAAGAAAAAGAGAAGGAATGATAAGGTGTAAAGCAGAGCAGCAACTGGTCTCTGAAATCAACCCTCCCAAATCCCCCGGTTTTACTGTTTCCAAAACAAACATTTGTTCCACACTAACAATTCTGGATTTGGAAAACGCTTTTAGAAGATTTGATGTGGCCAGGATACATCACTTACAGGTTTCAGAAGGCATAGCTTTTCTTTAGAAACAGAGTGCTTTGCAAAGAAATATTTAAATAAATTGTGAGGGCCACAATGTGCATTCCAGTTCACATGAGTCTGTTGTTTTAGGTTCCAAGAGATGTAATTCTGCCCCTCTTAAAGTCATTAAAGTCCTGGGTTTTGTACGTATGCAAACTTTATGCAAAGGAAGAACATGAGAAGCTCTCCAACTTCATATCTTCTTACTGTATTACTTAGTCTTGACTGCCGCAGCAACATTTGCCCCAACTATTTTGCATTAATTTTCGAAAAATCCTCAAGTCTTATCAGGATTTGGGTTTTTCTCTTGTTGTGCTGACTTCAACATCTGGGACTGTCCACTGTTAAGAAACCAGCACAGACTAAGAGATTTCATCACTGCTAAAATTCAATTGATTTCTAAACATAGTTTTCTGAAACAGAATACAATAAGAATTTGATACTTACCAGTTAGTGTTCTCCTCCACAGAGTCACACCCTCTGGACAAACATAGTGAGATCCATACTCTCTGGGTAAATAAGTGTGCATCCTCATGGACCTTGGAAGACACTGAGAAGTAAATTCCTCTATTGCTTAAGTGCATGCCTTAATGCCAGTTACCATTCCTCTTACGTACTATCGTATGGCTGGCATTCCAACTTGAATTCCTCAAAAATGAAATAAGACATTTTATAAATGAGTTAATGATACATTTCCGAATTTAAAAACCATTCCCACTCAAGGAAGGAAAATGTACTAGATGCTTCTGTGTTTAAATTCATTCTTAAGTTAGCATGAATGGTGCAAGAAAGCATTTTGTAAAACAATGTAATGTCCTTGCAGAGAGGGAAACCGCTGTCGCCAATAAACCCGCATTATAATGCATCAAGAAGATCTTTCTCTTTACAATACACAACATAGAGAAGCATAAATAAATCACTGGCTTACTCCGAAAGAGCAAAGATTTTGGGTTCATGCATTTGGAAACTAAACTTATTAAATAAAACTGGTAAACATATCTACCATAAATAGTGCTGGTTAAAGGTAAAGGAATCCTAAAATTACAAAGTATCTTTGTATATTTTTAGAGATAACATCACTGGTTATTTTGAAATTAAATAATAGGGATTTATATATTAAAATACTAAAAACCTAGGACATATAAAATATCTGGGGTTTTGAGGGTCATAAGTGTGGGAATTTTTAGTACCTAACACTAATAGTGAACAACTCTTTTCACTATAAAATTACACTATTTATAAAAGACTTTACAACTGAGTTAAATATGAATAATTGGAACATGCCAACTCTAAAGTACCTTTAACAATTAACTACGGTATCTCGTTCTCTTCCCTATCACTGACTGCCACGTTCCACACTTAAGTAAAGGGTGGAGAGAACTAGTTGAGAGCACCGAAGATCAAAATCGGAGAGGGAAAATAAAGTGAAGGCAGTAGACAAGGATAAAAAGGGTGTGTTTTACCCTTCTTTTAATCTGTGTTTCAGTGATTAGCAAGGTTCATGAGGAGGTACACATAAAATATCCCAAAGATCTCTTTCCAAAAAGGAAATACCAATACCAATAGTAACTATCATGTGACTACTGCAAACATGCAATGAAGTATCCAGCCATGCAAAGTCACAAGGACACCAGAAGAAATCAATATATTTCAATACCATGGTTTTGAAACTGAACTTTGAGCTGGACGACCCAGCCAAGTCATTTTTACACATAATAAATTAGAATCATGGGTAATTTAGGCTTGAAATGTAAATAAAGTCATTTAAAACATTGCAAAGAAAGGATGTGCTTATCAAAGAAATAACTGCTTAATGGACACAAGAGTTACAAATAACCATTTCAAATGATCCACTGTAGTCATATTTAATTAAACATTTTTTGAAAAAAATTAGAAACTGTTTTCGGGGGCGGGAGAGGCAGCACTGCAAAGTATGACAAACTTCTGTAAGCAAGTAAGGCTTTCTTTTCTCTCTAGTCAGTCACAGTACTTCTCCCTTCTATCCTAATCTCCTTCTAATGTAGCCCAATGAAAATCTAATTCTGATAATATAATTTTAATTTCATTCTCAGCTATTTATTAAGTACCAACATCATACTAAGTATTCTGGGAAACTGGAGAAAAGTCAAAGACATGGTTCCCTACCTTTGAGGGACTGCTATTGATTATATACATTCAAATATTGAACAAATAACCATTTAGTTACATTCAAGGCACTGTGCTAGGAGCTGGAGACTTAGCAATGAGCAGGGCTAGCAATGTACCTGTTCATCCTGTAATTAAAAGTGTGGTAAAATCTAAGGATAGGAAGTACAAGGTGCCATAGAGCATCTGCTGGGTGAACTAATCTCCTCTGAGGAAAGGGGATCACTGAGAAGTGACAACTGACCTTGTGAAGAGAAAGAGATAACTAGACAAAAGCTAGGATAAAGGAAGGCAGGAAAGCAAGAGGAGTAGGAAGGCAAGCATTCCCGGCACTGAGGAGTGAGGAGGAGGATGGTAGATTCCAGGAGCTGAGAGAAGGTCAGTGTGCCTGGAGCAAATAGGGAAGGGGATGGGGCAGAGGCTAGTGAAACAGACAGAGCCCAAATTACATAGGGCCTTAGATGCATTAAGCAACAGAATATTCAAATTGTAGTTTTAAATGCTTTGAAATAGCATGCTGATTATAAAGTTGAAAAGGATTAGAAAGGAGGGAGGATGGAAAGGGAGGGAGGTAGTGGGTGAGGATCACTTGAACCCTCATAATAGTTTGGACTAGGGTAGAGGTAGTATTGCTGGAGAGAGGTGGGTGGACTCAATATTTAAAACATAAAATAAACAGGATTGTATAAACAAGTAGTAAAAGACAGGTGGTATCAAGGATGACTCCCCACATCCTGGCTTGAAAGCCAGGTGGATAAGAAGGTTACCCATTAGGATAGGGGACTCTGGAGGGAGCCCAGATGTCGAGAGGAAATAGCAGGGGCTCAGTTTTGGACTCGTTAACTTTGAGGTGACTTTGAGGCATCCGAGGAGAGAGTACAAACAGGGAATTGTATATACAGTTCTGATACTCTGAAAAGATCTGCTATAAATAAGAATTAATATAGAATAGATAAAATTTATATAGATGATATTTAAAGCCAAGGGTGTGTGGATAAGACTGCCTACAGAGCAAATATAGACCAAAAGTGGAGATCTGCTACTGCAAAACAATTTCATCCCAATAAAAAAAAAAGGGTGTTGAAGAACTCAAAGTTTAAAAAAGAGATCCATCACAAGTGTTTTGGCAGAATATTTAATTTTAGGTTCTGGACTATTCCTAACACATCATTAGAAAACAATCAATTGATCTGTGTAGGGGTAGAGGTGATGACAGAGTATATGCAAGTATATAAAAAGAAATTATTTGGGATTAATATTGTTCTGAGATTAAATCAAGAAGGAAAAAAGAAAGGAAAGGGAACTTCCTCTTTCAGTAACAGCAGAGTAGGTAATTCTAATCAGCTCTTATGATGAGGATAATTTAAAAAGCTGGACAGGGCTTCCCTGGTGGCGCAGTGGTTGAGAATCTGCCTGCCAATGCAGGGGACACGGGTTCAAGCCCTGGTCTGGGAAGATCCCACATGCCGCGGAGCAACTGGGCCCGTGAGCCACAACTACTGAGCCTGAGCGTCTGGAGCCTCTGCTCCGCAACAAGAGAGGCCGCGATAGTGACAGGCCCGCGCACCGCGATGAAGAGTGGCCCCCACTCGCCGCAACTGGAGAAAGCCCTCACACAGAAACGAAGACCCAACACAGCCAAAAATAAACATAATAAATAAATAATAAATAAAAATTAAAAAAAAAAAAAAGCTGGACAAAATGTAATAATCATCTGCACAAAGGCATATGGAAACTAACAAGGTAGTGAAAAAATTTCGCATCCAAGATCTAAGAGACAATGGAAATCCAGAAAGGTAAGCATGTAATTTGGGGCCTGGTTTTCCCCTGGAAGCATCTGCTGATTCTAGAAAAGGCTCCTGAGAGGCTGAAAACTTAAGCAGCCTTTCTGACAGCCTTACAGAGGCACTGGTAAGCCCCCCCGGATAAGACAAGGGTAATCCTAAAGTAGCCCAGAGATTGGTTCAAGATGGCGGAGTAGAAGGACGTGCGCTCACGCCCTCTTGTGAGAGCACCGGAATGACAACTAACTGCTGAACAATCATCGACAGGAAGACACTGGAACTCACAAAAAAAGATACCCCACATCCAAAGACAAAGGAGAAGCCGCAATGAGATGGTAGGAGGGGCGCAATCACAATAAAACCAAATCCCATAACTGCTGGGTGGGCGACTCACATACTGGAGAACAATTATAACACAGAAGTCCACCCACTGGAATGAAGGTTCTGAGCCCCACGTCAGGCTTCCCAACCTGGGGGTTCGGCAACGGGAGGAAGAATTCCTACAGAATCAGACTTTGAAGGCTAGGGGGATTTGATTGCAGGACTTCGATAGGACTGGGGGAAACAGAGACTCCACTCTTGGAGGGCACACACAAAGTAGTCTGTGCATCGGGACCCAGGGGAAGAAGCATTGACCCCACAGGAGACTGAACCAGACCTACCTGCTAGTGTAGGAGGGTCTCCTGCAGAGGCAGGGGGTGGCTCTGGCTCACCGTGAGGACAAGGACACTCACTGGCAGCAGAAGTTCTGGGAAGTACTGCTTGGCGTGAGCCCTCCCACAGTCCGCCATTAGCCCCACCAAAGAGCCCAGGTAGGCTCCAGGGTTGGGTCGCCTCAGGCCAAACAACCAACAGGGAGGGAGCCCAGCCCCACCCATCAGCAGACAAGCATATTAAAGGCTTACTGAGCTCTGCCCACCAGAGCAACACCCAGCTCTACCCACCACCAGTCCCTCCCATCAGGAAACTTGCACAAGCCTCTCAGATAGCCTCATCCACCAGAGGGCAGACAGCAGAAGCAAGAACTACAATCCTGCACCCTGTGAAACAAAAACCATATTCACAGAAAGATAGACAAGATGAAAAGGCAGAGGGCTATGTACCAGAGGAAGGAACAAGACAAAAGCCCAGAAAAACAACTAAATGAAGTGGAGATAGGCAACCTTCCAGAAAAAGAATTCAGAATAAGGATAGTGAAGATGATCCACGACCTTCAAAAAAAAATGGAGGCAAAGATCGAGAAGATGCAAGAAATGTTTAACAAAGACCTAGAAGAATTAAAGAACAAACACCTCAAAGAATTAAAGAACAAACAAACAGAGATGAACAATAAAATAACTGAAATGAAAAATACACTAGAAGGAATCAATAGCAGAATAACTGAGGGAGAAGAATGGATAAGTGACTCGGAAGACAGAATAGTGGCATTCACTGCCGCAGAACAGAATAAAGAAAAAAGAATGAAAAGAAATGAAGACAACCTAAGAGACCTATGGGACAACACTAAACGCAACAACATTCGCATTATAGGGGTCCCAGAAGGAGAAGAGAGAAAGAAAGGACCTGAGAAAATATTTGAAGAGATTATAGTCAAAAACTTCCCTAACATGGGAAAGGAAACAGCCACCCAAGTGCAGGAAGCGCAGAGAGTCCCAGGCACGATAAACCCAAGGAGAAACACGCTGAGACACCTAGTAATCAAACTGACAAAAATTAAAGACAAAGAAAAGTTACTGAAAGCAACAAGGGAAAAATGACAAATAACATACAAGGGAACTCCCATCACATTAACAGCGGATTTCTCAGCAGAAACTCTACAAGCCAGAAGGGAGTGGCACCATATATCTAAAGTGATTAAAGGAAAGACCTACAACCAAGATTACTCTACCCAGCAAGGATCTCATTCAGATTCAGTGGAGAAATCAAAAGCTTTACAGACAAGCAAAAGCTAAGGGAATTCAGCACCATCAAACAGCTCTATAACAAATGCTAAAGGAAGTTCTCTAAGTGGGAAACACAAGGGAAGAAAAGGACCTACAAAAGCAAACCCATAACAATTAGGAAAACGGTAAGGAACATACATATCAATAATTACCTTAAATGTGAATGGATTAAATGCTCCAACCAAAAGACACAGGCTTGCTGAATGGATACAAAAACAAGACCCATATATATGCTGTCTACAATAGACCCACTTCAGACCTAGGGACACATACAGACTGAAAGTGAGGGGATGGAAAAAGATATTCCATGCAAATGTAAAGCAAAAGAAAGCTGGAGTGGCAATACTGATATCAGATAAAATAGACTTTAAAATAAAGAATGTCACAAGAGACAAGGAAGCACACTAAATAATGATCAAGGGATCAATTCAAGAAGAAGATATAACAATTATAAATATATATGCACCCAACACAGGAGCACCTCAATACATAAGGCAACTGCTAACAGCTATAAAAGAGGAAATCAACAGTAACACAATAATACTGTGGGACTTTAACACCTCACTTACACCCATGGACAGATCATCCAGACAGAAAATTAATAAGGAAACACAAGATTTAAATGACTCAATAGACCAGATAGATTTAATTAATACTTATAGGACATTCCATCCCAAAACAGCAGATTACACTTTCTTCTCAAGTGCACATGGAACATTCTCCAGGATAGATCACATCTTGGATCACAAATCAAGCTTCGGTAAATTTAAGAAAATTGAAATCATATCAAGCATCTTTTCCGACCACAACGCTATGAGATTAGAAATCAATTACAGGGGAAAAATGTAAAAAACACAAACACATGGAGGCTGAACAATATGTTACTAAATAACCTAGAAATCAAAGAGGAAATCAAAGAGGAAATCAAAAAACACCTAGAGACAAATTACAATGAAAACATGACAATCCAAAACCTATGGGATGCAGCAAAAGCAGTTCTAAGAGGGAAGCTTATAGCAATACAAGCCTACCTCAAGAAACAACAAACATCTCAAATAAACAATCTAACCTTACACTTAAAGAAACTAGAGAAAGAAGAACAAACAAAACCCAAAGTTAGTAGAAGGAAAGAAATCATAAAGATCAGAGCAGAAATAAATGAAATAGAAACAAAGAAAAGAATAGCAAAGATCAATAAAACTAAAAGCTGGTTCTTTGAGAAGATAAACAAAATTGATAAACCATTAGCCAGACTCATCAAGAAAAAAAGGGAGAGGACTCAAATTGATAAAATTAGAAATGAAAAAGGAAAAGTTACAATGGACACCGCAGAAATACAAAGTATCCTAAGAGACTACTACAAGCAACTTTATGCCAATAAAATGGACAACCTGGAAGAAATGGACAAATTCTTAGAAAGGTATAAGCTTCCAAGACTGAACCAGGAAGAAATAGAAAATATGAACAGACCAATCACAAGTAATGAAATTGAAACTGTGATTAAAAATCTTCCAACAAACAAAAGTCCAGGACCAGATGGCTTCACAGGTGAATTCTATCAAACATTTAGAGAAAACTTAACACCCATCCTTCTCAAACTCTTCCAAAAAACTGCAGAGGAAGGAACACCCCTAAACTCATTCTATGAGGCCACCATCACCCTGATACCAAAACCAGACAAAGACACTACTAAAAAAGAAAATTACAGACCAATATCACTGAAGAATATAGATGCAAAAATCCTCAACAAGATACTAGCAAACAGAATCCAACAACACATTAAAAGGATCATACACCATGATCAAGTGGGATTTATCCCAGGGATGCAAGGATTCTTCAATATACGCAAATCAATCAGTGTGATACACCACATTAACAAATTGAAGAATAAAAACCATATGATCATCTCAATAGATGCAGAAAAAGCTTTTGACAAAATTCAACACCAATTTATGATAAAAACTCTCCAGAAAGTGGGCATAGAGGGAACCTACCTCAACATAATAAAGGCCATATACGACAAACCCACAGCAAACATCATTCTCAATGGTGAAAATCTGAAAGCATTTCCTCTAAGATCAGGAACAAGACAAGGATGTCCACTCTCACCACTACTATTTAACACAGTTTTGGAAGTCATAGCCATGGCAATCAGAGAAGAAAAAGAAATAAAAGGAATACAAATTGGAAAAGAAGTAAAACTGTCACTGTTTGCAGATGACATGATACTCTACATAGAGAATCCTAAACATGCCACCAGAAAACTACTAGAGCTAATCAATGAAGCTGGTAAAGTAGCAGGATACAAAATTAATGCACAGAAATCTCTTACATTCCTTTATACTAATGATGAAAAATCTGAAAGAGAAATTAAGGAAACACTTCCATTTACCATTGCAACAAAAAGAATAAAATACCTAGGAATAAACCTACCTAGGGAGACAAAAGAACTGTACTCACAAAACTATAAGACACTGATGAAAGAAATTAAAGATGATACAAACAGATGGAGAGATATACCATGTTCTCTGATTGGAAGAATCAATATTGTGAAAATGACTATACTACCCAAAGCAATTTACAGATTCAATGCAATCCTTATCAAATTACCAATGGCATTTTTTACAGAACTAGAATAATAAATCTTAAAATTTGTATGGGGACACAAAAGACCCCGAAAAAACTAAAGCAGTCTTGAGGGAAAAAAATGGAGCTGGAGGAATCAGACTCCCTGACTTCAGACTATACTACAAAGCTACAGTAATCAAGACAATATGGTACTGGCACAAAAACAGAAATACAGATCAATGGAACAGGATAGAAAGCCCAGAGATAAACCCAGGCACCTATGGTCAACTAATCTATGACAAAGGAGGCAAGGATTTACAACGGAGAAAGACAGTCTCTTCAATAAGTGGTGTTGGGAAAACTGGACAGCTACATGTAAAAGAATGAAATTAGAACACGCCCTAACACCATACACAAAAATAAACTCAAAATGGATTAGAGACCTAAATGTAAGACTGGACACTATAAAACTCTTAGAGGAAACATAGGAAGAACACTCTTTGACATAAATCACAGCAAGAACTTTTTTGATCCACCTTCTAGAGTAATGGAAATAAAAACAAAAATAAACAAATGGGACCTAATGAAACTTAAAAGCTTTTGCAAAGCAAAGGAAACTACAAACAAGACGAAAAGACAACCCTCAGAATGGGAGAAAACATTTGCAAATGAATCAACGGACAAAGGATTAATCTCCAAAATATATAAACAGTTCATGCAGCTCAATATTAAAAAAACAACCCAATCCAAAAATGGGCAGAAGACCTAAATAGACATTTCTCCAAAGAGGACATACAGATGGCCAAGAAGCACATGAAAAGCTGCTCAACATCACTAATTATTAGACAAATGCAAATCAAAACTACAATGAGGTATCACCTCACACCAGTTAGAATGGGCATCATCAGAAAATCTACAAACAATAAATGCTGGAGAGGGTGTGGAGAAAAGGGAACTCTCTTGCACTGTGGGTGGGAATGTAAACTGATACAGCCACTATGGAGAACAGTATGGAGGTTCCTTAAAAAACTAAAAATCGAATTACCATATGACCGAGCAATCCAGTACTGGGCATATACCCAGAGAAAACCACAATTCAAAAAGACACATGCATCCCAATGATCACTGCAGCACTATTTACAATAGCCAGGTCATGGAAGCAACCTAAATGCCCATCAACAGATGAATGGATAAAGATGTGGTACATACATACAATGGAATATTACTCAGCCATAAAAAGGAATAAGATTGGGTCATTTGTAGAGACTTGGATGGATCTAGAGACTGTCATACAGAGTGATGTAAGTCAGAAAGAGAAAATCAAATATCGTATATTAATGCATATGTGTGAACCTAGAAAAATGGTACAGATGAACCAGTTTGCAGGGCAGAAACAGAGACAAAGATGTAGAGAACAAACATATGGACACCAAGGGGGGAAAGTGGCACGGATGGGGGGTGGTGATGTGATGAATTGGGAGATGGGGGTTGACATATATACGCTAACATGTATAAAATGGATAACTAATAGGAACCTGCTGTATAAAAAAATAAAATTTAAAAATTAAAAAAAATAAATAACATAGCCCAGCCTTTGCAGAGAGGATAACCCAGTTTCAAGTCATCTGATGCATGAAACTGGATTAAGTGAGACTTTATTGCTAGTGCAGTTAAGTGGCTGTCAGAAGAAAACATATTCCTTTCTAGAGGAAGATATTACCCTAGGTCTCAGACTACTTCTATGAAAAATTTGTCAAAGACAAGATCAAGCACACAATCAATAATATCCAGGCACACAAAGAGATAATATGAATGAGAACCAGCAGACGCAAAAGGAAATAGAAAAGTACCAAAAGGAGCCCCAGGTATTGGTGCTATCTGATACATACCTGGTTCAAAAGAATAAAAGATACAATTGAGAATTTTGACAGAAAAATCAAAGATACTTTTTTTAAATTTTTTTTTTTATGGCTGTGTTGGGTCTTCGTTTCTGTGCAAGGGCTTTCTCCAGTTGCGGCAAGCGGGGGCCACTCTTCATCGCGGTGTGTGGGCCTTTCACTATCGCAGCCTCTCTTGTTGCGGAGCACAGGCTCCAGACGCGCAGGCTCAGTAGTTGTGGCTCACGGGCCTAGCCGCTCTGTGGCGTGTGGGATCCTCCCAGACCAGGGCTCGAACCCGTGTCCCCTGCATTAGCAGGCAGATTCTCAACCACTGCGCCACCAGGGAAGCCCCAAAGATACCTTTTAAAAAGGATATGGCAGAATTTTTCAAGAGCTAAATAGAAATTCCAGACCAGAAAAATACAATAATCAAAAGCAGCTTAGACACAGATGAATTAGTGAACTGAAACATGGGCCAAGATAACACTCAGAATGAATCACAAAGAGAAAAGGATGGAAAAGAAGATAGAAGACATAGAAGATACTATGAAAAGGTCAAATATATGTGAAATTGCAGTCCTCGAAGGAGAGAAAAGATTAAGCAGAGCATTATTTTAAAAGATAATGTCTGAGAATTTTCCAAAACTGACAAAGTAAGCCACAGATTCAAGAAGCCATACATATGCTAGAAAGAAACCTCCATATAGATAGGGAAAAATCTTGTTCATAAAACATCTATTTACAAACAGCCCAATCAAAAATTGAGCGGAAGATCTAGATAGACATTTCTCCAAAGAAGACATACAGATGGCCAAGAGGCACAAGAAGAGATGCTCAACATCACTAATTATTAGAGAAATGCAAATCAAAACTACAATGAGGTATCACCTCACACCAGTCAGAATGGCCATCATCAAAAAATCTATAAACAATAAATGCTGGAAAGGGTGTGGAGAAAAGGGAACCCTCCTACACTGTTGGTGGGAAGGTAAATCGGTACAGCCACTATGGAGAACAGTATGGAGATTCCTTTAAAAACTAAAAATAGAGCTACCACATGATCCAGTAATCCCACTCCTGGGCATATATCTGGAGAAAACCATAATTTGAAAGGATACATGCATCCCAATGTTCATTGCAGCACTATTTACAATAGCCAGGTCATGGAAGCAACCTAAATGCCCATCAACAGAGGAATGGATAAAGAAGATGGGGTACACATATACAATGGAATATTACTCAGCCATAAAAAGAATTAAATAATGCCATTTGCAGTGACATGCATGGACCTAGAGATTGTCACACTGAGTGAAGTAAGTCAGACACAGAAAGGCAAATATCATATGATATTGCTTATATGTGGAATCTAGAAAAATGGTACAAATGAACCCATTTACAAAACAGAAATTGAGTCACAGATTTTGTAGAAAATCTGTAGAAAATTTGTAGAAAACAAATTTATGGTTACTAACGGGGAAAGGGATAAATTGGGATTGAAATATACACACTACTATATATAAAATAGGTAATTAATAAGAACCTACAGTATAGCACATGGAACTCTATTCAATATTCTGTAATGACCTATATGGGAACAGAGTCTAAAAAAGAGTGGATATATGTATATGTATAACTGACTCACTTTGCTGTATAGCAGACGTTAACACAACATTGTAAATCAACTGTATTACAATAAAAAATTAATTTAAAAAACTGAATGTGAAATACATTTTCAGGCCAAAAAAGAAAAAGAGAATTTGTCACTAGCAGATTTGTACTAAAGGAAATACTAAGGGGTATTTTTCTTCAGGCAGAAGAAAAATGATTCCAAATGAAAACACTACAGGCAACAAAAAATGACAAATATGTGGGTAAATCTGAATAAATATTGATTATATAAAACAGTAATAACTGTGAGTCTTGAAATACATAAATAATTAAAATATCTGACAACAATAACACAAAAATAAGAGCACTTATATTATCAGAAAGAAGGTAAAAATACCAATGAACATTCAACTTCGGTAATGTGTCTTTGTTATAATCCCAGAGGTCACTAACAAAGTAAAAGAGAGTTCCAAGCTAATGGGAGGGGGCGGAAAATAAAGTAATAAAACCACTTCATTAATTCATAAAAAGGAAATAATTGACAAAAAAAGAACACCAAACAGAAAAAACAAATAAATAGTAAGATAATATATGCAATTAAAAGTAAATGGATGAAATGTTCTAATTAAAACAGAGTCAGATTGGATAAAAAATAAAACCCAAACATGTTGTTTACAAAATTAATCTAAAACATTAGGATAAACCACAGAGTGGAAGAAGATATTTCAATACATAACCAACAAAGGACTTGGATTCAGAATACATAAACGTTAGTTTGTGGTATATTATATGGATATACCACAATTTGTTTATCCATTCACCTGTTGATGGCCATGTGGATTAGTTTTCATTTCGACTATTACAAATAGAGTTGCAATGATATTACTGCAATAATTACAATTGTAATTATTATTACAATTATATACAAGTCTTTATATAAACACTTGCTTTAATTTCTCTTAATCCTTAGAAGTGACCTGGTTGAGTGATTCAATAGGTGTATGTTTAAACTTCTGAGAAACTGCCAAACTGTTTCCCTAAGTGATTGTACAATTTTATTGATACATTTCCACCAACAGTGTATGAGAGTTTGAGTTGCTCCACATTCTTGCCTATACTTAGTATTATCAGGGTTTTGTTAGTACATATATTCTAACAGGTGTATAAATTTATTTGCATTTATCTAATGACTAATGATACTGAACATCTTTCGTTTATTGGCTATCCACAAATCTTTGGTGAAGTATCAGTTTAAATTTCTTGCCCTTTTTTAAATTGGGTTGTTTTATTACTGAGTCTTGAGAGTTCTTTGTGTATTCTGAACACATATGCTTTATCACGCATGTGATTTATATTTTCTCCCATTCCATGACTTATTTTTTCATTCTCTTAACTGCCTTCTGAAGAGCAAAAGCTTTACACTTTCATGAAATCAAATTTATCAAATTTTTCTTCTATGGATCATGCTTTTAGTATCAATATATAAAGAAATCTTTGTGTAACCCAAGGTCACAAAGATTTAGTCTTATGTTTTCTTCTAGAAGTTTTTACGATTTTAGTTTTTAACACTCAAGTTTATGATCTATTTGGGGTTAACTTCTGTATATGGTACAAAGTATGGACTTTTTTCTCAACTGACCCAGCCCTATTTGTTGAAAGGACTATCCTCTCTGCAATGAATTGCCTTTGTACCTGTGTTAAAATCAACTGGGAACATATCTATGGGCTTTTTAAAAATCTCTCCATATGTCCCACTGATTTGTCTTTATACCAGTATTCATAGTCTTAATTGCTATGCTGTATATTATGTTTCAAAATCAGGTAATAGAAGTCTTCCAACTTTCTCTTTTTCAAAATTGTTTTGGCTATTCTAAGCCCTTTGAATTTTCATATGAATTTGAGAATTCACTTACTTTCTACAACAGAAAAAACCCCTAACCTGCTGGAATTATTATTTTGCATTAAATATATAGATTTATCTGAGAAGAACTGACATAATAATATTGAATCTTCTGATCCATGAACGTGGTGTATCTCCATTCACTTAGTTCTTTTATTATTTCTCTCAGCAATGTTCTATAGTTTTCAGTATACAGGTCTTAACACATTTATCAGATTTATCCCTAAGTATTACATACTTTCACTGTTTAAGAAAAACTTCAATTTCCAATTGCTTATTGCTAGTGTGTAGAAATACAATTTATTCGTACATTTATCTTGTACCCTGCAACCTTTCCATACTCAGTAGTTCTAAATATTTTTCTTTTGTAGATTGCTACATAGATGATAATGTCATCTGACAGAAAAACGCAGCCTCATTTCTTTCTCTGAAATGTGGATACCTTTCACTTCTTTCTGTTGCCTTTCTGCACTGGTTACAATACCTAGCACAGTGTTGAACAAATGCAGTAAGGAGTGTACACTCTTGGCTTGTTCCTGATACTAGGGGAAAACATTCAGTCTTTCACCTTTAAGTACGATGTTACCTGCAGGTTTTTCACAGAGGAAGTTCCTATCTATTCCTAGTGTGCTGAAGTTTGGGGTTTTTTCTCCAGGAATGATGTTGGGTTTTGTCAAATGTTTTTCCTAAATCTACTGAGATGATCAGATGGTGGCATTTTTTTTGTTTTGTTTTAGTTTGTTGATATGATGACTTATATTGATTAGATATGGAATTTTAAACCAACCCTAAGTTACTGTGATAAACCCTGACTGGTCATGATGTATTAGCCCTTTTATATTGCTGAATTTGATCTGTTTTTGAAAAGATGTTTGCATCTAAGTTCATAAGGGATACGCATCTATAGTTTTTTTGTAATGTCTATGTCTTATTTGGGTATCAGGATAATGCTGGCCTCCTAGAATCGTTTGTGAAGTTCTTACTTTATCCTCTATTTTCTGGAAGAATCTGTGTAGAACTGTTATTATTTCATTTACATTTACCCTAATTTTTACCACTTCTGGAGCTCTGCATTTCTTCATGTAAATCCAATTTCCATCTGGTATTATATTACGTCTGCCTTAAAGAACCTCCCTCACCATTTCTTGTAGTGTAAGTCTAGTACAATGAATTCTTTCAATTTGTTTGTCTAAAAACAAAATAGTTTTTTGCCTCCATCCTTGAAAGATATTTTCACTGGGTACAGATTTCTTGCTGACCTTTTTTGCTGTTGTTGTTGCTTTTGCTTGCAGTACTTTTAATACAACATTCCACTGCTCCCTAGCCTGCATATTTTCCGACCATAAGGCTGCTTAATTCTCACATTTGTTCCTCTATATTTAACGTTTCTTTTGTCTCTGGCTGTTCCCAAGGCTGTCTCTTATTTTTCATTTTCAGCAGTTTGATCACGATGTGCCTAGGAGGACGGTGTGTGTGTATTTACCTTGCTTGGGGTCCTCCGAGCTTCTTGGGTCTTTGGCTTGTTGTCATTAATTAATCTCAAAAAAGTCTTGGCCATTATATCTTCAAATAGTTCTTCTCTCTTCTCTCATTCTGAGACTTTGATTGCCCGTGTATTATACCACTTTATACTGTCTCAAAGCCACTGAATGCTCTCTTGTATTTTTTCATTCTTTTTTATCTTTGTGTTTCAGTTTAGATAACTTCTACCTTCAAGTTCACTGATTCTTTCCCCAGTTGGCCCTGTTGGAGAAACGCTTCATCTCTGATATCCTTTTTTTATTTCTAGGATTTTCATTTGATTCTTTTATAGTGCCCAACCCGCTGCTGAAACTCCCTGTATGTCCGTGCATGTCACTGTGAGGAAGTGGGCAGTGCTGTGTCCCCTGTTCCCCAGCAGCAATCATCACCACGCCTACATCACCAGAGGAGGTCCTCTCCAGTCTCCTACCCCGGCCAAGGCAAGCAGGCCTGGGGAAAAGGGCTC
The DNA here is from genome assembly GCF_028023285.1 of Balaenoptera ricei. Taxonomy (NCBI): domain Eukaryota; kingdom Metazoa; phylum Chordata; class Mammalia; order Artiodactyla; family Balaenopteridae; genus Balaenoptera; species Balaenoptera ricei. The sequence goes on along the minus strand of NC_082640.1, from coordinate 177,795,598 downwards.
ACAAGTGAGTGCAAAGTTCCCTTGTGTCGGCAGCTCTGAGTTATTCCAAACTGACATGCGAGCCCACAGATCAATCTTTAAAAACTTGTCAAAAATTTAGCTGATTTTTTCTAACAATTCTTTGGGGGTGGCCACGCCTTCCTCTTACACTCTTGTCAAAAGTCGGTGTCTCTGTGTCCCATCTTTCCTCAGAGAGCTCTTCTGAATACAGTTCACTTGATTGCTTTGTGACCACTTCTGACGGGCTCAAGAAAAGTTACGATGATGTGAATTTTGTGAACAAGCCATTGTTGTTAGAATGGGAGTGATGTTTTCTTGCACACATCTATATCCTAAGTAGAAGTGGAACTGATTGTTTTGCTTCTGAGCCCTGAATATTCCTTACTCTCTTATAAGCTTAACCATACATTTAAAAGAATGCTTATTTTACTTTTTCTAGAGTTTCTAGATGTTCTGATTTGGGAACATTTTCTAGGCTATCCACTTCACCACACTGCCAAAAGGCTAGCTAATCCATACAGTTTTAAATCAAACATTTCAGACCTTTATTCCAGTGGAGTATGTGAATATCTTCTTTGTTTTAGAGTCTTGCAAGGATTGTAAATTAAAATATCCATAAATTATCCTTTGTATCATCCAAATGCCTAAAGTCAGAAACAATATTCAAATATTTCTGTGATAATGGTGGCCCCGTTATCACAGAAATAAAAGATTTTCTAATTAAGAAATTCAGAAGTTCCAGCTCATTTTTATCATAGGCAGGATAAAAATAATACATGATTGAATGACTAAGAAGCACATGTGAGAACACTGGTCTCCACTAGAATTTAGCTTACTGAAAGGGAATATTTTTAGATCTATTAAGAATATTAGCTTATGTAACTTTTTATAAATGCCCAGAAAAAACTATATTTGCAGCCAGTGTTTCCACTGAATTTACTATTATTGTCTAATAATTAATGATGTTACTCTATTTTGTCCTTAAACACAAATGGATATACATAAAAAGATATAACACAGACATTATCTTCAAAATGCATTGTGATCAATGTATTTTTATTTTTGAGCTGTAAACCATAGAAGAAAGAGTCATTTTATCCCATCTGTCCATGCTCTCTAATTCTTTTGGTTAATACTACTTCTTTTTTTCTTAGTGAACTGGAAGAATAAGTTACACAATTTTATGCTTCCTATCCCACAAAAACTCCTCATAAGGTCAACTCTGACCCTGATGATTTTTCTCCATCAATCTGACATTATAGGAATAACTTCACTTTCTTCTTCACCTTACTTCACATCAGAGTGGCCTTCAATGCTAAGCCTGTCAGTAGAGTCCTACTCTACTGCGGGCTTTTTATGACCTGTAGGGAGTATGGAACATCATGTTCCGGAACATCATGTTCTGCTTATTATGTATAACTGTGTTGCCTTTACAAAATCCTTGTGCTTTTTTCAGAACTTAACTTTTAACTTATCTCAGAAAACATCACCTAGAGTGAGGAAGACAGGTACTTTTATTTTTGAACTGCAAACCAAAGGAAAAAGCAATTTGTATCATCTGTTTGTGCTCTTTAATTCTTTTAGTTAAGACTATTTCTTTTTTTCTTGGTGCACTGTAAGAATAAATTATATAATTGTATGCTTCAACAAAATATCATAGTCAAACGCTGAATTTTTTAAGCCTAGATTTTCTTAACTGTCAAATGAGAATAAATACGTGGCGTGGAGTTGTTATAAGAGGTTTAAAAGGATGTGTCTAAAGCACTGAGCACAGGGCCTGGCCCACAGGAAGGGTTCCTCACATTATTATTATTGGTTATCCACATATCTGTGCCACTTGAAATAGGCCTTAAAAAGTAAGTAAAGTTAAGCTTTTAGTAACAAATGTATTTATTTACATAGTAAAGGCTATCTATAAAAATTTAAAAATAAACTTTTAAAAATCTACCTCTATTCAGTAGATACAAAATGCTCAAATAATCACATTGGGGAAAACTTATAATATAATAAAAGTAGAACTAATGAATCTTTTCAGAATCAAAAGATTCGTAGACATCTACTGATCTCAAATGATTAAGTTTCATATTGATGAATTATGTCTCTTTTATCCTTTCCCTATTATATATCTTTCTCCCACTCCTCCCCCAAAAAAGGTCTCTCTAGAAACGTAAGTCAGCATTATATCACTCCACTGACATCCTGTTTTTACTTCTCATCCAAAAATGCCATTAGTGGATCAAGTGTCACTGGTCTTTCAGGTAGACACTTACTGTCTCAGAATATCAAGCTCAATCAATGCTCATTTTAAAATTATTTTTGAGTGCCTATTTTTGCCAAGCACTCTTCTAGATTCTGGGGATACAGTGATAAATCAGACCGACAAGCCTTCTGCCCTTATGGAAGAAAGAGAAAAGAAGGGTAGGTGATGAGGTCAGAAAGCTAGTCAGGGTCATTTTAGGGCATGGTAAGGAGTTTTACTCTATCTGAAATGGGAAGTTACTTGTATTACTTTCCTGTGGTTGGTATAATAAATTAGCACCAACTGAGTGGCTTAGAACAACAGAAATGTATTCTCTCACAGTTCTGGAGGCCATCAGTCCTAAATCAGTATCACTCAGCCAAAATCAAAGGGTTGGCAAGGACACACTCCCTCCAGAGGCACTAGGTAGAATCAGTTACTTGCCTCTTCCAACTTCTGGTAGTTGCTGGCATTCCTTGGCTGGTGGCCTCATCACTGCAATCTCTGCCTCTGTCTTCACACTGCCTTCTCCTCCACGTCTGGGTCAAATCTCCCTGGGCTCTCCTCTTATAGGGATACATCTGATGGCATTTAGGGCCCACCCAGATAATCCAGGATAATCTCCCTGTCTCAAGATCCTTAACCACATCTACAAAACCTCTTTTTCTAAATAAGGTAACATTTACAGGTTCCAGGGATTAGGACCTGATATCTTTGGGAGGCCACTGTTCTGCCTACCACACCACTTTAGTAGTTTTCATTCAAGAAGAAAAGATATGACTGATCTCTCTGAAAGATCTTTAAGAGATCTCACTGAAGAAAAAAATTAACTATGTGAGATGATGGAGGTATTAATTAATTTGATGGTGGTAAGCATTTCACGATGTATACGTATATTAAATCATCACACTGTACACTTTAAATGTATGCAATTTTATTCATCAAAGTAATGTGTAACTTGATCCTAAATAAATAAATAAATGAACAATCTCTCTGGCTGAATGGGCTCCAGGGAGCAAAGGGGAAGCAACAGGTCCAGTAAGGAGGCCTCTTGCAATAACCACACGAGAGATGACTCAGGCTGAGGAACTAAACTTATATATTACATATTTGTTGCAGTCACGATGAGCTAATGAAGAGGTTGTATAGCAGTTTAGAGAGAGGGCCCACGAGTCAGACTCCCTATTCAAACCTAATTATACCACTTGCTAGCACCGTGACTTTGGGCAAGTTACTCACCTAAGTTGCTTCTTCCTCGATCAAGTGACCCTTACAGAACTGCCATGAGCATTCAAAGAGATAAAAATGTGTAAAATGTTTGACAGAGTACAGTGCCTGACACATCGTAAGACCTCAATAAATGACCTACAGTTATTTTTATCTCTTCCTGACATTGCACATTTTCTAATAGACAATTTTACACCTTATTTGGTTCCCAAAATAAGTGAAAAAACAATAACAGGGTTCAATAACTCAACAGGTAGAGACTTTTTTTTTGCACTTCATTTATAAAGGAGTCACTGATATTACATGGTTAATTATATCATTACTATTTTACATTTTATAAAGGACCACAGTATTTTAGAAATTTATCCTGACAAAACAAATTCTTTCATTTCTAGACAACCAGAAGTTCAAGTCAAATCTAACATCCAATATTAATTCAACTTAATATATTGTGGAAAGAATTCAAACTTAATCAATAAAGTCCACAGAAAAAACCTGTTTTCTTTTTCAAAAGATACCCCAGGATTAAATCATATAAAATAGATATAACTACTACAGTTGTTCCTTGAACAATGTGGTTTAGGGGCGTCAACCCTCCACACAGTGGGAAATCCACATATAACTTTACGGTTGGCCCTCCCTCCATATCCCAGATTCCGTAACCACAGATTCAACCAACTTCTGATCGTGTAGTACAATGGTACATATGTATTGAAAAAGTCCAAGCACAGATGGGCCCAAGCAGTTCAAACCCGTGCTGTTCAAGGGTCAACTGTATATTCAGAAGTGTCTCATATCTATAATTAGATAGAGAATTTAAATTGGAGGTCAAAATATTTCCTTTCTGGATTCTTATTTAAATTAACCTTGAGATGAGTGATCTAACTGCACTATCCTTCATCATCTACTTTGGATATAACTTAGAAAGTAAACTGAAGAAATACTGTGGGTTAGCTCAGTTCTAATCCTGCCTCTCTTTCTGCCACTTTATTTTTAACCTTAAATTCCTTCATCTCTAAAACAGTGAAAAATAGCAACCTATTTTTTAAACCATTTTTCAGTTAATTCATTATTGTAAAGATAAAATGCAAATGCAAAGAAAACAACAGAAACAAAAACAAAATCAAAAACATTTTGTTTGGTGAATTTTTATAATACATAAGCCCAGAAATATCTCCATCACTTTATCTGATGTTCTTTAAGGTAAAGATAAGGTACAGCAGGAGTTCTAAAAGCTGCTAATACTACTGTTATAAATGTGAAAAGAACCTGGGCAATGATTAACTTCTTACATAAAATAATTATTATTCATGTCTTTAAATTCTCTAAAAATAAATCATTCACTGAAGATTAGCATTAGAGCGTATTCAAACTATTTTTCCCCATCGATTTAATAAATTATCAACCAAGACACTCAAAAACCAGCAGAACCATACGGAAGCTCAAGCCAGAAATAATCTGGAAGTCATCCCTCGCTTTCCACATCTGATCTATTATGTAGTTCATTCTCTCCCAATAAGTGCATCTTGGATATATCCACCAGTCTCTATTGTCCCAATTAGCCGCCCTCGTGCTGCAGCTTCCCAACTCCCGCTCCAATCCACCCTCCACACAATTAGCAAATGATCATTGTAGCCTGTCCGTGGGATAAGTCACCGCCCTGCTTAAAGTCTTCAGTGGCTCTCCACTGTCCTAAGAAAGAGCAACACTTGCATATGCTCCGTCACTGTCCTCTCTTCAATTCACAACCCACCCCCACCCACTGGACTCCAACCATGCTTACCTCTTGCAGTTCCACCAAACTCTTCCTGCTGTCTCTGCCTGGACCACTCATTCTTGACTCCTCAAATGGCTGTTTCCTCCTATCCCTTCAGTTTTCAGTTCCTCAAAGATGTGTCCTTGACCTCCCAAAGCATAGTCAGTATCCTCCCACTCTCCCAGCTCCCCCAATGCCCCCCTCACTTTATCCTGTTCTTTACACTCACTCACTTGTTAAATGTCTGTTTCCCCCTCTGGAAACGTCCTTGTGGGTAAGTTCTCTGTTTTGTTCACCTCTGTTTTCTCAGTGCTTAGAACAGTGCCTGGCACACGGGAGGTACTCAGTAAATTTTTATGAATGAATGAGAAGGCCGTTATTACTAAATGCTCATTTTGAGACACAAGATTGCTTTTTTAATAAAATTAGCTAAGAAATTATGGCCATGGCAAGAGTGAATAAAGTGGCTATGTGCAATTTTTGTCATACTTCTATCACTTGGAAGTAACCACTCACAGAAGCAAGGCAGAATTAAAGAAGGTGTTGTGAGTACCAACAAGTCTTAACAATATCTGAATACTATGATTTTAAATGATTTGCTCATAGGTTTTAGAATTTGATGTGGGGTTGCTTAAATGTTTAGCTGCCTACATTTTATATTAAACCCTCTATAAAAGTCATTATTATTGCCCCATAAAGAAGTCTTTCCCATTTGCTTAATTCTTCAGCATTTTTACATAAATCAGAATCACACAATTAAATACTCTCCTATGCTTGTTCTTTAATTGTTTTCCATAGTCTTTATGTCTTCCTGATACAGAATCTAATCTGGGGCTGTTTTCTACCTTTTTTAGTACAGGGCAAAATAAGTCCTAAATAAATGGCTGCTACGAAGATTGTCTTAGTAAATATTCATTAGTATACATTTTCTTTACATCCCTTTCTTCAGTTAATCTTCTGTATTATGAATTAAACTTAATAACTTTAAAAGCTTAATAAAATCTTACCCTCTGTAACTCAGTTATATAGTTTCTGCAGAGACATTTGATTCTTTGTACAAATATGCTCTATATGTGAGTGTATAATATTCTTTATACATTCCCATGAAATTAAGATTTCTCAGGAGTTATTATTTAGTTAACTTTATTGTGAACGCATTAGCAAAGGATTTTTTTCAAAATAATTTAGAGACTTCCTAAAGCTCACTACTGTCTATCCTTCATCTTTTACTCTTGCTTTATGAAACTTTTAACTTGCAGTATGCGGCCTGTGGCCTGGATTTAGCCTGCTCAACACAGAGTGTACACCATGCTCAATATTTTTAGCTTTAAATTTAATTTGCTTATGTACAATAACTCCTTAGTTAAGAGGACCTAACCACCTGTTCCCTTCTACTACTGTTTAAATGGTACCCCCAGGTGACATGCTAACAAGCTTAGGTCAGTTAATATCACTTCAGTTGAATGTGAAATTAAACCTAGACTGTGTAGACATAAATCCATTGAAATTATGGAATGATTTGGGAAAAACAGACATGAAAAAGCTTCATTCACTTTTGAATCACATGTGATACTAAAATAAACATCTTCTCAATTCACCACTGTAATCAGTAAAAAAAAAAAAAAAAATCCATATTGCCTGCATAGAAATGTGAACATCTTATAAAAATAACATGGTATATCCCTGATCTACATCACTGGAAACATGCCATATATGCCTAAAAATAAAACCCAAGGACACACTAATAATTACAGTATTTTAAACACATATAAATTAATTTAAAAATTATAAAAAAGTTAAACCAAACAGAAAGCCAAAGCAAAGTCTACAAAACTCACTATTAGCAAACAGAATCCCCGTTAGGAGGTAACCTCCCTGACCCCATTAGTAGTGTAAGCTCCCTGAAGACACAAAGACATCATCTGTCCTGTTCATTCAAGTTCTCATAAAGAACAGCACTTTGCATATGGTACAAATAAATAATAAATAGCATGTATTAAATATTTAATATTATATATTAATAATGAATAAATATTAAACAGTCAGAGAAAAGAAAGTTCTAGTAGATCAAATATTTTGTTTACAGCAGGAAAACTAATTCTGAAGGAATTTAGGAAGTAATTAAATATAAAACTAAAACTGCAATGGCCACAATTCAATCTTTAGCAGGCACCACGGTGATTATTAGGACTATCAGTTAAACTATATTATCAATGTTCTAGAAACACTATTAATATATATTTAAGTCAACAGAATACCAAATAAGATAGCTATGATTTTATAAGACTAAGATTTTTTTTGAGCTACTGAAAACATTATAATGTCTCTACTGAGAAAATGATTAACGAAAGAAATCTTTATAGTTTAAGATCTAGATTTGTCCATTTCCATCAGCTAATTTCCTTAAATATTTTCAACATAATTCAAAATGTTTATCATAATACTTCCTCCACTCAAGGATTAGGTACAAAAGATCAGCCATCAAAAGCTCTGAAAATTTCTCCTGACAATGATAACGTACTACTGGGAAAAAATGGTGAATTCAAATCTTATTTCACAGCAACTTACTCTGACTTTTGGCAAGATTCTCCGAAGTGTCTCAGTAGGGTTCTGTCGCATCAGAAATGGAAGATTCGCAATCACGCTTGTTCCTTGGATATCTTGACCAGCACTTACAAAGAAAACACAAATTTAAAATTTGTAACTATAAATTTGTATTTATAATTTACATTATAAAAAGCAGGGATTAACTTGAAAACAACTGCTTTTTAATAACGAACACTCAGACTTCTGACAGTTTTAAACTTTAAACACATCATCTAGATATACAAATAAAGCCAGAACTGAAATTTCTGGCTTTAAGTCAATCTTATAACAAATGCATGAAGATATTAATTATGCTTATGCTAAAACAAGGTTCTCTATCCACACACACGTCTTGTTGAAGTCTAAAAATTTTGAGACCATTATTAGTTACTTTAAAATTCTACCTTATTTTTTCCTGTGACCTGCCAGTTTGCTATACTTTATAAAAATATAAATGATAAATTTCATTATGGTAAAATATTAATAATCATAACAACAGCAGGGACAGCAACAAAATCTACAGCAGAATCATACAACTTTCTTCTAGGACAATGAAACTACCTATTGCACTAGATTGAGTCACCAGAAACTTAACGATATATTCTATATTCTTAAAAGTCAGTAGGGTGTATTTATATGGTACCTTTTTAACAGAACATTCATTAGGTCACTAAGGCTTTACCAAAATAATCTGTGATACTCTAGTGGCCTAAATACCTCAGAAAAAGTGTTCCGATTCTTCCAAGAAACCACTTCCATGCAAAAAAATTATTTGTTTTTAAAACATAAGCTAACCAACATAACTTGTGCAAGTACTTGAAATATATATATATAAAAGATGCTAGTAAATGTGGCACCACCTCAGAGGGAAATCCCACCTGTCGTTAACTGATACCAATTTAATGTTAATTACTGATGCCGTAATATTTATTTATCTTAACTAAAATTATTTTTACTTAACTCTTCAAATGGAATTATTTATTATATGTATATAAGACCTTAACATGGTTTTCTAAAGAGTTTTTAAAGTATTATATTTATTTGCTTCAGAGTTTTATAAGTTCTGTTAATAAGCAGCATATTCTGATTAAATGAAGCTGCACTGCTGTGACAAAGGCTTTTTCCCTGCTGCAGTACGGTAGGCTGTGAAATACAGGTCAGCACAATCATTCCACTATTCTCATTACTCTCTAAGTGAATACTTTAAAAGACAAAATCAAGAAGGAAAAGAGAAGGGAGGGAAACAGGAGACCCATGCCAAGGTGAGGAGAAGATCAAAAGAGGGAAATTAAAACTGCATATAAGATACTACTTGTAGTGGATTGAATGGTGGCCCCACCCCCCACAAAATATGTCCACACCCTAATCCTGGAAACTGTGAATGTTATCTTAATTTGAAAAAGGATCTTAAAGAGAAATGCAAATCAAAACTAGAATGAGGTATCACCTCACACTGTTAGAATGGACATCATCAGAAAATCTACAAACAACAAATGCTGGAGAGACTGTGGAGAAAAGGGAACCCTCTTGCACTGTTGGTGGGAATGTAAAGTGATACAGCCACTATGGAGAACAGTATGCAGCTTCCTTAAAAAACTAAAAATAGAACTACCATATGACTCAGCAATTCCACCACTGGGCATATACCCTGAAAAACCATAATTCAAAGAGTCATGTACCACAATGTTCACTGCAGCTCTATTTACAATAGCCAGGACATGGAAGCAACCTAAGTGTTCATCAACAGATGAATGGATAAAGAAGATGTGGCACATATATACAATGGAATATTACTCAGCCATGAAAAGAAATGAAATTGAGTTATTTATAGTGAGGTGGATGGACCTAGAGTCTGTCATACAGAGTGAAGTAAGTCAGAAAGAGAAAAAGAAATACCATATGCTAACACATATATATGGAATCTAAAGAAAAAAAAATGGTTATGAAGAACCTAGGGGCAGGACAGGAATAAAAACGCAGATGTAGAGAATGGACTTGAGGACACGGGGGGGGGAAGGGTAAGCTGAGACAAAGTGAGAGACTGGCATGGACTTAATATACTACCAAATGTAAAATAGATAGCTACTGGGAAGCAGCCGCATAGCACAGGGAGATCAGCTCGGTGCTTTGTGACCACCTAGAGGGGTGGGATAGGGAGGGTGGGAGGGAGACACAAGAGGGAGGAGATATGGGGATATATGTATATGTATAGCTGATTCACTTTGTTATACAGCAGAAACTAACACACCATTGTAAAGCAATCATACTCCAATAAAGATGTTAAAAAAAAAAGAATGGGCAGAAGACCTAAATAGACATTTCTCTAAAAAAGACATACAGATGGCCAAGAGGCACATGAAAAGATGCTCAACATCACTAATTATTAGACAAATGCAAATCAAAACTACAATGAGGTATCAGCTCACACCAGTTAGAATGGGCATCATCAGAAAATCTACAAACAACAAATGCTAGAGAGAGTGTGGAGAAAAGGGAACCCTCTTGCACTGTTGGTGGGAATGTAAATTGATACAGCCACTATGGAGAACAGTATGGAGGTTCCTCAAAAAACTAAAAATCGAATTACCATATGACCCAGCAATCCCACTACTGGGCATATACCCTGAGAAAACCATAATTCAAAAAGACACATGCACCCCATTGTTCATTGCAGCACTATTTACAATAGCCAGGACATGGAAGCAACCTAAATGCCCATCAACAGAGGAATGGATAAAGAAGATGTGGTACATATATACAATGGAATATTATTCAGCCATAAGAAGGAATGAAATTGGGTCCTTTGTAGAGACGTGGATGGACCTAGACTGTCACACAGAGTGAAGTAAGTCAGAAAGAGGAAAACAAATACCATATATTAACGCATGTATGTGGAATCTAGAAAAATGGTACAGGTGAACCGGTTTGCAAGGCAGAAACAGACACAGATGTAGAGAACAAACGTATGGACACCAAGGGCAGAAAGGGGGGGAGGTGGTGGTGGTGGGATGAACTGGGAGATTGAGATTGACATATATACACTAATATGTATAAAATAAATAACTAATGAGAACCTGCTGTATAGCACAGGGAACTCCACTTCACTGTACAGTAGAAACTAACACAATATTGTAAAACAACTATACCCCAATAAAAAATTAATTAATTAATTTTTTAAAAAAGAACTGTTTTCCAAGTCTCTGCATGTATGGAGGATGGAAGCCCGGCTGTGGGCGGCAAGCAGCGGCCCTGGGAGGCTTCAAAAAAAAAATCCTTAACAGAATATTAGCAAATAAAATATAGTAATATATTAAAGGAAGAATTATACACCATGATCAAATGAGATTTACTCCAGGGATGCAAGGCTAGTTCAATACTCAAAATCAGTGTAATCCATCATATTAACAGGTTAAAGAAGAAAAATATCACATGATCATATCAATGCAGAAAAACATTTGACAAAATTCAACACATGAACACTGAAATTACAAATACAATATCATTTACAATCACTCAAAAAACGAAATACTAACAAAATTACAGGACTCGTATGCTGAAAACACAATGTTAATGAAAGAAATCAAAGGACATCTAAATAATTAGAAAAACCTACTCTATTGAAATTAGAAAAGCTATCCTGAACCACACGTTCTTATAAGGGTTATGAAACGAATTTCACATAAATACAAGACATATACAAGGACCATGTTCAAATTCCATATAGTTATTTTTTTAAAAAAGAGAAGAAGGACTGAACTAATATTCTTAAAGACAATGAAAGACAGACAAGCCCACAAAACAGCTAATTATAACCTACTATTTTTCCACAAGCAAAGGAAAAAAATTAAGAAAATGTATAAGACACAGGAAAAAAACACATGAATCATAATTATGAAAGCTCAGAAATACGGTGATAAAACTCAAGAAAGAATTGAAAGAAAATATCTTGAAAAAGACGAAACTATAAAGAACACAAGGTTGAATAAATAAAATATATAATGCCTTAAGAAAAATAAAAGGTGAAGAGAATAAAAATTTTAAATTAAAAAAGATTAAAAAGATTTGAGAGAAAGTGATATGTAAGACAGGCAAAGAAAATCCAACATACTTTTAATAGGAGTCCCTAAAGAAGCAACCAAATCAAGGGAACCATCAAAAAAAACATTACTTGAAATGAAAAAAGATTCAAAAGGGCACCCTGTGTACCTGAGAAAATCGATCCAGCATAACCAACACTGGACTATATTAAAGGACTTTAAAAAAATCCTTTGGGCATCCAAGAAAATGAGCAAGTTACTTAGTAATAGAAAAAAATATATGGACTGTCATTAGACTTTGACAGCTATAAGATGTTAGAAAAGCAAAGAATAGTCTATTGGTGACACTGCTTACTATAAAAAGGACATGAAAAAATATAAAAAGAAAGTACAGCTAAATTGTAATCACCATAATCTCTATCAAATATAAAATCTAAACTTAATTTCTATAATCAATATATGTATGGCCCTTTTCCCACCAAGGGAGAAAAATACATACATTTGGGTATTGTGTTAAGTATCATTGCTTAGAAGGGAAAGCAATTGAGTTAGCTAGTGGTCCTCGGCCGAGAGCGATCCCCTCCTCCCCAAGGGCACATATGACAATGTCTGGAGACATTTTTGATCATCACAACTTGGGAGATGCTACTATAATCCAGTAGGTAGGATCAAGGGATTTTGCTAAAACATTCCACAACACACAGAACAGCTACCCACAACAAAGAATGCCAATGTCTCAACCACAAAAAATGTCTAAGAAACCCTAGTTTACACAAAGTAACAATTAGTTGAACCATATGAAATTGCCAACATTAGATCATTATTGACCTACAACAACAGTAATTTCATATTTTCAATCTATGCATTAAGCTTAGCAGAAATATACTGTCAGGGCCTTCAAGGAAATGTATACAGGTTGGTAACCACAATATGCTAGAGCAATGGTTTCCAAACTTTAGCATGTATCAGAATCATCCTGCAGCACTTGTTAAGACTGGGTCTCACCCCCAGAGATTCTGGGACAGTAGGTCTTGGTGAGGCCTGAGAACTTGATTTCTAACATGTTCCCAGGTAATGCTGATGCTGATGGAGATAATACTCTGAGAGCTGCCATGACAAGAGGAAGGGTCAAATAAAGGAAAGAGGAAACCTCCTATTCTCCTTTTTTAGACTACACGTGTGAAATCAGCCAAGCGCACAGAAGCAGTTTGCCCAAATGAAGCACAAAGTCCATTTGACCTGAATGCATGTGTGCACTACTTCTGTCTACAGTTCTGTCTACAGTTCTACAGTTCTGGCACTGCTTCTGTCTACAGTTCACAAAAACAATGTTAAAAGTGATGTGGCAAAGAACAGGTAGCAGAGACGGAATAACAGGTAGTCTACTTAAATGCACATTAGAGGCAAGTTTGAGGAGGAGTTGGGAAAGGGTAACAGACTTGGAGAAGAGTAAACTTGGGTGAACATGAAAGTGGGGTACTGAGTCCCCCATGCCCGGGAATTTCTCAGGTGCTGTGGACCTGCTGTTACCTCCTGCTGACTTTGGTCAAAGGTAGTATAAATAAGCCAAATATGTGTGGATCTATGCTATCATCACTGAATGCAAGGGACCCAGAAATAATCAGCACAAGTTTAAGTCAACAATATAAAATTAAGTTTATTGCTACGTGATATGGTGTATGTAATTTTAAAATAAATGTTTGATCAATGTTAAACTTTCTTTTTTTTTTTTTTTAACAAAATAAGCTTCCTACACTTCAAAGCCTACAACTTTCAACTGAAAGGCACAAGGAACAATCCTCCTGGCTACAATATGAGCTGCTCCTTTTTGCCCCAACTCTGCTATTCTTTGGGGCATGTTCCTTTTCTAGGATACTCAGAAACAAAAAGGACACAAGCCCACTCAGCAAACCATTCCTCTAAAACTAAAAAGAACTGGGTTAATCATCTGACCTGTACACTAGTGGCTAAAAGGGAAAGACAGGGGGAAAAAAAAGACTACTGAAATAAATGAATTTAGGACAGCTATCTCTTAAATTAATGTTACTAATTATTTTATTCCCACTGGGGGAAGCACCTATTTTAAAGAGCCATTTATAGTAATATCTTAAACCAATGAAAAACAAGTCAATCCACTCAAGCATTTTTTGCTAAAATAAAAGGTTTCGCAGTCTTCGTTGTCATCCCAGGCCTGCCACTGTCATGGGCAACTTCATTCAGCTGAATGAGGAACAGCTAGTTTTTGGCCTCCTCTAATTCAAGGATGTCTGGCACAAAGTTTACATTCCGCGATGCTTAGCATGGTATCTAGCACACAGTAAGGGCTCCATAAATATCTGTTGATTTAAATTGAGTCTGTCTCCACATCAGCAACCATTGTCAAAGGCTGGATCATATCATTATCTAGAAACGCTCCATCTGTATAATCTCAAATTCAGTGATCTCCTTTGCTGCTCATAAACTCTTAACTATTTTTCTGTTGCTAAACCCATTTTTACCCTCATCACATTTCTAATCCCTTCAATTCCTTCTTATTCTCCAGTTTCTAATATTCATCCTAGTTTCACTTTCTTCCTTGGCAGCCTGAACCCCCCTATTACTTCAATTACACTCTCACCAATAAACTTACTTCTTCAATTCTCCTCCTCCTAATTACAACAATAAAAATAGTATCTAATATACTATATGCTAGGCCTTATGCTAATAAACACCTTCCTTGCAGTATTAGATACTATTACTAGCTCCATTTTATAGATGAGGAAATTAGGGCTTAGAAAGTTGAAGGTACTTGCCCAACATTACCCAGCCTGGACAACTCCAAAACCCATGCACTGACCATTACATATACCACCTCTCTTCCAACCTGGGCACCCAGCTAATACCAAACTCATCCATCTGCTTTTCCATCCCACTCCTGCTCCCAAGCTATGTAGCACTAGTAGAGAGAACTGCGTAATAATGCTGCTTTTAAAAACATACAATTTCAAAAAAAAAAAAAAAAAAAAAAGCCTGTTCTCAATGATACTGGAGGCAAACAAAATGATAACAAATTTGTGGGAGATCAAGAAAAGGAGTAAAAATTCTTAGTATATTATATTTGCTTAAAGCACTTTCAGAAGCATTATCTTGGGTCTCTAAAAATGAGGCTATCTGTGCTAGTTTATGAAACCCATGCCCTTGCCCACAAAGAATAAGCTGCATGTTACAACAGACCTAGATACTGACAATACTGTCTTTCTCTATTCTTATACCTTGTTTCAACCTTCTGAGAGGTCAAAATCTAAAGAGTAAGACAGATTCACATGTTAAAAATTCTAACTGTACAGCAAAAAGCCCTATCCTCTTTTCATAGCTAGACAACCCTCACAGTTTACTGAATCCTAAACCAATTAGAAAAGGAAGAGGGGAAGGAGCAGATGCTATCCAAAGTTGATGACGTCACATAGTCAAAGGAGCAGATGCTATCCAAAGGTGACAACATCACATAGTCACCACTGGAGAAATTAACTTGAGAACTCTAGCTCTGCTGACTGTTCAACTATGTGTGGGATCCTAAATGATCTGTATACACAGAGCCTGTGATCCTAATCCTAGCGGCTCTCACTTCAAATTCCAAAATACAACACAAACTGCTGATACTATGTTTGAATTTGTAACAATGAAGCAGATGTCACACAGGCCTTGCTTTGAGTTCCCAATGAAAACTAAACGTTACATAGTTGATATTTAATTATTTCTTTACTCAAAATAAATTAAACATTTTGTTTTAATGAATAGAACAAAATTAATTAAATGATTAGCCTAGAGAATTAAACTTCCAAGAAAGACAAAACCTCCTTTTAAGAAAAAGATGACTCAAGAATCTAAAGCAGGGGCTTCCCTGGTGGCGCAGTGGTTGAGAATCTGCCTGCTAATGCAGGGGACATGGGTTCGAGCCCTGGTCTGGGAAGATCCCACATGCCACAGAGCAACTAGGCCCGTGAGCCACAACTACTGAGCCTGCGCGTCTGGAGCCTGTGCTCCGCAACAAGAAAGGCCACGATAGTGAGAGGCCCGCGCACCGCGATGAAGAGTGGTCCCCACTCGCCACAACTAGAGAAAGCCCTGGCACAGAAACAAAGACCCAACACAGCCAAAAATAAATAAATAAATAAGTAAATTAAAAAAAAAAAAGAATCTAAAGCAGAAGATACCAAATACCAATCCATAACATCAAGAATTTTTCAAATGTGGTGTATTTTCACGTTAGTACTATAAAATTGAGTCCTTAATAATGTTAAATCCTCAAAACATCACCTTAAAAAGTTTACGTAGTTAGAGACCCATTCAACTCTACTTACAGTCATCATGCTTAGAATCGTAGAGAAACAAATTATATTTTTAATAGCACCGAAGGAAGGTAAAAGAAAACAAACATTTAGACTCACGTTGACTTCTCCAAGTATCTCCATAAAACTCAGATCTGGAGATTGGTTCAAGATGGCAAAGTAGAAGGACATGCGCTCACTCCCTCTTGCAAGAGCACCAGAATCACAACTAACTGCTGAACAATCATCAACAGGAAGACACTGGAGATCACCAAAAAAAGACACCTCACATCCAAAGACAAAGGAGAAGCCGCAATGACATGGTAGGAGGGGCGCAAACACAATAAAATCAAATCCTGTAACTATCAGGTGGGTGACTCACAAACTGGAGAACAATTATACCACAGAGGTCCACCCACTGGAGTGAAGGTTCTGAGCCCCACGTCAGGCTTCCCAACCTGGGGGTCCCGTAACAGAAGGAGGAATTCCCCGAGAATCAGACTTTGAAGGCCAGTGGAATTTGATTGCAGGACTTCTACGGGACTTGGGGAAACAGAAATGCCTTTGTGTCCACTCTTGAAGGGCACACACAGGGTAGTGTGCGCATCGGGACCCCGGGGGAAGGAGCAGTGACCCCACAGGAGACTGAGCCAGCCCTGCCTGCTGGTGTTGGAGGGTCTCCTGCAGAGCAGGGGGTGGCTGTGGCTCACCAAGGGACAAGGACACTGGCAGCAGAAGTTCTGGGAAGTATTCCTTGGTGTGAACCCTCCCAGAGTTCACCATTAGCCCCACCAAAGAGCCGGGTATGCTCCAGTGCTGGGTCACTTCAGGCCAAACAACCAACAGGGAGGGAACCAAGTCCCACCCATCAGCAGACAAGCGGAATAAAGGCTTACTGAGCTCTGCCCACCAGAGCAACACCCAGCTCTATCCACCACCAGTCCCTCCCATCAGGAAGCCTCCACAAGCCTCTTTGATAGCCTCATCCACCAGAGCGCAGACAGCAAAAGCAAGAACTACAACCCTGCAGCCTGTGGAACGAAAACCACATCACAGAAAGACAGACAAAATGAAAAGGCACAGGACTATGTACCAGATGAAGGAACAAGATAAAAGCCCAGAAAAACAACTAAATGAAGTGGAGATAGGCAACCTTCCAGAAAAAGAATTCAGAATAAGGATAGTGAAGATGATCCAGGACCTCGGGAAAAAAATGGAGGCAAAGATCTAGAAGATGCAAGAAATGTTTAACAAAGACCTAGAAGAATTAAAGAACAAACACCTCGAAGAATTGAAGAACAAACAAACAGAGATGAACAATACAATAACTGAAATGAAAATACACTAGAAGGGAATCAATAGCAGAATAACTGAGGTAGAAGAACGGATAAGTGACCTGGAAGACAGAATGGTGGAATTCACTGCTGTGGAACAGAATAAAGAAAAAAGAATGAAAAGAAATGAAGACAGCCTAAGAAACCTCTGGGACAACATTAAACACACCAACATTCGCATTATAGGGGTCCTAGAAGGAGAAGAGAGACAGAAAGGAACCGAGAAGATATTTGAAGAGATTATAATAAAAAACTTCCCAAACATGGGAAAGGAAACAGCCACCCAAGTGCAGGAAGCGCAGAGAGTCCCAGGCAGGATAAACCCAAGGAGAAACACGCCGAGACACACAGTAATCAAAGTGGCAAAAACTAAAGACAAACAAAAATTATTAAAACAAACAAGGGAAAAATGACAAATAACATACCAGGGGACTCCCATAAGGTTAATAGCTGATTTCTAAGCAGTAACTCTACAAGCCAGAAGGGAGTGGCAGGATATAATTAAAGTGATGAAAGGGAAGAAACTACAACCAAGATTACTCTACCCAGCAAGGATCTCATTCAGATTTGACAGAGAAATTAAAAGCTTTACGGACAAGCAAAAGCAAAAGAATTCAGCACTACCAAACCAGCTACAGAACAAATGCTAAAGGAACTTTTGTAAGTGAGAAACACAACAGAAGAAAAAGACCCACAAAAACAAACCCAAAACAATTAAGAAAATAGTAATAGGAACATTCATATCGATAATTACCTTAAATGTGAATGGATTACACATTCCAACCAAAAGACACAGGCTCGCTGAATGGATACAAAAACAAGACCCATATATATGCTGTCTACAAGAGACCCACTTCAGACCTAGGGACACATACAGACTGAAAATGAGGGGATAGAAAAAGATATTCCATGCAAATGGAAATCAAAAGAAAGCTGGAGTAGCAATACTCATATCAGATAAAATAGACTTTAAAATAAAGAATGTTATAAGAGACAAGGAAGCACACTACATAATGATCAAGGGATCAATCCAAGAAGAAGATATAGCAATTATAAATATATATGCACCCAACACAGGAACACCTCAGTACATAAGGTGAATGCTAACAGCTGTAAAAGAGGAAATCGACAGTAACACAGTAATAGTGGGGGACTTTAACACCTCACTTACACCCATGGACAGATCATCCAGACAGAAAATTAATAAGGAAACACAAGCTTTAAATGACACAATAGACCAGAGAGATTTAATTGATATTTATAGGACACTCCATGCAAAAACGGCAGATTACACTTTCTTCTCAAGTGCACACGGAACATTCTCCAGGACAGATCCCATCTTGGGTCACAAATCAAGCCTCAGTAAATTCAAGAAAATTGAAATCATATCAAGCATCTTTTGCGACCACAAGGCTATGAGATTACAAATCAATTACAGGGGAAAAATAAAAACACAAACACATGGAGGCTGAACAATATGTTACTAAATAACCTAGAAATCAAAGAGGAAATCAAAAAATACCTAGAGACAAGTTACAACGAAAACACGACGATCCAAAACTTACGGGATGCAGCAAAAGCAGTTCTAAGAGGGAAGTTTACAGCAATACAAGCCTACCTCAAGAAACAACAAACATCTCAAATAAACAATCTAACCTTACACCTAAAGGAACTAGAGAAAGAAGAACAAACAAAACCCAAAGTTAGTAGAAGGAAAGAAATCATAAAGATCAGAGCAGAAATAAATGAAATAGAAACAAAGAAAACAATAGCAAAGATCAATAAAACTAAAAGCTGGTTCTTTGAGAAGATAAACAAAATTGATAAAGCTTTAGCAACACTCATCAAGAAAAAGAGGGAGAGGACACAAATCAATAAAATCAGAAATGAAAAAGGAGAAGTTACAACGGACACCACAGAAATACAAAGCATCATGAGAGACTACTACAAGCAACTCTATGCCAATAAAATGGACAACCTGGAAGAAATGGACAAATTCTTAGAAAGGTATAACTTTCCAAGACTGAATCAGGAAGAAATAGAAAATATGAACAGACCAATCACAAGTAATGAAACTGAAACTGAGATTATTCTTCCAACAAACGTAAGTCAGGACCAGATGGCTTCATAGGGGAATTCTATCAAACATTTAAAGAAGAGCTAACACCCATCCTTCAAACTCTTCCAAAATACTGCAAAGGAAGGAACACTCCTAAACTCATTCTACGAGGTCACCATCACCCTGATACCAAAACCAGACAAAGATACTACTAAAAAAGAAAATTACACACCAATGTCACTGAAGAATATAGATGCGAAAATCCTCAACAAAATACTAGCAAACAGAATCCAACAACACATTAAAAGGATCATACACCATGATCAAGTGGGATTTATCCCAGGGATGCAAGGATTCTTCAATATATGCAAATCAATCAATGTGATACATCACATTAACAAATTGAAGGAAAAAAGGCATATGATCATCTCAATAGATGCAGAAAAAGCTTTTGACAAAATTCAACACCCATTTATGATAAAAACTCTCCAGAAAGTGGGCATAGAGGGAAAGTACCTCAACATGATAAAGGCCATATATGACAAACCCACAGCAAACATCATTCTCAATGGTGAAAAACTGAAAGCATTTCCTCTAAGATCAGGAACAAGACAAGGATGTCCACTCTCGCCACTATTATTCAACACAGTTTTGGAAGTCCTAGTCACGGCAATCAGAGAAGAAAAAGAAATAAAAGGAATACAAATTGGAAAAGAAGTAAAACTGTCACTGTTTGCAGATGACATGATACTCTACATAGATAATCCTAAACACGCCACCAGAAAACTACTAGAGCTAATCAATAAATTTGGTAAAGTCGCAGGATACAAAATTAATGCACAGAAATCTCTTGCATTCCTACACTAACAATGAAAGATTAGAAAGAGAAATTAAGGAAATAATCCCATTCACCATTTCAACAAAAAGAATAAAATACCTAGGAATAAACCTACCTAGGGAGACAAAAGAACTGTACTCAGAAAACTATAAGACACTGATGAAAGAAATCAAAAATGACACAAACAGATGGAGAGATATACCACGTTCTTGGGTTGGAAGAAATATTGTGAAAATGACTATACTACCCAAAGCAATCTTACAGATTCAATGTAATCCTTATCAAATTACCAATGGCATTTTTTACAGACCTAGAACAAAAAATCTTAAAATCTGTATGGAGACACAAAAGACCCCGAATAGCCAAAGCAGTCTTGAGGGAAAAAAACCGAGCTGGAGGAATCAGACTCCCTGACTTCAGACTATACTACAAAGCTACAGTAATCAAGACGATATGGGTCTGGCACAAAAACAGAACTATAGATCAATAGAACAGGATAGAAAGCCCAAAGATAAACCCATGCGACTATGGTTAACGAATCTATAACAAAGGAGGCAAGGATATACAATGGAGAAAAGACAGTCTCTTCAATAAGTGGTGCTGGGAAAACTGGACAGCTACATGTAAAAGAATGAAATTAGAACACTCCCTAACACCATACACAAAAATAAACTCAAAATGGATTAAAGACCTAAATGTAAGACTGGACACTATAGAACTCTTAGAGTAAAACATAGGAAGAACACTCTTTGACATAAATCACAGCAAGATCTTTTTTGACCCACCTCCTAGAGTAATGGAAATAAAAACAAAAATAAACAAATGGGACCTAATGAAACTTCAAAGCTTTTGCACAGCAAAGGAAACTGTAAACAAGACAAAAAGACAACCCTCAGAATTGGAGAAAATATTTGCAAACGAATCAATGGACAAAGGATTAATCTTCAAAATACATAAACAGCTCATGCAGCTCAATATTAAAAAAACAAACAATCCAATCCAAAAATGCACAGAAGACCTAAATAGACATTTCTCCAAAGAGGACATACAGATGGCCAAGAAGCACATGAAAAGCTGCTCAACATCACTAATTATTAGACAAATGCAAATCAAAACAACAATGAGGTATCACCTCACACCAGTTAGAATGGGCATCATCAGAAAATCTACAAACAACAAATACTGGAGAGGGTGTGGAGAAAAGGGAACCCTCTTGCACTGTTGGTGGGAATGTAAAGTGATACAGCCGCTATGGAGAACAGTATGGAGGTTCCTTAAAAAACTAAAAATAGAATTACCACATGACCCAGCAATCCCACTCCTGGGCATATACCCAGAGAAAACCACAATTCAAAAAGACACATGCACCCCAATGTTCATTGCAGCACTATTTACAAGAGCCAGGTAATGGAAGCAACCTAAATGCCCATCAACAGACAAACGGATAAAGAAGATGTGGTACATATATACAATGGAATATTACTCAGCCATAAAAAGGAACGAGATTGGGTCATCTGTAGAGACGTGGATGGACCTAGAGACTGTCATACAGAGTGAAGTAAGTCAGAAAGAGAAAAACAAATATCGTATATTAACACATATATGCGGAATCTAGAAAAATGGTACAGATGAACCGGTTTGCAAGGCAGAAATAGAGACACAGATGTAGCAAACAAACGTATGGACACCAAGTTGGGGAAAGCGGGTAGGGGGACAGGGTGGGATGAATTGGGAGATTGAGATTGACATATATACACTAATATGTATAAAATAGATAACTAATAAGAACCTGCTGTATAAAAAAATAAATAAATAAAATAAAATTCAGAAAAATAAAAAAAATAAATTATCTAATAAAAAACCATTTTCCAAAAGAAAAAAGAAAAAAAACCCAACATTTAAGGGTCTATTGCCACACAAGATGCTTTACATACATTATCATGTTAATCTTGACAATACATATGCAATATATTTATATCCTTAATTTAGAGTTGAGGAAACTGAGTCCCCCCCAAAAAAAATGTGACTTCCCAAAAGTATTCCAACTACTAAAGATTGGAGCCAGGATTCCAACCTATGATTTCTAAGTCCATACCCTAGGGCTACTAGACCACTAAGGGTCATCGTTCCATCTATCATAAGAAGTGGCTGAACTGTCAGCCTAAAAATGTCTCTAAGGTGATAATTTTGCAAGAGAAAAATGTGCACACAAATTATTTAGTAATATTCATGTGACAACAAATTCTTTTACTGAAATTTCCACTATACATATTTTACCATCCCAATGTCATGTCAACATAGCATACAGAAGTATCAGGCATTCTGAAGAGGAGACAAACTCCTCTTCTGACTAAAGCAGTGTCACCAGTAATAAAGAGAGCATTTCCGTTTGAATGCCTCTTCAACTTCACATATGAAAACTTGAGCTCATTTTTCCCCTCCCTCCTTTTATCAACAGAGGTACACACAGCCCTCTGCTTCTCCATGGACACATCTTAGAACTACTCTAACCTTTCCTCTCTCCCTCACTCCCCACGTCAAATCTCACAACGGTACGCAAGATGAGCGTTATCCTCAAGTGTTCTGGGGTGGAATGAACTTATTAAGGAGCAAACACACCTGCTGCATTAATAAATCTTTCCTTATTTTTGTTTTTGTATTGTTTATTTTGGGTTTTTTCCATATATTTCAATATTAACAGGATAATACTGCATGGTAACTTCGATATGTTTTTAATTTAGTATACATAGAAGGATAATAATTATTAAAATTTAGTTCCAATTATATATATATTAATTCCCACACACAAACACGTGTGTATATACTAGGTCACAATTTTAAATGTATTCCTTACTAAGAATCATGGTTAAAAAAAAAAATTGAAAATCATTGTTCTACAGTATTTTGCAAAGAGTAAAAGGGAAGATTACTAATGTCTGCCCTAAATACATGAGCTCTAACAGGAATATTGAAAGGTACGTAAAAAATGAGTTCAGGAATAACTACACAAACTTAGAAGATTCCTGGAAACATTGTAATATCTCCCATTATTCTTTTTAATCAGCTTATTTCCCCATTAACAAATGGTAGTAAAAAATCCATTGAAAAATATTTTTTAAAAATATATAGATATAGGACATAGCAAGGGAAAGGGGATAGCTAAGAGGACTGGGTTTACATAGCAGCCAATCTAGTAAGCGAGGAACCAGGAGGAAAACAGAATAGTAACTGACAGCTATAAAAAAAAGAAAGAGAAAAAAAATCACCTGCAGAAAGAAAAAAATCACCCTGGCACCTGCAGAAAGAAAAGACGATAAACAGCTATCATAGGAAGGGAAGGAGACCCGCTTACTTAACCTATAGAAGACAGGTGGGCTGATATGTTCAATAATTCAGCAAGTATTTATTCAAGAGCTGCTGGGTACCAGGCACTGCTTCTGGAGTCTCCAGCACAATCTAATAATGCTTTATGCCTAGCCAGAGAATTTGTCAGATGACAAATATGGACTGAGTGCTTATTATATACTGGACACTGAGCTAAGCCCTGGCAGGGACATGGTGGTACAGACAGATACAAACCCTGCCCTATTAGAGCTTCACAGTCAGAGAAGACACGAGTTAAAAAAAACAACAAAAATCAACGAAATCATCCTAAGTGTACAAAGACCTACACAGGAACAGTACACGGTACTATCAAGAACACTGCTTAGTTCAGAGGTAAAGGAGGCCTTCCCTGAAAAGTCGAGCCCTGAAAGATGAGTAGGAATCAGTGACAAGAGAGAGTAGAAGGAACAGTGTGTTCAAAGGTCCCAGGCTGAGGGGATTTATTCAATCACTTCATAAACACTCACTGAACATTCTGGATCTACCAGTCACTGTGCTCTGCACGTAGAAAGAAAACTATAAAAGCAAAGCACTCTGATTCTGTGTATCTGAGTGGCTTCTTGCAGAAATAAAATCAGTAGGACTTGATACAAAACTAATTACTGAGAGAAAAAGAAAGCGTACAAAATTATTACCAGGTTTCCCTCCAGTACAATTTAAAAGGATGGTCAGGCTTCAATAACAAATGGAGGCATATTTAGATAAAAAGTGATGAATTCAGTTTCGGGCACACTGAGTTTGAATAAACCAGCAAGACATTCTGGTAGAGACATGGTGGTGGCAGCACCCAGCAAGCAGCCCCGGCCCAAAGTCTGGGAGAAAAGCCCAAGGCTATAGACACGTATTTGGAAATCAGGTCAGGGAGGTGTTAAGTCTAGGAGCGGAGAATATGACACAGAAAGCGAGTCCCTAACACAATACGCATGGATCCTGTCTACTCATTTGACTGATATTACTGTAAATGGGGCACCAAATCAGAAGAAATGGAGTACAAACAAATCAATTACAAAATGTAAAAGCTCATCAGTCAACCCCAAATCAACCTGTAAAAGCTGTGTGAAACAATGATTCCTTTTCTCTAATGCTAATGATACGATATAATGGAATGGTGGAGTTGAAGAGGGCCTTAGACATATAATTCACCCCCTTACACTATGACAATAAAGAAACCAACATCCACAGAGACTATGGAAGTTGTTCAAGGTTAACTAGCTAGCTATTGCCAGGGTCAGGATACTACCTCCACAAAGCAAGAATCTAATTTAAATAAAACAACAAAATTAAGATCCCTCATGCGTTCCTAAATAACTATTAATTTAATTTCACACGAATATTTTCTTCTTTAAGAGAAACAAAGCCAATTTTCTCCCTACTGTCCCTTATAGTAAAAGATCTATTTCAGACATTCCTATCATTCCTTTCAGCAATATATGAACTACCAGTCCTCCAGTTATAGTTACCTTGAAGAAAAATATCGTCTAAGGAAATATAATTGCTACTTACACCATTTGTAAGTCAATGAGTAAATATGGATCTATAGGAGTAAATAATGATGTATATATCCTACCTAAATTATAAATATATCTCAAGATTTTATTTTTAAATTTTTTAAATAAATTTACTTATTATTTTATTTATTTATTTTTGGCTGCATTGGGTCTTCATTGCTGTGGATGGGCTTTCTCTAGTTGCAGCGAGTGGGGACCAGTCTTTGTTGCAGTGCGCGGGCTTCTCTTGTTGTGGAGCACGGGCTATAGGCACGCAGGCTCAGTAGCTGTGGCTCGCGGGCCTAATTGCTCTGCGGCATGTGGGATCTTCCCAGACCAGGGCTCGCACCCATGTCCCCTGCATTGGCAGGTGGATTCTTTACCACTGCGCCACCAGGGAAGCCCTATCTCAAGATTTTAATATGTTGTCCAGACTAGGTCCACATGCTTTTCGTATGGGAATCATGAAGAAACTAAGCAGTATAATGGACTTTTAAAATCACAATATGTAGTGACTTTTACTATGAAATAATGATTAAATAAAATAACAAGTCATTCTATTCCTATGTATATTCTGTTTACCTACACAAAACAAAAGGATTTAGAGCAGCACACATGTTTAAACATGCAAAATATTGAACACTGTAGTATTTTTTTAGAAAATACTAGTCAAAAGAATCAGAGCTGACTAGTATATCCTGAGTTTGGGGGGTTTTTTTTAGCTAGAGAAAAGGAAATCATTTTGAAGGAGAAGAGAAATGTATGTACTAACCACCTGAGGAAAGCTGATAACCAGGGTGAGCAGGGAGTTAAGTTTACAGAGTCACAGAGCAAGGAGGCGTCTCGGCAGCATGACTAGTACAGCTCCCTCACTTCACTGACAGAATTCAGAGGAGCTAAATGATGCTCCCAAGGTCACACAGCTGGTTTGTGGCTGTGCTCTGTGTTTCTTAGCAACAGGGATTAAAAGAAAAACGCAAGTTACATAGCTCTCACTACTGAATAAAAAGAAACATAAAATTAGCCTAGAGACGGATTATATATATACTCCTGTATAATAAATAAGAGACTAGAGTTAACTAATAAAATATATGCCATTTTGGAACATTAAGAAATATTTTTCTTGAAGAAAAAAAAAAAAAGAAAGGAGGTCACATCTACTTACCCACCATTATACCGAAAGAAATGAGTAAAATGCTAAAATTTCTGACCCTCCAGCAGGTTTCTGCTAATCCAGTATTTGAAAACCATCTTGACGAAACAAATGTTTTTTAAACAATGTGTATCTCAGAAAACTACGGAAACCGTGTGAATGTGCCTACTTCGTAAAAAAAAAAAAAAAAGATTTAATCTGCTTAAATAGCAGAGATGAGGAACAGGAAAAACTGAGGATACTCCCAGGTTTTTAACCTGTGACATTAAGTAGATGTTGGTGCCATTTATCCCAGATAAGTAGACAACCCAAATTTGAGAAAAGATCTGAAGGAAGTGATAGAGCTAGCAATGCAATGCTGATATCTGAGGAAAAAAACATTAAAAGCAGAAGGAACAGCAAGTGCAAAAGCCCTGAGGTAAATGTGTATTTGGTGTATTTAATGAATAGCAAGGATGGCTGGAGTACACACTAAGCGAAGAAGGGAATAGTAAGAAATGAAGTCAGAGCTGTAATGGGGAAAAAGGGGAGGTCACAGAAATCAGAGCAAGTACATGCTCAAACCATAATGGAACTAAATTAGAAATCAGTAACAAAAAGATATGCAGAAAATCTCCAAATATATGGAAATGAAACAACACACTTCTAAATGACTCATGAGTTTCATGAGTCAAAGGAGATGTCTTGAGATACATTTAAAAACTTTTTCAACTAAATGATAATGAAGATACAACATATCAAAATTTGTAGGATGCAGCTAAAGGGAAATTTATAGCATTAAAATGCATATACTAGAAGAACGATCTAAAAATCAATAACCTGAGCTTCCTTTTAAGAAACTAGAGAAAGAAGGGACTTCCCTGGTGGCGCAGCGGTTAAGAATCCGCCTGCCAGTGCGGGCGACATGGGTTCAATCCTTGGTCCGGGAAAATCCCACATGCCACAGAGCAACTACGCCCGTGTGCCACAACTACTGAGCCTGCGCTCTGGAGCCCGCGAGCCACAACTACTGAGCCCAAGTGCCACAACTACTGAAGCCTGCGTACCTAGAGCCGGTGCTCCACAACAAGAGAAGCCACCACAATAAGAAGCCCGCGCACTGCAACAAAGAGTAGCCCCCGCTCGCAACAACTAGAGAAAGCCCACATGCAGCAATGAAGACCCAACGCAGCCGAAAATAAATAAATAAATAAATTTTTAAAAAACTAGAAAAAGAAGGGAAAACTAAACGTAAAGCAAGCAGAAGGAAGGAAATAATAAATGAGAAGAAAAATCAGTGAAATTGAAAACAGGAAAACATTAAAAAAATAATAATAATAAAACCAAAAGCTGGTTCTTTGAAAAGATCAAAAAACTGGTAAACCTCTAGCCATGTTAAACAGGAAAAAAAACTGAGAAGACACAAATTACCAATATGAGGAATAAAAGAGAGGACATCACTACTGGTCCCATAAACATTAAAAGGGGATACTAGCATAGCATAATATGATGCCAATAAATTCAGTTATCAGATGAAATAGTTAAGTACCTGAAAGACAAAAACTACCAAAACTCACTCAAGAAGAAATAAATGACCCAAATACCCGTACATCTATTAAATAAATAGAATTTTTAGTTAAAAATCTTTCAAAAATAAAATTCCAGGCCCAGATGCTTTAATGGGTGAATTCTACCTAGCATTTAGGGAAGAAATAATATCGATTCTAGACAATCTCTTCCAGAAAAATAGAAAACCACTTCCCAAGTCATCTCATCTCATCTCAAGTCATCTCATGAGCATTCCCCTAAAACCAAAAACTAGGCACAGATATTATAATAAAACTGCAAACCAATATCTCTCATTGAGGGCAAAAATCCTCAAAAACATAGTAGCAAATAGAGTCCAGAAACACATAAAAGACTCATACATCATGACCAAGTAGATTTCATCCCAAGAATGCAAGGCTGATTCATCATTTGAAAACTGATCAGTGTAATTCACCATATTAAGGACTAAATAAGAAAAGCCATATACGATATCAATAGATTCAGGGAAAAAACCTTCAACAAGATTTAATACTCATTCATGATTTTAAAAAAACTGTCAGCAAATTAGGACTTGAGGAAACTTCCTTAACTTAATAGTATCCGTAAGAAACCTACAGCCAACATCATACTTAATGACTTAAAGATGAGAGACTGAATGTTTTCCCCCAAACATCAGGAACAAGGCTGGGAGGTCCTCTCTCACCACTCAAACAGTGGAGGAATCTGGCAGATGCAACTTCAACCAAGTGATCAAGATTAACATCACCAGTGATAAGTCATGCTGATGTCATGTACCCCTGAAATGATGGGATGAGAGAGGCACGTCTCCTCTATGGTATTCTTCCCAAAAGCCCATAACTCCAATCTAACAGTGAGAAAAACATCAGACAAACACAAGTTGAGGGAAATTCTACAAAACACCTGACCAGTACTCTTTAAAACTATCAAGATCATGAAAAGCAAGGAAAGACTAAGAATGTGTCATAGCCCAGAGGAGACTAAGGAGGTGGGATAACTAAATGCAATGTGATATCCTGGATTAGATTGTGAAACAGGAAAAAAAGGACATTAGTGAAAAAACTGGTGAAATCCAAACAAAGTCTGGCACTTAGTAAATAGTGTTATACCAATGTTAATTTCTTACTTTTAACAAATATACCATGGTTACGTAAGATGTTAGCTTTAGGGGAAACTGGTAATAGGCATATAGTAACTCTAAACTATCTTTGTAACTTCTCTGGAAATCTAAAATAATTCCAAAATAAAAATTATTTTTTTAAAAATGTAAAAGGGCATTAAAAGATATACTGTGTAAACACTAACCAAAAGAAAGCTGGAGTGAGTATATCACTATCAGATAAAGTAGACTTCACACAAGGAATATTTCTAGGGATAAAAACAAACATTACATAGCTACGAGGGGGTACTTCACCAAGAAAATATAACAACCCTAATTGTATATGTGTTAATTACAAATATCAAAATACATAAACTACTGGTAAAAATGATATATTTGAAAGGAGTAGACAAATCTGCAATTATAGTTAGAGACTTCAGTATTCCAGTTGTTTAGTCAGTAGAACAAGCAGCAAATATCCTTAGAGATACAGAAGATCTGAAAAATATCAACCAAGTTTACTAATTGACATTTATAGAACATTACACCAACAACGGGAGAATACACATTCAAATATACATGGAATAATCACCAAGATCGACCCATGTTCTGGCCAAAAAACAAACCTCAGCAAATTTAAAAGAAATAAATTCAAGCAAAGTCTGTTCTGTACCCATTACAGAATTAAACTAGAAATGAATAACAGGAAGGTATCTGGAAAAACCCCGCAAATAATTGGAAAATTATGTGAGATACACACACACACAAACTGTATGTGTAAATCACTCCCCCCTCTCTTCCTCCCCACCATCACCAGAGCTACAAAGAGAGATGCCCAGGCTGTACTTTTGTGAATCCTTTTCCTCTTCAACAATGTCTACTACTCAAGGAAATATAGTTTATAATTTTATTACCAAAAGTATTTCCAAGCAAATACAGTTTACAAGCTTATTACCAAGAGAATTTCTATGACAATTCTAAATCCATCAGACTTCTCAGTCTAATTTTTCACCTGAATATGTAAATATTTTTATGCTAGCCATATAACTCTCATTCTGCCCAAAACATATTAAAACCAAATATACAGAACTCTTTAAAGAAAATATTGTTCTACTCTAATATTTTTTCGGTGATAAATGGTATTTTCTGTTTTATTATAATATTATTGCATCTACTCCTTAATGAAACACAGGCACTTTCTGAATTATGAATATCTTCTTCAAAGCTGACCTTTTTTAAAAGCTCTGAAACTGTTCACCTATCCAAGGAGTTTTTGCCCTTACAGGGATGTCCATTAGCACCGCCTAGTGGATGAAATAAGAAACTGAGGTTCAACATCTTTTCCTTATCTTCTTTTCTTAGACTTGAAGACAGCCTGCTGAAGCAAGATGGAACTTTAAATTCTGAGGCCCAACCCATCATATCGTCTGGAGAGAAGAGGGGGAAACGATGTCTGAAGAACTTAAGTGACTTGAATGTGATAGCAGAGATAGACACCAGGTCCCCTGATTCTTACAGTAGCAAACTGGCCCTTTCCACTGTACACTACAGCTATGTGGAAAAAAAAAATTAACCTCAATCCTTACCTTACACTGCATACAAAATTTAAGTGGAAATGAATCACAGACCTGAAATTAAGAGCTAAAACCTCAAAACTTCTAAAAGAAAGCACAGGAAAAAAATTTAATTGACCTAGATTTGGCAAAGATTTCTTACATATAACACAAAAAGCACTAACTATAATGAAAAAATTCAATGAATTAGACCTCATCAAAATTAGACCACAGCAATCTGACTCATAATCACATGTAAAGATGTTCAATGTCCACTGGTCATTTGGGAAATCCAAATTATAAATACAATGAAATACTACTACACTAGACTGCTGGTAATACCACCAGAATGACCTAAAACCAAAAAGACTGATCATACCAAGTGTCAGTAAGTATATGGAGTAATTCAAACTCTCATACTCTGCTGGTGGAAATGTAAAACTGTATAATCACTTGAAACAGTTTAGCAGTTTCTTGAAAATGTAAACATATGCCTACTATATGACACAGCCATTCCACTGCTAGCTATTCACCAGAGGAAAGAAAGCACATGTCCACACAAAGATCTATACATGAATGTTTACAGGCACTTAGTTTGTAATCGCCAAAAACTTGAAGTTACCCAAATGTCTATCAACTGGTGCATGGATAAACAAAATGTGCTATATCTTTAAAATGGAATAATTAACAATAATAAAAAGGAATAAACTATTGATACATGCAACATCATGAATGAAATTCCAAATAATTATGTTGAGTAAAAGAAGCCAGACGAAAGAGTAGCTACTGTATGATTCATTTCTATAAAATTCTACAAACTGAAAACTAATCTGTAGTGTCAGAAAGCAGATCAGTGGTTGCCTGGAGTGGGAGAGGCTATCAGAAGAAAGGGAGAGGATATTACAAAGGAGCACAAAGTTACTTTGGGGAGTCATGGGTATGTTCATTATCTTAATGGTGATGATAGCTTTATAGGTATATACATAGAGGTCAAAATTCATCAAATTGTACAGTTTAAATATGTGCAGGTTATTAGATGTCAATACACCTCAACAGAACTGAAATGAAATGTATATATACACATCCAGTGATCCAGCATTCCATTCTTAGGCATTTATCCAAGAGATATGAAAACATGTCTACATTCTAGAACAGAAGAATCTGTCACTAACGTATAGTGACAAAAAGCAGATCATTGGTTGCCTAGGGTCAGCATGGAGAATTAACTGCAAAGGGGCACCATCTGGAGAGAAAATTTTATAACTACATGAAGTTTCTGGATAGGAAGTTGCCTATGCATCCAAAGTAAAGGATGCTCTGAATTGCCAACAGTTGATTTAAAAGACCAATAACAATGATCCTTTACTGAACACAACTCTACACCAAGCATTGTGTCCTCTGCATGCACTTCCTCTAATCTTCTCGACAATCCTGCAATGTAGGTTTTACTCTTCTCAGTTTAGATTAGGAGGCTTGGACTCAGATAAGCAACTTACCCAAGGTCTCTCAATAGATAAATGAGCAAGCCTTGGCCTCCAAGAATACATCTGGGCATGTCTTAAGATAAAGTATTTCCGACACTACATACTGCCTTCTCAATGCCCAACATACTTATTAACTAGAGGTGACTTCTATTCTAGTGAAACTTCAGAAAAGTGCGTTTGCTTCCTTAAACAAGTACTTCCTTGAACACAAGTATCTGCTGGTACAATGCCACTTGTTCTCCAGGAGACGCCTAACACATACTAAGTACTCAATATTTTGTATGTTTTTACCTGAACTCCTAAGATTCGCTCTAAAGTAACTATTAGTTGCATTATAAATCTCCATTATTAACATCTCTGATTTGGAGGGAAAATTACACTGTAAGGCACAGCCACAGACAAGGATATAATAGATTTTGTGATTATGTCTGACCTGATTACCACATACCAGTATCATAAAGCCAAAAAGGTGGTGACTGTGAAGAACTAAGTCTGAACACTTTCTCCCTGCCTCCCACATTTGGTGGCCACCATGGACAACAAAAGGCACTGCAAAAAGCAAAATATCCAAGTTGAAAGAGGTACAGATATAAAGATCCCTGGACTTTCCTCTATGGTTTAATGGTACTGGAGGTGGTGCCCATGAAAGAAGACCTTCTAACCAAGCAGTCTAGCAGAATAAAAACTAATTGTAGGGACTTCCCTGGTGGCGCAGTGGTTAAGAATCCACCTGCCAATGCAGGGGACACGGGTTCCATCCCTGGTCCGGGAAGATCCCACATGCCGCGGAGCAACTAAGCCCGTGTGCCGCAACTACTGAGCCTGTGCTCTAGAGCCCGTGAGCCACAACTACTGAGCCCGCAAGCCACAACTACTGAAGCCCGTGCGCCTAGAGCCCGTGCTCCGCAACAAGACAAGCCACCGCAATGAGAAGCCCGTGCACCGCAACGAAGAGTAGCCCCTGCTCACCGCAACTAGAGAAAGCCCGCGAGCAGCGATGAAGACCCAACGCAACTGAAAATAAATAAATAAATAAATAAATAAAAACTAATTGTAAAAATTTATTGAAACTCTCTTATAGGGAAAGAAAAAATTTATGTGACCTAAGTAAATCATGCACAGAATAACAGAAAATTCTATGGGCTATTAGGTAGGTAGTTCATTATGGATATACTAGAAATTTATGTACTAGGAAGTTTGTCACTTTTGTTTCCTAAAAAATATAGGGTGGGGCCACTCATGCACTGCTGGTAGAAGTATAAAATGGTACAAGCACTTTGGAAAATTGTTTAGCAGTATCTTCTAAGCTGGACATATGCATATGCTGTGACCAACAGTTCTAGTTCTATGAAGACACCTAAAAGAAATGCCTACATATATTCACCAAAAGACTTATACAAGAATGTTCATAGCAGCATTATTCATAATAGCCAAAGACTGAAAACAAGAGAAATGTCCACCAAGAGTTAAGTAAATGATACGGTATATTCATATAATGGAATACCATACAGGAATGAGAATGAACAATCTATTTCTCCACGCAACAATATGGACAGATCTCTTTTTTAAAAGGCTGAGCAAAAGAAGCTAAACACAAATCAGTATATTCCGTGGTTCCTACTATATAGAGTTCAAAATCAGGCAAACTAACCTACGGTGTTAGAAGTTAGGATAGTATAGTTACCCTTTGCGGGGAATGGGGGAAACTGGACAGGGGTACATGGGAAGCTACTAGGCTAATACAACAGGTTATGTCCTATTTCTTAATCTGGATGTTGGTTAGATGGGTGTTTTTTAACTTGTGAAAATATAACAAGCTGTATATTTACGATGTGTGCTCATTTCTGCATATGTTCCAAAAGTTTGTTTTAAAAAACAAATAAAATATATGTTTATGAAAGTACCTCTTTAACTGAGATTCTTAATCCATTAATTTCTTTTTTTTTTTTTAAGAATAGAATGGTGAAGGAAGAACAGACCAGACCATGGACCAAACTCAATGCAGAGACAAGAGAGGAATATCATGGGTATCCAAGGCTGAAGCAAGATCATCTCAGTGCATGTTCTGAAAAGGGATAGTATCTCTCTCAACAAGGTGTTAAAAGACTCTCCTGGGCTTCCCTGGTGGCACAGTGGTTGAGAATCTGCCTGCCAATGCAGGGAACATGGGTTCGAGCCCTGGTCTGGGAAGATCCCACATGCCGCGGAGCAACTAGGCCCGTGAGCCACAACTACTGAGCCTGCGCATCTGGAGCTTGTGCTCCGCAATAAGAGAGTCCACGACAGTGAGAGGCCCGCGCACCGCGATGAAGAGTGGCCCCCGCTCACCGCAGCTAGAGAAAGCCCTCGCACAGAAACGAAGACCCAACACAGCCAAAAATAAATAAATTAATTAATTAAAAAAAAAAAAGGACTCTCCCAACTAAGCAACACTCTCCACTTTCCTGCCAAAGGCAAACTGAAAGCTTATAGCTAATAGGCTACTCTCTGAAATGCCCACATGCTTCTGCTCTAACCAGTTGAGTTGTAACCAAGAGTCAGCTGTGTTTGTTCTCACACCAGTTTATCCCAATTCACTTGATACTGCAATTACATAATTAAGTATTACATAAACATACGAATGCAAAGACAGAGTCGTTTCTATGACAACTAAATTGAAAGTTTTAGAAAAACTCAACAAAGATAAGTTGCCAAAGGAAACTGCTATTGAATTAGGAAGAACAAGACAACTTGCAAAAGCTGAGTAAAAAATAATCAAAAAAATCTAAGACAGGCTTTCAGACTGCTTCATAAGCATCTTTAAATTCTCACTCAATTTTAGAGCTTCCCTGGTGGCGTAGCGGTTAAGAATCCACCTGCCAACGCAGGGAACTCAGGTTCGAGCCCTGGTTCAGGAAGATCCCACATGCCGCAGAGCAACTAAGCCCGTGCGCCACAACTACTGAGCCTGTGCTCTAGAGCCCACGAGCCACAGCTACTGAAGCCCACGTGCCACAGCTGCTGAGCCCGTGTGCCACAACTACTGAAGCCCACGCACCTAGAGCCCGTGCTCCACAACAAGAGAAGCCACCGTGATGAGAAGCCCGCACACCGCAACGAAGAGTAGCCCCCGCTCACCGCAACTAAAGCCCGCACACAGCAACGAAGACCCAACGCAGCCAAAAACAAATAAATAAAATAAAAAAATTTATAAAAGTAAATAAATAAAGTTATAAAAAACATTCTCACTCAACTTTAAAGAAACCTG
This sequence comes from Balaenoptera ricei, assembly GCF_028023285.1. Lineage (NCBI taxonomy): Eukaryota > Metazoa > Chordata > Mammalia > Artiodactyla > Balaenopteridae > Balaenoptera > Balaenoptera ricei. The sequence goes on along the minus strand of NC_082640.1, from coordinate 177,760,263 downwards.
AACGTGACATTACAAGTGCATTATGGGGGTATTTATGCAAGAAAAAGGATTATGAACTGTATTAAGCAGACCCATACTCAAAAGGTAGTGGACCTACAACAAAAGATTGGCAAACAGATGTATTTTTTACACTAAAATGAAATACTGAAAGTATGGATCATTTTTATGACTCCCCACATTAATATTAACCAATTTTGGGTGATTAACTAACCAATTCATCCCAACTGTGAGGGATTAAAAATTGTGATGTGCCTCTCCAGCACAACACTCGAGAAAACCGGGCATACAGTCCTGGCTACTCAAGGCCCACACACACACACACACACACACACACACACACACACACACACATACACACACACACACAGTCTTTTTCTCTCTCTCTCTCTCTCTCACACACACACACACACACACACACACTCTCTCTCTCTTTCTCTCTCTCACACACATACACCCTGTAAGCACCCCACCTCACCAAAACAGTACTAAATGACAGGTGTCAAAAAAAAAAAAGAAATCAAAAGAATAGTAAAGGCAAAAGAAGTGTGGTGATACAGAAGATCTTAGAAATAAGGGCATACAAAGGAGATTTTCACACAACTTTTCCCATTTGCCCAGCAAATAGGACAGGTAGTCTTAAAGAGAAAACAACCAAAAGCTAGCCGGTAGCAAAGTTCTTCCTCATGACCTCATTGCTACCCTGTGCTAGTCTTGAATGCAAGAGTTCCCAAATGTGATTAGCAATAGGCACAGTTTACAGCACTTTTATTTCCAGATTTGGCTGCAGTCTCACTCTGTGGTATCACTAGGGGGAGCACTTACTCCTATTTTTTTCAAAAAGGGGAGGGGGTGGGGGGGAGAGAAAGAAAAGGGAAAAAGTTCCTAATTAACGATGTACTTTATCTGACTGTCCCTAAAAGGCAAAGGGCGAAATGTTTTAAAACTCACAGTGCAAAGTGACAAACGGTTTTTAAATGACTGTGAAAGTAAGCAACATAAAAGTTAGGTTAGGTACATTAACCAATCAACACATTTAATGCATAATATAAATAGCAAATATTGCTTAAACAGGCTGACCTCAGCATCAGTTTAAAATAAGTATAATATGTGAAGATTCTGATAAATACTATTAGCAAAGGAAGTTAATAGATATCTATCACAAACTTCAGTTGATATACTTTATTTGCCTATTACTTTATTAAATTATTGGAAGACAAAATTAATACTGCTATCCTCTTTTAAAAGTTTGTAATGTACCTTGAGCACCTAAGGAGTAAGGAATTAGGGACATGGCAAAGGAAACAGAAGGGAATTAATATCAATTGGGTACCTTTTTGGTGTTTGGGGCTCTACACATAATACAACCACCTTGGGAAACAAGAATTATTACTTTCCACTTTGCAGATGAGAAAACCAAGATTTAACAACCATAATAACTTGCCCATGGTCACACAGATAGTAAGTGGTAGAACAGGACATAACCTAAATCTGTCTGATTCTATTGCCTACAATACAAAAAAGTCAAAAGTTGCTTAATTCATCTAGCACTTTGGTCATCTTAAGATAAATAAACACACTTTATTCCATTAAGAGGTATGTATTTATATCATAGCACAGAACAAGAAAGAACCAAAACAGCAACAACAATAAAAAACAGCTTACCCTCTGAGAGCTTACAGTCTATTGAAGACAACGTACGCACACACACACAAGTTAAGGAATTCAAAGGTATGCAGCCACTAAGTGATATGGGAGCTCAGAGAGCCTGAGATCCATGTAGTTTCAGCAGTTAGGGAAGGCCTTATGAAAGATGCAAGATTACAGCTGGATCCTGGGGATGGAGAATATTGGAGAGGTATAACGAAAGGTATTCCAGGATGGGGAAAAGCAGAGCTAAGGATGAATGTGATGTATCTGAGTAACAGTGAATAAGGCAGCACGACTGCTTCAAAAAGTGAAGGACTGCATGGAAACAACCCGAGCGTATGAACAAACAAAATGTGATATACTCCCACGGTGGAATACTATTCAGCAGTAAAAAGAAACAAAGTACTGACACGCTACAATGCCCATGAACCTTGAGAACATTATACTAAGTGAAAGAAATCAGTCACAAAAGGCCACATATTGCATAATTTTACATAAAATGTCCAAAATAAGCAAATCCATAAAGAAAGAAGGTAGACTAGTGGTTCCCAAAGGCTGGGAAGATTGGGCAGAAGTGGGGACTGACTGCTAATAGGTACAGGGTTTCTTCTGAAAATGCTCTAAAATTGATTGTGGTGATGAACACACAACTCTATGAATACATGAAACCACTCAACTATAAATGGGTGAACCATATGGCATATGAATGACACCTCAATGAAGCCATTAAAAAAAAAAGTTGAGGGCCTGGTGGGGCATCCCATTGCAGAGCTTAGATGGAGTCACTTACGCCAAGCTTAAGGGTCTGGAATTTATCTGACAGGCAACTAGAGATATGTGAGTAAAGGTTTACCTAATGAAAGCACAGTGTACAAATTTAGGACCCTTCTCTAACAAAACTATTCCTAAAATATACACCAAAATCACAAAGAAGAGAGAGAACTAAAAGAAGATATTGTGATATGATTTTGACTAAGCCACAAGCTGTGACTATTAGGAAAGTTGTTTTGTTTCAGTGCTAAATGCCACAGATGGGTATATCAGCATCATATTTATGCAAAACCACAGAATCATCTGTGTCAAATCTTCAAATACTGTAATGTTCTAAACTTAATTATGAAAATAGCATTAATAATTGATCTGCCATATTTTAGGGTAAGATAATGAACAGTGTAATTTGTTTTTCATTGGACAGCAGTCCAATATAATGCTTTTTTAGATACTAGGTTCAGTTTAAATGCTATCAGAACCTCCACTAATATAAAGCATTTCCTACCAATACTTATACATTTGACTCTGAAATCTAATGTAACATAATCTTCCAAAATAGATTTAATGTACAAAAATAAGAGAGCTACAGAAACAAATCTGACATTCAAAAGCAAAGAGGAAAATTCTGGATATTAAATATCCAAAACAGCGGAAAAGGTAAAGCACTCAAAAATAAACCTGAAAATCATAGAGGGAAAAAAAGGACTCAGTATTAGATTCTACAGCATTGGGAAGTACAAATAGGAAAGAAAAGGAATAAATTACATTTAAAATAGAAGGCTCAATACATGAGAGAAGAGGCTTTAACAGCTTTAACAGAGGCAAAGTTTGGAACATGTCCATAAGACAATCCCACACCCTCTCCTGAATCCCAGGGAAGAAAGAACCCTTCAGGCAGGCGTCTTGTTATCCCTTCAGAAGCTGGCCTAAAGGTGAAATCCCGCTTTCCCCCAGGAGGTGGTGAGATGGTAGGAATACAAAAGAAGAACTCAGCTGGAGAGCCCATGCACAACCAAGCTAGTGTTTGCCTTTTGAGTCACCTTGCAAACCTCCTTCAAGGTAGATGAGCCACTAGAAACTAAAGGAGATATCAGATCTCTTTTAAAACTCTCTTGCCTAAGAATGAGAGGACCCATCTGCCTCTGTAAGGGCTTTGTCAGTTCCAGAACTGGATGAAACTTACGTTCTGTGTCTGAGAAATTCAAACAACTTAGACGACCTGGTTCGCTAACAATAAAAGCAAAATAGAAAATAAGCTATCCTAAAAAAGAAGCCTTGTCACTGATACCTAAAATAAGGTATCTGCTGTCGCAAGTAAGTAGAGCAAAACTCTCTATTTCCTCATTGTCAGCCAGCATTTATACGGAGAGAATTCAGTAGGAGTAAGTAGGCACTGACTTCAAGTCATTAACTGCTGTACGCTAAAAGAAGCTTATCCAAATTTTCACCAGTTGTCTACCTACTCCAAACAAAAGAAATGTGGGAAAAGGCAGATGCTTACAACTACTGTTCACCATATTGGACATGTTAATCATTAAGGAATAAAGTACTTCAAATATTACACAATTATCAAAATAAGTTAAAAGGCATATTCTCTATGAAATGTCAAAAACACATACTGTTAATTCATACATAGATAAAACCATTTTCCTTTAAAATAAATAGGTAGATATACACCTGAAACTGACACAACATTGTAAATCAACTATACTCCAATGAAAATTTTAAAAATAATAAAATAAAACAAATAGGTAGAAATGATGAGAGCAGGCTACCATAAATCACCAAAAGATGAGGGGGAATAACCCCAACATAAGGTCTAAGATCCAGAAACATTTTAAAGTAACAGAATTATTGAAGAGAATGGTCTAAATTGTAAGCATGCTAAAATTCTGACAAGAATAGAACCCAAGATGTCACTAATAGGCTACAGAATAATTAAGAAAATGGAAGTCAAGGAGAGGAGATTTTTTTTTTTTAACAGGGTCATTCAGTGAATATCATGGGACTAGAAACATGATCTATAAAACAAGAAAGAAGAAGAAGAAATTTGCCAGCACCTGAAACCGGCAAAGTAGACCTGAGCTAAGGAAACAAGGATGACAAATATCCCAGGAGGTAAATAACACCAGTTTTCAAAATCTGATTCCAAAAAAAAAAAAGCGAAAACTAATTTGCCAAAAGGGGGGGGGGGGGAAATGTGCAAGAAAAATTTTAAAACAATGTACACAAAATGCCTTAGGAAAATTTCTATTTCTGAAGTATTTTTATAGATATTTTCATTAACGTTCACATCAGCTTTTAAGAAGTTAAATCCACAACACAATTTTTAAAATAGTTGAGAGAAATCTTGTAAATATTTGTAATACCATTTGGCTTAAGCAATTCTGTAGCGCTTGTAAGATGAAACTTAAGTGAGAGTAGGCTCAATTAAATTTTAAAATCTCTCAGGCAAAATTATAAAGCACACATAGCAGAAGTAATATAAACAGGATTATCCTGAGGGAAAAAAATTGAACTACCATATTTGTGGATTTTTTTTCTGTACAGTAAATAGCATATGAAGTTCATACTCTGCAATTAACTTAAAATTAATCACTGGATATTCTTAAGTCTCATCTAAATTTATTGGCTCTTACGTGAGGACAACCAAAGCTGCAAGATTTTTTTTTTTTTAATGAGATTCAACTCAAACCATTAGTTGTTCTGTTCCTCCTCCAAGCAATATTCTACAAGCTAGGTATCTTATTTGATTTCGGTTCTCAAGTTCATAAGTCCATATCTAAATCTTAATTTATAACATAATTAAGTGCTGCACATGCAAAAGTACTCTGTTCAAGTGGTTAAGTAAATCTGAACAGAACCGTAACATGACATTTCAGAAATCATTTGTGGATGCTGCCACAGGAAAAGCAGCAATTATCACAAAAAGATTTTATGAAATACCTGAGCAGATAAACAGCCCTTTCAATATCACTGAGGTCTTCATCAACTGTCAATCTTTCTATTTCTTCTGGTGTCTGTCAAGTGTAAAACACAAATTATGCACACAAACATCGGATCAGTCTTGCCTCCAGGGACCCTATCTGAGTATGGACTAATGAAAAAGTTTCACAATTAAGCGTTATCACTGAAAACTAATCAAGGGTCTGACGCCCTCAAACCTCAGACGTCTCTAATTGTTGGGTTTAGGTGGTGGAGTTTGGGGGGTTGGGGGCGTTTTGTTTGTTTGTTTACTCTTCTAGCTTCTAGATTGAAGCCTGAGAATCACGTTGTGGCTTCAGAAACTTGCTGAAATCAGTTGTATGTATATATATAAAATGTATACATACTTTTAGTCTCTAATATCCAAGACTGTTTCGCCAGCATTTCCATCCCAGGAAATGCTTAAAAGGGGGAATGAAGACTGCAGCCGAGGGAGAATGAGAAAGACGAAATCTGGAGTGGGGGAGGGAAGGGAATAAACTCTGGGACTGGAAGGAAATCAAAGATTCGAGATATTGCGGCAGGTGGGAGTGAAAAGAGCTATAATGGGGGGCGGAGGGGGTGGTGGTCGGTCACTAGTTTTGCCAGCAGTGAGGGTTGCAGCCTCTGGGAGGCTGGGCGGAAGATGACTCTGCGGGGTCGGGGAGCTAGCGGGAGGTGGGGGGCCTAGTGAAGGTTGACTCTCTTAAGGAGGTTGGGGAGCAGGGTCCCAGCTAGAGTCCTGGAGGGGCTGGAAGGTAAGGACACGTGGTGACTCAGGATCGGGACAAAGGGTCGAGAGGGCTTTGAAGACCCGTAGCAGGACGGCCCTAGTATGGGTGCTAGTTGGGAGGTGAAGGGAGGCCCGGGCTGACTTGGGGACTGGGGGACCGGAGTTCGCTCTGATGGGGGAGGAGGGGGATGGGATCTGGGGTGTCTCTGGGAGAGGTAGGGGAAGAGTCGGGGCCGTGTAGACTGAGAAGTGGGACTGGGGCCTGAACCCGGGCAGCAGCACCAGGGAGCCAAAGCGGGGGGAGGGGGAGCCCCAAGGAGAGGAGGCGGGATAAGCGGGCTGCAGCTGCGAGGGGCAGCTCCTGCAGGGCCGGGGGAAGAAGGACCGCAACCGAGGGGCTCCGGCTGTGCGAGAGAGACGGCGCGGGGGAGGACGCCGCGCTGGCCCGAAAGACAGGGGCTCGACCGGCCGTGCCTGGGGGGCGGGTTGGGGAAAGGGCCCGGGGCGGGCTGGGCCGGGGGACTAGAAAACCGAGGGCGTCCGAGGGATCGCGGGCTGGCTCCGGATGTCCGTCCCTCGGGCCTGGGGGTCCAGGCTGGGAAAACCCGAGCCACGTCGAAGAAGGGGGCCCGAGAAGGGCCGGGTTAGGGTAACACGGCGGCCGGGGACTGGAGGAGGACTGGGGGGCCAGCAGCACTCCGAGAGGGTCCCGGGCCGCCTCGGGGAGCGGACGGGCTGGGGTCGGGGTAGGGGCAAGCCGCCGGGCGCCCCGCGGGCAGTTCCTCCTCCCCGGGGCGCACCTTGAGGCTCCGGCGGACCGGCCTCTCGATGATGGTGAGCTCCTGCAGGTCCTCCATGTAGCCGAACAGACTGTTCTGACTGAAATCCATCGCGGCGGCGGGCGGCGGCGGATGCATGGACCGCCGGGCCCCCTAGCCGCCCGGGCCGGAGCGGCCCCGGGATGCCGGACGCGCGCAGCTCCGCGGCCGCCCACCAGCAGGACTTTCTCCCGCTCTCGGCCGAAGGAGCCGGGCGGGAGGCGAGCAGGCGGCGGGAGAAGGAGCGCGGCCGCCGAGGGGGTGGGGCAGCCAAGGCGAGGGGGCGGGGCAGCCAAGGCGAGGGGGCGGGGCGATGTGCGCGGGCGGGCCGCGGGGGCGGGGCCTGGGTGGGGAGGTGCCCGCCTCAGCCCCGCCCCCTCCCGGGCTTCGCGTGCACGCGGGCCGGACGCAACTGCCGCGCAACGTCGCGGCGGCCCCCTACCGCCCTCGTCTCTCTGCCCTTCTCTCCCCTTGTCCCGCCCCCGATCGAGCGCGCCCGAAGCCGCGGCGCGTGCGCAGAGCCTCCCACTCCCAGCGGCCAGTGGAGGAGGAGTGGGGTCGGTAGCCGGGGGCGGAGATGCTGAACCAATAAGAGGCGAAACAAAGGAGAGGGAGGTGGGCTGGGCTCTTGCTTAAGTTGCTAGAATTATCGTGCGGTTATTCGTGGGACCGCCCACCCCAGCGCAAGATCTGTGGATGCGAAGATCTCCGTAACTGCTCTATCCCTGAGGGAGGGGTGTGTACCCCAAATAAGGAAATAGAACTTGGTGTGTGCGGGATTGATGGGGACGGGGTGCATGGGCATACAGTCCGGGAGGCGTTAGCATGTGGGAAGGGCAGCCGTCAGAAAAAGGATTGCTGGAGAGGAGACGCTTAAACTGGATCTTAAACAGGATTTTTCCAAGAGAAATAAGAGCCCATTTCGGATTGAAGCCTGGGTGTGTTTGGGTTGTAGGAAGTGCAGGCAGAGTACAGCTTGAAGTGCGGGGAGCCGAGTGCTTGGCAAGGTAGAGAGGTAGGTCCTTTATGGAAAAAAGCCCGGGTCTGGGCAGCCACGCTGAGTTGCTTGCGTTTGATTCTGTTAAGAGTAGGAAGCGATGGAAGGGGGATTGGGGCCATTTTTTTGCACCTCAGCGACAAAAGTTGTGTTGATCATACTCTTCGCTCCTAAGAGTCAGCAACACCCAACTCTTTTTTATTTTATTATTTTCCACTCATTCCCTCTCCACCCTCCCGTTTCTCTACCCCCCATATGCATTCTCTCTTGTTTAAGATATGTCCGAGTACATGTATATATCCTCGAAAGATACTGCTTTTAGTTTAAGTATCTATTTTTAATATACACGAATGGTACTGTGCTAAGAACTCATTCTGTTTCTTGTTTTTCCCTCAACATGATGTCTTAGAGATCTATCCGTGGGGCTGTGTATACCAGAGGTTCATTAATTCTGACCACTAAAAGTATTTGATTTGTGCGTCTAGCACATTTTACTTACCAGTTCCTTAATCAGTGAACACTTAGGTTGCCAGCAGTTCCTTGTTATCACAAACAATGCTGGAATGGGTATTACACGTGTCTCTTATGGACCATAAGAGAGAAATGGAGTTGCTAGATCACGTAGTCTACACTGCTTGGTTTCACTCTGCCATGGTACTCTCCAGAATGGCTTTGCCAGTTTGCACCGCCACCAATGGCACATGAAGATAGGAAGGTTCCTGTTTCTCCACTTTATATGCTAACATTTGGTATTATGTCCCAATTTCTATTAATCTGGCATTGGTAAAGTAGTATCACATTTTAATTTTCATGATTAGTGATAACCATTTTTCCATATGCTTAAGAGCCATAGAGATGTTTTTCCTTCCGTGAACTAGCTGCTACATCTTTCGCCTATTTTTCTGCTAAATTTCCTATTATTTTTCTGAGTGAACTTTTAAAGTTTCTTACATATTCTAAATATTAATCCCTTGTCAGCCTTGGACATTGCCAGTATCTCCCAGTCTTTCTTGCATCCTTTTAGCTTGGTCTTTGCTATCCTACAGTGTAGGGGAAATCCTTAATTTTGATGTAGCCAAATGCATCCAATTTCAGCCTTGTGAAGAGTGCTTTTGGGGTCTCGTTTAAAGATCTTTTCCTACGCGTGGCTGCAAAATATTCTCCTACATTTTTCCCTATTTTGCTTCATACTTTTACCTGTCACATGTCTTAATTCATCTGGAGTTCACCTCGCATGTACTGCAAATAGGAATACAATATTATTTTCTGTGCATGCTGAGCCAGTTTTCCCAGCAGTACCCACCAAACAATCCATCTTTTCCCCACCAAGATGTGACGGCATCTGTGTTGTAAGCCGAGTCTCCATAGACACCTGTCTCTGTTTCTGGGCTCTCATTGCTCTTCTGTTGATCTAGATCTGTTCCTGTACCAGTGCTACACTGATTTTATTGCTATGACTTTGTTATATGTCCTAATATCTGGTAGAGTGAATCCTCCCACTCTTCGCCCTTTTTCTTTTTTTTTTTTCAATATTGCCTTGAAGGTCAAAGCAAAATATGGTCAGGCATTACCCCAAAGCTGAAAGTCAGGTTTTCTGATACCTACTCCACTAAGGAGAATTCAAGGGAAAACGAAAAGGGGTGCATCTTGACGGGATCAGGATGGAGAAGAAGCAAAGACATGGTGGAGGTGGTTTTCCTTAGCAAATACCTTGCAGCCTCCCCCTTCTGTCAATTTCTGAAATTCTCTTCCTTTTCCCCTTGATTTGTAGCTGCTACTAAACAATACTTGTACGCTTTACCCTGTCTCAGCTAAGAAGTGTTATCTCATATTTGAATTTTGTAATAACATCCTCTGAGACTTGATGACATTCTTAATGAACAATTGATTAACTACACAGACACAGCTTTCATGGGCATGAGGTTGATGAAGGGGAAATAGTCAATTTGAACAGCTGTGCCTGCTGTAGTTCCCACCCTCTGGTGGAAATAGCCCACCTTGCCAGGAAACCTGAGTCCCAGTCCTGGCTCTGCCAGTGACATGCAGTGGAATGACTCTTGGAGCCCTGTTTTCCTGATCTGAACTGCTTCGTTACAGCTTGTCTCAATATGTCCTCAGAGCAGCCCCGTGAAATGCAGAAGAGATGCACCCCTTTTCCAATTTTATAGATGAAGAAACTGAGGCTCAAAGAAGTTATGTGACTTAGGCTTGAGCAGCTAAGGGAAGCTAGATTTATGTATTTATTTTGTTCATTGAACAGTAGCATGGTGGTTGGGTGCATGGACTTAGGATCCCAACTGCCTGGGTTCGAGTCCTGGCTCTGCCATTTCCTATTGTAGGAAAGGTACTTAATCACTTTGTCCCTCACTTTACTCATCTCTAAGATAGAAATAAAAGTACTGGCCTTAGCATAAAGTCATGTAAGTATTAAGTGAGGTAATATGCATACAATGCTTAGAGAAATTCCTGGTACACAGCAAACATTCAGTGCTTGCTATTATTATTATTATTACCACCAGACCAGTGTTTCCCGGTACCCAGGTTCAGAAAAGATTAAATAAATTGTGCTGAATCAGTTGATTATTGTGGGAGGCAGAATAATGCTCTCCCAAAGATGTCCACATCCTAATCCTCTGAATGTGTGACTGTTACCTACGTGGCAAAAGGGACTTTAAGGATGTGACTAGTTTAAGGATTTTGAGGTGGGAAGATTATCTTGGATGATCCAGATGGGCCCAGTGTAATCATAAGGGTCCTTATGAGTAAAAGAGGGAGGCAGAAGGGCCAGTGTCAGAGTGATGTGATACAAAAGAATCTTGACCGGCCATTGCTGGCTTTGAAGATGGAAGAGGGCTCAAGGGGACAACTTCTAGAAGCTGGAAAAGGGGAAGAAAAAACTTCTCCTAGAGCCTCCAGATGGGAATGCAGTGTAGGCCCTGCTGACACCTTGATTTTAGCCCAGTGAAGCCCAGTTCTGAGTTCCAGAGCTGTAAGATAATAAATTCGTGTTTTTCAAGCCACTAGATTGGTGGTAATGTGTTACAGGAGCAGTAGGAAACGAATGTAATTATAATGCAATAATGAGAAAAATATTTAAATTAGATTTCTACCTCAGACCATAGACAAAATCAATTTCAGGTGAATAAAAAAAAAACTAAAGACAAATCTTTCAAACTTTTGGAAGAAAATATAGAATAGTTTTATGACATCAGAATAGGGAGAATGTTCTTATATAAAACAAAAAGCACATGCTATAAAAGTGATAAATGTAACTATCTTAAAAATAAGAACTCGTATTCATCAAAAGACACAAAGACAGTAACAAAAAAAACTATAGACCTGGAAAAGATATTTACAAGAAAATAACCGAAGAAGAATTGCTGTCCAGAATTAAGAATTCCAAAAAAATCAGTAAGAAGACAACTAAGTGGAAACATGGGCAATATATATACAACCGTTTTGCAGAAGAAGAACCGCTAATAAACCTATGAAAAGAAGTTCAACCTCATTAATAATCAGGAGAAGGTAAATGTTGACACCCACCAGAGAGGCAAAAATTTTAAAGTCTGGCTGCATTAGGTGTCTGAAGGGTGTAAAACAAAAGGAACTCTTGGACAGTGTTGGTGGAAGTGAAAATTGGTGCAAACACTTTGGAAGCCACTTTGGAAAATAATTTGGCATTAACTTGTAAAATGGAATTTACCTCTTCAAGGTATGTACTATGTACCCTAGAGGAACTCTTTGCACACTTGCACAAAGAGACATGCACAAGAAAGTTCACAGCAGTACAAATTATCATTGCAAAAACCTGGTAACAACTCAAATGCCCATCAACAGGAGAATAAATTAGTTGTATTATACTCAATCAATGGAAACTATCAGGGCAAAAATGAACCCGAACTACGTAATTCTACAAAGATAAATCTCACAAACATGTTGACCAACAAATGCAAATCACCAAAGATTATCTACAGTGTGATACTATTTATATAATGTTAAAAAACAATAGTATATGTAATATCCATATGTGGTTAAAATGATAAAAAGGAAAAAGAGATGATAGACACAAAATGCAGTCTTTTGTTAATCTCTAGGACTGAGATGTGATCAGGGAGGGGCATGTAGACATTGGTGATGTGTTGTTTTCGTTTTTTAATTTTTTGGCCGCTCTGCACTTGGCATGTGGGGTCTTAGTTCCCCGACCAGAGATCGAGCCCCCTGCAGTAGAAGTATGGAGTCTTTTTTTTTAGTATTTATGTATTTATGTATTTATTTATTTGGCTGCGCTGGGTCTTAGTTGTGGCACGCGGGATCTATTTCCCTGACCAGGGATCAAACCCGGGCCCCTGCATTGGGAGCACAGAGTCTTAAGCACTAGACCACCAGGGAAGTTCCAAGTGATGTGTTATTTTTTGAACTGGGTAGTGTAGTGATATGTGAGCGTTTTATTGTTAGGCTTAAAGTATACATATGTATTCCATATCATGTTTTATGCATGAAGTATTTTAGAATTTTTTAGATCTGGGAGATGATATGGTTTCCAGTTGTAGTGTAGCCACTGCACTCGTCCATTCATTCATTCAAAAAATATTTCAAGAATTCTACTTTGTATGTTATGTTAAGGCATTAATTGTAGGTATATTATAGGCATTGTTCTAGGCCTAGGGATACATAGCAAGCCAGGTACAGGCCCTACCATCAAGGAGCACACACCCTAGGGATAGCAATAGAAATGGATCCAATAATCATATAATTAAATAGATAATTACAAAGTATGATAACGGCTATGGAAAAAATACAGAGTTAGGAGACTGACGGAGGAGGTCCACCTTACCTACTTTTGCATAAGTCAGAAATAAACCTTTTTTGTGTTAAGCCACTGAGAATTCACTGAGTTTTCTGTTACTGCAGCATGGCCCATCTGTCCTAACGAATAAAAGATTCTAGGGGCACAAGAGTGACGATAGAGACACCAGGTAGGAAATGATAGTTGCTTGGACTAGAGTCATGATGATAAAGATGGAGCAATGTGAATAGCTACAAGAGAGATTTTGGAGGTAACTGGGAATGGATTAGGGGTGGAGGGGTGGGGGTCAGGGAGACAGAGGCATTAGGATGATTTCCAAGTTTTAGGCGAGGTGAGCTGTCACCCACCCAGTGCTCATCCTGTGTTTTCTTTAGTGTCTGAGTAGACAGCAACTGCTGACAACTGCTGCAGAGGTCCCCCTGCAGCCCCAAGCGGACTTCCCCAAGTCAGCACCTGCTCCCTGTAACAGCTCCCTTCTCGCCAGCTTGAGTCTGCGTGAACTAGACGAGGGTCCTAGTGGGCCACACCTGTTGGAATCTGCCCAGCACCTGGGACAACAGTTAACACATAGTAAGTGTTCTGTTAATGTTTGTTGAGAAAGTGAAAAGAGAAAGAGGGAGGAGGCAGGGAGCACTAAACTGGCATAGTAGGAGATCTTCTGCCACCCTGGCCAAGTCCCCTGGATTAACAGAGCCTCTGTTCTTCCCCCTTCTTTTTTTTTTTTTTTTGCGTCACACAGCTTGCGAGATCTTAGTTCCCCCACCAGGGATTGAACCCAGGCCACATCAGCGAAAGCGCCAAGTCCTAACCACTGGACTGCCAGGAAATTCCCCGTTCTTCTTTTTTATTATTTTATTTTCGGCTGCCTTGGGTCTTTGTTGCTGCGCGTGGGCTTTCTCTAGTTGCGGCGAGCGGGCACTACTCTTCGTTGCGGTGCGTGGGCTTCTCACCGCGGTGGCTTCTCTTGTTGTGGAGCACGGGCTCTAGGTGCATGGGCTTCTGTAGTTGTAGCACGCGGGCTCAGTAGTTGTGGCTCGTGGGCTCTAGAGCACACACTCAGTAGTTGTGGCGCACAGGCTTAGTTGCTCTGTGGCATCTGGGATCTTCCCAGACCAGGGATCGAACCCGTGCCCCCCTGCATTGGCAGGCAGATTCCCAACCACTGCGCCACCAGGGAAGGCTGCCTGTTCTTCTTTTGAAGTCACTCCCAACACAGCCAGAATGATCCTGTGCTCTAAACCAGGGCTTCTCAACCTTGTTACTATGCGGACCTTGGTCATTCTTTATTGGGGAGCTGGAAGGAAATGCTGTCCTGTACATTGTAGGATATTCAGCAGCATTCCTGGCCTCTACCCACTAGATACCAGTGTCTGATCCTGACCCCTCCTCACTCCTCCTCAGTACTGACCATGGAAAATATCTTCAGGCATTGCCAAATTTGGATGCGAAATCCCCTTCCTCCCAATTGAGAACCACTGCTCTAAACTCCGCAGTAACTCCCCATCTCATGCAGAGAACGTCCTCCCACATCCCGTCACATCTCTGGTCTCACAGCCTCCCGGTTTCTGCCTCACCCGCTCTGCTTTCTGTACGCACGCTGGCGTCTTTGCTATCCCTTGAACACTTGAGGTATGAGCCCCGTCAGAGCCATGAAGCCTGAGGTCCCTCCGACTGGGATGCTCTTCCGTCAGCGTTGCAAACAACTCACCCCATCACATCCTTCAGAGTTTTCCTCAGGTGTCACCTCGGTGAGGCCAGCTCAGGATGCCTTTTATGAAAATAAAATCCATTTTAGTTTGCTAAGGCAACCATAACAAAATACCACAGACTGGGTGACAACAGAAATGTACTGTCTCACAGTCTAGAGGCTGGAAGTCCAAGATCAAGGTGTTGGCAGGGTCGGTTTCTCCTGAGGCTTGCAGATGGCCGCCTTCTCACTATGTCCTCACAGGGTCTCTTCTCTGTGTGTGGCATCCCTGATGTCTCTTCATGTGTCCAAATTTTCTCTTCTTATAAGGGCACCAGGCATATTGGGTTAGGGCTCACTATAATGGCCCCATTTTAACTTAATGACCTCTTTAATGGCCCTATCTCCAAATACTGTCACATTCTGAGGTACTAGGTGTTAGGACTTTAACAGGTGAATTTTGGAGGACACGGTCCAGCCCATAATATCCAGCCATCACCACCACCAGCCCTTATCAGTCTAACATTCTGAGTATTTTACTTATCTCTTTTACGGTCTTTTTTTCCCTCTAACCCTCCACTCAAATGTTGTCTTCCATAAAAGGAGGGATTTTGTCCGTGTTATTCACCGCTGCATTCCCAGGGCCTAGAATAGTGCCTGGTACGTGGTAGGTGCTTATTAATTCGTCGTTAAAGTGATGAATAGGCATAGCTTCTCCATTAAGTAGCTGTGAACTTGAGGAAATCACTTAACTTCTCTGGCCCTCAGCTCCCTCTGTCAAATGAGGGAATTAGGCTAGATAATATCGAATGAGGATTCTGTCCTCTTTCAATCTTGGTCCTGACTTAGCCCAGATTCCCTAGAAAACCCTTCCTTGGGAGGTGCAATCCTAGGGCAGCCAGAGTAAGAGAGTGAAGTGAGGTGAGGCAGAAAGGGAAGCAGATGCAGGTACTGTGCTGCCGAGCTGGCCACCAGTTCGTGAAGAGGCACAGCCCGGTGTTCAGCCACGGAGGACGTCTGCAGACAGGCTACGCAGAAGCCCGGGCCAGGGAACTGCCCGTGGGAAGCAGGCGGGTAAGGCTTCCTTCTGCTGTCTACCTTCTGTAGCTCACAGTTGGCTCCTTGGGGAGTTAAGTCCCCAGCACTCTAATGGTTTCACCTGGCTCTTTCAGCAGCTTCTGGGGGAGCCAGATTCCAAACCCTCAAGAGTAAGGGCTCAGTCCCAGTTAGGAAATGAAGGCTCCAACCCCTCAGGCTGCAGGGAACTGAGAAAGTAAGGTAATCAGGACAGCAATCCCTGGTCCTTAGGGTTGAAGAGGCTCAGAGCCTAGGAGACAGCGGAGACGCAGAGAATCTGAGACGGCCTAAGATGTGCCCAAGCAGGCGGATGAGGGAAGGAATAGTGAGGAGGGGAACAGCCGAGGTGTCTGCCGCCCAGGTCAGCATAGAGCTGGTCAGGAGCATTGAGTGGCTCCAGCCATTGAGGAAGGAGATCAAAGGAGTGCAGCCCAGCAAGCAGGGCATTGAGTGGGCTGGATGGAATTGGTCCTTTTGAAGTCCTGAAGGGGCCTCCATGGCCCCAGCAGCCCAGCCTCATGAAAGCATTCTGACAGGTCCTTGCACAGGGCGCCCAGCCCCATCACCTGCAGGGGCAGACTCCAGGTGACTGTGGTGACGGAGGGGGCTCCCGTTTCCTCGACAGAGCACCCTGGGGTTGGGCAGGCAGGGAGCTGCTTCATTAGCAGCAGGATCTGGGCGCCCAGCTTCCCCCGAGTCCTCCTCCCTGTTAGCTGCCTCAGCCCCTCTCCTGATCGTCACTTTGCAAACTCTTCCAAACTCCAGCCGCCCCCTCAGCTGTCTCTGGAGGGAGAGAGGGCGTTCACTGCCACCGCGCCCCTCCTCTGGGAGGGGGTGTTTTTTCTCATGTGTGGGCCACGTGTGTTGGGTTGTGCCCCAACTCGAGGGCAGATTCCTCCCTCCAGAGGTGATGAGACACACCAGGAGCAGATTGCACATTCGTCTCCTGGGAGGCAGTGGGCGAGGGAAGCAGCATGCAGCGTGTGAGCACGGGGAGGGGTGTCTGCAGATTGGTGATGGGGTGATGGGCCCTGAGAGCAGGGAGCTGGCGCTGCTGACTGTGTAGAGGCGGCGGGAGGCTGATTATAGGGCTGGGTCCCTTGGCCCTGGATGTAGGTGCAAGAAGCTGCGTACGCATTTGACTGTCAAGGTGGGGGTAATGGTTACCCTGGTGACTGGGCTAGGAAGTGGGTTGGCCTTGCAGGCGGTAATGCTGGAAAGAAATACAATGAGCACCAGATAGGGCTTCTCTCTTCTAGCTAGATGGAGCCTTATCACCGTAAATGAAGAACAACTTTCAGTGTTTGGGCCCACCATATCCTCTGCTGGTGTCCTGTCAGCACCCCACTGCACACCTTTAAGCCCACTAAGCTGGTGTGGAAGACCTGAATCCTAGTCCTGACTCACCCTGGGACCTGGGGAAAGTCACTTCCTGTCTCCAGGCCCCACTCAGATCTCTAAGACCCGCAAGATCCCTTCGTGTTCTGATTGCTGGGCCCCCAGACATTCTGATTCAGTAGGTCTGGAGCTATGCCCAGGACTCTGCATTTTAGCCCTGCCCCCCCCCCCACCCCCAGGTTCGCTGTACCTACATACCGTTCAGAACCACTGAAACTCGGCGCTGAGAGCACAGGCATGCGAATCAGACAGACTCAGATTCTCATCTCAGCTCTGCTGCCTATTTGGGCAATTTATCTACAGCCCTTCTGAGCCTCAGTTTTCTCACCTCTATATTGGGGGAAAGAAGACTGCCAGAGCGTTACGATGAGAATCAGCTGAGATGAGGCTGCAGTAGTGCCTGGCACATGAGGAGGGTCCCATAAGTGTTACGCTAAATTTTACTTGTTATTCTGTATGAATCTGTAGTGTCTCTACTATTCTCTCCCCTTCCCAGCAGCCCCCTTCCATCTGCTCTTCTTCTCCAGCCAAATCCCACATCCAGGAAAATGGTCTCTGCAGGAAGCAAGGGAGCGTCAGGCTAGAACTCAGGCAGAGGAGGAGGAGACAGTACACTCACAGCTGGGGCCCTCACACCCTGTTCCATCTGTTTACTCTGTCGCCATGATAACTCATAGCTTACCAACCTCTGTGGGGTAGAATGACTTCCAGCATCAGGGGCTCTGGATGTGAACGGTCATTTTCCCAAAGCACCAGGAGCGGGGAGAGCTCCATGCCCACCCCCTATCCCATCCACCGCATTTTCGTTTCAGGGTAAACTGAGGGCTTCTCCGGCATGAGTATTTAGCTGAATTTTGCTTCAAGGCCCCAGCACCTAACACGGTGCCTGGCCTACAGCTCAAGAAATGTTGGCTGAATGAATACATAAATGTAGTGTAAATCTGATTCTCTTGAGTTTCTTAATCAATGATGATCTTCACTTAGGAGAGAGTCAGAACGAAATTCCGAGTGTATGTCATTTGATTTCTTCCCCACCTACCCACTTTGGGAAAATTGCATTCCAACCTCTTTCAGTGGCATTTTTTCACCTTGGCATCGACACATGAATACATAGGAAAACCCAGGGCCTCCAGGCCCCCCAGAGGATTGTGGTAATGTTGCCTCGACAAGTTTGTTCATCTAAGCTTTTCTGAATCAGGGTGGTTATTAATGTATCAAATTCTGTACACCAAGAACATTAATCTTTCCTTTGCAGGGACTTGCTTCTCCCAACCATGAATTTTCCATGCCCCTCTTTCCCCCCAGCCCAGTTAAAAGTAAATCTAGGATTGTCAGTCCATCAGCTTTCATCATAGTGGCCTGTACTTTTCAGATAACATATCCTCCTGTCTGGAGACAGAGGCATAGCTGAGTAAAAGTCTCTGACTTTTTAGACACAGTTGTCTCAGGTGCATCTGAACCCTATTTTGTTAAGTCGCATGTGCACAGGGAGAAACAGAATGGTGCTCTTACCTTTCTTGACTTTTAAAAATTAAGAACAAAAAAATTAATTGAAAGCAAAACAGAACAAAATCAATTCCCATCCTCCTCTCTCGAGGACTACCTCTCTCTAGCAAAAGACGGAATTGGTGAAACTCAGATCTGCTCAGTACTGCAGCTGATTAACAAATCTCAAAAGAAAAAGAGATTAAAACTCTTGGCTCCGAAGTTTTTTTCAATATCTGAGAGAGAAATTTTCTATTAGGTCCGCCATAATAGACAATTGTGAGATAATAGAAAATATATACATTGGTCTCTGCCCCTGGTTCCTAGCACAGAGTTCCTAAAACCCTTGTAATTTCCTAAGTAATAAGAACACTAGGAGCGGGGACTTCCCTGGTGGTCCAGTGGTAAAGAATCCGCCTTACAATGCAGGGGACCCGGGTTTGATCTCTGGTCAAGGAACTAAGATCCTACATGCCTCGGGGCAACTAAGCCCGAGTGTCACAACTACTGAGCTCGCGTGCTGCAAGCTACAGAGCCCAAGTGTCCGGGAGCCTGCGGGCCACAACTAGAGAGAGAGAAAAAAAAAAAACCCGCACACCACAGCTAGAGAGAAGCCTGCGCACCTCAAGGAAGAGCCCGCATGCCTCAACAAAGATCCCACGTGTCCCAACTAAGACCCGCCACAGCCCAAAAAAAAAAAAAAAAGAAGAACACTAGGAACATCTTTTGTTCTGTTGAGGCCACTCTGGGTGAGCTCCTGAATGGGGGCTGGTCACCAGCATGACCAAGCCTTGATTAGA
Source organism: Balaenoptera ricei (assembly GCF_028023285.1). Classification (NCBI taxonomy): domain Eukaryota; kingdom Metazoa; phylum Chordata; class Mammalia; order Artiodactyla; family Balaenopteridae; genus Balaenoptera; species Balaenoptera ricei. Next base: position 177,741,079 of record NC_082640.1, on the reverse strand, counting down.
AGCTTAGCATTTTCAACACCCCCCCCCCTTGTCCTCCAGAAAGGGAGAAAGGCGGGAATGGAGTTAGTAATTGATCATGTCTCTGTGAGGAAGCCTTCATAAAATCCCAACAGTAGGGACTCGGAGAGCTTCCAGGTCGGTGAATAGGTGGAGGTGATGGAAGAGTGGTACACAGAGAGCGCGTGGAAGCCTCACGCCCTCATCTCTTCCATCTGGCAGTTCGTCTGTATCCTTTATCATACCCTTTTATAATAAACTGGTAAATGTAAGTAAACTGTTCTCCTGAGTTCTGTGAGCCGCTCTAGCAAATTAATCAAACTCGAAGAGGGGGTCGTGGGAACCTCTGATTTACTGCTGATGGGTCAGAAGCCCTGGTGACAACCTGGACTTGTGATTAGCAACTGAGGTGGTGGGGTGCAGAATTGTGGGGCTGAGCCCTCCACCTGTAGGATCTGATGCTACTTCCAAGTAGATAGCACCAGAATTGAGTTAGACTGTAGGACACCCAGCTGGAGTCGAGGAGAATTGTGGTGGGTGTATGAGAGAATCCCCCCACCCATATTGTAATTGGGTCCTAGAATAATTCCAACAGTTGAGCTTTGGTTAATTAAGCGTGGTCTTGAGAAGTAACATTTGTTCATTCATTAACCAAGCATTTGAGTACTTAGTATGTGCTAGGCAGGGCCAGCTTCATGGGCCTGCAGCCTGGACAGTAGCACAGGGAAGGCTTGTGCTCAGTAGAGCCCCAAGCTTGAGGTTTAATGCTCTACTGTCACCATCCTGAAATTCTTGGCAACTTTATCTTTGAACTTGTGTTTGGTAAGTGAGGTCCGATGGGACACTGGCACCTGCGCAGGAGTAGAGGAACTAAGCACGGCGTGTGGACCAAGGCAAGCTTCCCTCATCTGCTGGCTTCTGAGGATGGGTTCCGGGTTTGTTTACCAGCACAATATTTTGTTTTGTTTTGTAATTTGGATTTCAGAGCTCTGAAGGGAAGCAGTGCCACCCAAGTGCTTGCAGCCTCGCTGCTCCCTGTTGGCATAAACCTGGCCACATCACACATTTGTTACTTGTCTGTGATTTTATTTTATTATTTATATATACATATATGTGTATATATATATATATATATATATATATATATATATATTTTTTTTTTTTTTTGGCCACACTGCATGGCTTGTGGGATCTTAGTTCCCCAACCAGGCATCAAACCCAGGCTGCCTGCAGTGGAAGCTCAGGGTCCTAACCACTGGACTGTGAGGGAATTCCCACTTGTCTGTGTTTTTAACCTTGAATTTATTCAGCAGTTCCTTCAACAAGCAGAGTTAAAAGCTGATTTGGGTTCCTGTTCTGCATATCCAACTCTGTTGCAAAAAGGAAGGGACTCCTTTATTCAAACCCAAGACAAAAGCATATTCCATCTAACAGAAATATTTGTAAGGCGTCACTCTACTCACCCAGCACCATGCTTGGAGCTAAGCAGGAACAAAAGGGGTGAAAATGAGATGCAGCCCCCGCCTATTTGAGCTTATGATCTAAGAGGAGAAACAAGATATGCAAACCATTAACAAGGGCAGCTTTATGTAATGACCATATAAGTGTTTTAATACCAAAACTGATTTTAGTTACTCAAGTGTTATTTCTTAGACAAAGCAGGAGCGTGGGGATGGGGTGGAGGCAAAAGTGTGTGATCAAACTTATATCCGTGGATAAATCAAATCCTTATACTACTCCATTGTAAATCAACTATATTTCAATAAAAACTTTTAAAAAATAAATTAACTTTAAAAATTAAACAAAAATAAAATTAGTAAAATATATAGATATACTACTCACTCTTTCCCCTTAAAAAGACAGGTAAGACAGGAAATAACACCAAGGAGGGTGCTTCCTGTTCAAGGAGATTGCCTTAATGAAACTTTAGCCATCACAAGTCTTCCCTGAATCATTTAGGGGGCAGGAAAGAAAGACACCCCTGCTAAGAAAGAGGGGAGAGAGGAGATACCAAAACACAAGGCATAATAGTGGAAGGACTTTTAAAGACAGTGATGTCTAATATTCCATATTAAGTAGTTGGCATTGCTGAGTTGTAAAGACCCCTCCTTTGCCCGAAAAACTTTGATAAAATCTGCCCCACAGACCAGGGCACTGTGTCCCATGAGTGGGGCTTCTTCCTTCATTTTTACATCTCCCAGTGAGTCTGGCACGTGGCAAGAAATTGATGAGTATGTAATATAAGAGAGAAAAAAAATAGAAAAAATGTTTAATGAATAGACACAAATGAGAGAGTGATTGATGGTCCACTAGCTTCTCCAGACTGCACATCCAGGTACAACTTGGAGATACAGAATGTGCTATGAGGTGCTTCCAGAGGGTGTGGGTTGGATGGGGAAAGTGAAGCAGAGCCTTTATTCATTTATATTTGGAGACCCAGCTATAAATAGGTGCTGTGGCCCAAAAGACTCAAAGCACCTTAGAAGTAAGCCTATATCAGAAGGGGCCGCATTCAGGGTGAAACAGATTGAGCTGGTATCAAATACTTCCACACAATTTCTCAGCGAGACTATGCGAGGCTCTTTAACGCTGTGTGCTGTGACAGCGTTTGCCTTGGCACACAGAGCCCAGGCTGTCTGCTGGCACCTGTTTCGCCCCAATGCCTGATAAGGCTCATTCCTGACTCACGCCAGCTCTCTGTTTCATAAGAAAGGGCAGCTCCGTTTCTCTGCCTGTGTCACCACAATATTATTGAGAACAATAATTTGAACAATGAGAACTTATAATTCTCTGGTAACGTGCAAAATACTGTCGTTTATGGCAAAGTAATCTCCTGAGTGTTGGGTAATGGAAACCATTATGTTCTGCTTCGGTTTGCATGGCAAGCGTCAACCTTGGCTGTGAATAGAATTAGAATCACTCGTTTACTCCCTCACTCACTCTTCAGCACATACTGATAGAATGCCAGTGATGGAGCAGGCAGTGTATACTGTGGAGTCGAGAGTCTGGCTTTATTCCCTCCCAGGGAATCTTGATCCAGAAGGAAGGCCTTACAGAACAATGACCATTTGATCCTAGGCTCTAGGAGAGTAATAAAACTCACAGACACCCAAGAACGCACCGGCTACCATCTTTGAGGGGTCACACTATAGGAGTTCAAGTCTCAAACCAAAAACCTCCTGTATACCCCACAGACATGACCCAGTGGGCTGAGCTGGGTCTGAATCCTAGTCCTGACCCTCACTAGCTAAGTCACGTGGGACATGTGTCTTCTCCTCCCCGAACCTTTATTACAGGAGTTGAAGTAGAAATAAGGCATGTCCTTAAGATCACTTAAGCAACAGGACATGGGACGGATTGATGGCTCTTAAGAACAAATACTCTGTGCCACTTCAGGCAAATCGTTATAACTCAGAGCACAGCACACATTAAATGGTAAGCATAAACAGATAAGATTAATTCCTCTTAAAGTTAGCTCCAGACCCATAAAGCAATTTCAAGAATACTACAGCCTTTCAAACTCTTTGTTAAGTGATTGCATGGAAATAGAGTCTCGAGAAGAAATCAGCACACGTACAAAATGTCCATCTACATTCAACAGTCACTACAGCTCTGAATGCACATGAACCCAGACACAAACAAGACCTGCTTAACAAAGTTTCTAGCTTGTTGCTAAGAAACCACGACTGCCTAGTATGCGTGTGACCGCTCTGTGTCTTGTGTCAACTCATTATGCCCACATAATTAGAGTGAACTTAACATTGGAGAATGGAATGTGGGATTGTGTTTTTCATCACCTATAGTTAGTCTATTATTGTCCAGAGGCCTAAAGAATATTTTCCAGAACCAGGTGTAAGAACAGAGAAGTCAAGGAAGAATTGAGATCATGTGGAGGGAGGGAGGGAGGAAGGAAATATGATTCTTCACGTGACAATCCACAAAGACCTAACCACTGGGTGGTGGCCTTTCATTAGCTGTCCTTTTTTCCTTTCAAATACTGTGCTGTCATACTGGTCAAGCATGGACACCCAGGCCTGGATGCCATGATGTAAGTGAACCAGAAGAGTGAGGGGCAATATTCCCACAGTGATGGGCACTGTCACCCTAAGCCACTTCCCTTGTAGGAGAACAAAGACTGGTGGAAACAAAGACCGGCTGCATCTTCCCCCCCGGGATTGAGAGGGTCAAACGTGACTGGCATTTCCTCCTAGTAGCCCTGCCCCAACGTCCAGCCCATCCCGGCTGGCTGAGCATCCTTTAGCCTGTGGGTGGCTGCAGTTTCCCAGAATTCCACAATTACTCTGGAGCCCAGAAGCACATGAGATGGTTTCTTTCTGAGCTTGGAGAGGATGTTTCATAAATCACTTCTCTTAGGAAAGCAAATGGTCGCAAGAGAACTCAAAATTATTCCTCCACTCCCCTGGCTGGATTTCAATTTCCTTACCCCGTTTTACTGGACAGTCAACTTTTTAAGACATTGATCCAAGGGATGATGCATGGGAGACAGATAAGTTAGCAAACAACCATTTGGTGTGGTGAGCAACGAGATCAGGGTAAACACACAGGACTGTGGACCCCAGAGAAGGCGCCTGTTCCTGAATGGGACAGGTGTGTGTGTGTCAGAGAAGGGGTCCTTGAAGAAGTAACATCTGAGAACCCACAACTGTGGCTTCTCCACTTGAGGGCAGATACTTGGCCTTTGTCGTTTCTGCATCTACCCTGTGCCTAGCATAGAGCCTCACACTTGGTGGGTGTGCCATGACCATGGCCTTTGAGTGTCACCTACTTAGGCATCTCAGATGACCGCTTATCATCTAAGCCATTGGTCGCACCTTTCTCTAGCTTGCTCATTCTTTGAGCCCTAGGGAAATTTCATTTATATTTGCTTAACTTTGATTTGACAATTGTATAAAAACCAACTCAAGGCCAGCTTCCAGACTCCTACTGTGTCTTGGAAGAGGAACTCTTCCACTAAGGGTCTAAGCAGGGTCAGGCAGGCCAGGCCCGTTCTACGCATCAAAGCCCTGAGGCTCCCCAGAGCAAGCCCTCCTATTCAGCACCTGCTGAGGGTTCAGGCAAGTCAGGGGGCAGATGGCAGGGCTCTAGTGACTGGTGCCCACCATCTCCATTGTCAAATAACAGGGCTCTTCACACCGCTGTGTGGGCACACACACACATAGGTTGTGGTTGGGGGCAGTAGTTTTCCAGAAAAGTAGTAATACAAGTATCAGATAAACTCATTAAGTCAGAAAAAGGAAAAAAACACCTACTTCATACGTTAGCTGCATTTTGAATGACAGCCTTTTAAAAAACATACCCAATGCTAGAGGGGAAACTTAGACAATGACTGTGCTTAAAAGCCACTTGCTATGAAAACCTAACTCATAATATGGACATATATACAGTACCAAATGTAAAATAGATAGCTAGTGGGAAGCAGTCGCATAGCACAGGGAGATCAGCTCGGTGCTTTGTGTCCACCTAGAAGGGTGGGATAGGGAGGGTGGGAGGGAGGGAGACGCAAGAGGGAAGAGATATGGGGATATACGTATATGTATAACTGATTCATTTTGTTATAAAGGAGAAACTAACACACCATTGTAAAGCAATTATACTTCAATAAAAATGTTAAAAAAAAAACAAAAACCTAACTCATATCGCTGTATCATGTGCATTCTTCAAAGTCCTGTCTGCGGGGGGAAATTGTGTACCTTAGATTTTAATCTTCCTTAATCACTGCTTTCATGGTGTCACTTTTCTGTTCAAGAACTTGAACTGATGCCTAAGTCCCACTGAAGGCTGTCCGAAGTCTCAGCCCCCATATTTTCTATTGTAAAGTCTTTCCACAGTTCAGCCTCCTGCTCTCACCAGGTTTGCTGCCTCTGCTTGTGCTGGAAACCATGCTCATTCCTGCCTCCAAACACTTGGTTACACATTTCCCCCACCATGAATACTCTTTCCCTTTTCTCCACTAATAGTAATCTACCTTGTCCTTCAAAGTTCAATTTATGCCTGCTTTCTTTCTAGAATGATCCCAGATAATCTTAACTCTCCTCTCCTCCTCAATCCCGATACCCCCATCGTTTATGCACATGGTCTTGTCCAGTTTTCTACACTTCCATGTGTTTCGTGTTTCTGTTTCACAGATAGAAGACAACATTGTCTAGTTGGAAACGCATTGGATTTGAAGTTGAGCCTCGGCTCTGTCACCTATTAGGTGTGTGGCCTTGGGCAAGTTACTAACCCTCTCTGGACCTAGTTTCCTCATCTATAAAAAAAGGACAATAGTATCTACTTTGCAGGATTGTGGTGATTTTTAGAGGAAATGGGCGGAAACAGATCTGGCATACAGGGAGCTTCATGACGATGGCTACCCTTGGTATCAATGATCTCCAAGGCCTCCTTCTTCTGGCCTGGCCTTCTCAGAGGGTGTGATTAAAGAGAGCTGGATGGCTGTGGCAGGGGTAGGAAGGCACTGACTTCTTCCTGATGCCAATCCTGCCTGAACATGAAAACCCTTCCTACCTAACTCCTCCCCTCCCTCCCGCCACATACAAAATGTCACTAGCCATCGTCGGCCCATGAGATAAATTGTGCATTTTGATCCAGGAGTGTTTGCTCCTCTTTTGTGCCTCGATCTGGGCATTTCAACATACATATGTCCTCTTCAAGCCCCTCCCCGCCCCGTGCCACCCAGCTCTAATCCACCTCCTCCCTCATCCCTTCAATCAAAAGTTGCCAGGAATGCCTCCGAATCCTCACCTCGCTTTATGTGTCATTTGCTTATTATTGCCCTGCAGGATTAAATGAGTTAATCTATGAAGAGCCCTTTGAATAATCCCTGGTGCAAAACAAGCTCTAAAGAAGTACAGTAAGTCCCCTACATACGAAAGAGTTCCATTCCAAGAATGCATTCGTAAGTCCAATTTGTTTGTTCTGTCCAACAAAGTTAGCCTAGGTACCCAACTAACACAATCGGCTATACAGTACTGTACTGTAATAGGTTTATAATACTTTTCACACAAATAATACATAAAAAACAAACAAACACAAAAAACAAAGAAAACATTTTTAATCTTACCGGACAGTATCTTGAACGGTACAGTAGTACAGCACAACAGCTGGCACACAGGGGCTGGCATCGAGTGAACAGGGAAGAAGAGTTACTGACTGGTGGAGGGAGAGGAGGTGGGAGACGGTAGAGCTGAAGGACCATCAGCAATAGGAGACAGAGGACAAGCTGCAATTTCACTCACGCCGGACGTTGATGGAATTCACGTTCGCATCTTTGAAAGTTCGCAACTTGAAGGTACGTACGCAGGGGACTTACTGTATTGGCTTTTATTACTATTACGCTCGTCCTCCATCACCCACTGTGCTGGATGCCGTCAGTGTTTCATTCCATGTGCCTCTCCAGACCTAGTCTCTGTCCATGGAGGCTGATGCCCAGGGACGCAGGACCTGGATCCTAGCTTCTAGCTTCCCTTTGGGCTCAGCTAATGAGGAACCCAGAGGAGGGGGGCGAGGAGAGCGCTGTCAGGGTATTGTTTTCTCCCATCTCCTTCCCTGAGGCTGCTGAGGGCGAGGCCACAGAAGGCCCCTCCCCACAGCTCTCTCCCCCTCCACGTCCTGGTAACAGCTCCCCCCAAACTCCCTCAGGCCCCCTGATGTTACCAGCCCCAAAGTACTGCGTGGTCCCTTTATTAAGTTCTCCTGAAATTACCCAAATTGACTATGTCATCTGTTTCTTTCCAGGCTCCTGTTTGAGACACCTACTTTCTAAATATTGTACCTAACACTGTTAGGTTTAGTCACATGTCATAGGTCGGTCAGGTTCCCTGAGGCTCTTCTGAATTTCTCTTTTAAAGATGTCTTGAAATATATATGTATCTTTAAGATCATTATTAGGATGAATTTAAGAATTCATACTTATTTTAAAGATTTAACCATAAGACTCCCTGAGACTATGTCAGAAACCCCTGGGATTTGGAGGTTCCTCGAGAATGCCATGCAAAGCACTAAGGCAATGCCCTGGATGAGGGTGGCTGAGGAGATGCCGAGGAGCCACGCTATGAAGACCATGACCTTCACGGCTGGGGCATGAGTCCCCGTGGCCGAGTCCTCAGGAAGAGGTATCTTCTGTCCCCTCCTTGGAGCCATAGTGCCCCTCAGAGAACAAAGGCACCGCCCTGGTCAGCTGCGCTGGGCAGCAGAGGGAACGGTGCACAATACCGGGGTCTCTCTAGACCGTGGAACCAGGCTGTGCTGGAGGGAGCCCCACAGGAGACAGTCAGCCTGTCCCAGACCTTGACAATGGCAGCTCCAAGCCAGACTCGATTTATTTTTAAAAAATAAAGACACGAGACATTTCTTGAACCTCAACGTTATAGGAGAGACTAATTGTCACCCCTCCTATTTTGTAGGAGAGGCTTGTGATGATGGCCACCCAGAAGAAAGGCCTTAATTCCCAGAATCCTTTGCAGGTTGGTGAACAGAATTTCCAGGTCCTGCCCTTAAGGAGAGGGGCATGACGATAGGAGGTTATTCTCACTCAGCTCTGTTCTGTGAAGTCTCGGGGGCCCATGCTCCTTCTAGCCCTAAGATATTGCCTTCATCTATGGGGTCTGAGTTGTCTCCCCATTTATGTCTGCATGCCAGTGGTTGCCAGAGCCTTGGGATGGGGGATGAAAGTCACTGGAAAGAGATAGCAGGCAGGAATTTATTGGGGTGATAGATCTGTTCTGTATCTTGATTATGGTGGGGGTTACATGAACCTATACATGTGTTAAAATTCATAGAACTGTACACCAAAACGGGGGGAAAGTCAATTTTACTGCATAACCTAAAGAATAAAATTACTACACACACGCATATAGGTATATGTGTATGTGTGTGTGTATATATACACATCTAGTGTTTAGTTGTGTGCCTGATGCACAGAAAGTGATCTAGAACAGTTCTACTCAATGGCCAGCAGCCCACAATTACTATTAGGATCCCTGATGCGATAGCACCTCATGCTAGAGGATAAATCAACTACTTTGCTAAGCACTCTCGTTAGGCTGTAGCCAAGTTTTCTTTTTCACAGGAAGACTTTCCCGGTGGAGTTAACAGCTTGTTGATTTACGTTACGGTGCAAGCTCCTTTTGTAGAAGCAGGTGGGTGCTTTGAGTAGCACTGCTCTAGAAACTGTAGCTATAATAACATTCATGTTATTTACATAAGAACGTTGTAACAATGGTCACTGAAGGCAGAGACCATGGCATGGATCTCTGGTGGCCAGCGCCGGGCACAGGACCTGGCAGACAGGAGATGTCAAATCAGGCTTGTTGGAGGAGATGAAGACTTGTACTCACAGTTCATCCACTCGTGGGATTGACGAACTGAGGGGCAGACAAATAAACAGTGTAGTCTAAGGCAAGGCATATTGAAATGCCAGCTGAATAGTGGCCCAAGAAAAGAGTCCTGCACAAGGACCAAAAGGGGTGACAACCTGTTGGAATATGTCTTTCCCTGATGCCTGAGGTTTTGCCTTTTTTCCATGTGTGCCCCCAGAACCAGTCCTTCTCTCCAAGTCTCTACAGGCTGCTGCCCTGCTGCCACCTGTTTTAATCCAGAGCACCTTATCCTGCTTAAGAAAAGTCATACAAGGGAATTCCCTGGCGGTCCAGTGGTTAGGACTCCGTGCTTCCACTGCAGGGGGCCTGGGTTCGATCCCTGCTCAGGGAACTAAGATTGTTCTTCAAGCCGCACAGTGTGGCCAAAAAAAAGGAACACAAGATCTGGTCCATGAAAAGGTCAAGAGGCGAAGCAGAGGGGAAAATTCGAGACTACAATTGAGAAGCCAGCACCCTGGCACCCGCGTTGCCCACAATAAGCAGGGTGGCCTCGGGCAGGCATCCCTGTCTACGGGCTTCTGTCTCCCCCACTGCCCAGCAGATGGGCTGGGCTCTCAGACTCTCTCACTTTCACCCCTCCAACCCCGACATTCTCGTATTCACTGGGGCTGAAGTCATAACTCATTGATCGGACCCTTTTCATCCTTCTTTTCCTGCCCAAGATATGCACCTCTGGGTATATTGGTCCTTTGCCAAAGTCCAGCAAGCTTTGACCATAAAGAAAAGCATGTTTCACTCCTAACAAGAAATCCAGAAGTTGAATACGCCTGGCGCCTAACTTCTTGAGTTCTCTGGGTGCCCTCGGCACAGCCAGTTCCCCAGCAAATAAGTCCACCATCTCTGCCATCACAGACCTTCCGGTGGATTGCAGCAGCCTCTATTATTTCAATGTATAATTTATATGGCCCATTTCCACTGCCAAGGACAGCCCACAAAGCACACTTGATCCTGCACAGGGAAACTGGGAGCTCTGTCCTCTGAGATGCGTGTGCTCTCCACCCAGGACCACACACAACTTTTCCGAAGTCTTTCACTTTACTGGGGCACCTCACTAGGCCAGGAACAATGGGACCTGGGAATAACAGGACAATCACCACAATTTCAAGGCTGCACTTAGAGACAGTGATGTGGGTGACATTAAACACATAGAATGTGTTTGCAGCAGCTGCAGGGCTGTACCTGGCAGGCTGGAGCCCACAGCTTCACACGGTTACATCTTAGCAGCCAAGCAGCATAGCCAAGCAGGCATCAGGTTCCTCATCAGAAGCCTGCGTTCCAATTTTGACGCTGCCTGCTACCCAGGAGGCCTCAGAAACGTCATGCCAACTCTCTGGACTTGAGCCTCCTCACCTTTAAAATATAAATACACTAGCTCCTGCCCTCCCAGCCCTGCTGGGTTGCAACCAGGATGGAGAGGAATAATACACGATTTATTGTGTTGGAGATACTGGAAAACATTAAAACCTAGACAAATAGGTAAGATTTTAAAAATTAAAAATTCTTTAGCAAAACTGCTAAACTTTTCATATAGTAACTACATATGTTGCCATTTAAAACAAGGGAGACATTATGTAAATTGCATAGTTATCTATGCCAATGCGTAAGTATCAAGTTGCTTAAATACAAAGATCTTCTGTGCTTAAAAAAAAGAGAGAGGAATAATACATGATTTACTGTGTTGGAGATATTGGAAAACATTAAAACCTAGACAAATAGGTAAGATTTTAAAAATTAAAAATTCTTTAGCAAAACTGCTAAATTTTTGATATAGTAACTACATATGTTGCCATTTAAAACAAGGGAGACATTATGTAAATTGCATAGTTGTCTATGCCAATGCGTAAGTATCAAGTTGCTTAAATACAAAGATCTTCTGTGCTTAAAAAAAAGAGAGAGGAATAATACACGTAGAAGTTCTCTGTAAAACACTATACTCTGGCTACTCAAAGGGTGGCCCAGGGACCAGCAGTATCAACATCACGTGGGCGCTTGTTAGAAATGCAGGATCCCAGGCCTCTCTCCTCGCCTGCTGAATAGGAATCTGACTTTTACCGAGACCCCCGGGTGACTTGTGTGAGACGCTGTGATAAGCAAACCTCAGTGTGGCGCGGGAACAAGAATGTGCCGAGTGGAGCCTGCAGCTCTTAGTTCAAGTTCAGTTCTGCCACTGCCTGCCTTTGTGGCCTTGGAAAAGCTGCTGGAGCCTTGTTTCTACAATTAGAAAACAGTCATGCTGTTTTCACTTTCCTGGCAGGGCAAAAGGATAGTAAGGGGTAGCCAGATATAGCCAGATGGGAAATGGAGACGATAAAATGATGGAGAAGAGCAGGAAATAGGTCAGTGCTTCCTTCTGCCTGCCCTGTGTCACCTCCACCCATATTTTCCCCAGTCGCCAAAACCTGTTGACCAAAGGCAGCTGAAGAGTGGGCAGTTCCTGCTCTGCTTGCAGGTATCCCGAAGTGGCAACCAACGCAGATGGAAAGAGAAGGCCAGGAGCCTGGGGCTATGAGGGTCCCCAGTTCCTCCAGGACAGCTGGTGGGTTGTCAGCTTGTTCCCAGACCACAGAGCCTCCCCATGAATGGTACCTGGAGACCCAAGACTGAGGTCAGCAAGTGACTGGGGGAACACAGGGCAGCCGCATCCTCTGGCTTACAGCCTGTCTCGGAGGCCTTGCCTGCACATTTAATGAGTGACATTCTTATTACACTGGATTTTCTATTAAGCAGGCTTCTTGATATAACCTGAACGTGAGAGGACTTGACCCGTGCTTCAAAATTTTCCAGCAATGCTGGGAAATGGACTGCGTCACACTCGACAAAATTCCATCCAAGCAATTACCCAGGGGGAGGTATTATAATTGCACAGATGTAAGTGCTCCATTTCGTGGGTTTAAAAACACCAACTTTACAGAGCTGTGGTGAGCATTAAATGACATAACGTATGGACTGCTCTTGGCATAGGACTTGTCATTAATTTTTTCCCTGCAGTCTCACAGATAAATTGAAAGCTTTGGTCTGCCCCAGAGGCCTCGTCCTTGGCCTCAGCCCTGGCAGCTGCATTGTAATGGCTCTGCTAATCGACGTTTCTAGTTCATGGTGATGGAGTCCCCGGCCCTGATCCTAAAATCCCTGACTCATGGCTGATGGAGTTTTTTTCTGAAAAATCTCTTCTATTTTTTTTCAAGTACCACAGGCAGCCTGGCCCTCTGTGCTTTCCGCAGCTAAAAACAATCCCTTGAGGAAATCATGTTAAAGAAGTCCTTGCAGACAATAGTTTTAAATGCTCCTGGGTGCACACTCAAAACCCAGGGAATATATAAGCCAACATGTGGGATAAATAGTATGGACTGAGCACTGACCAAGTGTGACAGATTGATTTACTGGCCCCAATTCTTCACCCCTCCCTATATCCACACCCTTGCCATGGCCTCATTTTGGACAGGGTAATTCCACAGTCCCGGATTTTGGGCCTGTGTGACTTGCTTTGGCCAATGGAATGGAATAGAAGTGACAGCATGTCAGTTCCAAGCCTAGGCCTTAAGAAACTTCATATGGGGTCTTCCCTGGTGGCGCAGTGGTTGAGAATCCGCCTGCCAATGCAGAGGACATGGGTTCGAGCCCTGGCCCGGGACCACATGCCATGGAGCAACTAAGCCCGTGCGCCACAACTCCTGAGCCTGCGCTCTAGAGCCCACGAGCCACAACTACTGAGCCCGCACGCTGCAACTACTGAAGCCCGCACGCCTAGAGCCCATGCTCCGCAATGAAGAGAAGCCACCGCAATGAGAAGCCCGTGCACCGCAACAAAGAGTAGCCCCCCCACTCGGCACAACTAGAGAAAGCCCGCGCACAGCAACGAAGACCCAATGCAGCCAAAAATTAATTAATTAAAAAAAAAAGAAGCTTCATATGTTTCTGCCATCGCCATAAAAAACACTTCCCCTGGGCAGCAGCTGCCGCATCAAGCTGGACTCCAGAATGAACCCACCTGGATCAGAGCCGCCCCAGCTGCCCACAGACCATCAGAGAAAATCAAAGGTACTGCGGATGCCACAGCTTGAAACAGAGTCACCCAGCCAAGCCCAGCATAGACTAACAACTGCCCCATCCTGCCTGCAGGGCCAAAGGGAAAAAAAAAAGATTGTTGTTTTAAGCCACCGTGTTTGGGGATGGTTTATTACGTGGCATTCTTGTGGCTGTAGGAAACTAATACACCATGTGATGAAACTGGAAAAATAAAACGGGAGGAAAAGAAATAAGGAGGGAGACAAGGAGAGCAGGAAAGAAGGGGAAGGTTAGAGCTCCTTACACTGTGTCAGCTTATTCTGAAGATGGACTTGGGCTGTCGGGTGTTCTCAGCTACAGGCGCACATAGTGATCATGCACCTTGGTACCACAGAGCCCAGTTGTACCAGCTGCATGTAATCCTGGGAACCTAAGACCAGAAGTGGAGTTCACAGGGGGGCAGGAAAGCAAAGGCAGAGCTGGGAACACCCAGGACCTAGCATCAACAAGACCCACATCTGCATTTGAGGTGAGAGAAGATGGGAAATGAGAAGTTACATCTTATTGGGACTCGAGCCCAGCTTTGGAAGGCAGGACAGGGCTGGTCAGAGTGTTAGCCTTGGGCCGAGGCAGGCAAGGGAGACCCAGAATTGAGCCTGTTTCCTATGGGTGGGGGCAGGGCAGGGACAAGGCAGGTGCCAGGTTTCAGGAGGCAGGACTTGACAGCGGGAAGGAGCCAAATGGGTAGAGAGGGTGTATTAGTCAGGATTCTCCAGAGAAATAGAACCAATTGGATAGATAGATACATAGATCGATAGATAGGCAGATAGATTCAGATTTATTATAGGAATTGGCTCACATGACTTTAGAGGCCAAGAAGCTCCAGGATCTGCCGTCTGTAAGCTGGAGACCCAGGAGAGCTGGGGGTATCACTTCTGAGTCTGAAGCCTGAGAACCAGGAACACCAATGTCAGGGACAGGAGAAGATGGCTGTCTCAGCTCAAGCAGAGAGACTGAATATGCCCTTCCCCAGCCTTTTTGTTCTATTCAAGCGCCCAGCAGATTAGATGATGCCCACACACATTGGTAAAGGTTCTTTACTCTGTCTACCAATTCAAATGCTCATCTCTTCCAGAGACACCTTCACAGACACCTCCAGAAAGTATTTCACCAGCTATCTGGGCATCATTTAGCCCAGTCAAGTTGACACATAAAGTTAACCATCACACAGGGGCACTCAGGGGTTGCATTTGGGGGACCTTGCAGGTATGGGGTACTTGCCTACTGGAGTGGGTTGGATGATGGCCCCCAAAAGATATGTCCATGTCCTAATACCTGGAATCTGCGAATGTGACCATATTTAGTAAAAAGGTCTTTGCAGATGTGTTTGAGTTAAGGATCTCAAGATGAGATCATCCTAGGTTATCCACGAACTCCAATGACAACCCCTCGTTTTAAAAGAGACAGGGGACTAAAGCTCTGCACTTCCATTGTAGGGGGCCCAGGTTCAATCCCTGGTCCGGGAACTAAGATCCCGCATCCCTCGGGGCACAACCAAAAATATAAATAAGTAAAACTTAAAAAAACAAAAGAGACAGAAGAGGAGAAGACCATGTAAAGACAAAGCCAGAGATCAGAGTGTTGAAGCCACAAGCCAAACCTAGAGCCTCCAGAATCTGGAAGAGGCAAAGAAGATTCTCCCGTGGAGCCTGCCAACACCTTGATTTCAGACTTTTGGTCTCAGAGACTGCAAGAGAATAAATCTCTTTTTAAAGCCATGAGATTTCTGCAATTTTTTATGGAAGCCCTCAGAAGCTAATACACCCCTTCACCCTGAATCACAGCACAGAATCATCTACTGAGGGAAGAGTTCCCCCCAAAAAATATCCCTCAGAAAATAGTCCCTTCACACATGAGCAAGTGTAAAGTGTCTCATCCTGATACCACCTCATGCCTGCCAGAACGGCTATTATCAAAAAGACAAGAAAGGGGCTTCCCTGGTGGCGCAGTGGTTAAGAAACCGCTTGCCAATGCAGGAGACACGGGTTCGAGCCCTGGTCCGGGAAGATCCCACATGCCACAGAGCAACTAAGCCCGTGCGCCACAACTACTGAGCCCGCGTGCTACAACTACTGAAGCCTGTGCGCCTAGAGCCCGTGCTCCACAACAAAGAGAAGCCACTGCAATGAGAAGGCCGTGCACCACAAAGAAGAGTAGCCCCCGCTCGCCGCAACTAGAGGAAGCCCACGCGCAGCAACGAAGACCCAACACAGCCATAAATAAATTAATTTAAAAAAAAAAAGACAAGAAATAACAAACGTTGGCGAGGATGTGGAGAAAAGGGAACCCTCATACACTGTTGATGGGAATAATTCATGCAGCCATTGTGGAAAAGTGTGGAAATTCTTCAAAAATTCAGACTAGAACCATATGATTCAGCTATCCCAATTCTGGGCATTTATCCAAATATGAAAACTCTAATTTGAAGAGATGTATGTACCCCTATGTTCATTGCAGCATTGTATCCAATAGCAAAGATATGGAAACAACCTAGGTGCCCATTAAGGGATGAATGGATAAAGAAGACATGGTGTGTATACACAATAGAATACTACTGGGCCGTAAAAATGAATAAAGTCTTGCCATTTGCAGCAACGTGGATGGACATTGAGGATATTATGCTAAATGAAATAAGTCAGACAGAGAAAGACAAATACCATATGATTTCACTCCTATGTGGACTATAAAAAAGCAACCAACAAACAAACAAAGTGAACAAACCAAATCAAAGAAAAACAGGTACAAAGATACAGAGACCAGAGGAGTGGTTACCAGAGGAGAAGGAGGGGAGGGTGAAATGGGAAAAAGGGATTAACTGTATGGTGTTGGATGGAAAATGAATTTTAGTAGTGAGCACACTCTAAGGTATATAGAAGTAGAAACACAATGTTGTTCACATGAAACTTATATAATATTATAAATCAATGTCACTTTGGTAAGATAAATAAATAAATAAAGTGTCTCATCCTAAGGGGTGGCTTCTTGTTTACTTTGTACAACAGAGCACCATGGGACTCCTTCAGTCAAAGCTAGTTTCAGATGCATATAAAGATCACTTGGCAGAACTGGTAAAAAGGAGTTTCATAATTTTTCCCAGGGAGGGTGGTCTCACTGTGCAAGTGCTAGACACGAAGTCACGAGACTTTTAAAGCATCATGGTAAGTGGTTAAGTAGCGAGATTACAAACACTTGAAGAAGAGCTGTCCCAATGTTGTGCAAACGAGGACTCGTGGCTTGGGATTAATTTTCCAGTGACAGTATATTTAATAGATTGAGAAAGTGGGAAAATGAGACATTACTGAATATTCAGGACCACCTGCATGGCATTGCACCTGCTCTTCAGGAAAAGGCTTTTGATAGAGGCTCCACTAACTCCACTTTGGGGATAAACACTGTTTGACATGTAGGAAATGTAAATGAATATTTGCTGAGTGAGTAAATAAACCCCACATCGATACAGGCTCCATTAACCCCACTTTAGGGCCATGAGAGTTTATCCCACAGGCCGGCAGGCACTCTGCCTAATTCTCTAGGATGGCGAGGAACAGACCAAGGCAACCCTAAAGTAAGTTAGTGCCCTCCCATGCAGAAGAGATGGAGGTGGATCATTCCAGCGGGGGACACAGGCCTGGCCCCACTGAGCATCAAAGGGAAAGACTAATCCTGGGGGAAGGAAAGCCCTTCTCCAGAGGCCTGGGGCCCAGGTCTGGTGGCCTGTGGGCTGGATCTACCCAAGGCTGGGATGGCCAGGATGCGGGGGTTGTTCTGGATGCTGATGCTGTCTTAATGGAAGACTGTCCAGAGACTTCACTTGTCTTCAAAATTCAGAGGATCTGCCCTTATTGGACCCCCCATCCCACAGGGCAGCATCTCAGATCTGACCCTTCCTTTGCACAGGACAGCAATTCTCTGAGTTGTCCAGTCCTCTCCAGCCTCTGTTGCCATTTATTACGGCATTTGGACTATAGTTTTTCTTGTATTAAGACACTTTCTCAGTACACATGTCTATCAAAAGTGGGACAAAGAAAGATGCCCTGGGAGAACCCTGTGTGTCCGTGAAATAGGGGAGAGGATTTATATCATGAATTCGAGAAAGATTCCCAATTGTTTAAAATGCAAAGACCGGGACTTCCCTGGCCGCCCAACGGTTAAGACTCCATGCTTCCACTGCAGGGGGCGCAAGTTCGATCCCTGGTCAAGGGAGCTAAGACCCCGCGTGACGCATGGTGTGGCCAAAAAAATAATAATAAAAATAAAATAAGATGCAAAGACCTGGGAGGGTCCATGATCCGTCTTGCCTACTGCAGGCCTCCCCTCCCCCTCAGCCCCACAGTCCCCCTTGTCTACTGAGGGAGATCTGGGCAGAGTGAGCGGTCCCTCCTCCCAAGCAAGAGGAGACCAGACCCGGCCCACATTTCAGTTCCCAGTCTCATGGGAGAAGAGAGATGGAAACTCCTAAAAGAGAATGAATCAAATGGGCAAAGACCTGAAGATGTCAAATGGCTGGTACCCAAGCCCAGCCTGTTTGAGCCCCCATTCTTCCTACAAATACGTCCCAATTGCTGCCAAGGACCCAGACCTGTGCCCTCCAGGGCGTGTTAGCCACCCACCCACACCCTACGATGCTTTTGCAATTTCAGAGTCTCGAATGGATCTCCCCAGGCTCTGAAATGAACACTAATGTCTGATTACATATTACCTTTAAAAAAGGTAGTAGGATCATAACGCGTACTTAAACCCCTCCAGTTGTTTCCTATGTAACTCAGAGCAAGAGCCAAAGTCCTTTCAAATGCCCACAAGGCCCTGTGCCACCTCCACACATATATACACGCAGTCTCCCTCACCCCACGCTCCCTCTGCGACTCTGACCTCATCTCAGCCCTCACTCATTCCTCTCATCATACGTGCGTCCCTGCTGTTCTTCAAACACCTCCTACCTCAGGACCTTTGCACTTACTGTCCTCACTATGAGGGAGTTGAGAGCACATTTTTCTTTTTGTTCATGGCTCTTTCCCCAGATTCTATAGCAATATCTGACACATACAAATGGTCAATAATTATTTACTGAATGAATAAACGAGTGAGTGAATGAATGAGTAGCACTAGAAGCCGGCACCAAGACGGATGTGGTAGGACTTTAAGTAGCTTAAGACCTAAGACCATAAATGATACGGCCTAGGAACATCTCAGAACCCAAAAGCTGGATGCAGCCAGACCTCAGGGGGGTCTAGAGTTGAGAACACAGGGAGGGCTCTCTCCGTCCTCACTCTGGCTTCTTTCTGTACATTTGCTCCATTTCTCCTTACCAGTGGATCAGCTTTCTCTCCTACTCAGCCCACATGGACACAGCAAAGAACAACTCTGTAAGCAGCTACCCCATGACTCCCATGTCCTTTATTATAGACCCAGCTACTCAGTTAATGTCTCTGTATCACTTTCTTTCCAAATTTCCAGGGAAAGATCCCCAGTTGGTACAGCTTTGCCAAGTGCCCAGCCCTGGTCTTATCAATGTGGTCTGGGAAGTGAGGTCATGTTCATGAGCATGGACTCTGGGAGCCCACCCTGTGAATGGGGAAGAAACAACATTTAATGGCATGGGTGAGAGTTGGGGAGATGTCCAAAAAAGAAGGTACTGGAAAACCTCTTCCACTGAGAGATCTCTCCTCACTCAATACAAAAGTTTGCTCCAAGAAAGGGAATTAGCCTTGCAGCTTTTTCAGTTTGAGATTCATGACAAGTTTGCTCCAGCCCTCAAAACAAATCTCCGTCTCAGCCAAGTCGGGTGCTGTACGTGTGGTACCCAGCCCACCTGCAACAGTGCTTCGGTTTGAGGTACCGCCACAAGAGGGCGCGCAAAGCCAGGAATCTAATTCTCCCCAAAACTGGTCCTCAGATCTCCATTGCAGTAGGCCCAACTAGGTTAGCTGTTGGTAGTCAGTCTGCAAGGCCGGCAGAGACTGTGAGAGGGTAGGACCCAGGATCTCAGAAATCTTGGCCTGCCACCTGGCGCTGCCACGTCTTCTGAAGCATGACACATCCCAGGCAAATTCAGTCACTTTATTATGACTTGGATGATTGGCTCAAACCCAATAGAATTCCCAGAAGAGCAGTGGCAGGAGGCCTCAGCTAGAGGTAGCCCTAAGGACTAAATGACAGGCAGGCAAAATGGGGGCAAAGCTCCGTACCCAAAAACATCAACAGGGGTTAGTAGCTTTGCATACTATTACATTCTAAAAGTTCTAATGAACATGGACTGCTTGTATAATTCACTTGTTACTGTACGCTTTGGGTTCTTTTCACATGGGGCTATTCTAAATAAAGCTGTTTTGGACATAGTGTACAAGTCTACAAGTATGGACTTCATTTGTCTTCAATTTCTCTTGAGTAAATACCTGGGAGAGGAATTAAGGGATTGCACTGAATCTATAGGTCAATTTGTAGAGTATTGACAACTTAAAATTCCGTCTTCCAACCCATGAATATGGTTTATCTTTCCATTTTTTAGGTCCCCTTTCATTTCTCTCAGCAATATTTTCTAGTTTCAAGGTACATGTCTTGCACATATTTTAATATATCCCTAACTCTTTTACAATTTTGACACTATTGTATGTGTCATTTTGAAGATCCTTTGATGCTACTGAAGTGTCATTTTTACTTTCGTTTTTAGTATTTATAAATACAATTGATTTTTGCAATATTTTAAGTTCACTTGTTGGTTCTAGCGTTTTTTTGTGTGTGCGGATTTCTTAGGACTTGCTACATAAACAGTCATGTTCTGCACGAAAGAGGTTTACTTCTTCCTTTTCAATCTTCATGCCTTTCTCCCCCCTCCCCCTTTTCTTCATTGCACTGGCTAGGACGTCCAAGGGCAATACTGAAGAGAAGTGGTGAAAGTGGGCATCCTTTCCTCCTCCCAATGAGAAGGGGAATGCACCCAATACAGCAGCATTAAGAATGATATTTGTTGCTGATTTTTTCATAGAAAACGTTTGTAAGATTGCAAAAGTTTCTTTTTATTTCTAAATTGCTTAGAATTTTTAATCAAAACACCTATTGAGATGAGTATGATTATTTTTTTTCCTTTCTTCTGTATATGTGGTAAATTCCTTGATTAATTTTCAAATGTTGAACTAACCTTATTTACCAGGATAAACCTCACTAGGTCATGATACAGTCTCTCTTATATATTGGTAGATTTCATTTGCTAATAGTTTGTTCAGGATATTTTCATCTATTTTTAAAGAAATATTGGTCTGTAGTTTTCTATTTCTGAAATGCTTTTGTTAGATTTTGATATTGAGGCTATATCGATCTCAGGAAGTGAGTTAGAAATATTCTCTTTTCCATTTTCTGAAAGTGTTTGTTCAAAACTGGTAGCTTTTCTTCCTTTAAACATCTGATAGACTTCATCAGTGAAGCTATCTGGGCTGGGAGTTTTCTTTGTGGTAATAATTTCAGTGATGAATTAAATTAATTTAATGTATAGAGTTTTTCAGGTTTTCTATCTCTTCTTGGGTCAGTTTGTTAATTTCTCCAGGAATGTGTCCGTTTTATTTATATTGTCAAATTTATAGGCATAAAGTTGGTTATAATATTTCCGTCTTATCCTTTTAATGCTGTGATAACTATTCTTTCATTCTTGATGATGGCAGTTTTTGTTTTCTCTCATTTTTTTCTTGATCAAGGAAAACTCTAGATAGAGTTTTAAAAAATGTTTTACTAAAAAAAAGTTGGGTTTGTGCATTTTTTTCCTATTGTTTGTTTTCTATTTCATCAGTTTCTGCTATATTTCTTTCCTTCCACTTACTCTGGATTTAATTTGCTGTTATTTTAAATCTTTTTTTCTAATATGAACATTTAAAGCTGTACAAAAAATATTTCTATGTACTAATCAGTTGCATCCCACACATTTTAGTGTTTTATCTTCATTCAATTCAAAATATTTTCTAATTTTATTTGTGATTTTTTAAATCTGTTCCATAGATTACTTAGAATTGTGTTGCTCTTTTCCCATATATTTGAGAAATTTCTAGATATCTTATTGATTACTAATTTAACACCTTCACGGTCAGATAATGTGCTCTGAATGTTTTCATATTTATTTTATTCATTTATTTATTTGGTTGCACTGGCTCTTAGTTGCGGCAGGCAGGCTACTTAGTTGCAGGACGTGGGCTCCTTAGTTACAGTACATGGGCTCCTTAGTTGTGGCATGTGAACTCTTAGTTGCAGCATGCATGTGGGATCTAGTTCCCTGACCAGGGATCGAAACTGGACCCCCTGCACTGGGAGCTCAGAGTCTTAACCACTGCACTACCAGGGAAGTCCCAGTATGTTTTCAGTCTTTTGAAATTTATTAATATTTGCTTTATGGCCCAGTATATGGTCTATCTTAGTGAATATTCTATATGCCTTTTTATATAGCCTGACAATCTCTGTTTTTTTACATGAAGTATTTATTTCATTGATATTTAAATAATTATCAGTATGGTTGGGTTTAAGACTACCACCTTGATTTAGTTTTCCATTTGTCCCATATATTCTTTTTCTTTTTTTTTTTTAAATTTATTTATTTTATTTATTTATTTTTGGCTGCGTTGGGTCTTTGTTGCTGCACGCGGGCTTTCTCTAGTTGCGGAGAGTGGGGGCTACTCTTCGTTGCAGTGCACGGGCTTCTCATTGCAGTGGCTTCTCTTGTTGCAGAGCACTGGCTCTAGGCACACGGGCTTCAGTAGTTGTGGCTCGTGGGCTCTAGAGCTCAGGCTCAGTAGTTGTGGCACACGGGCTTAGTTGCTCCGCGGCATGTGGGATCTTCCCAGAACAGGACTCGAACCCGTGTCCCCTGCATTGGCAGGCGGATTCTTAACCACTGTGCCACCAGGGAAGCCCCATATATTCTTTTTTCCTTCACTCATCCTTCTCTGGCTTACTTTGGATGAATTAAGTATTATTTAGTATGCCATTTAGTTATTCAATTAATTTTTAGCTAAGCCTCTGTATTGTGTCTAGCGTTTTTTCTAGAAACTAAATATTTATTTTAGATATCTTTGTCCACAGCTCTTTGATGACTTTAAAGCAGGGGTTGGTCAACAGTCCAAATCCAGCTCACAACCTGTTTTTGTACAGATCATGAGATAAAAATGGCTTTTACGTTTTTAAAGGATTGTCTTAAAAAAGAAGAAGAATATGCAACAGAGACCATGTATAACCTAAAGTATTTTCTCTCTGGCCCATTAAAGAATATTTGTGAACACCTACTTAAAAAAAAACATATATATATATATAGTTGTTGTTGTTGCTGTTTATCCATTGATTTCTTGTTCTTCAGCAGTAGCAAAGGCTTTTCACGTCCTACATCTTAGCCAGAAACAGAACTCCTTTTATTGTGGTTTTAATTTATGCTTCCTGGATTTGTGATGCTGCTGCACGTCTTCTCACATATGAACTGGTTATGTGAATAGCCTCCTCTTGTGGATTCTTTTGAAGCCTCTTGCATGTTTTTCTATTTGATTGTTTGCCTTTTTATTGGTTTGTAGGTGTAATTTATCTATTCTGGATATCAGTTATTTGTCATATGTATGGCAAATATTTTCTCCCACTGTGTGACTTGACTTTTTATTCTTCCAGTGGTGCCTTTTGTTGAACAAAGACTTTAATTTTAATGTATTCAAATTAATAACCTATCCTATATGGTTAAGTGCTTTTTGTGTTTGGTTTAAACGATAGTCTTTTTTTTTGGAATTTTATTTTATTTATTTTTTTAAACAGCAGGTTCTTATTAGTTATCTATTTTATACATATTAGCGTATACGTGTCAATCCCAATCTCCCAATTCATCACACCCCCACCCCCACCCCCCCGCCACTTTCCCCCCTTGGTGTCCATACGTTTGTTCTCTACATCTGTGTCTCCATTTCTGCCCTGCAAACCGGTTCATCTGTACCATTTTTCTAGGCTCCACATATATGCATTAAGATATGATATTTGTTTTTCTCTTTCTGACTTACTTCACTCTGTATGACAGTCTCTAGATCCATACACATCTCTACAAATGACTCAATTTCATTCCTCTTTATGGCTGAGTAATATTCCATTGTATATATGTACCACATCTTCTTTATCCATTCATCTGTCAATGGGCATTTAGGTTGCTTCCATGTCCTGGCTATTGTAAATAGTGCTGCAATGAACAATGGGGTGCTTGTGTCTTTTTTTTTTTTTTTTTTTTTTTTTAATTATTTATTTATTTATTTATTTTAGTTGTGTTGGGTCTTCGTTTCTGTGCAAGGGCTTTCTCTAGTTGTGGCAAGCGGGGGCCACTCTTCATCGCGATGCGCGGGTCTCTCACCATCGCGGCCTCTCTTGTTGCGGAGCACAGGCTCCAGACGCGCAGGCTCAGCAGTTGTGGCTCACGGGCCCACTTGCTCCGTGTCATGTGGGATCTTCCCAGACCAGGGCTCGAGCCCGCGTCCCCTGCATTGGCAGGCAGACTCTCAACCACTGCGCCACCAGGGAAGCCCGCATGTGTCTTTTTGAATTATGGTTTTCTCAGGGTATATGCCCAGTAGTGGGATTGCTGGGTCATATGGTAGTTCTATTTTTCGTTTTTTAAGGAACCTCCATACTGTTCTCCATAGTGGCTGTATCAATTTACATTCCCAAGAGCAGTGCAAGAAGGTTCCCTTTTCTCCACACCCTCTCCAGCATTTGTTTAAACTATAGTCTTTTTAAACTATAGTCTTTATTTGCAAATTCCAGGAAATCAGAAAAGACCCAGTTGGCACTACTCAAAGGAGACTAAGAGGGTGACTGGTATACATTTGAGTTTTAGGTTATCCTTGAAAGCAGCTTTTGTAAACAGTAAGACTATTTGTGGCTTGGGTTTTTTAATTAATATTGAATTTATTGAAATAACAAATTAAAAGCTAATATCCCTGTTTTAAAGGTTAATTAAAACCTTAATATTCTATTTATAAATCTAAGAGGACCTTTACAACTTATTGATCAAATTCCCCTAAATATTTTATGTTGCCTATATATTAACATAACCAAGTTTCTTTCTAAGTTTGTGTATATTATGTAATCAATTTTCTTTTTAAACACTGCATTTGTCTCTAACAAGCAAAGCTATCCCATGAACTTTGGTGAATCTTATAAATTTATACAATTTTGAACTTTAAGTTTTCCTTATAAAATTGATTTAAAATAGAATAATTTTCATCTTTATAATCACAAGATTAAATCTCTTGCTGAAGCACACCATTAAAATTGGGATCTTAACTCTAAAATGCACATATACCAAATTCTTATGCACAAGTTAAATGTTCAATATGCGCTAATTATTCTTAAAACGAATGCCCAAAATATTAATAACATTGGTTGTATTTATTTTATTTTCTCTTTAAATAGTTATAAACATTCCAGGTTTTTTAAGTTACTGCCTAAGATGTTAGTTTTTAACTGGGATGGTACTGCCGCCTAGGGGACATTTTGGAAAATTGATGGCATGTTTTTAATAGTCACAGTGATGGAGGGATGTTCTAGTATTTAGCCCACAGGGACCAGGGATGCCTGACATCTGAAATACACAGGAAGGTAATGCACAACTAAAAGTTAGCCTATAAAAATTTCAAAGGTCCCTTCACATAAGCAAAAAACTCATAAGTATCTAAGCCTAGAACTTCACCATGTTTTACATGCAAGTATTTTTTGCATAATTTTAAGTTAATATAGATTGAATTTTCTAGGAATTGCAATTATCTTGCAAATCGGGGAGACATTGTACTTTGCTTTGTTCTGGACTTTATCAAGAGTTATTAACCACTTCAAAAAATTGTATCATAGTAGCAATGTCACTACTTGACATGGTACTTGAATCAGTCTCTATGTGCAGCTGTCACATGCATGGTGATTAGATATAGATCTATGAATGTATAGGTATATGTTTTAAGCCCTTGCTTCAAAATATCAGCTATAAAAAAAGTGTTAATAATTTTTAGTTGAATAATTATATTAACCTAAATCTAAACTTAAATGGATGCAAACAACTGATTCATTTTATCTTCTGGTATAATAGTGCTTGGTCACATACATATTGAAATATACACTTTTTAATTATAAATAGCTTCCTTTTACTTGTCTTTCATATTACTTTTTTGGCAATGTATTGTGGGTAGCTAGATGATGTTACCTATGAATTCCATTTCAGGACAGTAGAGATCATTACAAAGTATTTTTAAATGTTTACAAAAAATACATGGCACTGGTTTAACGCTTCTGATACTGCTATGCTATACACTGGAACTGAACAATTAAGTAAGTGGACGACAGGTGGAGAGAGCAATGTTTTTCCCTATTGGAGCGGGAATTAAGATAAGAAAGGAAGAGAGGTTAGAATGACCCATGAAGTGATGGATTAGACTTGGAGATATCAGTGTGAACTCATGTTTGGCTCAACATCAGTACACATGGTTACAAATAGAAATATTTGCGGATATGTGTACATATATGGGTTAGTATACATACCTATATTTCTTTGACCTGCAGCTGAGAGGACGTAGAGGCAATGATACCCCAGCAGCAATGAGCACACCTAGTTTGCAGATGTTGCTGTCTAATCCCATGCGCCAATAAAAGAAACCAGGGCTCCAATTCTAGGACTGGGACAAGGACTATACAAAATATTTCCTGGAGCATCTTATAGTGGCAGAAAGTAATGAAGTGCTACACACACACACACACACACACACACACAATAGTGAAGGTATGTCAAAGAGACACAGAAATCAACTGAGAGACACCCAGTGGCCAAAGCTGGAAAAACTTGAGCAACCAAATAATCAAGGTAGTATTGGATTATGCACCAAAGTATAAAATAAACATTAATGAGTCCATACTGATATAAACAAACGATGAAATTAATAAGTAGGGGAGAAGAGACAAATCTCCCATGCATAATTCCAAATAATTTATGAAGATTTTCCATCCTCAAAGAGGTGAGGCATCAACTCCCATTCCTGAAATGTCAGCTGCAGTGATTTCCTTCCTTAGAGGATGGTATGGAAAGGAATGGGGGAAAGTAGCTTTATGGTGGAGAAACCTGACAAACACTACCTCAGCCAGGTGATCAAGCTCAACATCGTCAACGGAAATAATCAAGAAACAGTCTATAATAGGAACAGAAAAGAGTTTTATTCAAGCCAAACTAAGGCTATAGTGTGGGAAATACAGATTCAAGAAACACTTGAATTGTGTTCTGCCAGACTACAAAATGAGGAAGGCCTATCTAGGCAAAAAGCACAAAGTTACATAAGCTCTTTGTCAAGAATTAGGATTGGGATGGACCTAGAGTCTGTCATACAGAGTGAAGTAAGTCAGAAAAAGAAAAACAAACACCATATGCTAACACGTATATATGGAATCTAAAAAAAAAAAAAAATGGTCATGAAGAACCTAGGGGCAAGACAGGAATAAAGACACAGACCTACTAGAGAATGGACGTGAGGACACGGGGAGGGGGAAGGGTAAGCTGGGACAAAGTGAGAGAGTGGCATGGACATATATACACTACCAAATGTAAAATAGATAGCTAGTGGGAAGCAGCCGCATAGCACAGGGAGATCAGCTCGGTGCTTTGTGACCACCTAGAGGGGTGGGATAGGGAGGGTGGGAGGGAGGGAGACACAAGAGGGAAGAGATATGGGGATATATGTATATGTATAGCTGATTCACTTTGTTTTAAAGCAGAAACTAACACACTATTGTAAAGCAATTATACTCCAATAAAGATGTTAAAAAAAAAAAAAGAATTAGGATTGGAACTGGCAAGAAGTAAAGGTGTTTCTTAAGCAAGAATTGGTTGGGGTCCAAAATGGTTGCATAGTTACCAGGGGAGACCTTGAGACCATAAGGTGGCAGCTGGCAGCTGCTAGCAGATACTGTTTTGAGAATGGCTGGTGGTGTCCTTGAGTTTGATACACTTCAGAAAATTCAAGTTCTCAGTGATGCAGGAATGTGTCTGAAACCACATCCACAATGGCCAGCCAGATCCATTTTGGATGCCTGAACCACAGTTTAACATCTTGTCAGAACAAAGACCAAACATGAAACATGACAGGGGTACATTCCTTCAAGGTTTCAAAAGAGACAGTCTAGCACATACACATGACCTTGGTGTCTAGTGAGGGAATCTCATCTTCAAAGGAGTACTAGCATTGATGTCACGGGAAGGGGGTAGGCATCTATCCATATCTTCAAAGTGGACATTCTAAACAATCTGGTAACTGCATTCTTTTTGTTGTTGTGGTTAAGGCAGATGTACAATGGATATTTGACAGGCCATGAGACAGGCCGTCCTACTTATCTTCATAAAGTTCAAGCCAAATCACATATAAGCAAAAATGACTTCCCCATACCTCAATATGTGAAAATGTCTTCCATCGACATCAACAGTTATAAGTCAAGTTGATAGCATGTACCTTTGATATGCTGTGATGAGAATGGCAATTTACCTCTGTGACCTTCCTCCCCAAAACTCATAACTTTCATCTAATCATGAGAGGGAAAATTCAGACAAATCCCAGTGAGGTAACATTCTCCAAGATACCTGACCAGTACTCCTCAAAATTATTAAGGTCATCAGAACAAAGGAAAGCATGAGAAATCGTCACAGCCAAGAAGAACCTAAGTAGACATGATGACTAAATGTCATGTGTTATCCCGGATAGGATCCTGGAACAGAAGGACATTAGGTTAAAAATAAGGAAATTTGAATAAAGTATGACTTTGATAATAACATGCCAACATTGGTTCATTAATTGTAGCAAATGTACCCTATAATATAAGATGTTAATAATAGGGGAACCTGGGTGCAGGGTATATTTGAACTCTCTGTACTATCTTTGCAATTTTTCCTTAAATCTAAAACTTTCTTTAAAAATAAAGTTTATTTAAAAATATGTAGTCCTTGTACAAAGACTACTACAAAACTTTATGCAGGGATATGGAAAAAGAATAAGTAGAAAGACTTATCATATACCTCCATAAAAAATTGCTTTTGCAAAAATGTTTCTCCTGGAATATTTATTCAAAAATTTAGCTCAATTTCAATCAAAATAGCAAAAAAAATTTTTTTGAAATTGAAAAAATATTTATAAATTTCATCTGAAGAACTAATAGGAAGGAAGAGCCAGAAGATTTTTTTAAACCTAAATGAAAATGAGCACAGATATTAAATCAAATATTAAATTTATAAACATTAAAACAGAGTGATCTTGTTGCCAGAAAAGATAGCTCATTGGAACAGAATAGAATATTCCAAAACAGGTATACTGGCATATATACAAGTATATGAATATTGAATATAAGGTTGGAATTTCAAATCAAAGAGGAAATAGAAGATGATTTAATAAATAGTGTTGGAATTTAATAAATGGTGTTTATATCTGAGCTGCTTGGCTAAGACATACATAGATATGTAAAGCACCCTATATGTACCAAACTAGATTCCATATGGATTAAAAAATTAATTTTAAAAAGTGAAAAAAAAACCCCAAAATACAGGTGACGATGTATCTGATAGCAAGCAGAAATAGCCTTTTTAAAAAAAAAAAAAAAAAAGAAATAGCCTTTTTAGGCACACAAAGGAAAAAATAATAAAGTAAAATATTGGCATATTTGCATAAATATTAAAAACTTTTCTGTGTTAAAAAAAAGTCCCCCTACCCCCTCAAAAAAAAAAAAGTGATGAACTGGAAACAAAGGTTTTTTTTTATTTTAATGACAAAGCTAATTGTTGGTTAGGAGTAGAGAAAAATAGATCCTCTCACATACTTTTGGGGGGAGTGTAAACTGATGCAATATTTTTGGAGGACAACCTAACAATAAAGTATCAAGTGCCATAAGAAATGTACAGTTTCTGACCCAGCAATTCTTCCTCGAGGGCTATATTATCAGAAAATACTTGTGAACCATGATGTAAGCACTTCAAGCCAGGATAACTTATAGAGCAAAAATAAGAATTTAAACCCTTAAAAA
Organism: Balaenoptera ricei; assembly: GCF_028023285.1. Lineage (NCBI taxonomy): Eukaryota > Metazoa > Chordata > Mammalia > Artiodactyla > Balaenopteridae > Balaenoptera > Balaenoptera ricei. Next base: position 177,711,584 of record NC_082640.1, on the reverse strand, counting down.
GGGGGGACGTCCCTGGTGGTCCAGTGGTTAAGACCTGGCACTTCCAATGCAGGGGGCACCAGTTGGATCCCTGGTAGGGGAACTAAGATCCCACATGCTGTGCTGCGAAGCCAAAACAAAAAGGGGAGGGGCGGTGGGGGCGCGGACTGATACATTGAACTATAGTTTATCCCCAGGACAGAATGTTTGATGACAAGCAAAAATCGTGTTGAAATTATACAAAAAGGCAAATGTTTAGGGACGGAAAACGGATCATAGGCCGCTGCGGCCGGCCGGCCGGCCGGAGCTCAGGGAGGGGTTGATGAGGAAGAAGCGTGAGAGAATTGGGGGACGGGGGTGATGGGTGATGAAAACGTTCTGTATCTGAGCCGGTGTTTCACGACTGTGAATGTTTGTCCAAACTCATAGAAAAGTACACTCAAAAGTTGAGCTTTGGGACTTCCCTGGCGGTCCAATGGTTAAGACTCCACCCCCTTCCATTGCAGGGGGTATGGGCTCCAGCCCTGGTCCAGGGAGCGCAGGGCGGCCAAAAAAAAAAAAAAAGTTGAGTTTTACTCTGTGTAAATTATACCTCAATAAATTTAACTTTAAAAAAAAATCCTGTTGAAGAATATTAAACAGCCTGGGGAAACAAAAACGGCCGATTAAATAAAATGAGTAATTTGCAAAGTAGTGTGCAAGTGTGACTGGATCTTGGAGGTGAGGTTACACATTCAGAGAGTGACGGAGATGGGGCGGTCCTGGCGAAATAGCCTGGAAATGCACCAAAATCTACCAGTGTCTCCCTCTGGAAGTGAAATTAAATTTTCTCCTACGTTCTGTTTTTTGTTTTGTTTTGTTTTGTTTTGTTGTTTTGTTTTGTAGCGAACAACTCTTCTGTAATCAGGGGGCAAAATGTTACAACTTGGAACCCCGGTCCACTTGCAACGGCTTTCAGGTGCTTTAGGGTTCTTTCCCTTTTGGTGGAGCCACCAAACAAGAGAGAACCACCCGCGGGGAGCCAGCAGAGGCGGCGCCGGGAGGAGAAGGACTAGGGAGGTGAAGGTGGGAGGCGGGTAAGACCGGCGAGTAGGGGTGGGAAGCGGGATGGGGGGCGGGCGAGCAGGCGCGCAGAACGTGCGTTCCTGCGTTTTGCTGGGGTCAAGATGCTGCGAGGGGCCGGCCGCGTCCCTAGTGGTTCTCCAGGAAATAACAGCATCTCGTGCAGCTTAGTCATTTCCTGAGCTCAGCTGCAGCGAGGAGGGCGTCACCATGATAAGTAAGTTTCTCTTCCCCATCAGGCTGGTGGCCTGGGCAGGGGGCGGGCCTCCCAGACCCCAACCCACGGAGGGCCAGAGGACTCGCTTCTTTCCCTCACTCCCTCAATCAACTCTCTCTCTTTCTCTCTCTCTCAAGAACGGGCAGCTGCTGCTGCGATAGGAGGAGGTGACTTTCCTGGATCCCCGCATCGCCGGGCCTTCAGCTGGCCTGGGTCCCAGGATGGGAGGGAGGCCTTAGAGAGGTGGCGCTGCCGGGGGTGTGAGAGCTGCCTCACCAGACCCCCTCCACTCCCGGAGCCGCGCGGGTGAATCTTAGAGGCCGAGAGCGGTACTCGCTCGGAAAAGGTCACCGCGATCCCCGACGTAGCTGCAACTCTAGTCCTTATATGTAATGAGCATGTAGAGAAGATTTCATTTGAAACGGGGTTTGCTGCTAAAAACAGCAGTGGTTTATTGGTTTATTTCACCTCTACATTTACACAGACACAAACCTGAAGCCCAGGGAGGGGTAGTGACTTCCCCGTAGTCACCCAGCAAATTAGAGACCCAACCAGGGGCCTACTCTAACCTACTGTCCCAAGCTGGCTCCACACCCCCAATTTCTTCCTTACCTTGGGACCCCTCTCCAAGCGGCTGTCTCCCGTCTGCTCCGAGCAGACAGTCCCCAGAAACTGTCAAGGAATTCCTAAGGGAGTCCACTCCCCTGAGCCCACGCCCCGACCCAGCTCCTCTCCCCCTACAGCCCTGGCCGTGGGGGCTGTGCCCGTGGTGCTGGGCGCCGTGGGCTTCACCGGGGCAGGAATCGCCGCCTCCTCCTTAGCGGCCAAGATGATGTCAGCGGCCGCCATGGCCAATGGGGGCGGAGTTGCCGCCGGCAGCCTCGTGGCCACTCTCCAGTCCGTGGGTAAGTGTCCGGGCAGGATGGGGGCAGGAGCAAGGAGAGGGCGGGGAGGGTCAGACCAGCACAAGGTTCAGCCCAGCGGCTAACCCTGAGGGAGGACCTGTCTGCCCTCTCCAGTTTCGTGGTCCTCAGTGTCCCTGGTCCTTTGTCTCTCCCTCACTGTCCTCTCTGAGTCCTAGGTGACGTTTGGGGGCAGGAGGGAAGTGGAGCGGTGAGGGGGTTCTGGAAAAGAGAAGAAGGGAAGGAGCCCAGGATATGTGATAGCCGGGCTCTGGGTCTAGCCCTACCCAAATCTGACACCTGGGTGGCCTAAGCACGTCCCCTCCCCGCTCTAGGCCTCAGTGGGACCTGTAGCTCTTGGGGTCTGTGGTTGGTTCTCCCTCTGTCTCTCACTTCCCATGAATTCACCCCCTTCCTCTGTCCAAAGCAGAGCCCTGGGGGATTCAGGACCCAGGGGAGGCATCCAGGTGGGATCTCTGGGCCTCAGGCCTCCTGAGGGGCCCCCGCCACCGGCCACGGCACCCTTCCTGTGCTCACCCTCTGTCTCCCACAGGGGCAGCTGGACTCTCCACATCATCCAACATCCTCCTGGGCTCCGTTGGATCAGCTTTTGGGGCTTTGCTTGGAGGTGCAAAAAAGGCACCTCCTTCCTCTCCTCCAGCTGGACCCAGAGCTGAAGGGGACCTGCCAGGAGAAAATGTACCCCAAGTCGAACCTCCAAAACTCCCACTCAGTTCAGAGAAGCATGAGAAATAAAGATCATCTGCAGATGCACCTTCCTGTCTTTGTTCCTTGCGGTCCTGGGGGGTTGTGAGCTGTGAATTGGAAGTTTCGAGTGCTCCCCATTCTCCCAACCTGCCTTGTGGTAGAGGGGCAGAGGGAGGTGGCAGGCTGATCAAGCACAGAATCACTTGGCAAGAGGCTCTGGTTGGTCCCCATCCTACAGGGGATGGGCTGTATAACCCAGGGCCATTTGTGCACCATCGGTGGGTCTCAGTTTACCCCTCACTCAATGATGGGGTTGACAAAGCTTCCTAGGGAGGCAGAGGTGAGGGGTAGCCAGGATGCACATCGAGCCACTGACCCCAGAGCCCTCTGCCCTTCCTCATTACAGGGCACCAGACATCCAGAGGTGAGCGGGACCCTATTCAAAGTGCTGTGGGGAGGCTGACATGCAGACCACCAGGGCAAGGACAGGACAGCATGCCAGTGTTACAGTGGGGCTCTGGGCACCTCGAGGGGAGGAGATGGAATCAGGAATGGTCACTACGCTGTGTCTGGAAAATCGAAAGGCAACTGGCATTCACCAGTTCCTTCGCTGCCGACAGGCGTTCTTGGTGTCCCCTAAGACTCCATTCACCTTCAGAGTGAGGTCTCACTTCCTTCCAGAGTGGCCTCATTTTCTGGGGTCTTTCTAAAGGATGAGATATCAGTTCTAACTCTTCTGCTTACACCCCCAATAGATAGTCTTGAGGAGGCGTCCAGGGTGCAGGCGCTGCATTCTGTAGGCCACTCGCCGACCTATCAAGAAGAGCTGCTTAGGATACAGGAAGCTGGAGAGAGTGTTACTCCCACCCGACAATAAGAAAAAGCCAGAAAACCTACAAAAGCATAACTTTCCTTGAATCCCTAAGAGAGCTGAAGAGGCAGGGCCACCAGATGGCCTGAATTCTCAGGGAAGTCAGGTGCCTCCAAGGAGAGCACTGAGCCACCTGGGGCAGAGCACAGGAGGCAGGTGCGGCCAGAGCAGGCAGTGCAAGTTCAGCGAAAAACCTTAACTGATCGTTCAAGGGCAAGGATGGGCTACCATGAGCGCAGGGAACTCTGGGAGCTACAGTCACAAGGATGGATGCTTCAGGCCAACCTTAAGGTTTTTCTCCAAGGACCCACTGGGTGCTCCCAAGGAAGACTGGAGTCAGGAGAAACTTCCCTCACTGAGGCAAGACTAGCGGAGGGGAGCTGCAGCCCTACCCCCTAGGGAACAGAAGCCTCATGCTGCTGGGGGAAGGGCAGTAAACTCTGCAGCCCGCAGAGCACAGGTGAAGATCAGTGTAGATGGGGGGAAAAAAGAGAAAAAAACCCTCTACCTCTGAATTTGGGGTGTTAAACTTTCCGGGGCTCAGACAGTAAGGATTGGCCCACCACTAGGGAAGCAGGGGGAGGGGAACTCTTCTGAGAAAATCCCGCCCCCAGGCCCAGGCCCACAGCGCCTGCGCAGACTGAGGCCGGGTGGGACCACAGAGAACCCTTTTGCCCTTGCCGCCAGGCTAGCTAGTGACAAGCAGCAGATGTCTACACTGCGGGTGGAGCAGGCGTGCAGAGACCCTCTCCAAGATGCACAGACCAAACGGAAGTCTTTAGCCAAGGGTTGAGCAGACACAGAAAAATCAGCCTCCACCGCAAGCCCAGGGAACCCTGATTTGAAGCTGGTGGATCACAGACAGCAGCCATAGCAACAACAAAATCCAAACCCAGATGAACTCCTGATAAGATCGACCTCCCATGTGCAGGTCCTGGCATAAATACCGTTCACCTCTGTCTCTACTGAACTGGGGCAACAGACACTGTCGGAGCCTTGCCCATGTCCCCCCGCCATGTGTCTCCCAGCGTCCGCCTGCTGTTCCCCGCTGCCAGGCCCCGCCCCTGAGGCCTACAAGGCTGGCTGGAGGTGTCAGGTGTTGGTTCCCCCCAGAATAGCCCTCAGCCAGTGATGCATTTTAGTTGGCGGATAAACCCCCAGAGGTCTCCAGCAGGAGTCAGCCTCAGTTGCCCCCAGTGCAAACTCACTAATGGGCCATTTCTCAGCTGCCTGTCTTTCCCTGTCACCCCCCATTTCCCTGTTGGTGCTCTCTGGGCTCACGTCCCAAATTAACTACTTGCACTCAAATCCTTGTCTTGGGGTCTCAGCCTAAGACAGCTTCCTGCCTTCTGCTCAAGCCCCACTCAGGAGCCCAGGGGTCTGACCCCAGACAGCCACAGTGCTCTCAGATTATTCCTGAAACCTGCCTATTTTCAGGCTTCACCCATCTCCTTCCATCAGGATGAGGCACACACAGGAGGCTCCACAGTCTGTCTCATGGTGACCCACCAGGTCAGGACCCCAGACGGGCCCAGATCTGTTGGAATCCCAGCAGAGAACACAGCTCAGCTTTGGGGCTAGTCCCCAGCTGGCCTACCCTGCACAAAGCCACAAGCCAAGGGCCTTGAGGGAGATCACTCAAACCAGTGGACAATCCCTCAGTCTCTGCAATTTGTCAGGGAAAGCCTGGCACGATTTCAGTTTGAAAAACGTTCCGTCTTAGTTTCCTCTTCTGCTGGAAAATCCCTGTTACCAAAGACACTGATGCCAAAAAATCTTGACTCTCTGTGCACCGATGCTGAAAAGAAATACGGAGACGGAGTTTTGGAGGAATGAAGAAAATGGCTTTAATCGCTGCCTGGCAAAGGGGGTAACATAACAGGCTAGCACCTCAAGAACTGTGCCCCCTTCCCTGGGGAATAGGGAAAGGTTATATAGCCCGGGGCTCGTGGTCTGGGGTAGGAAGGCTCAAAGTAATGAAGGTCTTGTATTCCTTTTCTTCTGCACATTCATGGCCAGAGCTGGTGTCAGCTCAGCAACCGGGTCTGGTGTCCCTGAAGTTATCGGCCCCGACCTTCTTTCTTTCTTTTTTCTTTAAATAAATAAATAAATTTATTTATTTATTTATTTTTGGCTGCGTTGGGTCTTTGGTGCTGCGTGCGGGCTTTCTCTAGTTGCCATGAGCGGGGGCCTACTCTTCGTTGCGGTGCGCGGGCTTCTCATTGCGGTGGCTTCTCTTGTTGCGGAGCACGGGCTCTAGGCGTGCGGGCTTCAGTAGTTGTGGCACGTGGGCTCAGTAGTTGCGGCTCACGGGCTCTAGAGCGCAGGCTCAGTAGTTGTGGCGCACGGGCTTAGTTGCTCTGCGGCATGTGGGATCTTCCCGGACCAGGGCTCTAACCCGTGTCCCCTGCGTTGGCAGGCGGATTCTTAACCACTGTGCCACCAGGGAAGCCCCATGACCTTCTTTGTGAAATGAAGAGTGCTATGAGGGAGTGTAGGGGGAGAAGAAATGCCAGGTGCAAAGGGTAATTCGTATGGAGTCAGAGAGTAATCAGCTTTGTGAAGGACACGTCTAGCTACAAGTGTGTGTTAGAAGTAACAGCTAAAGAATGACCAAGATTGCTTAACTCTTTCAGGCCTGTTTATGCTGTTTCCCAAGCCTGTTCACTGTTTCCTTATTTTCCTTGTCCGAAAAGCCTCTTTTCTATTTCTGCTGCAACAACATTTGAGAGAGTCTGGCCAGGGCTGGCTGGACAAGAGTTGTAATTGTTGAACTACTCTATCCCCCACCCCAAATCTCATCAATTTGAAATTGATTCATTATGAAAATTATTTTATCTCCCTGAGCACAGGCCGACTGCTTGAGAAGGCAGCTGGGACAGAGCTGGTGGGCAGCGAGCCAGGTAAAGACTCCAAATCTCCTGGAAATAACCCGCAAAGTAAATGCGAGTTATGGAAGGATGCCCGTCTTCAATAGCAGCAGGAGTTAGGGACTTTGGATCATCTCTTATAGGTTCTTTCAACAATGTCTATGAAAACAGGGGCAACAGTGTTGCCGTCCTTGAAATAGTGTGTGGATTTTATGTGGTGAGTCACGGGCAGTGTCTTAACCAGAGTAAATATATTTTTAATGTTATTTACTTTGATCCTCTTGTCCCGGGGCTTTTAGAATTGCTCTGTGGGTATTTAGGGTGCCCCAAAGTTGTCCCGGAAGTTGCTGTGGGGACTCAGGAGGACAGACGGTGGGGCTCCTAGGAAACAGAAGCCCTTTCCTCCCTCCCCCAGCCCAGGTGCTATGGACGTCCTGACACCTTGGTCTACATCCCTCCGGGGCCCGCTGCACTCCCCCCACCTCTGTTTTCCACAGTCTCAGACCAGCCATGCGGCCACCTTGGTCCCTCGAGTCTTTCAGGGGGTGGGTAAGCCAGTGGTGAAGCTGCACTTCTGTCAGAGGGTGAGTGCCCCAGGGCCGAGGGTGAAAGGCGGGCGAGGGCCAGAGACGCGGGGGGTTAGTCTGCTTCCCATTTATGTCTGAGGTCTTCACAGATGTCCCATGACAGGCTCTGCCACAGGAGTAGCTCTTGTCAACTTCGGGACCGTATGTGGTCTGGATGAACCTTTCATTGGGCATCCCTTTCCCAGGTATCAGAATATGAGCATTTCTTTTCTTGGGCTGGTAAGATTCCCAAGAAGAATCTTCCTCCTTCTGTTGTGGATGTTATAACCTGGCTGCAACGTTCTGGTGCCTATCAATGAAGAAGACTGAGGGTCTCAGCGCTTGTATGGAGACTGTCATTCTTAGTATGCAGCTCCTGGCTCCTGGTGCCTCCTGGCCCAGAGACCCAACCTCACCAAAACTAAACCTCCAGGAGTCTGCTGGAGGGGGCTACCTGGGGGTCTGCCTGCTTCCTAAATAGACGTCCAGCCAGCCCTCTTGCTGCCAGTCTACCTTAATGCCAACCTCCAGTAGCCACTCCAATGACTGAGGTTCTGGTGGTCCTAAGGGCAAAGTTGCCTCTTTCTCCCCTTCCCCACTGACACCTTAAGATTCAGCTTTCTTGGGACTGCTAAGTGGAACCCCGTGTCCATGTGGTTTCTGGCTTCTAAATTGTGTTACTCTCATCTTCTCTTCCTGTCTCTTTGTTGATGTGGATTTAAGCCTTTCTTTAGTCCTTTCCTGTTATTTTAGTGGGATTTTGAGAAGGAACAGGTGAAAGCAACTCTCTTTGTTGGATTGATTCTTCTGTTGCTTGCAATCAAAAGATCCCCCCATGTTCATGAAAATCTGCGTTTGCTTGTTGTAAAAGACGCCCTCTTGGCTTAAACAAGAGAAGTTTCTTTCTCTGTTACTTGGTTGTGTAAGTGTCTCAGTTGGAGTGGTGGCTCTGCTCAGGGAGGCCCAGGCTCCTGCAGTCTTGTTGCTCTGCTTCCTTAAGGTGCTGCTGTCATCTGCAGGGTGGAAGATGGTCACTCCCCCACCTGCAGCAGAGCCCATGGGAAAGGGCCAAGGGGCAAGGCGGACTCACCCACTCCCTTTAAGTGCATACCCGGAGAGTTGCATACTTCAGTTCCACTCACATCCCACTGGCCAGAACCCAGTCTGGTGAGCACACCTTCCCGCAAGAGGACTGGGAATGCAATCCTTGGCTGGGAATCATGCACCTGGCCAAAATCAGGGCTCTCTTCATATGCACCAGAAGGAAAGAGTAGGCATCGGGTGACTGCTAGCAGCCTCTGCCACTCTGATGAGGACAGGAATCTATCCTAGATCCCCACAGTGAGAATTTGCCTCTGCCTCCCCGTGTCCTACTGAAACTGCACAACTCAGATGGGACTCAAATCCAGCTAAAACTGAGATTGGGACTTGGACCCACGGGCTGGGACTCTAACCCACACGATCTTAATTAAGATCCCACACCTGGTCTCAGGACTTAATGAAGCTCGGGTTCTTTATGTTTCAGCACAGAAGGAATTCAGCGAGAGGCAAAGTGATAGGCAAGAAGTGGATTTGTTTAGAGAGAGACACATTCCATAGACAGAATGCGGTCTGTCTCAAAAGGCAAGAGCAGCCCTGGGGGAAACATACCCCACAGACAGAGTGTGGGCCATCTCAGAAGGCGAGAGGTCCTGAAATATGGGGTGGTTAGTTTTTACGGGCTGGGTAATTTCATAGGCTAATGAGTGGGAGAATTGCTCTAACTGTATTCCAACTATTTTGAGGATTATTCCAATTGTTTTGGCCACTGCCCACTATTTGCCCTTTTAGGGCCTCAGAACTGTCATGGTGCCTGTATGTGTGTCACTTAGCATGCTGATGTATCACAGTGAGCATATAATGAGGCTCAAGGTCTACTGGAAGTCGAATCTTCCACCCTTTTGCACCTAGTAGGTGTTGGGGAAGTTAACAGGCTTGTTCAGGCTTCAGAGGCCGTAATAGGCCTTTGACTAAAAGAAGACCCTGAAAGGAACTACATGCCGAACTGCTGGACTACGTGCAGGTCAACAGAAACAGCACAAACAAGTCTTCAGAACCAACAGATAAGGAAGGGAGTAAGTCATGAAGCTTCCTGGGCCTAGGGAATCTGGCCAGTTCCCAAGGATCAGTGAACATTCTGAGACTTACAACTAGAGAGCAAAACATTTCTGATAATAGCCAGAGCTGCGTATTTGCACATAAGCTGGTGATTATCAGCTTGCGGCTTGGCATTAAAAGCAGGACTCCTGGGCTTCCCTGGTGGTGCAGTGGTTAAGAATCCGTCTGCCAATGCAGGGGACACGGGTTCGAGCCCTGGTCCGGGAAGATCCCACATGCCGCGGAGCAACTAAGCCCACGAGCCACAACTACTGAGCCTGCTCTCTAGAGCCCACGAGCCACAACTACTGAGCCCACGAGCCACAACTACTGAGCCCGCGTGCCATGATTACTGAAGCCTGTGCGCCTAGAGCCCATGCTCTGCAATAAGAGAAGCCACCGCAATGGGAAGCCCGTGCACCGCAACGAAGTATAGCCCCTGCTCATTGCAACTAGAGAAAGCCTGTGCACAGCAACGAAAACCCAACGCAGCCAAAAATAAATAAGTTAAATTTACTTAAAAAAAAAAAAAAAACAGGAGTCCTTTGAGCAGTACTCTGAAGTCTCACCCATGGGGTGGATGCACTGCTCGGGACCTTCCAACTGGGACTCCAGATCGCTGTTCCAGGGACTTCCCAGTGTTGCTTGGATCTGGATGTAGGTGTTTCCCCACTTTGGTGATGTATATACATTTATTTCTTGCTATGTTGCTTGTCCTTATGCTGTAACTTCCTACTTCCAATTGGGACTCCGGATTGTTATTCAAGGGACTTCCCAGCCTTGCTTGGATCTAGATGTAGCTGTTTCCCCAATTTGGTGATTGTAAATACATTTATTTCTTACTATTTTGCTTATCTTCGTGCTACGATTTATAACTAACCTAATAGACTTTCTTATCTCTTACTTAATTAAGTGTAGAGTGGTTATTTTGCCAACAATCCTCCGAACCTGAAACCTGAGAGTAAGTCTCTCAGCAAAACAGTTTGTGTTGTATCCTCCACGGCTGTGTCATTCTTTTAAAGGCTGTGCCCTGCCCCCTTCCTCCTGTTTCACTACCGCACGCTGGGCCCCTGTGTGCAGGGACATGGTGAGCAGTGGATGTGCCCGGCTTCCGACCCTGGGGACTCCTGAGAGCAGGCAGGGACCCCTGGATCCACAGGGGCAGGGTGGGAGCCAGCTGAAGCCAGAAGTTTCAGGAATGCTGGGGTGGCCAGAGTATGTTCGGCCAGCTCCTGAGTGAACAACCTCAGCTGGGTAGAGAGAGGGGGGGGGGAATCAAAGCTGTATTAGTTTCCAGTCCTGCGTAATAAATTACCACACATTTAGCAGCTTAAAAGAACACGCATTTATCATCTAATAGTTGTCAGTCAGAAGTTCAGATGGTCTTGACCTTCCAGGAGGGTGGTCTCCATCCTTCCAGATCCAAATCAGAGCAAGTGCCCTTCTTGTGGGAGACTCAGACTTGTAGTTAAAGCAGGGGCTTTTGCCCTTAGCTCCAGGAGGAACTTCGGAGGCTCTAATGAAGGACTTGAAGTTAGAGCATTATTTTGGGAATGTGTGCATTTTGGGGGGAAACGTTCACAGCTTTCCTTAGATTCTCCAACACATCAAAAAAATGAGGGAAAGAAAAAGAATCAAGTGTTGAATTAATTAGTACCCTAAGGAGTTTACTCCTATGGTTGGGTACAACTATGCTTCACTGACCCCACTAGGAGCCTCTTGAGGACATGGATGAGTTAATTTTTAAAAGGTCCATAAAACCAGACTCACAAGTTTGGTTCTTGTTGGAAACTGAGATCCTGTCAGGCTGTTGATGGCATCTAGGACAGGGTGTGCAGGGGTGTAGCGTTAGGGGAACCACGGACCAAAACTGCCCACCCTGGCCAGGCAAGATAGTAGCCACTTGCAAGAGTTATCTTACAACAGGAGGTCCTGGTAAGGAACACAGAACTAACAAGATATCACTAACCAGAAGAATTCGGGAAAGGTCAAAAGGAGAGAGGATTCGCCCGTCCATGTGTCCTGCCAACCTCCCAGAATCCTTCTCACTGGAATCCATCTTGGCTGAGCAATGCGTGCGCCACCAGGAAGGACCCTGAGTCAGAATGATTGGCCAGAGACAATCCAGAAGCTAACCCCATTACCATAAAACCTGAGACTGCGAGCCACGTGGCAGAGTAGTTCTCCTGAGTTCCCTTACCCTGTTGCTCTCCACCCGGGTGCCCCTTCCCAATCAAGTCTCTTGCTTTGCCAGCACCTGTGTCTCCTTGGACAATTCATTTCCAAGTGTTAGACAAGAGCCCACTCTCGGGACCTGGAAGGGGTCCCCCTTCTTGCAAAATAGGATCTGTGATAGGGTCATGGTCATATTGAAAACCCTTCAGTGTTTCTCCAAAACCCTCAGGATAGAATCCAAGCTCCCCTTCCCCAATATGCTTGTTATGGTCTGAATGTTTGTGTCCCCCCGGAATTCAGAAGTTGAAATATTAACCCCCAAAGTGATGGTATAAGGAGGAGGAAACATTGGGAAGTGCTTAGATCATGAGGGTGGAGCACTCATGAATGGGATTAGTGTCCTTCTAATAGAGGCCACAAAGAGCTCTCTTTCCCCTTCCATCATGTGAGGACACAGTGAAAAGACAGCCACCTAGGAACCTAAATCTGCTGCAGCCATGATCTCTGACTTCTCAGCCTCCAATACTGTGAGGAATAAATTTCTGTTGTTTATAAGCCACCCATTTTATGGTATTTTTGTTATAGCAGCCTGAACGGACTAAGACACTGCTGTTATGTGCCTTCCCTCTGGGCACCCCCAAAGCCCTGGGCTGGCCTTTGGTGTCATCAGAGGGCAACATCAATGGCTGTCTGCCTGTTGGTCCACCCACCCAGCAGACCAAGAGTGCTACCTAGGAAAGGCCAAGTTCCCTAGCACACAGCCCAGTGCCTGACCCACAGCACACGCTCAAAGAGTTTGTGGAAAGGAGGAGTGAATCAACATGTAAGCGAATTTTCTGATGTTCTGGGATAGATCCCATCCTGGTGATGAGAAGTTTCTACAAGACCTTGTACTGGGGGGAGAAGGATATTTAGGGACCATGGCCCCGAAGCAGAAAGATCAGAGCCCTTGACAAACTAGATTTTCTTTCTAGCTGTTGGGGGAAAAAGGCCAGGGCACTGGACTTTGACTTTGGGAGGAAGCAGTGACATCCGGGGGCTGTTGCTTTCTGAGCCTCAGCCAGGCCACTTAGGAAATAGCCATTGCAATGCAGAGGGTGGGAGTGGGGTGCGTGCAAATGAGGCTCCAAAGAGGATGCCCCCTCCCCTTCCATTCCTGACTCTGCACAGGAACTGAGCCAAAACACCCACCCTGGCTGGGACCTTTGAGGTCTTTCAGACCAACTCCCCATATAGAGAGGGCCGAATGCAGGCCCAGAGCGGAGGTGACCCACCCGGGGTCACACACAGAGTCAGAAGCTGGGCAAGGGCAGGTTCCAGGCTTCACGGTTTGACTCAGTCCATCTCTGGGCACCCCGACACCATGTCGCTCTAAGAGAAGTGAGCCTTCCCCGACCCCGACTTCAGGCAAACAAGAAGGAAGGGATCCAGAGGGGCTGCAACAACTCATTTTTATTTCTTATTTTCCTCTGGGGGTGCAGCGTTTGGTCCCTTACTGCATCAGGCTGGCGAGCAGGGCACTACCTGGTCCTCTTCTCTGCAAAGGGAGTGACAGGGAGCTGTCACAAGCCCACCACGAGGGACACAAGGGCAAACCCAGCGGATCCCAGGAGGACTCTGGATGACAGGGAGAGTCCAGCTGATCCTGGGGGAGAAGCAGAGGGTGAGTAGAATGGGACAGGCAGCCTGGGGCAGCTTGTGGGGCAGAACCATGGGGTCCGAGACTCCAGGGCCTGTCAGGAGGGCCTCAGGCCCAGAGATCCCACCCAGAACCCTTCTCTGTTTCCCCAACCCCCGAGGATCTGTTTCGGAAAGGCTGCTGCAAGCAGGTACCCAAAGGCATGAACTCCAGTGGTGAAACCGATGGCTGGGAGCTGCCTCACTCTCTGGGAAAGAAGGCTGAACCCCAGGTGGGACAGAGATGCCCCAGCTAACTCAGAAAGTCTGCTTTGGGCAGAGTCAGCCTGAGCCGAGCACACCCTAGGCCAGAGCACCTGCCCCCGGCAACATGCCTGCTTCAGAGACCCAGAGAGAGAGTGACCACGGAGGGTGAGACAAAGGCACAGGCAGACTGGGGCTCACCAGGACTAAGGTCAGGGCTGGATGCTCTGAGGCTCTTGTCCTCCCTCACCCTCCACAGCAAGCCCATCGGGGACACTTACCCACGGACTGGAAAGTGGCCACGAGGCCGCCGGCGGCAACTCCGCCCCCATTGGCGATGGCGGCCGCTGACATCATCTTGGCCGCTAAGGAGGAGGCGGCGATTCCTGCCCCGGTGAAGCCCATGGCGCCCAGCACCGTGGGCACAGCCCCCACGGCCAGGGCTGTAGGGAGAGAGGAGCTGGGTTGAGGGGGAGATGGACACACCTCCAAATCACACACACACAGCACATCAAGCTTGGGGGACTTCAGGAAGCCTGGAGAAGGGGTAAAGCCTGAGCTTGGGAGAGATTCCAGGCACGGCCCGCAGTCAGGAGTCAAGGGCGGCACAGCTGGTGGGGAAAGCGGAGGGGAGGGCCGCGGGGTCACGGGGGTCGGGCCTCTGATCTTCAGCAGGACCTTCCTGGGGAAAGGCCTCAGTTTCTGCCTTAGTAAAATCCTGGAACTAAGTTGGGGGCGGGGCGGAGGTGTGCAAGCTTCTTGTGTTCGCTGAGGAAATCTTTAATACAAGCAAATCTTACCCAGGGCCCAGCATAAAGCAGGGAGCACGGTCTGAGCCCTGCTTGGATCCCAACTCTGGGTGTCCACGGCGTCACCGCAGAGCAATCGGAAGCCAGAGTCGCTGAGCCAGTGGCTTCTCCTTAACACACCTCCTGGGTCCAGACTGTGCGCATGTCTCATCCTACGTAACCCTCACAATAACCCTGAACGGGCAGCCTTGGCCTGTTTTTCACGAGGAAAGCTGAACCCAGAGGAGTTCAAAGCCACATCCGAAGTCACGCGGTGGAGGCTGGGCAAGGAGGTTGGGCCCCTGCTGGGGCTGCCTCTGTGCGAGCAGGGAAGCTCCTCATTTTTCTCATTCCAGCGCCTCCCACCCTACAACGTACAGGAAGCCTGGGGCAGGTGCAAGGCCAGCGGCTCCCCAGGTCCCAGGCCCTGGGGATGGGCCAGGAGCAGGTTCTCGCGGCAGGGACTTACCTCCTCCCACCACAGCTGCAGCAGCCTTGGCTGGAAACCGAAAGAACATTCCGTGAGTGGATCCACACTGGTTGCCCCTCCACTCCCTGAGCCCACAGCCCGCCTACGGGGGGGCTGCCCCAGGCTGGGAGACACAGGGAGGGAGGACCCCTGCCTGCTTCTTCCTGAGAAGGTGAGCCACAGCCCTGAGCTTGGCAAGGGCTGCTGGGGAGGCGGGTGACCTGTCCTCAGTGGACCTGCATGCGTGGGCCTAGAGTAATCTGGAGACGGGGTTTGCGGGCCTTGTTCCAGAAAAACCCAACCATCAGATAGGGGTTTTGTTGCGTGTCTTTTTAATGTCTGCGGACTGGTTGGTTGGGGGTTGTTTGTGGGAAGCACAGAAGTTCTTTTTTCTCTCTGCCTTCCAAGCCAGGTTTGGTCAAAACAAAAACAAACAAAACCTTACAGATTTGAGAAGGAAGGCGTGCAGCTACAGCCCCCTTCACAGTGAATGCGGGACTCTTGGCAAAGTAATTTAGGGCATGGTGGTTTGACTCGGGCAGGAAGAGGCGAAGAAGGAAGTGAGTGTCACGCCCTCTGAGCCGGGATGTTAGTTCATCTGAAATAGGGTTGGTGACTTATGAGTGTGTGTCTGGGGGGCCGTTATATAACCTTCTCCTTTCGTCCAGAGAAACCTCTTCCGACAGCAGTAAGTCCGTGTGGAGAGGTGTGTTTCATTTTGCAGGACCCGACTGAAATCAGGGCAAGCACTGCTGAAGGCCTGAAGGCTGCTTGAGAACAGTGCTGGAACGCATTGAATGTTCCTGATTCTGCCAGGCCCCACCTGTTGCCCCTTCCTCTGGAAAGCTGACCCTGACCCTCCCAATCAGAACCACCCTTGATCCCCTGTGGCTGGAGCCCCTCACAACACTGGACCAGAGTTGCCTGGCTCCCCAACACTGAGAGTCCCTGGAACTCCCTGGCGGAGCTCTCGGTCTGCAGCAGCCATGGCAGCCAGGACCGCAATCCTTGGGGCCAGTGGGGACCAGGAGTTCTAACACGAGCAAGGTGTGCAGCAGTGAGCTCAGCCAGCGCCCCAAGAAGAGCGCTTTGGGGTGGCAGCGAAGGAAGTAAAGAGATTAAGGGGCATGAAAGCTAAACCCTAAGTGACCAGTGGGCCACCTGGTTGCGGTATGGAACCAGAGACTCAGGAATCAAGAGCCCAGTTAAAGGGTATCTGAGGCTCAGCATTATTGTTTGGGAGGAGAGATGATGCCAGGCTGGCCAGCAGCTTGGCATACCTGGACCCCAACACACAGACGGCCCAGGGGAAAGGGTGCTGTCTGTCTGATGGCCTGCCTGCAGGGCTCCCCCAGTGGGCATCTCCGGGTGGAGGAGCATGGCCCTTCTGGGCTGTTCAGAACCTGCCCTGCCCTGAGCCTTCCTCCCAGGCCCCGGCGCCTGCATTTCTGTTCTACTTCCTGTCGCAGGCTCCGGAGCAGCTACCCACCCCACCTCACCTCCCAGCCCAGGGCCCTTGGACAACGCTTCCTTCATTTGTAAATAAGGGGCAATATCATCTTTCTCTGGGGTTGTTATGAGAATTAAATGAATTGATAAATGTCAAGCGCTAAGCTTAGTGACTCGGATGTCACAGCGTTTGATCAAATTCAGCTATTCTGATTCTTTTCATCTTATGAATTGTTTCTCATAAGCTGAGGAGTCCTCATATTTCTGACCATGAGGAAGACTGCCAGTTGTGGCCCAGGTCTTAACTTTCTTGTCATACTCCCATGTGCTGGGTAGGGGTCCATGGAGGGGTGTCTATCACCCAGGGCCAGTTACCTCCTAGTGGGAAAGCGGTCAGGGCCGCAGCAGGGCATCCTAGCAGGTAGGAGCCGTTCAGTGTCCCCAGCAAGGATCCCAGGGCAGATGTGGCCCCAGCCAGGGCAGCGCTGGATGACATGGTGAGCCCTAAGAACAGAGGGTGATGCACAGGAGTCAGAGGTCAGAGGTTGGGCGGTGGTTGGAGGCTGTGTCACCGCCCACCCCCACCCCCCCCAGCCAATTCCATGCTGTACAGTTTCTGTTGGCAGAGGTGGGAGGACCCCGGGGGTCCACCCTAGGGGCAGAAAGTTGAATGGTGGCGGATGCACATTGGAGCACTTTGCAGCGATTGAAAGCAAGGATTAGAAGCTCACCTATCGACCCTGAGGGATCTCAGAAACATAGTTCTCAGTGTCGAATAAAAGAAATAAAATGAGATATACAATACACTTTTCTGTATGTAAATTAAACCACATCCAAACAAAAAGCAACACCCATTTTACAAAAAAAATACGAAAAACAGATACATGTTCAACATGTTAGAAAGGCTGACTTTCTAATATGAGAGGGGGGAATTGCAGGCAAAAGGGAAGATAAACAGCGAGAATAAATAAATAAAACCAGAAAGGGGGCTTGCAAGAACTAACTGAAGAAAACGGGCCTGAATTGAAGAATTTTGTTCAAATCAATGCTCTGGATCTGAGATCCATCAGGACAAACTTACGAAAGGCTGGTTGGACGCTTAGGTAAAAAACTAAAGGAGGAGAATTCTGGTGGTGAATCCCGGGGAAGTGAGAGCCAGAGAGCGGGCCTCAGTCGCAGGGTCCCTTAGGGTCCCCCCTCTCTAGGCGGGAGAGGGCAGGGGGCCCAGATCCCCTGTGCCCAGGGACCTGCCTCCCTCTGACCCCTCTCAGAGAGAAAGCCAGGGCAGACGCCCAAGGGGAAGGACAGGGGAGGGAGAGAGACTGAAGGTGATGCTATTGTCCCCTCCCATGGGTCCTTGGGCAGGACCCTGTGCCCTCCCTAGCCCCCATGCCACCTCCCACCAGTCCCTGCCAGGAACACTCACCCAAGGAAGTCCTGCCCTGCCCACTTTGACCAGGCTCCCTGCAGACAGTATCTGGGAAGCCAGGTTAGATGCTAAGAGGACAGTGCTGGTAAATTCTATGGCACAGAAAATGACCAGCACCAAAACTGCTGAAACAGTGGAGCTTTGATGGGGAGATGAGGACACCAGAACTGGGGTCACACCCACTGCCCTTAAAAATCTCAAGGGGCTCCAAGGGGTAGAGAGGCTGCTCTGAGCTTGTGGAAGATGCAGGCCTGGGAAGGGTCCAAGATATGGTACCGGGGTTACAGAAGGACCTGTGTGAGGGGAAGGTGGGGAGGGGGCTGGAGGGAGATCTTACTTCCCGAGGTGGGCTGCTTCCCTCCTCCTGAAACACAGATTTCTAGAACTCCCTTAAATCTCCATGGAGTAATTTAAAATGTGCCAGAATTAGGAAATCAGGACGAATTACGTTTTTAAGGCCTATACCACGGTCAGGTTGTTCTGGGTTCCTGTTCTCATGCACTCTCCTCACTAACTCAACGGGAAGGATGAGATTACTATCCCCATTTTACGATGAGGAAATACTGGCACAGAGACGGTAAGAGATTCATCCAAGATCACAAAGCTTGGCTTGGCAACGCGGGACTCGACCCAGGCCCAGCTGCTTCCAAAGCGTGGGCTTGGAATGGCTCTGATTTGGTTCCTCCTAATGCTTGTCTCTTCCCCCTGCCCACCTCACCCCTACCCAGGCTCACGGCTGGAGGGTCACCCGGGCACGGACTAGGCTTATGGCTTCCAGAGTCCCAGAGCCCAGCTGGGGGCTTAAGTCACTTCCCTACCAAGGCCCAGCTTCTCTGACTGCAGCCACCCAGATGAGAAACATGAGACAGTTCTTCCAGTGGATCCACACGGGTCTTCCCTCCACTCGCCGAGCCCACCCGCCCCCCGAAGGTAGGGGCGTCAGGAAGGAGCAGCCCCTGCCCACCCCTGCCTGTCTCACCCAAACGAGCAGACTTTCTGAAGATGTGGAACTGACCTGTGGGTCTTGAGCTTGTCTGTGTTCTGGGAAGGCCTGAGGCAGGATGTTTATAGCAGTTCCACCCACCTGAAGTACAGCCCAAAGGAATGCAGGCAGCCAGAGAGATAGCTTTCATTTTCCCAGGAAAACGAAAGCCAAACCCATTTTTCTCCTGTCTTGGTAACCTTGCAGGGCCCTATGGGGCCTTCCCGGGACACCCTTCCCCCATGTCCTCTGCTTTAGCTCCTCTGAGAAGTACCTAGATAACAGTAGCTGATGCATATTTCCTGAGTTTTTCAGATGCTAAAACCACCACCAAATGGAAGACGTTAACTGCTGGATGATTCTGAGCACACAGCCCCCAGAGCTTCTGGTGCTTAAGGATTGATCACCATCAACCAATCAGAGAATTGTGCAGGAGCTGATTACATACCCTGGGACGCCCCTCCCTTACCTGGCCTTTAAAAATACTTTGCTGAAACCCTTCAGGGAGTTTGAGGTTTTGAGGGGGCTCAGCCCAGCAATAAACATCGCTCTACTCCAAACTCCAACGTTTGGGTTTGTTTGGCCTCCCTCTGCCTGGGGCACACGAGCTTGCGTTTGGTAACATCTTCCCCAAAGGAAAAACTTATTTATTACAGAGATCAATTTTCTAATCACTTCCTGACCCCAAGATCTTGCCGAGTGCCATTTCATTTCTCTGCTGCCTTTACTACAAATTGTTGAAAGAGCCATAGACAGCTGCTCTTCTCTTTTTCACCTTACTCTTAAAATATGAGTATATACTATGACATATTATTATATAATCTGTCTAGAACATGAAATATTTTCAGGTATCCAAAAAGCTATAGATAATAATAAAACAAACACTTCTTTGCCCACCCCTCAGCTCAGGACTTCAAGCGTTACAGATACAATTTACATGACGCAAGAATCCCTTCTAATCTCCCTCCTTTCTCTGCCCCCTTCCCCACAGGGAGTCACCCTCCAGAATTTAGAGTTGATTATTCCCAGGCATGGTTTTATACTTTTACCACATACGAATGTTAAATGCAGAACTTTCTTGGAACTGGTTGAATGTTCATTGCTATCTTCAACTGAGGTTCAAAGACAGGGAACGGGTCAATCATGGGCCAAGAACCTCGACCTTCTAAGCTCTGCTGTGAAGCTATGCTAAGAAACTTGAAAACCAGTTTTAAAAGTAGAGGATGAATTAGGGAGTTGAGATTGGAGAGGAAAGGAAAGGGAGAAGGGGAAAGAACAAGAGAGCACTGGTGGCCGTTGCTTTCCTTCAAGTGCCATGGGTGACAAGAGGGAAAGTGCTTTGGCCAGCTGCACCTCAGTGGGACCCCTTTTGGAAAGCTGGACATGAATCCCTTGGAATTTGAGGGAAAC
Source organism: Balaenoptera ricei (assembly GCF_028023285.1). NCBI lineage: Eukaryota > Metazoa > Chordata > Mammalia > Artiodactyla > Balaenopteridae > Balaenoptera > Balaenoptera ricei. The sequence goes on along the minus strand of NC_082640.1, from coordinate 177,691,690 downwards.
AAGGACAGGTGTCAGAGTTGGGCCTATAAGGGCTAAAGGCAGAAGACAGTAGCTGACAGGCCTTCCTGAGAAAGTGTTGCCGAAATCTCGGCTTCTCTGTGCACCGATGCCTTACAGAAATACAGAGACAGAGATCTTGGAGGATAAGGGAGATAGCTTTCTTCCTCTGCCAGGCAGAAGGGAAGACACAGCAGGCTAGCGCCTCAAAAACTGTGCCACCCCCTCCCTTCCCCACCCCTCCCGTCCCCTCCCGTCCCCTCCCTCACCCCTCCCCACACCTCCCCCACCCCCGCCTCAGGGACTCGGAGATTTTATATGTGGGGCTTGCAGTCCAGGGTATATGATAAGGATCAAAACAGTGAAGGTCTTGCATTCTTCTTCTTCCTGCATTATTTCAAAACAGTCACAGCTGGCATCAGACAGCCCTGTAATTGGGTCCCTTTGTCTCAGGGTTATTGGCAGGTGAACTTTTTGAAATGCAAATGCTACAAGGGTTGATTTGCTACAAGGCAGGCAGGATGTAATTCACATAGTGTTAAAGAGTGATAGATTACCTTTGTGAAGTACAAATCTAGTTTTAGTAACAGTTAAAATAAAACTAGGCATGATTAACTCTTTCAGGCCAGGTTGTGTTTCTTCTCTAGCCTGTTCACTGTTGCCTTTATTTTCCTTGTTCTCAGGAAAGGGGAGACTTTATTTCTATTTTTGCTGCAACAAAAGGAGGGCAAGGGGACCACTCTGGGCGGGGAGCTGCTCCTTTAGAGCTCCTGACTGTTTCCCGTGGCCCAAATGTGGAATCAGGCAGGCAGAGCTGGAAGAGCTGAGAACTCGGACATAAACACAGCCCAGAAGGTCGAGGGGAACCCAGGATGGGTGGATTGCTGGAGAGCGGTGGCCGGAGACAGAATTGGAGGTGTCCAGCCAGGGGAAGCTTCCCCTTGGCAAGGACCCTGTGGGTGAGTGAACCCTGCTGACCGGAGGGTCCAAGAGCCTACAGAGAGCTGGCACTTTGAATCTTCCCCACCAGAGGGCGCCAAAGACAGATTGCCACAGCATCCGCAGAGCTCTCCTACAAGGGGACACTTTTGGGCCCGACTCTTGCTCTGGGCCAAGCACTGTGCTTGCGGGTATTAAGTATTTTAATCCTCACAACAACCCCCTGAAGAGGTCCTGTTATCCCCATTTTACAGATGAGCTAAAGAGTCATGCAGGGAGTTCTTTGCCGACTCCCCGTGGGGCCCTCCCATTTTGCTCTTTACCTGAGTTCTCTGGACCCTTTCTCTTTCTTTCCCCGTCCCCCTGCCCCCTGCCCCTGCCGCTGCTGCATCCATTTCTTCCCGGGTCTCCACACCTAGGCAGGCACCCTCCTGGCTGAGTCTTTTGAAGATGGTTCGAACCCCATTGCCTCTCCAAGCCTCCATGTGACCCTCAGGAACGCAGCTTCCTCACACTGCCAAGCTCCAGTGGTCCAACCTCTCCTCCACTGCCCACTCTGTGGGTAGACAGCCCTGGATGCACCCAACTGTCGCAAGTCTGAGAGATCTCATACTGCACACCGCTGGGGCTCTGAGATCCGGACCAAGAAAAGCTAAAGCATCCTCCAGGCCCCCATCAAAGCTCCATGAGGACAGAGGTCTCTGTCCCATTAAACCCTGTGTCACAGCACTCAGAGCACGAGTGGGCATTCAGCAAATATTGGTTGAAGGAATTGCTTTTAAAGCATCTTTTTCAATGACTCCCAAGCCCTCCCACATATAGACTGGATATAGGTGCTAGGGGCTGATAGTCACAGAACTGTTAGCCCCAAGGGGCATGGTCAGCAGCGCTCTTTGGAAGTAAAGGTCCTTGTGCCCCACTGTTCTCAGCTCTGAAGTTTCAGTTGAGATGTCTCCAAAACAGGAAACGTCTTATTTTTTAACATTAAGCTACACGAATATTAGTAAAATGAGAAAAGGCTAAATAAAATATGGTGTATAATAACCATGGAATGCCAAACAGTAGTTAAAAATAATGAGAAAGACCTATAGAATAGAAAAAGGCCAGCTGCACAACAATATGTATGGGTTAAAACAAAACTATATCAATAAAAAATGCATATAACAGCACTACATTAAATGTATTTTCTGGGGCTTCCCTGGTGATGCAGTGGTTAAGAATCCTTCGAGCCCAGGTCCGGGAAGATCCCGCATGCCGCGGAGCAGCTAAGCCCGTGCGCCACAACTACTGAGCCTGCACTCTAGAGCGCGTGCTCCACAACTACTGAACCCACGTGCCACAACGAATGAAGCCCGTGCTCCGCAACAAGGGAAGCCACCTTAATGAGAGGCCTGCACACTGCAACGAAGAGTAGCCCCCAGCTCGCTGCAACTAAAAAAAAGAAAGCCCGCGTGCAGCAACAAAGACCCAACGCAGCCAAAAATTAATTAATTAATTAAGAATTTAAATAAATAAATATATTCTCTGAAGTCGTCTATCTCTCACGTCTATCTACCTATCTATCTATCATCTATCACAGGAAGTCACTATAAAAGAGAATGGAAACTATTGGGTTGGCCAAAAAGCTCGTTTGGGTTTTTCCATAACATCTTGTGGGAAAAACCTAACGAAATTTTTGGCCAACCGAATATTTATCAAATTGTAGCAGCACTTACTTCTGGGAGTGGGAGTGAGGGACTGTGATGATAGGAGAGGATGGTTGTCAGACCCAAATCAGCTTTAGCCTAATCTGTAGTCATTCAGATCGTTAAGAGCAAATGTGTTTATTAATAATATTTCTCAGGTGTGAATGTATTATTAGAATGAATATATATTAGGTAAATCTTTACTAGGTAATTGTTTTAATAGACTTTATTTTTCAGAGCAGTTTCAGGTTCCGAACAAAACTGAGGTTCATGGCAGAGATTTCCCCTATACTCCCTGCTCCCCAACATGCACGGCCTCCCCTGTTATCAACATGCCCCACCTTAGGTAATTTAAGTGCAGTAAAATGTTAGTTTTCATTAGCAAGTCATAAAAACCCCGTTTTGTAACATTAAAGAATAAAAAGACAAAAACCTACCGATGGCCTGGCTTCAGGTCCATCATGCTCTTCCCTAATTGCTGAAGCAGTAGGAAGATTTTTAAAAGACAGAGAAAGGCACAGCCAGCCTGGCCGGGAGACTGCTCCGGTTTCCCCTACAAGGGCCAGTCTTCCGCCAGAGGACAAGCCTTGTGCTGTCTGTAGGGGACAGTCACTGTCTTCGGCCACGTAGCGTCCCAAGTTCCTGTCCTCTTAGAAACAGGAACTTACTTCTCTTTCGGGTACTGGAGCCCCTGCCCTGAGTCTGGGTTTATCAGAGGCCTGGGCTCTCCTCCCAGCCTCCAAACGCGATCCCAGACTGAGTGAAATCAATCATCACATCCATCCCTTGGGCCAAAGTAACCAGTTTAGGAATAAATAGATGACTCCGTTTAAGATACTTACAGGAACATCTGTTTTTTAAAAATAAAGACTCATATTTAGTCTATTTTTTAAAATAAATTTATTTATTTATTTTTGGCTGTGTTGGGCCTTCATTGCGGCGCGTGGGCTTTTCTCTAGTTGCGGCGAGCGGGGGCTGCTCTTCGTTGTGCTGCGCGGGCTACTCATTGCGGTGGCTTCTCTTGTTGCAGAGCACGGGCTCTAGGCGCGCGGGCTCAGTAGTTGTGGCTCGTGAGCTCTAGAGCGCAGGCTCAGTAGTTGTGGCGCACGGGCTTAGTTGCTCCGCGGCATGTGGGATCTTCGCGGACCAGGGCTCGAACCCTTGTCCCCTGCATTGGCAGGCGGATTTCTAACCACTGCGCCACCAGGGAAGTCCATAAGATACTTACAGAAACATTTACCAGAGATATTTGGGAAGGAAGTTTCCTTGCTTTTCAGCAGAAGGTTCCTGAAAATATACTCTTTTGGGGGGAGACGTGAAATAGAAGGAGGTAGCCTTCAGCGTGTGCTAACAGCCCTCTTGTTAACCATGAGAGTCGGCAGCCATAGTGTGAAGCTGGTGCTTCAGAAAGCAGATGTAGCTGAGCAGGACCCTATAGGGACTTCGCGGGAGGGACAGACCCCTCCCCAGTATCCTCTGCTGTAGCTCCTCTCTAAAGTGCCCAGATAACAGTATCTCGTGCATATTTCCTGAGGTTTTCAGATGCTAAAAACCACCACCAAATGGAAGAGATTGATGACCATGAGCAGGTAGCCCCCAGACCTACTGGCATGTAAGGACTGATAATGTTAACTGCCCTGTTACCTCCACATCAACCAATCAGAGAATTGCGTGCGAGCCGATCACAGGCCCTGGGATGCCTGTCCCTCACCTGGCCTTTAAAAATGTTTTGCTGAAACCCTTTGGGGACTTGCAGTTTTTTGGGGCATGAGCCACCCCGTTCTTTCATGGCCCTGCAATAAACCCCAAACTCCAAAATTTCGGTTTGTCTGGCCTCACTGTGCCTCAGGCACACAAACTTGTGTTGGGTAACAAAGAGAGGAGGGATAGAAAAAAACAGGTCCTTGGCATCAGTGTTGAGCTGCTGAATCAAACTTTGCCTGAAGCCAAATGACTTTTCTATTGTTCAGTTAGCAAGCCAATAAAGTCCCTTGCACTCTGAGACAGTTTTAATCAAAATTCTATTATTTATAGCTACATAATCCTTAAATAAGCAGCACCTCCTCCAAGCAGTCTTCCCAGATAGCTACAATTAATGTCTGTCTTCTCTCTCCTCCAAGCAATATAGCTTGAATCTCTCAATGGCTTGCACACATTGTGTCAGGTTATCAGTTAGCTATTGGTATGTAACAAATGCCCACCAAATTTAATGAATAAAGATATAGAGAGAGCTCAGGATTCGGTGGGTCAGCCGTTTAGACAGGTGGTTCTTCTGGTCTCAGCTGGGCTCCCTCATACATCAGCAGATAGCTGTGGGCTGGCTTTGTGGATCGTAGCTGGGCTCAGTCGTGTGTCTGGACCTCGTCTGGAAGAAATGGGTTGACTCCTGCATTCCGTTCTGTCCGTGTGTTTGTTGTCCCAGCAGGCCAGCCCAGATTCAGGGAGGGACAATAAATACCAGCCCTTGGTGAGAGGAGCTGTACAGATACATCGAAAGGGCTTGGAGAATGTGGTCATTACTGTAATTGACCACAGGTCCCTTAACGCCATCAACTGTGTGCTTGCCTCCCCCCACCCCTACCAACACTGCACCTGTTACCAAGTCTAAGCTCCTATGGCTTGCCACACGACAGGCCAATAAATTGAGAGACAAGTTGTTGGGGTGAATAGAGACTTTATTCGGAAAGCCAGCAGACCAAGAAGATGGGAGACTCCTGTCCCAGAGAACCATCTTCCCTGAGTTAGAATTCAGGTTTCTTTTATGCTAAAAGGGGAGGGGGTGTGGCAGGTTGTTGCAATCTTCTTGGTGCCTTTGTTCTTGCAGCTGTCCCCCATAGGTCTGGTCACAATGTTCCTATAAACCTCCAACAAGACAAATGTTATTCTCTGTTCTCCAGCTTTAATGGAGAAGTATTATACCTTTAAGGGTCAGAGCCTTGAGAATGGGCTGTCCTGTAGATTTCAGGCAACAGGAATATTCTGTTACAACAGGTGCAGAACCAGCATGACTAAGCACAGGCAATAGAGCACAAAGGTTAGAGCTCAAGGAATAGATCCATTGTGGAGTCAGGTTTGTTCTTCTCTGTTACACACCCTAAGCAGATGGGGACCCCTTGGATCCACTGAAGCCACAGAGCCTGGGATGGAGCCCTTGAGGCTAGCTGGGAGCTGTATGAGTGAGCTGAGGCAGCATCCGAGGGAGAGAGCCTGGTGGAGGAGGGGCAGTAAAGGAAGACAGGGGTGAAGGCCAGAGTGGGGACCTGGGCTGGGGTCCTGGAGCCAATAGGATGAGATCTGAGAGTCAAGTCTCAAGTGGAAGCAGGGCTGCCAGAAGCTGGGTGTGGGTTATCTGCATGGGCAGGCAGGCAGGTGGCAGAGGCCAGGTCAACACACGTAGAATGCCTGCCACCTGATCCAGGGCCAGGCAGCCAGTGGGCCTTAGGAGATAGATGAGTGTTCTGCATCGACAAGCCTCTTGGGAGCCCCACCAGGGGTGGGAGTCCTGTCTGTCCTTGCAGGTTCTGGCCAGTCTCCCTTGGAGTCTAAGGACCCTGAGCTCTACACCAGCCGGGACAGAGCTCTCTGGAGAAATGCAAATTCTCTACCTACCTGAAGAGCTCCAAAGGCCACCAGGCCAGGCAGACAGTGTTGCTGAGTTCCTAGACTCATGGTACAGTCAGACCCAGAGTCTTGGGTGGAGAGGGGAGGGGTCAATAATCCCTGAGGATAAAGTGTTTCATAACTGAGGGTCAATGGCTCAAACTGACCCCAGGGCCAAGCTATCCTATAATGCTGCCTCTGGCTGACATTTTTGAAGACATGTGATCCACGATCCCATCCAAGGAGCAGCAAACTGAGGCTCAAAGGGGAGACATGACCTTCCCAGGGTCACAGCTGGGTGGCAGGACTGCAACAGACGTGGCTTCCTGTTGCAGATATCAGTGCCCATTCTTACAGAGTTCCTGCTGCCCCCCAACCCGAAGCCACGGCTCTGCAGATGCGCTGCGCCCTGCCTGGTAAACAAGAAGGCAGTGCGGACACTCGTGAAGGTCTCAGCGTCTCGTCTTTATTTCCTATGCTTCTTTGAAGAATTTTGGGAGGCAGAGGACTTGTCGTTTGGGGGACTGACATCCTGAGGCCCTGGAGGGTCCTCTCCAGCACGGGGGCCCCTCTCTGCTTCAGTACTGGATCCCGGTGGAGGAGGGGGAGGGGCTTTCTTTTTTCTACCCCAAAACCAGGCCCCCAAAGCTGACCCAGCCGAGCCCAGGATGATGTTGGATGACGTGGAAAGTCCGGCTGCCCCTGGGAGAGAGGAAGGGAGTTAGAGCACAAGGGGACAGGCAGCCCCGGCAGCTCCCGGCAGGACAGTGGAGGTCAGAGAACCCAGGACCCTCAGGAGGCCCAAGAGCCAGACGTCCCAGTCCTGTTCCTCCTCTACTTCCTGAAACCCCAGGAGGTCTGCTTTGGGGAGGGGCTGCTGCCCATGGCTGCCCGAAGAGCAGACACGCACTCTGGTGGTGACTCCACCAGCGACAGGACAGACCCTCTGAGAAGTGGCAGAGGGGCTCTGCCTCTCCCTCCCCAGCACGAGGCTGGGCCCAGCGAGGGGAGGGCCCGACGCAGGTTTTGTAGGGCTGATGGGGAACGCGCACCTGCTGCGCTGCACGCCCCCTGTGCCCCCAAACCCACCCGCAACCAGAAGAGGGGACGGTGAGGGAGACACAAAGGACCAGGGACACTGATGCCCACGAAGCTGGAGGAGGAGACAGGCCCTCCCTCCGGCTTAGCCTCTGGCCTGAATCCTGTCCTGGGGTGTCACACCCTCCCCCCCTCCTCCCGCCCGGACACTTACCCACGGACTGGAGAGTGGCCACGAGGCTGCCGGCGGCAACTCCGCCCCCATTGGCGATGGCGGCTGAAGACATCATCTTGGCTGCTATGGAAGAGGCGGCGATTCCTGCCCCGGTGAAGCCCATGGCGCCCAGCACCACGGGCACAGCCCCCACGGCCAGGGCTGTAAGGGGAGAGGAGCTTTAGGGTTGGCCCCTGGGGACAGACTCCCCAGATCTCCCTGATACCTTCCTGGGGGGATGAGGTGAGGGGTCCACTTGGCTTTTGTGAGACCCACGGGGCCTGAAGCAAAGGAAGGCTGTAGAAGTGGACACGAGTGGACGGGGCCCCCCCAAGAAGCTGGATGCCAGGCCTGTGCATTCCTCTGTTTTGCTGTGGTCCTGGAAGGCTCACCTGTCCTCCCTGTGCCTCAACTGCCCTTGTGTGAAATAAAATTAAAGGAGTGGTGGTCTTCAAGCACCCCCTTTTGGCAGGGAAAATAGTGTCTTTCCCCCAATCACAGGGCCCACAGAATAAGGACAGAGCTGCTCTTCTTAAGAGGTGCTGGTGTGGTAGCTTCTGCCCTCTGCCCTGCAGCTGCCTGTGGGCGTCCCCCCAGGGGCCCCCTACATCTCCAGAGACTGCAGTCATAGAACTTTCTGCAACCAGGAAACGTTCTGTATCTGCAGTGTCCAACACGCTGGCTGTATGTAGCCAATGAGCACTTGAGACTGTGGCTGGTGTGACAGAAATATTTTCATTTTCTTGAATTCTGGCCACCGTGTTAGAGGATGCTGGCCAGGGGCACAGCTGGAAACCTCTGGGCTCACAGGATAAGCTAGAAGGTTTGTAAACCAGTCCGAGGAATCCCTACAGCTCAGCTTACACATCCCCTACAACCCTCTGGAGGTACCCCTGGCCCTGCTTTCTGGGGAGGAATCATGGGTTCATACAGATTTAACAACCTGCCTGGAGAAGCTGAGATTAGACCTGGGTGCTTTGAATGGCTTTGCTTCGGTTCCTTCTTGGCAAGGTTCTTGTCACCTCGAGTGTTCCAACTCTGTCCCCTGCCCACTGCACCCTTACCCACCCATGTCCTGGGGCTCAAGGCAATCTTGGGCTTGGTCAAGGCCAGGTGGTCCCGGGGGCCCAGGGCCAGGGTCAGATGGGGGCTTGAGTTTCTTCCCAAAGAGACTCACCTCCTCCAATCACGGCTGCACAGGCCATTCCTGGAGACACAAAGCACCCCCATGAGTGCATGGCACTGGCCTCCCCCTGCACTCCCACTGCTGCCACAGTGGGAGGGGTTCCCTGGAGTTGGGATCAGAGAAGAGAGCAGACCCTGCCTGGCCTCTTCCTGCTTTTCCCGAGAAGTCTGATTTTCTGAGAATGCAGAGGTGGATGGACGAGAGTCTGGAGCTCTGTTATGCTCCAGATGACGAGGGGCACCTGCCTTGAAAAGGTTTCATGCTGCTCTGTGAAGTCAATACATTTGGTATCATTTTCTCAAAAAAAAAACCCCCCAAAAACCCCAAGAAAAGCATGCTATTTTCATTTGCGATGGAATAAATTGGACTTTTCTGGTCTTTCCCTCTTCCAGACACCCTATACCCATCCCAGGCTACAGCTGGAGTGAAAGCCCCCCATCCTCCAGGGCTCAGTCTACTTGTCACTTTCTGCAGGAAGCATCTCTAATTCCCCCATCAGAAGTCACCCTGCTTCCTGACAGTCATCGCCAGGAAGACACTGGAACTCACCAAAAAAGATACCCCACATCCAAAGACAAAGGAGAAGCTGCAAAGAGACGGTAGGAGAGGCGCAATCACCATAAAATCAAATCCCATAACTGATGGGGGGGTGACTCACAAACTGGAGAACAATTATACCACAGAAGTCCGCCCACTGGAGTGAAGGTTCTGAACCCCACGTCAGGCTTCCCAACCTGGGGGTCCGGCAACAGGAGGAGGAATTCCTAGAGAATCACTGTGAAGGCTAGTGGGATTTGATTGCAGGACTTTGACAGGACTGGGGGAAACACAGACTTTGCTCTTTTTTCTTTTTTTATAAATTTATCTAGTTATTTATTTTTGGCTGCGTTGGGTGTTCGTTGCTGCAGGCAGGCTTTCTCTAGTTGTGGCGAGCGGGGACTACTCTTCGATGCAGTGCGCAGGCTTCTCATTGCGGTGGCTTCTCTTGTTGTAGAGCGTGGGCTCTAGGCGCGGGCTTCAGTAGTTGTGGCACGCGGGCTCAGTAGTTGTGGCTCACGGGCTCTAGAGGCAGGCTCAGTAGTTCTGGCACACGGGCTTGGTCGCTCTGCGGCATGTTGGATCTTCCCGGACCAGGGCTTGAACCCATGTCCCCTGCATTGGCAGGCGGATTCTTAACTGCTGAGCCACCAGGGAAGTCCCAGACACTTCACTCTTGGAGGGCACACACAAAGTAGTGTGCATATCGGGACCCAGGGGAAGGAGCAGTGACCCCAGGGGAGACTGAAGCAGACCTACCTGCTAGTGTTGGAGGGTCTCCTGCAGAGGCAGGCAGTGGCTTTGGCTCACCAAGGGACAAGGACACTGGCAGCAGAAATTCTGGGAAGTACTCCTTGGTGTGAGACCTAACAGAGTCTGCCAATAACCCCACCAAAGAGCCTGGGTAGGCTCCAGTGTTGGGTCACCTCAGGCCAAACAACCAACAGGGAGGGAACCCAGCCCCACCCATCAGCAGACAAGGGGAATAAAGTTTTACTGAGCTCTGCCCACCAGAGCAACACCCAGCTCTACCCACCACCAGTCCCTCCCATCAGGAAACTTGCACAAGCCTCTTAGATAGCCTCATCCACCAGAGGGCAGATAGCAGAAGCAAGAAGAACTACAATCCTGCAGCCTGAGGAAATAAAACCACAATCACAGAAGAGAGACAAAATGAAAAGGCAGAGGACTCTGTACCAGATGAAGAAAGAAGATAAAACCCCAGAAAAACAACTAAATGAAGTGGTTTCCAGAAAAAGAATTCAGAATAATGACAGTGAAGGTGATCCAGGACCTTGGAAAAAGAATGCAGGCAAAGATCGAGAAGATGCAAGAAATGTTTAACAAAGACCTGGAAGAATTAAAGAACAAACAAACAGAGATGAACAATACAGTAACTGAAATGAAAACTACACTAGAAGGAATCAATAGCAGAATAACTGAGGCAGAAGAACGGATAAGTGACCTGGAAGACAGAATGGTGGGATTCACTGCCGTGGAACAGTATAAAGAAAAAAGAATGAAAAGAAATGAAGACAGCCTAAGAGACTTCTGGGACAACATTAAACGTAACAACATTTGCATTACAGGGGTCCCAAAATGAGAAGAGAGAGAGAAAGGACCCAAGAAAATATTCGAAGAGATTATAGTTGAAAACTTCCCTAACATGGGAAAGGAAATAGCCACCCAAGTCCAGGAAGCACAGAGAGTCCCATACAGGATAAACCCAAGGAGAAACACGCCGAGACACACAGTAATCAAATTGGCAAAAATTAAAGACAAAGAAAAATTATTGAAAGCAGCAAGGGAAAAACAACAAATAACATACAAGGGAATTCCCATAAGGTTAGCAGCTGATTTCTCAGCAGAAACTCTACAAGCCAGAAGGGAGTGGCACGATATATTTAAAATGATGAAAGGGAAGAACCTACAACCAAGATTACTCTACCTGGCAAAGATCTCATTCAGATTTGATCAAAAGCTTTACAGACAAGCAAAAGCTAAGAGAATTCAGCACTACCAAACCAGCTATACAACAAATGCTAAAGGAACTTCTCTAAGTGGGAAACACAAGAGAAGGAAAAGACCTACAAAAACAAACCGAAAACAAGTAAGAAAATGGTAATAGGAACATACATAGCGATAATTACCTTAAATGTAAATGGATTAAATGCGCCAACCAAAAGACACAGGCTCGCTGAATGGATACAAAAACAAGACCCAGGGCTTCCCTGGTGGCGCAGTGGTTGAGAGTCTGCCTGCCAATGCAGGGGACACAGGTTCGAGCCCTGGTCTGGGAAGATCCCACATGGCACGGAGCAACTGGGCCCGTGAGCCACAATTACTGAGCCTGCGCGTCTGGAGCCTGTGCTCCGCAACAAGAGAGGTCGCGATGGTGAGAGGCCCGCGCACCGCGATGAAAAGTGGTCCCCACTTGCCGCAACTAGAGAGAGCCCTCGCGCAGAAATGAAGACTCAACACAGTCATAAATAAATAAATAAATAAATAAATAAAAGAACGTGAATTTCTTAAAAAAAAAAGAGAGAAAAAAAAAACCAAGACCCACATATATGCTGTCTACAAGAGACCCACTTCAGACCTAGGGACACATACAGACTGAAAGTGAGGGGATGGAAAAAGATATTCCATGCAAATGGAAATCAAAAGAAAGCTGGAGTAGCAATACTCATATCAGATAAAATAGACTTTAAAATAAAGAATGTTACAAGAGACAAGGAAGGACACTACATAATGATCAAGGGATCAATCCAAAAAGAAGATACAACAATTATAAATATACGTGCACCCAACATACGAGCACCTCAATACATAAGGCAACTGCTAACAGCTATAAAAGAGGAAATCGACAGTGACACAATAATAGTGGGAGACTTTAACACCTCACTTACACCCATGGACAGATCATCCAGACAGAAAATTAATAAGGAAACACAAGCTGTAAATGACACAATAGACCAGAGAGATTTAATTGATATTTATAGGACATTCCATCCAAAAACAGCAGATTACACTTTCTTCTCAAGTGCACATGGAACATTCTCCAGGATAGATCCCATCTTGGGTCACAAATCAAGCCTTGGTAAATTTAAGAAAACTGAAATCATATCAAGCGTCGTTTCCGACCACAACGCTGTAAGATTAGAAATCAATTACAGGGAAAGAAAACGTAAAAAACACAAACACATGGAGGCTAATCAATACGTTACTAAATCTCTTCACCAAGAGATCAGTGAAGAAATCAAAGAGGAAATTAAAAAATACCTAGAGACAAATTACAATGAAAACACGACGATCCAAAACCTATGGGATGCAGCAAAAGAAGTTCTAAGAGGGACGTTAATAGTAATACAAGCCTACCTCAAGAAACAAGAAAAATCTCAAATAACCAAGCTAACCTTACACCTAAAGGAACTAGAGAAAGAAGAACAAACAAAACCCAAAGTTAGTAGAAGGAAAGAAATCATAAAGATCAGAGCAGAAATAAATGAAATAGAAACAAAGAAAATAATAGCAAAGATCAATAAAACTAAAAGCTGGTTCTTTGAGAAGATAAACAAAATTGATAAACCTTTAGCCAGACTCATCAAGAAAAAGAGGGAGAGGACTCAAATCAATGAAATTAGAGATGTAAAGGAGAAGTTACAACGGACACCGCAGAAATACAAAGTATCATGAGAGACTACTACAAGCAACTCTATGCCAATAAAATGGACAACCTGGAGGAAATGGACAAATTCTTAGGTATAACCTTCCAAGAGTGAACCAGGAAGAAATAGAGGATATGAACAGACCAATCACAAGTAATGAAATTGAAATGGTGATTAAAAATCTTCCAACAAACAAAAGTCCAGGACCAGATGGCTTCAAAGGTGAATTCTATCAAACATTTAGAGAAGAGCTAATACCCATCCTTCTCAAACTCTTCCAAAAAATTGCAGAGGAAGGAACACTCCCAAACTCATTCTATGAGGCCACCATCACCCTGATACCAAAACCAGACAAAGATACCTCAAAAAAAGAAAATTACAGACCAATATCACTGCTGAATATAGATGTAAAAATTCTCAACAAGATACTAGCAAACAGAATCCAACAACACATGAAAAGGATCATACACCATGATCAAGTGGGATCTATCCCAGGGATGCAAGGATTCTTCAATATATGCAAATCAGCCCACAATTCAAGTTGGAAAAATGGAGGGGGCTGAGTCAGTGGCCCTTTCTCCTCCACGGGACGTGGAGAGAGTGGCTGGGACAGACGATGGAGCCTCGGTCCTTGCCACCTCCCGAAAAGACTTCCGGGTGCGCTGCACCTCGAAGCGGGCCGTGACGGAAATGCTAGAACTGTGCGGCTGCTTCGTGCAAAAGCTGGGGGACGCGCTGCCAGAGGAGATTTGGGAGCCCGTGCTGCGAGATGCGCAGTGGACTTTTGAATCAGCTGTGCAAGAGAATGTCAGCATTAATGGGCAAGCATGGCAGGAAGCTTCAGACAATTACTTTATGGATTCTGATATCAAAGTCCTTGAAGACCAGTTTGATGAAATCATAGTCGACATAGCCACAAAACGTAAGCAGTATCCCAGAAAGATCCTTGAATGTGTCATCAAAATCATAAAAGCAAAACAAGAAATTCTGAATCAATACCACCCTGTTGTACATTCATTGGACCTAAAATATGACCCTGATCCAGCACCTCGTATGGAAAACTTGAAATGCAGAGGAGAAACAATAGCTAAGGAGATCAGTGAAGCCATGAAGTCCTTTCCTGCATTAATTGAACAAGGAGATGGACTTTCCCAAGTTTTAAAGATGCAGCCTGTTATCCAGCTCCAGAGAGTCCACCAAGAAGTGTTTTCCGGTTGTTGTAGGAAACCAGATGTTAAACCTGAGAGCTTTATAGCACAAATAGAAACCACACCAGCAGAGACTTCTGCTAGGAAAGACACTGACTTGGTACTGAGAAGAAAGCGAACTGAAGACTGCCCCCAGAGAAAATGGTATCCACTGCGGCCAAAGAGAATCAGTCTTGACACATAAACTCTTTTTGTTTATCTTGGGAGTTGAGATTAGGCACTATCAACATTTAGATTCCAGCTTAATGCCCAGGCTGGACTTCATTTAAAACAACAGATAAGTAGTGATTCTTTTACACAAATATAGTAGCTCTGTGCTGGGGTATGATGTAATATTGTATTTCTTTCCTCACCTTTGCATTGATAGTCAGTGAAAAGCGTATTGTTTGAATATTGGCACAAAGCCTGTCAATGGTCATTAAGAGTGCAAACTTTTACTGTCCTTGAATACCATCAACACTTGGCTGCCTTACAGCTTTTATGGAATTTCAGAAGTAACATATTCCATTGGGTTTCCTGGATATACATCTTTCTTTTAAAAAAAGAGCTGTGTGACAGCTGTCGTTATTTAAGGGCTGAAAGTCATCATCAGTTCTGCACAGGAGCAGATGCAGTCCTCCCCCACCCCTGCAAAGCAGTTTGATTTATCAAATTAGCGTGCAGGTGACAAGACTGGCTCTGACTTTGTTACTTTAAGTTCCGCTAATTTGGATTTGTGGGATTAATTTTAGGATTTTTTGGTTTTGTTTTGTAAGATAAAGAAGATGATTATTTGTGTACAAATTTCTCTTAGAAATGAAAATTGGCATGTAGCCAATGTTTCTTACCCACACTTTTGTTTTCCATAGATCTCTTAACTTTTAAACATAATTTGACTTGCAACTAATAGTTTCGTTTCAGGATTTCTCATTATTTCTTTGTAAATGACTCCAGGTCAAAAATATATATCAGATTAATACGTTAAACAAACTGTCATTGTGGAACAAATATAGATGCAATCATACTGAACTATTTTACATTTAAGAATGTTTATATATCAAGTATATAATCATGGATAGAAGTCTGAGAAAGCTATAATGCCTATACTTCTAACATTAACTGCAATTTCTTATCTCTTATTGTGTCTCTTACATTGATACAATGTAGGCAGGGTCATCTAATTTGCCAGCTGTTTCCCTATTAATGACTGAATACCTTCATTCCTTTGCAGAGGAATTTACTAATCACGAGGCTGGAAAATCCGTACTTCTCTTGTTCATTATGTCTTAATAATCATAAAAGTCTAAATGTGACAGAAAATCTGTCTCAGTGAAGAAAACTTACAAAGCTACTTTATCGCATTCTGTATTTGAATGTTACAACTTGAGATCTGTATATTTGTACACAGCAGTGTGTTTTTTATTAAAATAATGTACAAAGACTTCAAAAAATATATATATACGCAAATCAATCAAGGTGATACACCATATTAACAAACTGAAGAAGAAAAACCATATGATCTTCTCAATAGATGCACAAAAAGCTTTTGACAAAATTCAACACCCATTTATGATAAAAACTCTCCAGAAAGTGGGCATAGAGGGAACCTACCTCAACATAATAAAGGCCATATACGACAAACCCACAGCAAACATCATTCTCAATGGTGAAAAACTGAAAGCATTTCCTCTAAGATCAGGAACAAGAAAAGGATGTCCACTCTCACCACTATTATTCAACACAGTTTTGGAAGTCCTAGCCACAGCAGTCAGAGAAGAAAAATAAAAGGAATCCAAATTGGAAAAGAAGAAATAAAACTGTTACTGTTTTCAGATGACATGACACTATACATAGAGAATCCTAAAGATGCCACCAGAAAACTACTAGAGCTAATCAATGAATTTGGTAACTTGCAGGATATAAAATTAATGCACAGAAATCTCTTGCATTCCTACACACTAACAACGAAAGATCAGAAAGAGAAATTAAGGAAACAATCCCATTCACCATTGCAACAAAAAGAATAAAATACCTAGGAATAAACCTACCTAGGGAGACAAAAGACCTGTACTCAGAAAACTATAAGACACTGATGAAAGAAATCAAAGATGACACAAACAGATGGAGAGATATACCATGCTCTTGCATTGGAAGAATCAATATTGTGAAAATGACTAAACTACCCAAAGCAATCTACAGATTCAATGCAATCCCTATCAAATTACCAGTGGCATTATTTACAGAACTAGAACAAAAAACCTTAAAATTTGTAGGAGACACAAAAGACCGCAAATAGCCAAAGCAGTCTTGAGGGAAAAAAACAGAGCTGGAGGAATCAGACTCCCTTACTTCAGACTATACTACAAAGCTACAGTAATCAAGACAATATGGTACTGGCACAAAACCAGAAATATAGATCAATGGAACAGGATAGAAATCACAGAGATAAACCCACGCACCTATGGTCAACAAATCTATGACAAAGGAGGCAAGGATATAAAATGGAGAAAAGACAGTCTCTTCAATAAGTGGTGCTGGGAAAACTGGACAGCTACATGTAAAAGAATGAAATTAGAACACTCCCTAACACCATACACAAAAATAAACTCAAAATGGATTAGAGACCTAAATGTAAGACCGGACACTATAAAACTCTTAGAGGAGACATAGGAAGAACACTCTTTGACATAAATCACAGCAAGATCTTTTTTGGTCCACCTCCTAGAGTAATGGAAATAAAAACAAAAATAAACAAATAGGACCTAATGAAACTTAAAAGTTTTGCACAGCAAAGGAAACTACAAACAAGATGAAAAGACAACCCTCAGAATGGGAGAAAATATTTACAAACGAATCAACGGACAAATGATTAATCTCCAAAATATATAAACAGCTCATGCAGCTCAATATTAAAAAAAAACAAACAACCCAATCAAAAAATGGGCAGAAGACCTAAATAGACATTTCTCCAAAGAAGACATACAGATGGCCAAGAAGCACATGAAAAGCTGCTCAACATCACTAATTATTAGAGACATGCAATCAAAACTACATTGAGGTATCACCTTACGCCGGTCAGAATGGACATCATCAGAAAATCTACAAACAACAAATGCTGGAGAGGGTGTGGAGGAGAGAGAACTCTCTTGCACTGTTGGTGGGAATGTAAATTGATACAGCCGCTATGGAGAACAGTATGGAGGTTCCTAAAAAAACTAAAAATAGAATTACCACATGACCCAGCAGTCCCACTACTGGGCATATACCCACAGAAAACCATAATTCAAAAAGACACATGCACCCCAATGTTCACTGCAGCACTATTTACAATAGGCAGGATATGGAAGCAACCTAAATACCCATCAGGAGACGAATGGATAAAGAAGATGTGGTACATATATACCATAGAATATTACTCAGCCATAAACAGGAACGAAATTGGGTCATTTGTAGTGACGTGGATGGATCTACGTCATACAGAGTCTGTCATACAGAGTGAAGTTAAGTCAGAAAGAGAAAAACAAATATCGTATATTAACGCATATATGTGGAACCTCGATAAACCAGTTTGCAGGGCAGAAATAGAGACACAAGTGTAGAGAACAAGGGAGGGGAAAGTGGTGGGGGGTGTACTGCTGGGATGAATTGGGAGACTGGGAGTGACATGTATACACTAATATGTATAAAATGGATAACTAAGAAGAACCTGCTGTATAAAAATAAAATAAAATTCAAAAATTAAAAAAAAAAAAAGAGAGAAGTCACCCTGCTCCTTGTGTGTGTCCTGCCTTGTGGCTGGAGCCCCTGGCACCACGGGGCAGAGCATGCCTGGACCATGTCGAATTGCTGAGAGCGCTTGGGGCTGGCAGGGACATATGACAGGGGCAGGGACTGGGGTGCTGGGGCAGCTGGGACCAGGAGTTCCGGAGATTTCAGGAGTTGCAGGAGTGAGCTCAGCCAGCTCCCCACGAAGAGGAGCCTTGGTCCCAGGCAAGGGAGAGAAGGTACGAAATCAGGCTCAGACCTGCAGTCATTTCTTGAAGGTTGCAGCTCATGGCTCACCATCACCTCTCTCTCCATCAGTACCCCTGACCTGTCTTGAGGGTTTCCGTTTCTGCACAGATGATATTTCCAACAAACTGGCCTTGAAGTTCTCATGCCTCACTTCCAAGGATCTTGAACTCTATGCCACACACACCCAAGGTCATACACTAGGCCCATGCTGGCCACTATAGGAACCACTAGCCATGTGTGCTATTTAAATCTTAGTTAATTAAAATGAAATAAAATTTAAAACTCAGTTCCTCAGTCCCACGGCCCACATTTCAGAGACTCGATAGTCACATGTGGCTAGTGGCTACCATACTGGATCACGCAGAGAGCATGCTTATCACCGCAGAAAGGTCTATTGGACGGTGCTGCCCTAGACCCTGTCACTAACAGAAACTGCCCCCTTTCTATTACCAATGTCCAGCACCCCCCTAGAGACTCCCACCTCCTCCTTGTATAGACTCTGACTCTAATGCAGCCTTCAACCACAATGGGATTTTCAATCTCTGTCCAGGGACACCACGGAGATACTGAGGGGTCGGTTCCAGACCACCGCAAGAAAGCGAATATCACGTGTAGTTTTTGGTTTCCACTGCATATAAAAGTTATGTTTATACTATACTGTAGTCTACTAAATGTGCAATAGCCTTTTGTTTAAAAAGACACGGAGTATACC
This sequence comes from Balaenoptera ricei, assembly GCF_028023285.1. NCBI lineage: Eukaryota > Metazoa > Chordata > Mammalia > Artiodactyla > Balaenopteridae > Balaenoptera > Balaenoptera ricei. Next base: position 177,672,913 of record NC_082640.1, on the reverse strand, counting down.
TTAATTTAAAAATACTTTATTGCTAAAAATGTGAACCAATATCTGCCAATGCTAGGTTGCTACAAACCTTCAACTTGTAAAAACCGCAGTATCTGCAAAGTACGATAAAATGAGGTCTGCTCATATTAGTTTCCTGAGGCTGCTGTAACCAACTACCACAAACTGTGTTGATTCTCTCATGGTCCCTCACAGTTCTGGAGGTCAGAAGTCCAAAATCAAGGTGTAGGCAGGGCCAGGCTCTCTCTGAAAGCTCTAGGGGAGGATCCTTCCTTGCCTCTTTCTAGCACCATTGTCTAGGGGTTGCCAACAATCCTTGGCTTGTGGCTGCATGACTCCAATCTGTCTCTGGCTCCACCACTGCCACCCTAGTCACCATCACCTCTATGGAAAATGTACGGCAGTTCCTGAGAAAATTAAAAATAGAAAACCATATGATCCAGCAATCCCATTTCTGGATATATATCCAAAGAAATGGAAAGCGGGGTCTTGAAGAGATATTTGCACCCCCGTGTTCACAGCAGCATTGATCACAATTGCCAAGAGGCGGAAGCAACCCAAGTGTCCGTCAACGGATGAATGGATGATCACCATGTGGTATATACACACAATAGAATATCATTCAGCCTTACACAGCAAGTTCTGACAGACAGGTGAACCTTGGGAACCTTATGCTAAGTACAATAAACTAGTCACAAGAAGACAAACACTGTATGATACCACCTCCGTGGAATTTAGATTAGATTAGTCAAGTTTATAGAGCCAGAAGGAACTGTGGTTGCCAGGAGCTGGGGGCAGGAGGATATGGGTAGTTAATGTTTAATGTGTACAGAGTTTCACTTTGGGCAGATGAAGAGAGTTCTGGAGGTTGGCTGCATGGTAATGCGAAGACAGTCAACACTACTGAACTGCACGCTGACAAATGGTTACCTTGGTAAATTTAATGCTGTGTGTATTCTATGGGCCCCCCCCCAAAATAAAACAAAAAGCCTGTGTCTTTTGCTGCCCTGGCCCCAGGCTAGCCCCACCCTTACACGTGACACTGCTCTGCGAGGGTGTGTCCTGGGTGGACTTTAACAACCAGGCCCTGGGGCATCACGGGAGGAGCGAAAATGGAGAAATGGTACTCACCCGCCTTGGGTGCTATGGGGCCAAAAGGTCGGGCACGGCCAGTGGACTTAACCGGCAAGGAGCCGTGCCTGCGCCTGCGCCTGCGCCTGCCGGCTGCCCTGGAGCCTGAGCAGCGCCTCCGTCCCTCCTAACAGAATCTGACCTGGCTCTGGGAAAGCCCTGAGAGGGACCTCATCCTACCCTGTGCTTCAAAGCAAACCATTCAAGGCCCAGAGAGGGCAAGTGACTGGTTCTGGGTCACTCAGCAAGTCAGAGGCAGAGCCAAGTCCTGAAGTGTGGCTCCTCTGATTCTAGAGCGTCATTTATTTCATCTCTCATGTATACTGTGCCCTTTTTCTGACAATGTGAGTGTCACAGCGATTCTATCAGGAACGTGGGCCTGACACTGACAACTCAGAAGGCTGAACTAAGCAGTGGGGAGTTGGGTGAGGGCCCGTGGATTGATGCTCAGGGATCAGTTACCTGCTTTATGGGAGAAATTGCTGCCTCCATCCTTGGGTGGGTCTCTGGGTTCAGAGCCAGATCCATGTGGCCCCTGGGGTGGCCCCTGTGGTGGCTTCCCAGGAGAACCATCAGAGGCCTGGTCGGATGACTCGGAAGGTTCATCCTCCTCTGGAAAAACAAAAAAAGGAGGTGGGGGAGCTCCCAGCGGGGTGGGCAGCTGAGGGACCAGAGGCCCCACACGGCGCCCTCCACCATCTCCCGAAACTCCCAAGAACTCTGATGTTGGGAGGGGACCTCAATGGCAGCTGTGCTAAGAGGTGACAAAGATGCTTGGAGGTGAGCCCAAGGAGAAGACAGAGAAAGGGAGACCCAGCACCAACGCGGAGCTGGCAGGTTCCAGACTTCACAGAGCAGGAGTGTGAGGCCCAGGAGGTTAGAGACCTGATGGGGCACAGTGCACCTGGTGGCAGCTCCAGGCCAGAACCCAGACCCCCTCCGCCCTGGTTCAGGCACCCCAAGCCCTGGGCCACCCCGCCCTCTGGAGCTTCCCTAGGGCACTCACCATCAGAGGGGGATGCCGGCCGGAAGGGGTCAGTGGCATCTCCTCCCCCGCTCTCTATGGCTTTAGCTGACATCTTGGAGGCAGTGTGGGAACACTAGGTGCAGAGCCAAGGACACCACTATCTTTCTGAGAAACAGAGTGTGAAAATCAGAAGTGCTCTGCCTGATTTATGATGGACTGGCGGGGGGAGGGCAGGGGCACCTCTCTGTTGCCCCAGACTTGCCCTCTGTCCTAAAGGAGCCTGCGGGCACTGCCAGCCTGCCCCCCAAATCTGCACAGACCACAGCTTTTAAAGTTAATAATGACTTTGCTTGGCTCCCTGATCTCCAGAATCCTGTTCACCTCTAATAATCCATCTCTGCCCCGCCCACTGCCCACCCAGCCTAAGTCTTAGGGCTTCAGAGTGACCTGGGTTGATACAAGACTGGAGGTTCCCAAAGTCTCCTGGTAAAGGTGGGCTCAAGCCCCTTCCCAGCACACTCACCTCTGGTCACAGTGACAGCAGCCCTGGATGGAAGCAGAGAGGGATACAGTGAGTGGAGTCCTGTTGCTCTCTCCCCTCCCCCACCTCCTACGGCCCTGCCTACCCTGCGAGGTCACTGTCTGGGAAGGAAGAGCAGTGTCAGAAGTTCTGCAGGTAGTGAGGCTGCCGAGGACGCCAGCTGGGTGTTAACGTCCCCTATGTGACTGTGTTACTGTCAGCTTCCCCTTTCATGGCCGTTAGCATTTGCCTTATGTATTGAGTTGCCCCTATGTTGGGGGCATAAATATTTACAATTGTTATATCTTCGTCTAGGACTGATCCCTCGGTCATTATGCAGTGTTCTTCTTTGTCTCTTGGAAGAGTCTTTATTTTAAAGTCTATTTTGTCTGATATGAGAATTGCTACTCCAGCTTTCTTCTGATTTCCATTTGCATGGCAATCTTTTTCCATCCCCTCCATGCTGGATGACGTCTAAGCCCAAAAGTCCAAGGAGGAAGTGAGTCTATCTCTTCCCAGGCTTGGTGCCAGGTAGAACTCACCTTTGCACGCTAATGCAAGGGTGAGGCCTGCGTGGGTGAGTCTTCCACGGGAGCGTTATTTTCCCTCTCAAAATCCCTTCTTGGATATGTGAGAAATCCATAGTCCTCCTTTTCATAAAACTCGACTGCAATTCTTGTGAACTTTATTTTATATGAGATCATCCTTCCCCTGCCTGCCAACATTTACAAATTTATAGCACAAAACATTTTACCTTGGCTGACAAATGGCACAGAGCCCTAATCTCACATCTGTAATAACCAAGGCGGCAGTATGGGTTGCTGGTTAACAGCATGATCTCTCACCAGTGCCTGGGTTGGAATCCTTAGTTGTGACCTTTGGCAAGTGAATTACCCTTGATGTGCCTTAGTTTGGACGCACATAGGCACTCACAAAATAGGTGCTATTATTACATTTACTTCTTTCTGTTCCTTACCCCTGGTGGAATAAGTCTCATGAAAAGTGTAGATTTGTCTGTCATCTTTCCCTGGGTCAGGAGCTCAGTAAATTTTTTTTTTTTAAGATTTTTTTTGATGTGGACCATTTTTAAAGTCTTTAATGAATTTATTACAATATTTCTTCTGTTTTATGTTTTGGTTTTCTGACCGTGAGGCATGTGGGATCTTATCTCCCCGACCAGGGATCGAACCTGCACTCCCTGCATTGGAAGGCGAAGTCCTATCCACTGGACCGCCAGGGAAGTCCCAGTAAATGTGTTTTGAATGAAAGAATGAATAAGAAGGAAAAAGGGGAAAGTGAGAATCTCAGTGTGAAGCTGGGGGGAAAAGGAGGGGCAGGAAATGGAAGAAGGGGCAGAATCAGGGGTGGAAGAGGCCTCTGCTTGGAATATGCTTGAATGTCCTGGGAAATGAGGCTTTGTCCCTTGTGCAATACAAGGACATGAGGGACCAGACCTAGGACCTGTCTGTCCCCCACCCCCATCCCTGCTTAGCTTTAGGACAACAGCCCCAAACAGCTCAGCAAAAACTGCTCCAGTTTCCCCTGGGATACTGGGTGACACTGTCCATGGGACACAGAGGGGAGAGGTTTTCACAGCAAGGTTGCAGGAGCCCCTCCTCCACGTCACTTGGTATCCAATCTACTTTCCTGGCAGAATTCAGGGTATGAGGGACATCCCCCTCCTGGAGAAACAGGCCTATTGGTTTCTCTGAATTTCCTGTCACTAGAAGACAGCTAGAAAGACAACCTATGGAACAGTAGAGATTGGTACCATCAGACCACATGTGACATTAAAAACACCACAAACAAGGGTAAGAGACATGGAATCTACTGAGGGGAAAAAAAAAAAAAAACCCAATACCCTTTGCATCACTAGAATCCCCAATGTAAAGAGAGTTCTTATGAAACAGTTTTTCAAAAGAACTGTCTTTAAAAAGGAACTCAGATTAGAAGAGGTGGTTCCTAAAAAAAGAATTATACATGGCCAATAAATATTTGAAAACGTGTTCAATCTTGCTAATACTAAAAATCATTTTTAAGAGATAACTTTGTGCGTGTGTGTGTGTGTGTGTGTGTGTGTGTATGTGTTCCATGCATCTATTAGTCAGGGTTTGGCTGCAGATAACAGAAGTCACTCTAGGTAACTTAAGCAGAACAGGTTTTTTGGGTTGTTTTGGTCGTGCAGCGGTCTCCATGGGTCACCGACCATGGGACCGGCCTCTGTCTCGGCGGCCTGAGGAGCCTGAGGGCCCTTGGGGTTCTGGGAGCCTGGGTCCCTCAGTGATGACAGCTGGGCAGCGTTTGGGGACCTGGCCCTGCGGGCGCCACCAGCTGAGATCTGCCTCCTTAGCGGGGCCTGGGCACTGGCGGGAGGACCCTGACCGGCTGCTGGACTAAGGCTCCTGGGCAGGGTAACCTGTCTGCACAGGGAACCCCTCCTCTTAGGCAGTGCCTGGACCTCGAAGGGTGAAAGTTGTGCCTTGGGACCTTGCCCTTCCTTGTCAGAACAGAGAATAACATTTGTTTGGTGGAGGCTAACAGGAACATGGTAATCAGACTGTGACCTGACCTCAAGAACAAGGGATGTGACACCAGCAAGTTTGCAACCACTAACCACGCCCCTCCCTCACCTTTCCTATAAAAGGGCTTTGCTGAAAGCTTGGGGAGTTCTGAGTTTTTAAGGCATGAGCCACCCGTCTCCTTGAAGGGCCCTGCAATATACCTTTCTCTGCTCCAAACTGACGTTTTGGTATTGTTTGGCCTCACTGTTTGTCAGGCACACAGACTTGCCTTCCGTAACATGACCTCTTCCTTGGGTTTGATAATTTGCCAAAAGGCTCACAGATCTCACGAAAGCACTTTACTCACCACTACTGATTTATTACAAAGGATATTAAAGGATACAAATGAACAGCCAGATGGAAAAGTACCTATGAGGAAGTCCGGAGCACAGGAAGTGCAGTCCCCGTAGACTTCAGGCACCAGTTGGGCACAGACTATGCCACCCAGACTCTTGGGGACACACTGGCAAGTTCCTCCAAGAAATGAGTTAAGCTGTGTCCCATGGTGGCTCCAGGGTGGTCGGGAGGCTCACTCGACCTAAGCTTGGTGAATTCCCCCATTGTCCTTTAGGACTTCCCAAAGTCACCGGACATAGAGACAGTGCGTGGGAAAGGTTTCCCAGATGGTCTGGTGATCCCCACATCGAAAAAATGATTAACTACCGTGAAGCTGATTTCTCTCCATATAACAAAGGACCCAGTTTAGCTTGATTATTGCAGGCAGCCCGACCTTCCCCAACCATCAGTGAGCAACAGGCGAGGCATGAAAACCTGCGGAAAACAACACCTCCAATACAGGCTGGTTGAGTTGTAAATTAAATGCTAAAACGTTTGCGAGGCTCCAGGCACACAGCCAGTACGTAAACAGCCACTGCGCTAAAACCAAAGCAAGAATACAAGAACTTACGTTCCCACACATGAGCTAGAACAGAGCCCCTTCAGAGGAGGTACGGCGGGCTCCACCTGTTGCTCCTGCTCCCTAAGCCCGAGAGGAGGACCTACCCGCGCAGCCCATTGCACCAACCGTTCGCGCTCTCGGTACCTGGACTGCGAAAGCCGCCCCCCGCAGCGAATTAACGGCGGGGTCTAGAATGGGGGCGGGACTTCCTTCCCAACGCGCATGCGTGCGTGTGCGCAAGCCCCTCCCCGGAACTGCGGTGGACGCTGCCGAGGAGGGCTGGTGCAGCAGTGTCTGAGGCGGTTGGTCGGCGCCCCTACACGGTGAGTACCGAGGCCGTAGCGGGGCCGAGCCCGGAGCCGGCACCCGAGAGGAGCTGGAGGCGGCCTCCCAGCGCGTGGCTCTCCAGGCTGTTGTGTTCTCGGGACCAGAGAGGGCGGCCGCCGGCCTCGTCAAGCGGCCTGGCCGACCCTGCGCCGGGGGCCCCTCGGTTTCTCTGCTTCGTGAGCCGGTTCGTGCCTGACGCGAGGCGCCAGCGCCGGGCTCCTGGCCGGGCGCCAGGAGGAGCGACCCCCACCCCACCCCCACCCCCGCTTGCTCTGCGGGTCGCAGTCCGCGTGCTCGCCCCCATGTGCCTCCCCTCTTACCCCCGTCGTTGATCCGGGTTGCTTGTGATCGCGGCGTAGCCCGTGCTGGGGGTGAACCTTCGTTGCGCTCTGGGTTGCTTTGCCGGCGGGGCGCCATGCTGAGCGGTTCTGGACGTGCGTCACCTTTTTGTCTTCGCGTGACGATCCAAGGAGACACACACCGTCATCATCCCCGTTTTCCAGACGAGGAACTGAGGCTCACAGTGATTAATACGTGCACCGCAGACCCAGAGCTGGCCAGTGACGGGTCCAGATTTGAACCAAGGTTTCCCTTTGTCTTTCCACAGGATCTATTTTTCTCGGCCTTTCTGAAAGGGGAGAACGTGGCTCGAGTTCCAGTCTGACGACTTGTGCATAGATCACTTGTTTTTAAATCACTTAAAAGGTAATGAAAAAGCTGGTTGGGTTTTAAGCCATTTGGCAAAGGCCAGAGTGGTGGCAAAGGCATCTGCCCTCTTGGGGCAAGGCTTGAGAAGGAAGAAGGCTCTGTGCACTCTTAATAAAGCTGTCCCCCTCACCCACCCTCCAGCGACCCCCTCAGGTTCTTATTCAGCCTTCAAAATGGCTTGGGAGTGGCAGGCTTCACCCACCACGCTTTAGAGAATGTTATTTATTGCAGAGAACATTTTGTGACCTAGCTAGTAAACCCCTCCCCCCTTTTAAAAATATGAGAACGTTGTGGTTCAGAGAGGATTAAGCAGGAGCTGCCAAGGGCACACGAGCGGTCGGCATTGGATCTGGAATCCAGACCAGATCTCGCTCATGTGTCTTTGCCACACCTCCTGTGTCCCCTCTGTTGCAGGCCAAGCTGCCCGCTCTGCGGGTACAGTTCTTTCCTTCTTTGATCTTCTCTAGCTGGCAGCATCAGCGTTAGAGCCATCTTTGTGTCTTCACTTCTTTGCAGGGCCTGATACTCTGTAGGCTGCTTAGAAACTATCTGTTGCCTCAGAACCCTGTGCTTCTCAGTTGCCAATCTAATGGAACATTTCTCTCCTTTTCAGCAACCATGAAGCTGAAAGAGAAAAAATCGAGGCCAGAGCCCCCAAACTATGGCAGAATTCAGAGGAAGGGCATCAAAGTTGTGGGAAAATGGAAGCAGGTGAAGATTGACCCAAATATGTTTGCAAACGGACAGATGGATGACTTGGTGTGCTTTGAGGAACTGACGGATTATCAGTTGGTCTCCTCTGGGGAGAGTTCCTCCAGTCTCTTCTCAAAGGAGGAGCCCAAGAAGAGAAAGTCTCAAGCTGTTTCAGAAGGAGAGGAGGAAGGAGAGTCTACCTCCTCAAAGAAAAAGATGAAGTTGAAGAAGAGTAGAGATGTGGAAACTGAAGGAACCAGTGCCCAGAAAGTGTTTGAGGGCAAAGATACTGAGCCAGGGCCCCAGGGAGATGGCACAGTTTGTCCTGATCCAGAGGTAGGGGAGATGGCATCAGAAAGCCCGGCTCAGACGGTTCCAAAAAAGAAGAACAAGAAAGGGAAAAAAAAATCAGAGCCTCCTCAGGGTACTACTCCGAAGGTGCCCAAAAGAGCAAAGACGTGGATGCCTGAAATGCGTGATCACAAGGCAGATGTGTCAGCTTGGAAGGATCTGTTTGTACCCAAGCCAGTTCTCTGAGCGCTCAGCTTCCTAGGCTTCTCTGCGCCCACACCAGTCCAAGCTCTGACCTTGGCACCTGCCATTCGTGACAAACTGGACATCCTTGGGGCTGCTGAGACAGGTAAGGGCATCCTTATCTGGCCAGGGCAAGATTGCTGCTGGATTGAGCTGTGGCTGCTAACAGGCTGGTTGGCTGGGAGACGGGAATGTTGGGGGCATGACCACAAAAGCACTGTTGAGTGAAGGTTTTCAGAGGTCGGCTAGCTCTGGGTTGAAAGAGGCCACTTCCTGATTGGTGCCCTAGGCAGGTCACTTTATTTCTCTGCGCCCTGTAGACCCTATTATAAAATGGAGATGGACAACTACAGTACCTGCTTCTTTTGCTATGTGGGTTAAATGTAAGTGCCTACTAAATTTATACATTTACACAATAGTAAACTAGTAACAAAGAACAATAGTAAACTAAAATTTACACAGTGCATTGTAAGTGATCTGTAAATGGTAGTTTTTTTCCAGGTCTTGAGCCTTTTCTGAATGGCTCAGAGGTAAAGTAGGGCTAAGATCAGCTCTCTGGAGAGGTAGATCTTCATTAGTATAAGGAAGAAGTGTCTCATTCGCAAGAGTTGTCCAAAGATAAAAAGGGCTGCGTTGGGAGTTGGTGGGTTTATTGGCATTGGAAGGATTTGCGTTTGTGATGACCATTGGGTGGATTTGGTAGGCAGATTTGGGCAGGAGGTGCCTGTTGGGACTAGGCATTGTTTGAAGATCCCTCATTCCTTGGGCCACCTAAGACTTTGTGAAGCCAGGACAGGTTGACTCACCCTGGGGAGACTCAACTACTGATGGGGGAAAGAGCAATACAAGCCTGGAACTATTAGTCTAACTTGACCAGCAATAACCAATAGAAATATATATGTAATGTGAGCCACATATGTAACTTAAAATTTCCTAGGAGCCATATTAAAAAAGGTTTTTAGAAAGTGAAAATTAATTTTAACAATATATTTAACCAACTACATAGCATATTTCAGTACGCAATGAATGTAAAATTATTGAGATATTTTACATTCTTATTTTTATACTGTTTTCAGACTCTGATGTGTATTTTCAACTTGCCGCCCATCTCAGTTTAGAGTAACCACATTTTAAGTGCTTGACAGCTGTGTGTGGCTAGTGGCTACTATATTGTATGGCATAGAATTGTAACCAAAAGTGGGGTCCAGCTGCTCGCTGCTCAAAAGCCAATAAAGAGGCCAGGTTGGTGGAAAGGAAAGTTTGCTTTATTTTGGATGCCGGCAGTGGGGGCGGGGGGGTGGGGTGGGGTGGGGGGTGCTCCTGTCTGAAGGCCGACCCCCGCCCCCATCCAGTGGACAAGAGCTTTTATAGATGGAGGGGAGGGGGCCGCATGCAGAAACAGCAGAGTCAGCTGTTGACAGTCATCTTGAAATTGGTCATTGGTGGTCTGACCAGCATCGTCTTCATTGTTTTAAGTACAATTAATCTTCAGTTCCCAGGGTCGGTTTGTTTCCATTTTCTTGAGGCCAGTTCTCGGAATGGCAGGTTATGTCATGGCTACAGTCTGGTCATCATGTAGTTAACTTTTTCCACCTGGTGGGCGTTTTATCTGTAGATACACAGAAGGTATCTACAAGACAGCTCACAGGATATGGCACAGAATATTATCTATAGCCCTTGAGAAGGAACTAAAGGTCCTTAGCTATGCTTATTGACTAAACTTTTATCATTTGGTCTTGTTGGACTGCTTTCCTTTGCTTCTGCATTTTCTCACTTCTCTGATTAAACTTATTCTTTGGCTGAAGTTTTTCCACAGACAAAGGCAGGCAGAGGACATGGGAGGTGAGGACCATAGGGTCCTGCTCCATTTCAGAGCTAGACCATGTAGACCAGCGGTCCCCAACCTTTTTGGCACCAGGGACCGGTTTTGTGGAAGACAGTTTTTCCACGGAAGGGGATGGGTGGTGGTTTCAGGATGATTCAAGTGCATTACATTTATTGTGCACTTTATTTCTATTATTGTTAGTTACATTGTAATATATAACGAAATAATCATACAGTTCACCATAATGTTGACGGGAGGCCGAGCTCAGGGAGTAATTTGAGCAATGGGGAGCGGCTGTAAATGCAGATGAAGCTTCGCTAACTCACCGGCCGCTCACCTCCTGCTGTGCGGCCTGGTTCCTAACAGGCCACAGACCGCTACCGGTCCATGGCCTGGGGGTTGGGGACCCCTGATCTAGACACTCTGTGCCTTGGATTTCTGGAAGTGTGGTCAGGAAACTTGAGGTGAGGTCCTGTATAAGAGTCATAAAAATGGAAGAGGGAGAAAAACCCAGGAAAGGGGCATAGAGGTAATAGTAATACCTTAGAACATTTATTTAACATTTAAAATACGTCACGCCCTGTGTTACCTGCATGAACTCAGTTTCTCAAAACTACCCTGAGGTAGGTTCCGTTATTATTCCCATCTTACTGAAGAGGAAACTCGGCCTCATAGAGGGTAGACAGTGTCCCTAAAACTGCCCCACTGAAAAGCGGTAGTGCTTGAATAGTTCTAGACTAGGTCTCTGTGCTGTTAAGCATTCAGCTACACTACTTTGGTATGTGCAGAGAGGCCTGGAAGTCTGTTTCCGGAAGGCAGAGGAGAGATGTGAGCCACTGTGGCTCGAGAGTGACATTTGGATTTATACCACAGCTCCTATCAGGCTATTTCTATGGAATGCTGTGAATCCACAGGTCCAAGTCTCAAAGACTTTTGGGGCTGTGGGCAAACTGCTGCCAATGCAGATAATGAATATATCCATCACCCCCAAAAGATGTTTGGGCCCCTTAATAATCCCTCCTTCCCTACCTAGGCTCCCCTCCTTGTTCCTCCCCAGGTAACCTCTGATAGTCTTTCTATCGCTATCAATTAGTTTGCATTTTCCAGAATTTTAAAATGGAATCATACAATATGTATTTTGGGGAGGGAGAGTGTCTGCTCTTTAACTCAGCATACTTTGAGATTCAGCCATGTTACTGCAAATACCAGTGGTTCGTTTCTTTTTATTGATGAGTAGTATTCCACTGTATGGATAGAGTGCAGTTTGTTTATCTGTTGATGGATATAGTTCTGTTCTTCCTAGTTGTGGGCATTTACAAGTAAAACTATCATAAATATTGGTGTATCAGTCTTTGTATGGATATATGCTTTGATTTCTGTTGGGTAAATACCTAGGTGTGGAATGGCTAGGTCTTATGGTAAATGTAACTTTTTAGGAGTTTTCCAAAGTGATTGTACCATTTTACATAATCACCAGGTTATGAGAGTTCAGATTGGTCCATGTCCTTGCCAGTACTTGGTGTGGTCAGTCTTTAATTTGATTTAGACTTTAAAAATTTTAGTGATATTTCCTTGTGGCTTTGATTGGTATTTCCCTAGTGACTAGTTGAGCAGCCTTTTCGAGTGCCTAATTGTATCCATATTATCTTCTTTGGTGGTGTCTGTTTAGTTCTTTTGCCCATGTTTTAATTGGGTTGTGGTTTTCCTATTATTGAATTCATAATATATTCTAGATACACTTCCTTTATCAAATATGTGATGGGCATTCTTTTCTCCCAGTCTGTGGCTTATTTCTTCATTCTTCTTACAGTGTCTTTCGAAGAGCAGGAGTTATTTATTCTGATGAAGTTTAAATGATCACTTTTTCTTTTACAGATGTGCTTACCTAAGAATCCTTTGCCTAACAAGATCACAAAGATTTTCTCCTATATTTTCTTCTAGAAGTGTTACTAGTTTTAGGTTCTGTGTTTCAGTCTGATCCTTCCTGTGTTAACTTTTATGGGGAGAAATACAGATCAGAGGTTTGGTTTTGTTTTGCATGTGGCTATCTAATTATTCCAGCACCGTTTGTTGAAAAACTACTCTTTCTCCACTGAATTGCCTTTGCATCTTTTTTGAAAATCAGTGACCATATAGGTGTGGGTCTATTTCTGGAGTCTTTTCTTTGCCATTGATCTATTTGTCTATCTTTACTGTTTTCCCAATACGTCACTATGTTGGATACAGTAGCTTTAGAATAAGTCTTTTTTTTTTTTTTTTTTTTTTATAACATTATACCAGAACATATAAGATTTTTAGAAATTTCATGTAATGTCTGAAACATTTATATTAACATATTTCCATACATATTTGCATACAAATACAAATATAAGATTTTTAGAAATTTCATGTAATGTCTGAAACATTTATATTAACATATTTCCATACAAATAACCGAATGAAAGTTTAGTATTAGTTGTTTCGTTTGTTTTTTTATACTGCAGGTTTTTTTTTTTTTTTTTTTTTTTTTTAGAGTGTTCAATGAACCTTCTTTTCAAATTGAAAACTTAATAATTGTCACCATTTGTCAGGCGTAAGTCTAGGTGTCTCACATATATGATCTCTTAATTTTTACAGATCCACTCAAGGTAACCATTCTTTTTTTTTTTTTTTTTAAACATCTTTATTGAAGTATAATTGCCTTACAATGGTGTGTTAGCTTCTGCTTTATAACAAAGTGAATCAGTTATACATATACAATATGTTCCCATTTCTCTTCCCTCATGCATCTCCCTCCCTCCCACCCTCCCCATCCCACCCCTCTAGGTGGTCACAAAGCACCGAGCTGATTTTCCTGTGCTATGCGGCTGCTTCCCACTAGTTATCTATTTTACATTTGGTAGTGTATATATGTCCATGACACTCTCTTACCCTGTCACATCTCACCCCACCCCCTCCCCATATCCTCAAGTCCATTCTCTAGTAGGTCTGTGTCTTTATTCCCGTCTTGCCACTAGGTTCTTCATGGCCTTTTTTTTTTTTTTTCCCTTAGATTCCGTATATATGTGTTAGCATATTGTATTTGTTTTTCTCTTTCTGACTTACTTCACTCTGTATGACAGACTCTGACTCCATCCACCTCATTACAAATACCTCCATTTCATTTCTTTTTATGGCTGAGTAATATTCCATTGTATATATGTGCCACATCTTCTTTATCCATTCATCTGTCGATGGACATTTAGGTTGCTTCCATGTCCTGGCTATTGTAAATAGAGCTACAATGAACATTTTGGTACATGACTCTTTTTGACCTATGGTTTTCTCAGGGTATATGCCCAGTATTGGGATTGCTGGGTCATATGGTAGTTCTATTTGTAGTTTTTTAAGGAACCTCCATACTGTTCTCCATAGTGGCTGTATCAATCTACATTCCCACCAACAGTGCAAGAGTGTTCCCTTTCCTCCACACCCTCTCCAGCATTTATTGTTTCTAGATTTTTTTTTTTTTTTTTTTTTTAAACATCTTTATTGAAGTATAATTGCCTTACAATAGTGTGTTAGCTTCTGCTTTATAACAAAGTGAATCAGTTATACATATACAATATGTTCCCATTTCTCTTCCCTCTTGCATCTCCCTCCCTCCCACCCTCCCCATCCCACCCCTCTAGGTGGTCACAAAGCACCGAGCTGATCTCCCTGTGCTATGCGGCTGCTTCCCACTAGCTATCTATTTTACATTTGGTAGTGTATATATGTCCATGACACTCTCTTACCCTGTCACATCTCACCCCACCCCCTCCCCATATCCTCAAGTCCATTCTCTAGTAGGTCTGTGTCTTTATTCCCGTCTTGCCACTAGGTTCTTCATGGCCTTTTTTTTTTTTTTTTTTTTTTTCCTTAGATTCCGTATATATGTGTTAGCATACTGTATTTGTTTTTCTCTTTCTGACTTACTTCACTCTGTATGACAGACTCTAACTCCATCCACCTCATTACAAATACCTCCATTTCATTTCTTTTTACGGCTGAGTAATATTCCATTGTATATATGTGCCACATCTTCTTTATCCATTCATCTGTCGATGGACATTTAGGTTGCTTCCAGGTCCTGGCTATTGTAAATAGAGCTGCAATGAACATTGTGGTACATGACACTTTTTGACCTATGGTTTTCTCAGGGTATATGCCCAGTAGTGGGATTGCTGGGTCGTATGGTACTTCTATTTGTAGTTTTTTAAGGAACCTCCATACTGTTCTCCATAGTGGCTGTATCAATTTACATTCCCACCAACAGTGCAAGAGTGTTCCCTTTCCTCCACACCCTCTCCAGCATTTATTGTTTCTAGATTTTTTGATGATGGCCATTCTGACCGGTGTGAGATGATATCTCATTGTAGTTTTGATTTGCATTTCTCTAATGATTAATGATGTTGAGCATTCTTTCATGTGTCTGTAGGCCATCTGTATATCTTCTTTGGAGAAATGTCTATTTAGGTCTTCTGCCCATTTTTGGATTGGGTTGTTCGTTTTTTTGTTATTGAGCTGCATGAGCTGCTTGTAAATCTTGGAGATTAATCCTTTGTCAGTTGCTTCATTTGCAAATATTTTCTCCCATTCTGAGGGTTGTCTTTTGGTCTTGTTTATGGTTTCCTTTGCTGTGCAAAAGCTTTTAAGTTTCATTAGGTCCCATTTGTTTATTTGTGTTCTTATTTCCATTTCTCTGGGAGCTGGGTCAAAAAGAATCTTGCTGTGATGTATGTCATAGAGTGTTCTGCCTATGTTTTCCTCTAAGAGTTTGATAGTGTCTGGCCTTACACTTAGGTCTTTAATCCATTTGGAGTTTATTTTTGTGCATGGTGTCAGGGAGTGTTCTAATTTCATACTTTTACATGTACCTGTCCAATTTTCCCAGCACCACTTATTGAAGAGGCTGTCTTTTCTCCACTGTATATGCTTGCCTCCTTTATCAAAGATAAGGTGACCATATGTGTGTGGGTTTATCTCTGGGCTTTCTATCCTGTTCCATTGATCTATATTTCTGTTTTTGTGCCAGTACCAAACTGTCTTGATTACTGAAGCTTTGTAATATAGTCTGAAGTCAGGGAGCCTGATTCCCCCAGCTCCATTTTTCGTTCTCAAGATTGCTTTGGCTATTCGGGGTCTTTTGTGTTTCCATACAGATTGTGAACTTTTTTGTTCTAGTTCTGTGAAAAATGCCAGTGGTAGTTTGATAGGGATTGCATTGAATCTGTAGATTGCTTTGGGTAGTAGAGTCATTTTCACAATGTTGATTCTTCCAATCCAGGAACATGGTATATCTCTCCATCTATTTGTATCATCTTTAATTTCTTTCATCAGTGTCTTATAATTTTCTGCATACAGGTCTTTTGTCTCCTTAGGTAGGTTTATTCCTAGATATTTTATTCTTTTTGTTGCAGTGGTAAATGGGAGTGTTTTCTTAATTTCACTTTCAGATTTTTCGTCATTAGTGTATAGAAATGCAAGAGATTTCTGTGCATTAATTTTGTATCCTGCTACTTTACCAAATTCATTGATTAGCTCTAGGAGTTTTCTGGTAGCATCTTTAGGATACTCTATGTATAGTATCATGTCATCTGCAAATAGTGACAGCTTTACTTCTTCTTTTCCGATTCCGATTCCTTGTATTTCTTTGTCTTCTCTGATTGCTGTGGCTAACACTTCCAAAACTATGTTGAATAATAGTGGTGAGAGTGGGCAACCTTGTCTTGTTCCTGATCTTAGTGGAAATGGTTTCAGTTTTTCACCATTGAGGACAATGTTGGCTGTGGGTTTGTCATGTATGGCCTTTATTATGTTGAGGAAAGTTCCCTCTATGCCTACTTTCTGCAGGGCTTTTATCATAAATGGGTGTTGAATTTTGTCGAAAGCTTTCTCTGCATCTGTTGAGATGATCATATGGTTTTTCTCCTTCAATTTGTTAATATGGTGTATCACATTGATTGATTTGCGTATATTGAAGAATCCTTGCATTCCTGGGATAAACCCCACTTGATCATGGTGTATGATCCTTTTAATGTGCTGTTGGATTCTGTTTGCTAGTATTTTGTTGAGGATTTTTGCGTCTATGTTCATCAGTGATACTGGCCTGTAGTTTTCTTTCTTTGTGACATCTTTGTCTGGTTTTGGTATCAGGGTGATGGTGGCCTCGTGGAATGAGTTTGGGAGTGTTCCTCCCTCTGCAATATTTTGGAAGAGTTTGAGAAGGATAGGTGTTAGTTCTTCTCTAAATGTTTGATAGAATTCACCTGTGAAGCCATCTGGTCCTGGACTTTTGTTTGTTGGAAGGTTTTTCATCGCAGTTTCAATTTCAGTGCTTGTGATTGGTCTGTTCATATTTTCTATTTCTTCCTGGTTCAGTCTCGGCAGTTTGTGCATTTCTAAGAATCTGTCCATTTCTTCCAGGTTGTCCATTTTATTGGCATAGAGTTGCTTGTAGTAATCTCTCATGATCTTTTGTATTTCTGCAGTGTCAGTGGTTACTTCTCCTTTTTCATTTCTAATTCTATTGATCTGAGTCTTCTCCCTTTTTCTCTTGATGAGTCTGGCTAATGGTTTATCAATTTTGTTTATCTTCTCAAAGAACCAGCTTTTAGTTTCATTGATTTTTGCTATTGTTTCCTTCATTTCTTTTTCATTTATTTCTGACCTGATCTTTATAATTTCTTTCCTTCTGCTGGCTTTGGGGTTTTTTTGTTCTTCTTTCTCTAATTGCTTTAGGTGCAAGGTTAGGTTGTTTATTCGAGATGTTTCCTGTTTCTTGAGGTAGGCTTGTATTGCTATAAACTTCCCTCTTAGCACTGCTTTTGCTGCGTCCCATAGGTTTTGGGTCGTCGTATCTCCATTGTCATTTGTTTCTAGGTATTTTTTGATTTCCCCTTTGATTTCTTCAGTGATCACTTCGTTATTAAGTAATGTATTGTGTAGCCTCCATGTGTTTGTATTTTTTACAGATCTTTTCCTGTAATTGATATCTAGTCTCATAGCGTTGTGGTCGGAAAAGATACTTGATACGATTTCAATTTTCTTAAATTTACCAAGGCTTGATTTGTGACCCAAGATATGATCTATCCTGGAGAATGTTCCATGCGCACTTGAGAAAAATGTGTATTCTGTTGTTTTTGGGTGGAATGTCCTATAAATATCAATTAAGTCCATCTTGTTTAATGTATCATTTAAAGCTTGTGTTTCCTTATTTATTTTCATTTTGGATGATCTGTCCATTGGTGAAAGTGGGGTGTTAAAGTCCCCTACTATGATTGTGTTGCTGTCGATTTCCCCTTTTATGGCTGTTAGTATTTGCCTTATGTATTGAGGTGCTCCTATGTTGGGTGCATAAATATTTACAATTGTTATACCTTCCTCTTGGATCGATCCCTTGATCATTATATAGTGTCCTTCTTTGTCTCTTGTAATAGTCTTTGTTTTAAAGTCTATTTTGTCTGATATGAGAATTGCTACTCCAGCTTTCTTTTGATTTCCATTTGCATGGAATATCTTTTTCCATCCCCTGACTTTCAGTCTGTATGTGTCTCTAGGTCTGAAGTGGGTCTCTTGTAGACAGCATATATATGGGTCTTGTTTTTGTATCCATTCAGCCAGCCTGTGTCTTTTGGTGGGAGCATTTAATCCATTTACATTCAAGGTAATTATCGATATGTATGTTCCTATTCCCATTTTCTTAAATGTTTTGTGTTTGTTATTGTAGGTGTTTTCCTTCTCTTGTGTTTCTTGCCTAGAGAAGTTCCTTTAGCATTTGTTGTAAAGCTGGTTTGGTGGTGCTGAACTCTCTCAGCTTTTGCTTGTCTGTAAAGGTTTTAATTTCTCCATCGAATCTGAATGAGATCCTTGCTGGGTAGAGTAATCTTGGTTGTAGGTTTTTCTCCTTCATCACTTTAAGTATATCCTGCCACTCCCTTCTGGCTTGCAGAGTTTCTGCTGAAAGATCCGATGTTAACCTTATGGGGATTCCCTTGTGTGTTATTTGTTGTTTTTCCCTTGCTGCCTTTAATATGTTTTCCTTATATTTAATTTTTGACAGTTTGATTAATATGTGTCTTGGCGTGTTTCTCCTTGGGTGTATCCTGTATGGGACTCTCTGTGCTTCCAGGACTTGGTTAACTATTTCCTTTCCCATATTAGGGAAGTTTTCAACTATAATCTCTTCAAATATTTTCTCAGTCCCTTTCTTTTTCTCTAAGGTAACCATTCTTATTCCCATTTTACAAATTAGAAAACTTGAGTTCAGATGAGTAAGATTTGGGATTTGAACCCAACTTTGACTTTTCCCCCCCATATCACTCTTATGCTGCAGGTTCTTATTAGGCATCAATTTTATACACATCAGTGTATACATGTCAATCCCAATCGCCCAATTCAGCACACCACCATCCCCACCCCACCGCAGTTTTCCCCCCTTGGTGTCCATATGTCCATTCTCTACATCTGTGTCTCAACTTCTGCCCTGCAAACTGGCTCATCTGTACCATTTTTCTAGGTTCCACATACATGCATTAATATACGATATTTGTTTTTCTCTTTCTGACTTACTTCACTCTGTATGACAGTCTCTAGATCCATCCACGTCTCAACAAATGACTCAATTTCGTTCCTTTTTATGGCTGAGTAATTGTCCATTGTATATATGTACCACAACTTCTTTATCCATTCGTCTGTTGATGGGCATTTAGGTTGCTTCCATGACCTGGCTATTGTAAATAGTGCTGCAATGAACATTCGGGTGCATGTGTCTTTTTGAATTATGGTTTTCTCTGGGTATATGCCCAGTAGTGGGACTGCTGGGTCATATGGTAATTCTATTTTTAGTTTTTTAAGGAACCTCCATAGTGTTCTCCATAGTGGCTGTATCAATTTACATTCCCACCAACAGTGCAAGAGGGTTCCCTTTTCTCCACACCCTCTCCAGCATTTGTTGTTTGTAGATTTTCTGATGATGCCCATTCTAACAGGAGTGAGGTGATACCTCATTGTAGTTTTGATTTGCATTTCTCTAATAATTAGTGATGTTGAGCATCTTTTCATGTGCTTCGTGGCCGTCTGTATGTCTTCTTTGGAGAAATGTCTATTTAGGTCTTCTGCCCATTTTTGGATTGGGGTGTTTGTTTCTTTAATATTGAGCTGAATGAGCTGTTTATATATTTTGGAGATTAATCCTTTGTCCGTTGATTCATTTGCAAATATTTTCTCCCATTCTGAGGGTTGTCTTTTCGTCTTGTTTATGGTTTCCTTTGCTGTGCAAAAGCTTTGAAGTTTCATTAGGTCCCATTTGTTTATTTTTGTTTTTATTTCCATTACACTAGGAGGTGGATCAAAAAAGTTCTTGCTGTGATTTATGTCAAAGAGTGTTCTTCCTATGTTTTCCTCTAAGAGTTTTATAGTGTCCAGTCTTATATTTAGGTCTCTAATCCATTTTGAGTTTATTTTTGTGTATGGTGTTACGGGGTATTCTAACTTCATTCTTTTACATGTAGCTGTCCAGTTTTCCCAGCACCACTTATTGAAGAGACTGTCTTTTCTCCATTGTATATCTTTGCCTCCTTTGTCATAGATAAGTTGACCATAGGTGCGTGGGTTAATCTCTGGGCTTTCTATCTTGTTCCATTGATCTATGTTTCTGTTTTTGTGCCAGTACCATATTGTCTTGATTACTGTAGCTTTGTAGTATAGTCTGAAGTCAGGGAGTCTGATTCCTCCAGGTCCATTTTTTTCCCTCAAGACTGCTTTGGCTATTCGGGGTCTTTTGTGTCTCCATACAAATTTTAAGATGATTTGTTCTAGCTCCGTAAAAAATGCCATTGGTAATTTGATAGGGATTGCATTGAATCTGTAGATTGCTTTGGGTAGTATAGTCATTTTCACAATGTTGATTCTTCCAATCCAAGAACATGGTATATCTCTCCATCTGTTGGTATCATCTTTAATTTCTTTCATCAGTGTCTTATAGTTTTCTGCATACAGGTCTTTTGTCTCTCTAGGTAGGTTTATTCCTAGGTATTTTATTCTTTTTGTTGCAATGGTAAACGGGAGTGCTTCCATAATTTCTCTTTCAGATTTTTCATCATTAGTGTATAGGAATGCAAGAGATTTCTGGGCATTCATTTTGTATCCTGCAACGTTACCATATTCATTAATTAGCTCTAGCAGTTTTCTGGTGGCAGTTTTAGGATTCTCTATGTATAGTATCATGTCATCCGCAAACAGTGACAGTTTTACTTCTTTTCCAATTTGTATTCCTTTGATTTCTTTTTCTTCTCTGATTGCCGTGGCTAGGACTTCCAGAACTATGTTGAATAATAGTGGTGAGAGTGGACATCCTTGTCTCGTTCCTGATCTTAGAGGAAATGCTTTCAGTTTTTCACCATTGAGAATCATGTTTGCTGTGGCTTTGTCATATATGGCTTTTATTATGTTGAGGTAGGTTCCCTCTACGCCCACTTTCTGGAGAGTTTTTATCAGAAATGGGTATTGAATTTTGTCAAAAGCTTTTTCTGCATCTATTGAGATGATCATATGGTTTTTCTCCTTCAATTTGTTAATATGGTGTATCACATTGATTGATTTGCGTATATTGAAGAATCCTTGCATCCCTGGGATAAATCCCACTTGATCGTGGTGTATGATCCTTTTCATGTGTTGTTGGATTCTGTTTGCTAGTATTTTGTTGAGGATTTTTGCATCTGTATTCATCAGTGATATTGGTCTGTAATTTTCTTTTTTTGTAGTGTCTTTGTCTGGTTTTGGTATCAGGGTGATGGTGGCCTCATAGAATGAGTTTGGGAGTGTTCCTTCCTCTGCAATTTTTTGGAAGAGTTTGAGAAGGATGGGTGTTAGCTCTTCTCTAAATGTTTGATAGAATTCACCTGTGAAGCCATCTGGTCCTGGGCTTTTGTTTGTTGGAAGATTTTTAATCACAGTTTCAATTTCATTACTTGTGATTGGTCTGTTCATATTTTCTGTTTCTTCCTGGTTCAGTCTTGGAAGGTTATACCTTTCTAAGAATTTGTCCATTTCTTCCATGTTGTCCATTTTATTGGCATAAAGTTGCTTGTAGTAGTCTCTTAGGATGCTTTGTATTTCTGCGGTGTCTGTTGTAACTTCTCCTTTTTCATTTCTGATTTGATTGATTTGAGTCCTCTCCCTATTTTTCTTGAGGAGTCTGGCTAATGGCTTATCAATTTTGTTTATCTTCTCAAAGAACCAACTTTTAGTTTTATTGATCTTTGCTATTGTTTTCTTTGTTTCTATTTCATTTATTTCTGCTCTGATCTTTATGATTTCTTTCCTTCTGCTAACTTTGGGTTTTGTTTGTTCTTCTTTCTCTAGTTTCTTTAGGTGTAAGGTTAGATTGTTTACTTGAGATTTTTCTTGTTTCTTTAGGTAGGCTTGTATAGCTATAAACTTCCCTCTTAGAACTGCTTTTGCTGCATCCCATAGGTTTTGGGTCATCGTGTTTTCATTGTCATTTGTCTCTAGGTATTTTTTTATTTCCTCTTTGATTTCTTCAGTGATCTCTTGGTTATTTAGTAACGTATTGTTTAGCCTCCATGTGTTTGTCTTTTTTACGTTTTTTTCCCTGTAATTCATTTCTAATCTCATAGCGTTGTGGTCAGAAAAGATGCTTGATATGATTTCAATTTTCTTAAATTTACTGAGGCTTGATTTGTGACCCAAGATGTGATCTATCCTGGAGAATGTTCCGTGCGCACTTGAGAAGAACATGTAATCTGCTGTTTTTGGATGGAATGTCCTATATATATCAATTAAATCTATCTGGTCTATTGTGTCATTTAAAGCTTCTGTTTCCTTATTTATTTTCATTTTGGATGATCTGTCCATTGGTGTAAGTGAGGTGTTAAAGTCCCCCACTATTATTGTGTTACTGTCGATTTCCTCTTTTATAGCTGTTAGCAGTTGCCTTATGTATTGAGGTGCTCCTATGTTGGGTGCATATATATTTATAATTGTTATATCTTCTTCTTGGATTGATCCCCTGACCATTATGTAGTGTCCTTCCTTGTCTCTTGTAACATTCTTTATTTTAAAGTCTATTTTATCTGATATGAGTATAGCTACTCCAGCTTTCTTTTGATTTCCATTTGCATAGAATATCTTTTTCCATCCCCTCACTTTCAGTCTGTATGTGTCCCTAGGTCTAAAGTGGGTCTCTTGTAGACAGCATATATATGGGTCTTGTTTTTGTATCCATTCAGCCAGTCTGTGTCTTTTGGTTGGGGCATTTAATCCATTCACGTTTAAGGTAATTATCGATATGTATGTTCCTATGACCATTTTCTTAATTGTTTTGGGTTTGTTTTTGTAGGTCCTTTTCTTCTCTTGTGTTTCCCACTTAGAGAATTTCCTTTAGCATTTGTTGTATAGCTGGTTTGGTGGTGCTGAATTCTCTTAGCTTTTGCTTGTCTGTAAAGCTTTTGCTTTCTCCATCCAATCTAAATGAGATCCTTGCCGGGTAGAGTAATCTTGGTTGTAGGTTCTTCCCTTTCATCACTTTAAGTATATCATGCCACTCCCTTCTGGCTTGCAGAGTTTCTGCTGAGAAATCAGCTGTTCACCTTATGGGAGTTCCCTTGTATGTTATTTGTCGTTTTTCCCTTGCTGCTTTCAATAATTTTTCTTTGTCTTTAATTTTTGCCAATTTGATTACTGTGTGTCTCGGCGTGTTTCTCCTTGGGTTTATTCTGTATGGGACTCTCTGCGCTTCCTGGACTTGGGTGGCTATTTCCTTTCCCATGTTAGGGAAGTTTTCGACTATAATCTCTTCAAATATTTTCTCTGGTCCTTTCTCTCTCCTCCTTCTGGGACCCCTATAATGCAAATGTTGTTGCGTTTAATGTTGTCCCAGAGGTCTCTTAGGCTGTCTTCATTTCTTTTCATTCTTTTTTCTTTAGTCTGTTCCGCAGCAGTGAATTCCACCATTCTGTCTTCCAGGTCACTTATCCGTTCTTCTGCCTCAGTTATTCTGCTATTGATTCCTTCTAGTGTAGTTTTCATTTCAGTTATTGTATTGGTCATCTCTGTTTGTTTGTTCTTTAATTCTTCTAGGTCTTTGTTACTCATTTCTTGCATCTTCTCAATCTTTGCCTCCATTCTTATTCCGAGGTCCTGGATCATCTTCACTATCATTATTCTGAATTCTTTTTCTGGAAGGTTGCCTATCTCCACTTCATTTAGTTGTTTTTCTGGGGTTTTTTCTTGTTCCTTCATCTGGTACATAGCCCTCTGCCTTTTCATCTTCTCTGTCTTCCTGTAACTGTGGTTTTTGTTCCACAGGCTGCAGGATTGTAGTTTTTCTTGCTTCTGCTCTCTGCCCTCTGGTGGTTGAGGCTATCTAAGAGGCTTGATGGGAGGCTCTGGTGGTGGGTAGAGCTGACTCTAGAATAAGTCTTAAAATCAGGTACTATAAGTTCTCCAGTTTTGCTTTTTAAAACTTATTTTGGCTATTCTAGGCCCTTGGCATTTCAAGGTGAATTTTAAAGTCAGTTTTTCAATTTCTACCAAAAAGTCAGCTGGTATTCGGATTGGGATTGCATTGGTTATAGAGCCAACTGAGGACATGACATCTGGACAATATAGAATCTTCCAGTCCATGAATGTGGTATAGCTCTCCATTTTTTTTAGGTCTTCAGTTTTTCTTAGCAGTGCTTTGTAGTTTTCAGTGTATGCACATCTATTAGATTTATCCTTAAGTATTTCATATTTTCGATGCTTTTGCAAATGGTAATTTAAGATTTCCTATTTCTGATGCTAATAAATAGAAATCTGCATATTTGTATATTGATCTTGTATCCTGCAACTTGGTACCATCAACTGGTTTCTTGAAGATTACATAGGATTTTCTTCAAAGATGATTATTCATCCAGTCTGGGTGCCTTTTGTTTATTTTTGTCTTATGTGTTGCACTGGCTAAAACTCCAGTACAGTTGGAATTGAAGTGCTATAGTGGGCATCATTGCTTCGTTCCTGATCTTTGGGGAAAGATATTCAGTGTTTCATCATTAAGTGTGATGTTAGCAGTAGGTTTTTCCCTATTTGTCCTCTGTCAGGTTGAGAAAATTCTCTTCTGTTTCTAGTTTGCAGAAAGATTTTTGTCAGGAATGGTTACTGTGTTCTTTTAAATGCCTTTTCTGCGCATATTGAGATATATGTTTTTTTAATTTTCAGTTTGTTGATAATGATGATAAACTGAACTTAGTCACAGTGTATTATTTGTACATTGTTGGATTTGATTTGCTAAAATTTTGTTAATGGTTTTTGAATTTCTGTTAATAGGATATTGGTTTGTAGTTTTGTCTTCTTGTAATGTCTTTGACTGATTTTGGAATCAGAGTAATGCAGGCCTCAGAGTGAGTTGAAGTATTCCCTTCAATTTTCTGAAAGAGTGTGTATAGAATTGGCATTTTCCTTCCTTAAATATTTGGTAGAATTCATCTGTGCTTGCACTTTTCTGTATAGGATGGTTTTTAATTATGAACTTAATTACTTTACCATATTAGCAATATTTTTATTTTTTCTTGAGTGATAGTTTTCTACTTGCAGTTCAGTTAGTTTTTGTTTTGTGAATGTTGAAACCCTGTTATTAGATGCATAAATGTTTAGGACTATTGTATCCTCTAAATGAATTCACTTTTTTCATTATGAAATGGCCCTCTTTTTCCCTGAAGTATTCTGTGTTCTAAAATCTCCTTTGTCAGGTTATTAATGTAGCTTTTCCAGCTTTATTTTGATTAATGTTAGCATGGTGTGTCTTTTTCCATACTTGTACTTTTGTCCTATTTATATCTTTCTATTCAAAGCGAGTTTCTTATAGGCAGCATACAATTGGGTCTTGCTGTTTAATCCAACTATCTGTCTTTTAATTGTGTTGAGGTCGTTTACATTTCATGTGATTATTGATAATGGTTGGGCTTTAATCTCTTTTGCTATTTGTTTTCTATTTTTCCCAACTATTGTTTATTCCTTTGTTACTCTTCTACCTTCTTTTGGATTGAATATTTGTGATACCATTTTATCTTTTTATTGTCTTATTAGCTATAACTCTTTGTTATGTCCTTTTGGAGGTTGCTTTTGGGTTCGCAGATGATGTCTTTAGTATATCATACTCTGCCTTCAAGTGATAATATACTACTTTACATATAGTACAAGAACGTTAACAAGAGTATAATGCCATTTTTTCTTTGCTTTGTGCTTTTTGTTTTATACTTTATGTGTTAGAAATCCCCAAATACATTTTTATTATTTTTGCTTTAAATAATCCATTATTTTTTAAAGAAGTTTTAATAAAAAAAAGACATTTTTAATATTTATCCATGTCACCGTTTCTGGTGCTCTTCATTCCTTCGTGTTGATCCAGATTTTCAGCGAATATCATCTTTTGTTTTACATGAAAGACTTCCTTTAATATTTCTTGTATACCAGGTCTGCTGATGATAAATTCTTTTAGCTTTTGTATACCTACAAAAGTCTTTAGTTTGCATTTTGTTTTGAAAGAGATTTTTGCTAAGTGTAGAGTTGTAGATTGTCAGATTTTTTTCCCCAGGTCTTCAGATAAAGATGTCATTGCACTGTTTTGTAGCATTTGTTGTTTCTGATGAAAAGTGCTGTTTTTCTTATCTGAAGTTTTATGAGTTTGTTTTTGCTTTCTTTTTTGTTGTTGTTATAGTTCTTGCTTATAGTACCTCGTTCCTGAGAGATGCTCATTTTCCTCTGAAAATTACCTCTGAGAGTTCTTTGAGTTCTGTGATAAAAGTTTCTTCATAAAGAGATCACTTATTTGCTTCTGCTTGAGGCATTTTAATTTTGGAACCACTTTAAATTCTCAGCTTGAAGTGTTTCGTTTTGTTTGTTTGTTTTTGTCCACACAGATGGTGTGAATACTTGGGCTCCATATACGTTCAAAGGCTAGTTTGAAAATGTTCAAGCATAGACAGAAGTTTTAACGTTTTCTCGAAAACTAAGAAAATTTTCTTTTACTCCCTCCTTCCCCACCAGAGAAAGGTTTTGGGAAAGTATTGTACAGATGTTCATTCCTTACCCTTCAATTTTGTGTTCCTTCACAACAGCAACAAACACACACACACACACACAACTTGCCCATCTCTTTAGGGTTTCATTGTTTGGACATTTGTCTGTAGTTTATTGGTGACCTCAGCCCGCAATGCCAGTCTGTCAGACTTTTCCTCAGACTCCTAATTACAGGTGCCCTCTGGTTGCAGAGCTGTAGGGGTGCTGTACCTGTGTAGGGTAGAAGGAGCTTTGGATTGGTCAGGGTGGCACTTGGCTATGTCAGGGTCCCTCATTCCGTGTAAAGGATAGAACCTCAGGCAAAAGTATGTACGTCTGTTGATTGACACTGTTTTTGTTTGTTTGTTGTTCTGCTTCTAAGGAAGTGGGAAAACTCTTGCCTTTGCCATTCCAATGATTCATGCAGTGCTGCAGTGGCAGGTGAAGAAGAAGCCTATCCCAGCTCTAAGTAACACAGGAGCACCACTTGGGGAGACCAGTAATGAGGCTGGAGTTGAGACAGGATCACCAGGCAGGGCTGGAACTGAGTCTGGAGCTTTGCCTGTTGAGATTGGAAGCACTGCCCAGGGAGGCTGGAGCGAAGGCTAGAGCACCACGCAGCCAGGCAAGAGGCAAGATTGGAGCTACAGTCTCAAACCAGGTGCTGCCCTCCTGTGATGATGATGATGATGATGCCGGTGAAGGACCTTCTTCCCTGATCAGGGAGACGGCCATTCCCAAACAGGATGAAAACAAGGAGGACAAGCTTGATGAAGAGCAGACTAGAAAGTTCAAACAAGAATTGGGTGGCAGAATTGCACATCCAAGGCGTCCTCCGCTTGGACTGGTTCTGGCTCCCACTCGAGAGCTAGCCGTTCAAGTCAAACAACACATTGATGCTGTGGCCAAGTTTACAGGTGAGGTTTAATTCCGTTTAATAAATGTTGCCTGAAAGGATTCCAGTAGCTGGGGTGGCAGAGGTGAATCAGCTGTGCCCGCCCTCTAGGGGGAATCTTTCTCTCCTGCCAGAGAATTAAGCCCGACAGAAAACTGTTTGACACATTCTTTATTCTCCCAAGGATAACACATAGCTAATGCTATTCTAGCTGCATAGGAAATTGGTTAACTTACTGGATACAGTAGATACTTGGGGCAGCGTTTGGCAAACCACTGTTTGGGTTTTCTTTTTTGTAAATAAAGTGCTGCCACACCCACTTATTTACATATGTCTATGGTCACTTTTGCATCACCAATGCGGAGTGGAATAGAGGTAGTAATTGTACAGAGACCATTTAGCCCACAGGGCCAAAAATGTTTACTGTTGGAAAGGTTTGCTGACTCCTGCCTTAGGGCATTAGAACTTAACTTTTTCAGGGAATTCTTTGGGAAAGGCTGCAGAGTCGGGGTTTCAATTTTATAGTAAAAGGAACAGTTACTTATCAAGCTCTGACTGTGTATTACAAGGCACTTTACTAAGCGCTTTGCTTGCATGATCCTTTGTGTTCCTTCCATACTGTCTACCTTGCGCAGTCCTCCACTAGAGAGAAGAGAACACTAGCCATCAGAGGAGATTCAGTTTAATTTTAATTGAGGGGCATGGGCAGGAACTCCTAGGGGAGGTGTGTCACAGCTACAAGTTACATCTTTCCCAGTACTGTGGTGCACCACTGCTCGTTTTTTCCAGAGCTTTGGATGTCACCATGCCTTGGTTCAAATCCAGCCCTACTGGTGTGGTTGGAGGGGAAAGAGTAGAAAAAAATGAGGTTGGGGAAATAGTCAGGGCCTAGATCATGGAAGACCTGGTAAGCCCTCTAGCAATGGCATCAACAGGGCAAGCCAGCTCTTAGCACCCCCCTGGAGAGGGGAGCTGTGCTGGTGACTGGCAGCCTTTACTAATCTGGGGGCGCCTGTGTCAGCGTTGGAAGAAATAAGCAATCAATCTGAATAACAGTGTCCCTTATATTTTGTGTACCGTAGGCATTAAAACTGCTATTTTGGTTGGTGGACTGTCCACACAGAAACAGCAGAGGATGCTGAACCGTCAGCCTGAGATTGTGATTGCCACTCCAGGCCGGCTGTGGGAGCTAGTTAAAGAAAAGCACCCTCATTTGAGCAACCTTCGGCAGCTCAGGTGAGAAACAGTACCTCCCCCTTGCCCCCACCCCCTGTTCTGAAGCGGACCTGAGGTGACATGGTACAGTGTGCAGTGCCTTCTCCCTGTTACAAAGTGCCATGGTGTGGTACTAGCCAGACTTGGGCCTTTAGAAAACCGAGCATGTGTGAGGGAGATTGGTTGAGGGCCCTGGGGGTGGTGGGGTGGTAGAGTATGCTGTGGATGACTCCTCTTCCCTGCTGCTAACCAGGTGATGTGGGTCTGTCTGGATCCGTAGGTGCCTGGTGGTCGATGAGGCTGACCGCATGGTTGAGAAAGGCCACTTTGCTGAGCCCTCAAAGCTGCTAGAGATGCTCAGTGATTCCCAGTACAACCCAAAGAGACAGACACTTGTTTTTTCGGCCACGCTGACCCTGGTACATCAGGCTCCTGCTCGAATCCTTCACAAGAAGCACGCTAAGAAAATCGACAAAACTGCCAAACTTGACCTCCTCATGCAGAAGATTGGCATGAGGGGCAAGCCCAAGGTCATCGACCTCACAAGAAAGGAGGCCACGGTAGAGACACTGACAGAGACCAAGATCCATTGTGAGACTGATGAGAAAGACTTACATCTGTACTACTTCCTGATGCAGTATCCAGGCCGCACCTTAGTGTTTGCCAACAGTATCTCCTGCATCAAACGCCTCTCTGGGCTCCTCAAAGTCCTGGATATCATGCCACTGACCCTACATGCCTGCATGCACCAGAAGCAGAGGCTCAGAAACCTGGAGCAGTTTGCCCATCTGGAGGAGTAAGTCAGGCCTGTGCACAGATTAGCCATTGGGTCTAGGTCGCCAGGATGGTGGGAAGCTACCTTCTCTCGTGGGAGCCTTATCGGTAGAAGGTAGCCTTTTTTTTTTGCACAGCGTGAGGCAGGCTTACTCTCATCTAGTACATTTGGTTGCTGGGAATGCCCAACAGAAACTTCTTTAATAATGAGTAATGGTGACAATAATACCTATTATTATTGAACACTTAACAACAGATTAAGTATTGTGCTTGCATTTTAGATACATTATTACATTCATTCACTTGTAACATCCTTGAGAAGAAGAATAGAGTCATGGTTAAGAGCACAGACTGGAAGCGGACTGCTTGAGATCAAATCCTGGCTGTGTCACTTCTAGCTGGTCAGATTACTTTGTGTTTCAGTTTTCTCATAATCAGTGTAATAATAGAAGTTATGGCAGAGGGTTGCTCTGAGGAGTAAGTGAATTTATGCATTTGAAGTGTTTGGAACAGTGCTTGGCACATGGTATGAGCTTGCTAAATGTTAGCTTTAATACTTACCACTTGTCATTATTCTTATTTTATAGATAAAAAAAGTAAGGTTTAGAAAAGCACATAAACTTGCCCAAGGTTTCTCAGCTTGGAAGTGGTAGAGCTGGGCCTCAGACCAGCCTGTCAGACTGTGGAGCTCACCCTGTCGTGTCCATCTGCTCTTGGGCCAGACTGATGGTCAGGCAGGCAGCACGGGGCAGATTGTCAAAATGAGGGCCTGGGAAGCTGGGCTTTAAATTGGCTTCTGCCCACATTGTTTTGTAAGGTTACCGGTTACAGATTAGTTTCAAGAACAAGTGGTTCACTTCCCTCTGAATGTTAGTAAGTAGAGTTAGTGGTTCATTGGATCAGGAGTTGGCAAACTATAGCCCATGGGCCAGATCTGGCTTGGTGCCTGTTTTTATAAGTAAAGTTTTATCGGAACACAGCGAGGCCTATTTATGTATCGTCTATAGCTGTTTTTGTGCTATAATGGCAGAGTTGAGTAGTTTCAACAGACGTCACCCATGAAGCCAAAAATAGTTTACTCTCTGGCCCTGGACAGAAAAAGTTTGCTGACCTTGACTTAGAGCGGTGGTTTAATATTTTACAAACTTTAGTTTGCATCATATGCCGCAGCCCTTTCTCAGAGATACAGGAAGTGGGGACCCTGAAGTGCCTAAAATCTTGTTTTTAAGACATGCCTCAGGTGATTTTGACTCCCCTCAAACTACACATACATTAAGAAACATCACCCAGTACATATTATTGAGTGCTTGCTGTGAACCTGGCAGTGTTCTAGGGGCTGGTAATAGAATAGTGAGTAGTGCAAAGTCCCTGCTCTCATGGAGTTTACATCCCAGGGGAGGGAGGTAATAAACTGAAAAGTAAGTATGCAGTTCGTCAAGTGGTGCTAAGTGCTAAGAAGTAAAGTTATATAGGGAGTTGTGCAGACTGTGGGTGTGTGGTCTGGGAGGCTTTTCTCATAAGGTGAGATTTGAGCAGAGAGTGGAAGAAAGTAAGGAAATGTGAATATCTGAGGAAGACCTTTATGGCCTAAGGTGCACTAAGTGCACAGGCTGGGAGGCAAGAGCAGGTTTGGCATGTTTGAGGAAGAGCGAGGAGAGCAAGGACGCCTGTGCGACTGGAGAGAATTAAGTGGGAGGGTGATAGGAGATGAGGTCACCGACCTAGAGTATGGCCCCATTTAATGCACTGGAGGTAGTCTTTATTATTGCAGAGTGTGGCTTGTCGATTGCGGCCAGTGAAACCCAGGTTTGGATCCTGGCTCCACAACTGAATAGCCATATATATACCTTGGGAAGTTAATCTCTCTGAGCCTCAGCTTCTTTATCTGTCAAAGGGACATATGTAATAGTATTGTCTCGTAGAGTGTTTGTAAGGATTGTCGTGTTTAGAGTACTCAGTTGGTGGTAGAATTTGATTAATGATAGCCGTTAGTTATTATTAATGAGCTTTCTCTCTCCACCACAGTTGTGTTCTCCTGGCGACAGATGTGGCAGCTCGGGGCCTGGATATTCCTACAGTCCAGCATGTCATCCATTACCAGGTTGAGACATCAGGGAATTTGTAGGCATCTCCCAACATTGAGTGGGGAATTTTTAAAGCAAGGCTTGAGGGAGGGAGGAAGGGGAGGGAGGAGTAATTGTTGGTCCCAAGGCCTCATGCAACAGAGAATACCACGAGCATCTAGTGACCAACTGGCTGCTGCCACTTTTGGAACACTGTGGTGAGAGTTGTTCTCCAAAACCTCTTGACACTGTCTGATGTCAAATATCAGATAGCCCCTTTCTTTTTGACTTGGGCAGGCTACTTAATATTGGCAGGTTAGAGTCTTAGTTTCTTCCATGAAATGGGCATAATAAGTTTAGCATGTAAAATGATTACCCTGCTTGTAGAGAAATAAAAGAGTGTGGTACTTAAGTCCTGCCTGGGCTTAAATCCCAGCTGTGTACCATTGAGCATGTTATTTAGTGTCTTTGTGCCTCAGTTTTTTCATTTGTTAAATGGCAGTTATTACAGTAGCGACTTCTTAAGTTCTTATTAAGGTGAAATAAGTTATTACGTGTGAGGAGTTTAGAAAGCCAGGTGGCACTTCCTAAATGTTAGCTGCTGTTGATCCTGACATTAATATCAGCACATGTACCTGGTAAAGATTAGCATAGAGTGGCGGTTAGGCCTATGGGCTCCGGGACCACACTTCGAGCGTTTGAATGCTTCTTGGCTGCTGCTTAGTGGCTTAGCTTTCGGCATGTTACTTAGTATCTCTGGTTTCAATGTCCTCATTTGTAAATTGGGAGTAATAACGCTACCTACGCCATAGGGTAATCACCGAATTAAACGAGCTAATGCTGACGGATCGCCTAGCGAGTGTAAGTACTCAATAAATGGGAGCTATTCTGGCAAGATTATTTCCCCTTTAAATCCTTCATGCTTTTAACCATCTTTGAGGGTGCCAATTCAGTTTAGCAAA
Source organism: Balaenoptera ricei (assembly GCF_028023285.1). Classification (NCBI taxonomy): domain Eukaryota; kingdom Metazoa; phylum Chordata; class Mammalia; order Artiodactyla; family Balaenopteridae; genus Balaenoptera; species Balaenoptera ricei. The sequence continues at coordinate 177,640,784 of NC_082640.1, read as the reverse complement.
TCTTTATTCTTCCTCTTTTTGGGAAAGAGTCTGGGTCAGTCTCTAGGAAATATCCAGATGAACAAAATACCGTTCTAGCCCCTAAGAAGTATCACATCCACCAGAGGACGTGAGATGACCATACCCATAATTTAAGGCAGAAGATATTAGAAAGTTGCAAAATAAAATCGGAGAGAGAGATAACTGCTAGTTTGGGAGGTTAGGAGGTTGGAATGTGCTTTCTAAAAGGTGCTTGGCATTTAGGGATGGAGAGGATTTGGGCATGTAGAGGTAGAGAAGGAAGGAGGAGAAGACATGTGGAAGTGGGCAGCTGACAGGGAGTGAGAAGAAGGGGGTGTATGTTAGAAGAGGAAAGTGAAGAATGGCATGATTTCCAGCACCATTATGAACCACTGATGATCGTGCTTGGAGCACTGCATTGGAAAAGATACGGAGCCTTACTGGGGCTCAGTGGAGAAGACTGTTCTTGATTAGTGGTGTGTGCCGTGGGCGGGGGGAAGGGAGGGGTTGTCAGCTCCCATGCCACATCACCCCTCCCCTCCCCTCCCCTCCCCACCCCTCCCCTCCCCACCCCTCCCTCACCCCTCCCCTCCCGTCGCCTCCCCTCCCCATGCCTCCCCACCCCTCCCCACCCCTCCCCTCCCCCACCCCTCCCCCACTCCCACCTCAGGACTCTGAGAAGATTTTATATGTGGGGCTTGCAGTCCGGGATATATGATAAGCATCAAAACAGTGAAGGTCTTGCATTCTTCTTCTTCCTGCATTATTTCAAAATAGTCACAACTGGCATCAGACAGCCCCGTAATTGGGTCCCTTTGTCTCAGGGTTATTGGCAGGTGAGCTTCTTTTTGAAATGCAAATACTACAAAGGGTGATTTGCTACAAGGCAGGCCAGGATGTAATTCACATAGCGTTAAAGAGTGATAGATTAGCTTTGTGAATTACAAATCTAGTTTTAGTAACAGTTAAAATAAAACTAGGCGTGATTAACTCTTTCAGGCCAGGTTATGTTTCTTCTCTAGCCTGTTCACTGTTGCCTTTATTTTCCTTGTTCTCAGGAGAGGGGAGACTTTATTTCTATTTTTGCTGCAACAAACGGAGGGCAAGGGGACCACTCTGGGCGGGGAGCTGCTCCTTTAGAGCTCCTGACTGTTTCCCGTGGCCCAAATGTGGAATCAGGCAGGCAGAGCTGGAAGAGCTGAGAACTCGGACATAAACACAGCCCAGAAGGTCGAGGGGAACCCAGGATGGGTGGATTGCTGGAGAGCGGTGGCCGGAGACAGAATTGGAGGTGTCCAGCCAGGGGAAGCTTCCCCTTGGCAAGGACCCTGTGGGTGAGTGAACCCTGCTGACCGGAGGGTCCAAGAGCCTACAGAGAGCTGGCACTTTGAATCTTCCCCACCAGAGGGCGCCAAAGACAGATTGCCACAGCATCCGCAGAGCTCTCCTACAAGGGGACACTTTTGGGCCCGACTCTTGCTCTGGGCCAAGCACTGTGCTTGCGGGTATTAAGTATTTTAATCCTCACAACAACCCCCTGAAGAGGTCCTGTTATCCCCATTTTACAGATGAGCTAAAGAGTCATGCAGGGAGTTCTTTGCCAACTCCCCGTGGGGCCCTCCCATTGTGCTCTTTACCTGAGTTCTCTGGACCCTTTCTCTTTCTTTCCCCGTCCCCCTGCCCCCTGCCCCTGCCGCTGCTACATCCATTTCTTCCCGGGTCTCCACACCTAGGCAGGCACCCTCTTGGCTGAGTCTTCTGAAGATGGCTCGAACCCCATCGCCTGTCCAAGCCTCCATGTGACCCTCAGGAACGCAGCTTCCTCACACTGCCAAGCTCCAGTGGTCCAACCTCTCCTCCACTGCCCACTCTCTGTGGGTAGACAGCCCTGGATGCACCCAACTGTCGCATGTGTGAGAGATCTCATACTGCATACCGCTGGGGCTCTGAGATCCGGACCAAGAAAAGCTAAAGCATCCTCCAGGCCCCCATCAAAGCTCCATGAGGACAGAGGTCTCTGTCCCATTAAACCCTGTGTCACAGCACTCAGAGCACAAGTGGGCATTCAGCAAATATTGGTTGAACGAATTGCTTTTAAAGCATCTTTTTCAATGACTCCCAAGCCCTCCCACATATAGACTGGATATAGGTGCCAGGGGCTGATAGTCACAGAACTGTTAGCCCCAAGGGGCATGGTCAGCAGCGCTCTTTGGAAGTAAAGGTCCTTGTGCCCCCCTGTTCTCAGCTCTGAAGTTTCAGTTGAGATTTCTCCAAAACAGGAAACTTCTTTTTTTTTAACATTAAGCTACACGAATATTAGTAAAATGAGAAAAGGCTAAATAAAATATGGTGTATGATAACCATGGAATGCCAAACAGTAGTTAAAAATAATGAGAAAGACCTATAGAATAGAAAAAGGCGAGCTGCACAACAATATGTATGAGTTAAAACAAAACTATATCAATAAAAAATGCATATAACAGCACTACATTAAATGTATTCTCTGGGGCTTCCCTGGTGATGCAGTGCTTAAGAATCCTTCGAGCCCAGGTCCGGGAAGATCCCGCATGCCGCGGAGCAGCTAAGCCCGTGCGCCACAACTACTGAGCCTGCACTCTAGAGCCTGTGCTCCACAACTACTGAGCCCACGTGCCACAACGAATGAAGCCCGTGCTCCGCTTCGTTCAAGGGAAGCCACCTTAATGAGAGGCCTGCACACTGCAACGAAGAGTAGCCCCCAGCTCGCTGCAACTAAAAGAAAGCCCGCGTGCAGCAACGAAGACCCAACGCTGCCAAAAATTAATTAATTAATTAAGAATTTAAATAAATAAATATGTTCTCTGAAGTCGTCTGTCTCTCACGTCTATCTACCTATCTATCTATATCATCTATCACAGGAAGTCACTATAAAAGAGAATGGAGGGCTTTCCTGGTAGCGCAGTGGTTGAGAATCTGCCTGCCAATGCAGGGGACTCGGGTTCGAGCCCTAGTCTGGGAAGATCCCACGTGCCGCGGAGCGACTAGGCCCCTGAGCCACAATTGCTGAGCCTGCGCGTCTGGAGCCTGTGCTCCGCAATAAGAGAGGCCGCGATAGTGAGAGGCCCGCGCACTGCGATGAAGAATGGCCCCCACTTGCCACAACTAGAGAAAGCCCTCGTGCAGAAAGGAAGACCCAACACAGCCATAAATAAATAAATAAATAAATAAATTTAAAAAAAAGAGAATGGAAAGTATTGGGTTGGCCAAAAAGCTCGTTTGGGTTTTTCTTTTTTTTTTTTTGAAATTCCCGTTCTTTTATTTATTTATTTATTTATTTATTTATTTATGACTGTGTTGAGTCTTCGTTTCTGTGCGAGGGCTTTCTCTAGTTGCGGCAAGTGGGGACCACTCTTCATCGCGGTGCGCGGGCCTCTCATCATTGCGGCCTCTCTTCTTGCGGAGCACAGGCTCCAGACACGCAGGCTCAGTAATTGTGGCTCACGGGCCCAGTTACTCCGTGGCATGTGGGATCTTCCCAGACCAGGGCTCGAACCCGTGTCCCCTGCATTGGCAGGCAGATTCTCAACCACTGCGCCACCAGGGAAGCCCCGTTTGGGTTTTTCCATAACATCTTGCGGGAAAAACCTAACGAAATTTTTGGCCAACCGAATACTTATCCAATTGTAGCAGCACTTACTTCTGGGAGTGGGAGTGAGGGACTGTGATGATAGGAGAGGATGGTTGTCAGACCCAAATCAGCTTTAGCCTAATCTGTAGTCATTCAGATGCTTAAGAACAAATGCGTTTATTAATGAATAATATTTCTCAGGTGTGAATGTATTATTAGAATGAATATATATTAGGTAAATCTTTACTAGGTAATTGTTTTAATAGACTTTATCTTTCAGAGCAGTTTCAGGTTCCGAACAAAACTGAGGTTCATGGCAGAGATTTCCCCTATACTCCCTGCTCCCCAACATGCACGGCCTCCCCTGTTATCAACATGCCCCACCTTAGGTAATTTAAGTGCAGTAAAATGTTAGTTTTCATTAGCAAGTCATAAAAACCCCGTTTTGTAACATTAAAGAATAAAAAGACAAAAACCTACCGATGGCCTGGCTTCAGGTCCATCATGCTCTTCCCTAATTGCTGAAGCAGTAGGAAGATTTTTAAAAGACAGAGAAAGGCACAGCCAGCCTGGCCGGGAGACTGCTCCGGTTTCCCCTACAAGGGCCAGTCTTCCGCCAGAGGACAAGCCTTGTGCTGTCTGTAGGGGACAGTCACTGTCTTCGGCCACGTAGCGTCCCAAGTTCCTGTCCTCTTAGAAACAGGAACTTACTTCTCTTTCGGGTACTGGAGCCCCTGCCCTGAGTCTGGGTTTATCAGAGGCCTGGGCTCTCCTCCCAGCCTCCAAACGCGATCCCAGACTGAGTGAAATCAATCATCACATCCATCCCTTGGGCCAAAGTAACCAGTTTAGGAATAAATAGATGACTCCGTTTAAGATACTTACAGGAACATCTGTTTTTTAAAAATAAAGACTCATATTTAGCTTATTTTTTTTAATATATTGATTTATTTATTTTTGGCTGTGTTGGGCCTTCATTGCGGCGCGTGGGCTTTTCTCTAGTTGCGGCGAGCGGGGGCTGCTCTTCGTTGTGCTGCGCGGGCTTCTCATTGCGGTGGCTTCTCTTGTTGCAGAGCACGGGCTCTAGGCGCGCGGGCTTAGTAGTTGTGGCTCGTGGGCTCGAGAGCGCAGGCTCAGTAGTTGTGGCGCACGGGCTTAGTTGCTCCGCGGCATGTGGGATCTTCGCGGACCAGGGCTCGAACCCTTGTCCCCTGCATTGGCAGGCGGATTTCTAACCACTGCGCCACCGGGGAAGTCCATAAGATACTTACAGAAACATTTACCAGAGATATTTGGGAAGGAAGTTTCCTTGCTTTTCAGCAGAAGGTTCCTGAAAATATACTCTTTTGGGGGGAGACGTGAAATAGAAGGAGGTAGCCTTCAGCGTGTGCTAACAGCCCTCTTGTTAACCATGAGAGTCGGCAGCCATAGTGTGAAGCTGCTGCTTCAGAAAGCAGATGTAACTGAGCAGGACCCTATAGGGACTTCCCGGGAGGGACAGACACCTCCCGAGTATCCTCTGCTGTAGCTCCTCTCTAAAGTGCCCAGATAACAGTATCTCGTGCATATTTCCTGAGGTTTTCAGATGCTAAAAACCACCACCAAATGGAAGAGATTGATGACCATGAGCAGGTAGCCCCCAGACCTACTGGCACGTAAGGACTGATAATGTTAACTGCCCTGTTACCTCCACATCAACCAATCAGAGAATTGCGTGCGAGCCGATCACAGGCCCTGGGATGCCCGTCCCTCACCTGGCCTTTAAAAATGTTTTGCTGAAACCCTTTGGGGAGTTGCAGTTTTTTGGGGCATGAGCCACCCCGTTCTTTCATGGCCCTGCAATAAACCCCAAACTCCAAAATTTCGGTTTGTCTGGCCTCACTGTGCCCCAGGCACACAAACTTGTGTTGGGTAACAAAGAGAGGAGGGATAGAAAAAAACAGGTCCTTGGCATCAGTGTTGAGCTGCTGAATCAAACTTTGCCTGAAGCCAAATGACTTTTCTATTGTTCAGTTAGCAAGCCAAAAAAGTCCCTTGAACGCTGAGACAGTTTTAATCAAAATTCTATTACTTATAGCTACATAATCCTTAAATAAGCAGCACCTCCTCCAAGCAGTCTTCCCAGATAGCTACAATTAATGTCTGTCTTCTCTCTCCTCCAAGCAATATAGCTTGAATCTCTCAATGGCTTGCACACATTGTGTCAGGTTATCATTTAGCTATTGGTATGTAACAAATGCCCACCAAATTTAATGAATAAAGATATAGAGAGAGCTCAGGATTCGGTGGGTCAGCCGTTTAGACAGGTGGTTCTTCTGGTCTCAGCTGGGCTCCCTCATACATCAGCAGATAGCTGTGGGCTGGCTTTGTGGATCGTAGCTGGGCTCAGTCGTGTGTCTGGACCTCGTCTGGAAGAAATGGGTTGACTCCTGCATTCCGTTCTGTCCGTGTGTTTGTTGTCCCAGCAGGCCAGCCCAGATTCAGGGAGGGACAATAAATACCAGCCCTTGGTGAGAGGAGCTGTACAGATACATCGAAAGGGCTTGGAGAATGTGGTCATTACTGTAATTGACCACAGGTCCCTTAACGCCATCAACTGTGTGCTTGCATCCCCCCACCCCTACCAACACTGCACCTGTTACCAAATCTAAGCTCCACTGGCTTGCCACACGACAGGCCAATAAATTGAGAGACAAGTTGTTGGGGCGATGAATAGAGACTTTATTCGGAAAGCCAGCAGACCGAGAAGATGGGGGACTCCTGTCCCAAAGAACCATCTTCCCTGAGTTAGAATTCAGGTTTCTTTTATGCTAAAAGGGGAGGGGGTGTGGCAGGTTGTTGCAATCTTCTTGGTGCCTTTATTCTTGCAGCTGTGCCCCATAGGTCTGGTCACAATGTTCCTATAAACCTCCAAGAAGACAAATGTTATTCTCTGTTCTCCAGCTTTAATGGAGAAGTATTATACCTTTAAGGGTCAGAGCCTTGAGAATGGGCTGTCCTGTAGATTTCAGGCAACAGGAATATTCTGTTACAACAGGTGCAGAACCAGCATGACTAAGCACAGGCAATAGAGCACAAAGGTTAGAGCTCAAGGAATAGATCCATTGTGGAGTCAGGTTTGTTCTTCTCTGTTACACACCCTAAGCAGATAGGGACCCCTTGGATCCACTGAAGCCACAGAGCCTGGGATGGAGCCCTTGAGGCTAGCTGGGAGCTGTATGAGTGAGCTGAGGCAGCATCCGAGGGAGAGAGCCTGGTGGAGGAGGGGCAGTAAAGGAAGACAGGGGTGAAGGCCAGAGTGGGGACCTGGGCTGGGGTCCTGGAGCCAATAGGATGAGATCTGAGAGTCAAGTCTCAAGTGGAAGCAGGGCTGCCAGAAGCTGGGTGTGGGTTATCTGCATGGGCAGGCAGGCAGGTGGCAGAGGCCAGGTCAACACACGTAGAATGCCTGCCACCTGATCCAGGGCCAGGCAGCCAGTGGGCCTTAGGAGATAGATGAGTGTTCTGCATCGACAAGCCTCTTGGGAGCCCCACCAGGGGTGGGAGTCCTGTCTGTCCTTGCAGGTTCTGGCCAGTCTCCCTTGGAGTCTAAGGACCCTGAGCTCTACACCAACCGGGACAGAGCTCTCTGGAGAAATGCAAATTCTCTACCTACCTGAAGAGCTCCAAAGGCCACCAGGCCAGGCAGACAGTGTTGCTGAGTTCCTAGACTCATGGTACAGTCAGACCCAGAGTCTTGGGTGGAGAGGGGAGGGGTCAATAATCCCTGAGGATAAAGTGTTTCATAACTGAGGGTCAATGGCTCAAACTGACCCCAGGGCCAAGCCATCCTATAATGCTACCTCTGGCTGACATCTTTGAAGTCATGTGATCCACGATCCCATCCAAAGAGCAGCAAACTGAGGCTCAAAGGGGAGACATGACCTTCCCAGGGTCACAGCTGGGTGGCAGGACTGCAACAGACGTGGCTTCCTGTTGCAGATATCAGTGCCCATTCTTACAGAGTTCCTGCTGCCCCCCAACCCGAAGCCACGGCTCTGCAGATGCGCTGCGCCCTGCCTGGTAAACAAGAAGGCAGTGCGGACACTCGTGAAGGTCTCAGCGTCTCGTCTTTATTTCCTATGCTTCTTTGAAGAATTTTAGGAGGCAGAGGACTTGTCATTGGGGGACTGACATCCTGAGGCCCTGGAGGGTCCTCTCCAGCACGGGGGCCCCTCTCTGCTTCAGTACTGGATTCTGGTGGAGGAGACGAAGGGGGTTTCTTTTATCTATCCCACAACCAGGCCCCCAAAGCTGACCCAGCCGAGCCCAGGATGATGTTGGATGACGTGGAAAGTCCGGCTGCCCCTGGGAGAGAGGAAGGGAGTTAGAGCACAAGGGGACAGGCAGCCCCGGCAGCTCCCGGCAGGACAGTGGAGGTCAGAGAACCCAGGACCCTCAGGAGGCCCAAGAGCCAGACGTCCCAGTCCTGTTCCTCCTCTACTTCCTGAAACCCCAGGAGGTCTGCTTTGGGGAGGGGCTGCTGCCCATGGCTGCCCGAAGAGCAGACACGCACTCTGGTGGTGACTCCACCAGCGACAGGACAGACCCTCTGAGAAGTGGCAGAGGGGCTCTGCCTCTCCCTCCCCAGCACGAGGCTGGGCCCAGCGAGGGGAGGGCCCGACGCAGGTTTTGTAGGGCTGATGGGGAACGCGCACCTGCTGCACTGCACGCCCCCTGTGCCCCCAAACCCACCCGCAACCAGAAGAGGGGACAGTGAGGGAGACACAAAGGACCAGGGACACTGATGCCCACGAAGCTGGAGGAGGAGACAGGCCCTCCCTCCGGCTTAGCCTCTGGACTGAATCCTGTGCTGGTGTGTCACACCCTCCCCCCCTCCTCCCGCCCGGACACTTACTCACGGACTGGAGAATGACCACCAGGCGAACATCAAATTGGTCGCTAAGGAGGAGGCGGCGATTCCTGCCCCGGTGAAGCCCCCACGGCCAGGGCTGTAGGGGGAGAGGAGCTGGGTTGAGGGGGAGATGGACACACCCCCAAATCACACACACACAACACATCAAGCTTGGGGAACTTCAGGAAGCCTGGAGAAGGGGTAAAGCCTGAGCTTGGGAGAGATTCCAGGCACGGCCCGCAGTCAGGAGTCAAGGGCGGCACAGCTGGTGGGGAAAGCGGAGGGGAGGGCCGCGGGGTCACGGGGGTCGGGCCTCTGATCTTCAGCAGGACCTTCCTGGGGAAAGGCCTCAGTTTCTGCCTTAGTAAAATCCTGGAACTAAGTTGGGGGCGGGGCGGAGGTTTGCAAGCTTCTTGTGTTCGCTGAGGAAATCTTTAATACAAGCAAATCTTACCCAGGGCCCAGCATAAAGCAGGGAGCACGGTCTGAGCCCTGCTTGGATCCCAACTCTGGGTGTCCACGGCGTCACCGCAGAGCAATCGGAAGCCAGAGTCGCTGAGCCAGTGGCTTCTCCTTAACACACCTCCTGGGTCCAGACTGTGCGCATGTCTCATCCTACGTAACCCTCACAATAACCCTGAACGGGCAGCCTTGGCCTGTTTTTCACAAGGAAAGCTGAACCCAGAGGAGTTCAAAGCCACATCCGAAGTCACGCGGTGGAGGCTGGGCAAGGAGGTTGGGCCCCTGCTGGGGCTGCCTCTGTGCGAGCAGGGAAGCTCCTCATTTTTCTCATTCCAGCGCCTCCCACCCTACAACGTACAGGAAGCCTGGGGCAGGTGCAAGGCCAGCGGCTCCCCAGGTCCCAGGGCCTGGGGATGGGCCAGGAGCAGGTTCTCGCGGCAGGGACTTACCTCCTCCCACCACAGCTGCAGCAGCCTTGGCTGGAAACCGAAAGAACATTCCGTGAGTGGATCCACACTGGTTGCCCCTCCACTCCCTGAGCCCACAGCCCGCCTACGGGGGGGCTGCCCCAGGCTGGGAGACACAGGGAGGGAGGACCCCTGCCTGCTTCTTCCTGAGAAGGTGAGCCACAGCCCTGAGCTTGGCAAGGGCTGCTGGGGAGGCGGGTGACCTGTCCTCAGTGGACCTGCATGCGTGGGCCTAGAGTAATCTGGAGACGGGGTTTGCGGGCCTTGTTCCAGAAAAACCCAACCATCAGATAGGGGTTTTGTTGCGTGTCTTTTTAATGTCTGCGGACTGGTTGGTTGGGGGTTGTTTGTGGGAAGCACAGAAGTTCTTTTTTCTCTCTGCCTTCCAAGCCAGGTTTGGTCAAAACAAAAACAAACAAAACCTTACAGATTTGAGAAGGAAGGCGTGCAGCTACAGCCCCCTTCACAGTGAATGCGGGACTCTTGGCAAAGTAATTTAGGGCATGGTGGTTTGACTCGGGCAGGAAGAGGCGAAGAAGGAAGTGAGTGTCACGCCCTCTGAGCCGGGATGTTAGTTCATCTGAAATAGGGTTGGTGACTTATGAGTGTGTGTCTGGGGGGCCGTTATATAACCTTCTCCTTTCGTCCAGAGAAACCTCTTCCGACAGCAGTAAGTCCGTGTGGAGAGGTGTGTTTCATTTTGCAGGACCCGACTGAAATCAGGGCAAGCACTGCTGAAGGCCTGAAGGCTGCTTGAGAACAGTGCTGGAACGCATTGAATGTTCCTGATTCTGCCAGGCCCCACCTGTTGCCCCTTCCTCTGGAAAGCTGACCCTGACCCTCCCAATCAGAACCACCCTTGATCCCCTGTGGCTGGAGCCCCTCACAACACTGGACCAGAGTTGCCTGGCTCCCCAACACTGAGAGTCCCTGGAACTCCCTGGCGGAGCTCTCGGTCTGCAGCAGCCATGGCAGCCAGGACCGCAATCCTTGGGGCCAGTGGGGACCAGCAGTTCTAACACGAGCAAGGTGTGCAGGAGTGAGCTCAGCCAGCGCCCCAAGAAGAGCGCTTTGGGGTGGCAGCGAAGGAAGTAAAGAGATTAAGGGGTATGAAAGCTAAGCCCTAAGTGACCAGTGGGCCACCTGGTTGGGGTATGGAACCAGAGACTCAAGAATCAAGAGCCCAGTTAAAGGGTATCTGAGGCTCAGCATTATTGTTTGGGAGGAGAGATGATGCCAGGCTGACTCACCTCCTCCAATCACGGCTGCAGATGCCATGCCTGGAGACACAAAGCACACCCATGGGAGCATGGCACTGGCCTCTCCCTGCACCCCCTGCTGCTGCCACAGTGGGAGGGGTTCCCTGGAGCTGGGATCAGAGAAGAGAGCAGCCCCTGTCTGGCCTCTTCCTGCTTTTCCCGAGAAGTCTGATTTTCTGAGAATGCAGAGGTGGATGGACGAGAGTCTGGAGCTCTGTTATGCTCCAGATGGCAAGGGGCACCTGCCCTGAAAAGGTGTCATGCTGCTCTGTGAAGTCAATACATTTGGTATCATTTTCTCAAAACAAAAAAAAAAACAAAAAAAAATCAAGAAAAGCATGCTATTTTCATTTGCAATGGAATAAATTTGACTTTTCTGTTCTTTCCCTCTTCCAGACACCCTATACCCATCCCAGGCTACAGCTGGAGTGAAAGCCTCCCATCCTCCAGGGCTCAGCCTACTTGTCACTTTCTGCAGGAAGCATGTCTAATTCCCCCATCAGAAGTCACCCTGCTTCCTGACAGTCATCGCCAGGAAGACACTGGAACTCACCAAAAAAGATACCCCACATCCAAAGACAAAGGAGAAGCTGCAATGAGACGGTAGGAGAGGCGCAATCACAATAAAATCAAATCGCATAACTGATGGGGGGGGTGACTCACAAACTGGAGAACAATTATACCACAGAAGTCCACCCACTGGAGTGAAGGTTCTGAACCCCACATCAGGCTTCCCAACCTGGGGGTCTGGCAACGGGAGGAGGAATTCCTAGAGAAGTACTCTGAAGGCTAGCAGGATTTGATTGCAGGACTTTGACAGGACTGGGGGAAACGGACACTTCGCTCTTTTTTCTTTCTTTATAAATTTATCTAGTTAATTATTTTTGGCTGCGTTGGGTCTTCGTTGCTGCAGGCAGGCTTTCTCTAGTTGTGGCGAGAGGGGGCTACTCTTCGATGCAGTGCGCAGGCTTCTCATTGCGGTGGCGTCTCTTGTTGTAGAGCATGGGCTGTAGGCGCGGGCTTCAGTAGTTGTGGCACGTGGGAGCGTGGGCTGTAGGCGCGGGCTTCAGTAGTGGTGGCACGTGGGCTCAGTAGTTGTGGCTCGTGGGCTCTAGAGCGCAGGTTCAGTAGTTGAGGCACATGGGCTTGGTTGCTCCGTGGCATGTGGGATCTTCCCAGACCAGGGATGGAACCCGTGTCCCCTGCATTGGCAGGCGGATAATTAACTGCTGCGCCACCAGGGAAGTCCCAGAGACTTCACTCTTGGAGGGCACACACAAAGTAGTGTGCGTATTGGGACCCAGGGGAAGAAGCATTGACCCCACAGGAGACTGAACCAGACCTACCTGCTAGTGTTGGAGGATCTCCTGCAGAGGCAGGCGGTGGATTTGGCTCACCAAGGGACAAGGACACTGGCAGAAAAGTTCTAGGATGTACTCCTTGGCATGAGCCCTCCCAGAGTCCGCCATTAGCCCCACCAAAGAGCCCGGGTAGGCTCCAGTGTTGGTCGCCTCAGGCCAAACAACCAACAGGGAGGGAACCCAGCCCCACCCATCAGCAGACAAGCGGAATAAAGTTTTACTGAGCTCTGCCCACCAGAGCAACAGCCAGGTCTACCCACCACCAGTCCCTCCCATCAGGAAACTTGCACAAGCCTCTTAGATAGCCTCATCCATCAGAGGGCAGATAGCAGAAGCAAGAAGAACTACAATCCTGCAGCTTGAGGAACTAAAACCACAATCACAGAAGACAGACAAAATGAAAAGGCAGAGGACTCTGTACCAGATGAAGGAACAAGATAAAACCCCAGAAAAACAACTAAATGAAGTGGTTTCCAGAAAAAGAATTCAGAATAATGACAGTGAAGATGATCCAGGACCTTGGAAAAAGAATGGAGGCAAAGATCAGAAGATGCAAGAAATGTTTAACAAAGACCTAGAAGAATTAAAGAACAAACAAACAGAGATGACCAATACAGCAACTGAAATGAAAACTACACTAGAAGGAATCAATAGCAGAATAACTGAGGCAGAAGAACGGATAAGTGACCTGGAAGACAGAATGGTGGGATTCACTGCCACAGAACAGAATAAAGAAAAAAGAATGAAAAGAAATGACGACAGCCTAAGAGACCTCTGGGACAACATTAAACGTAACAACATTCGCATTACAGGGGTCCCAGAAGGAGAAGAGAGAAAGGACCCAAGAAAATATTCGAAGAGATTATAGTTGAAAACTTCCCTAACATGGGAAAGGAAATAGCCACCCAAGTCCAGGAAGCACAAAGAGTCCCATACAGGATAAACCCAAGGAGAAACACGCCGAGACACACAGTAATCAAATTGGCAAAAATTAAAGACAAAGAAAAAGTATGGAAAGCAGCAAGGGAAAAACAACAAATAACATACAAGGGAACTCCCATAAGGTTAGCAGCTGATTTCTCGGCAGAAACTCTACAAGCCAGAAGGGAGTGGCACGATATATTTAAAATGATGAAAGGGAAGAGCCTACAACCAAGATTACTCTACCTGGCAAAGATCTCATTCAGATTTGATGGAGAAATCAAAAGCTTTACAGACAAGCAAAAGCTAAGAGAATTCAGCACCACCAAACCAGCTATACAACAAATGCTAAAGGAACTTCTCTAAGTGGGAAACACAAGAGAAGGAAAAGACCTACAAAAACAAACCCAAAACAAGTAAGAAAATGGTAATAGGAACATACATAGCGATAATTACCTTAAATGTAAATGGATTAAATGCTCCAACCAAAAGACACAAGCTCGCTGAATGGATACAAAAACAAGACCCACATATATGCTGTCTACAAGAGACCCACTTCAGACCTAGGGACACATACAGACTGAAAGTGAGGGGATGGAAAAAGATATTCCATGCGAATGGAAATCAAAAGAAAGCTGGAGTAGCTATACTCATATCAGATAAAATAGACTTTAAAATAAAGAATGTTACAAGAGACAAGGAAGGACACTACATAATGATCCAGGAATCAATCCAAGAAGAAGATATAACAATTATAAATATATATGCACCCAACACAGGAGCACCTCAATACATAAGGCAACTGCTAACAGCTATAAAAGAGGAAATCGACAGTAACACAATCATAGTGGGGGACTTTAACACCTCACTGACACCAATGGACAAATCATCCAAAATGAAAATAAATAAGGAAACAGAAGCTTTAAATGACACAATAGACCAGATAGATTTAATTGATATATATAGGACATTCCATCCAAAAACAGCAGATTACACGTTCTTCTCAAGTGCGCATGGAACATTCTCCAGGATAGATCACAATTTGGGTCACAAATCAAGCCTCAGTAAATTTAAAAAAATTGAAATCATATCAAGCATCTTTTCTGACCACAACGCTATGCGATTAGAAATGAATTACAGGGAAAAAAACGTAAAAAAGACAAACACATGGAGGCTAAACAATACGTTACTAAATAACCAAGAGATCACTGAAGAAATCAAAGAGGAAATTAAAAAATACCTAGAGACAAATGACAATAAAAACACGACGACCCAAAGCCTATGGGATGCAGCGAAAGCAGTTCTAAGAGGGAAGTTTATAGCTATACAAGCCTACCTAAAGAAACAAGAAAAATCTCAAGTAAACAATCTAACCTTACGCCTAAAGAAACTAGAGAAAGAAGAACAAACAAAACCCAAAGTCAGCAGAAGGAAAGAAATCATAAAGATCAGAGCAGAAATAAATGAAATAGAAACAAAGAAAACAATAGCAAAGATCAATAAAACTAAAAGCTGGTTCTTTGAGAAGATAAACAAAATTGATAAGCCATTAGCCAGACTCATCAAGAAAAAGAGGGAGAGGACTCAAATCAATAAAATCAGAAATGAAAAAGGAGAAGTTACAACAGACACCGCAGAAATACAAAGCATCCTAAGAGACTACTACAAGCAACTTTATGCCAATAAAATGGACAACTTGGAAGAAATGGACACATTTTTAGAAAGGTATAACCTTCCAAGACTGAACCAGGAAGAAACAGAAAATATGAACAGACCAATCACAAGTAATGAAATTGAAATGGTGATTAAAAATCTTCCAACAAACAAAAGTCCAGGACCAGATGGCTTCACAGGTGAATTCTATCAAACATTTAGAGAAGAGCTAATACCCATCCTTCTCAAACTCTTCCAAAAAATTGCAGAGGAAGGAACACTCCCAAACTCGTTCTATGAGGCCACCATCACCCTGATACCAAAACCAGACAAAGACACTACAAAAAAAGAAAATTACAGACCAATATCACTGATGAATGTAGATGCAAAAATCCTCAACAAAATACTAGGAAACAGAATCCAACAACACATTAAAAGGATCATACACCACGATCAAGTGGGATTTATCCCAGGGATGCAAGGATTCTTCAATATACGCAAATCAATCAGTGTGATACACCACATTAACAAATTGAAGAATAAAAACCATATGATCATCTTAATAGATGCAGAAAAAGCTTTTGACAAAATTCAACACCCATTTATGATAAAAACTCTCCAGAAAGTGGGCGTAGAGGGAACCTACCTCAACATAATAAAGGCCATATATGACAAAGCCACAGCAAACATGATTCTCAATGGTGAAAAACTGAAAGCATTTCCTCTAAGATCAGGAATGAGACAAGGATGTCCGCTCTCACCACTATTATTCAACATAGTTCTGGAAGTCCTAGCCACGGCAATCAGAGAAGAAAAAGAAATAAAAGGAATACAAATTGGAAAAGAAGAAGTAAAACTGTCACTGTTTGCGGAAGACATGATGCTATACATAGAGAATCCTAAAACTGCCACCAGAAAACTGCTAGAGCTAATTAATGAATATGGTAACGTTGCAGGATACAAAATGAATGCCCAGAAATCTCTTGCATTCCTATACACTAATGATGAAAAATCTGAAAGAGAAATTATGGAAACACTCCCATTTACCATTGCAACAAAAAGAATAAAATACCTAGGAATAAACCAAAAAAAAAAAAAAACTGGTAAATGAAAACAACATTTAAAATTGTGTTGTCATTAGAGTATACACAAAGTAATTGAAGCTGTAGGTATAGAAGTGATTGCCTTGAGAAGACATGTATAATAAGGAAAGGAAGAAAGGAAGGAAGGAAAGAAGGAAGGAAGGAGGGGAAGAAGGAAAGCAAGAAGGAAGGAAGAGAAGGAAGGGAAGGAAAGAAGAGGTCTTCAAAAATAGGGAGATTTAAGTGGCATTTAAGTAAACCTGCCAAAGGGAGCAGTGGCAATCAAGGGACCTGAGTATTAATTAGGAATGACTGATCACGTGAGTCCCATGAGGGTAGGGATCACATCTGCTTCTCATTTCTGGAGCAGAGCACCTAGCACAGTACCTGGCCAGTAGATGCTCCATTCGCAATTGTCCAGTGTTGTCCGTGGGGCAGGAAAGCTACAAATACCATTGGCTGCGGCAACTGGGTGACTGGGGATGTGTGCAAGCTGGATGGCAGGCAGTGAGTAAAGAAATGAATAGGGAACAGAAGTGCCCTTGACCGGTGGGGAGGGCCGCGCTGTGCACCCCTCTGCTCTCGCTGCAGGGAGATGGCTTAGCGACTTCTCCTGGGGAGGTTCCTGGCCTCCATAATCTGCAGGAAGCCCTCTCAGAGTCAGTGGGCGCCCCTTGCCTCCAGGGCCCTGCAGACCCCACAGCGCAGTCCTAATAACCTGACAGTAACACCCAGCCAAGCCCAGTCAATATACACCACCAGAGTCTGTACAATGACCTTTAACATCCAGGATGGACCAGACTTTCAAGACTGAGTTGTCAACAGTGAGACACCAGTGGTTGTGGATTTCCATGCACAGTGATGTGGTCCCTGCAAGATCCTGGGGCCAAGGTTAGAGAAGGTGGTGGCCAAGCAGCATGGAAAGGTGGTGATGGCCAAGGCGGATATTGATGACCACACAGACCTCGCCATAGAGTATGAGGTATCAGCTGTACCCACCGTGCTGGCCATCAAGAATGGGGATGTGGTGGACAAGTTTGTGGGCATCAAGGATGAGGACCAGCTGGAGGCCTTCCTGAAGAAGCTGATTGTCTGACAGGCAGGGAAGCGTCCTGACTGCCCCTGCCCACCTGGGCCCCGTGGTCCCGGGGGACCCAGATAGAACTCACAGCCCTTCTGTGCCGGCCCTTCCTACCTCCTCCCTCTGCCTGGCCCCTGTGGGTCCGTGCTTTGGAGACCAGGCCTCCAAACACAGGAGCCTCAAGTGCTCCCAACCTGGCTGACCGCCAGGGTGGCCGCCCAAGGAGCGGTGCCGCCACCGAGCTGGGACAGCCATCTCCTCACCCACTCTCTGCTCCTTCTAGGGCTTGTTGCCGTGCTCCCAGGATGCTGGGACAGAGTCCCGGGGCCAGCCTGCAGTAACAGCTTGGTCTCCCTGCTCCCTTCTGATCTGAACCCCGGTGCCTGGCTCATCTGCCTCCTGCATTTTTCTTTCCTGCTGCTGTTTTGTAAAAAAAAAAAAAAAAAAACAGAAGAAGCAAAAAAGAAACCCAGGGCTTCCCTGGTGGCGCAGTGGTTGAGAATCTGCCTGCTAATGCAGGGGACACGGGTTTGAGCCCTGGTCTGGGAAGATCCCACATGCCGCGGAGCAACTGGGCCCGTGAGCCACAATTACTGAGCCTGCGTGTCTGGAGCCTGTGCTCCGCAACAAGAGAGGCCGCGATAGTGAGAGGCCCGCGCACCGCGATGAAGAGTGGCCCCCGCTTGCCACAACTAGAGAAAGCCCTCGCACAGAAACGAAGACCCAACACAGCCATAAATAAATAAATTAATTAATTACAAAAAAAACAACCCATAGAATACAGTACCAACAGCGGAACCTAATACAATCCACGGTCATTGGTGATAACGATGTGTCAATGTAGGTCCATTGATTGTAACAAATGTACCACTCTGGTGTGGGATGTTGATGATGGGGAAGGCTGTGCATGTGTGAGGGCAGGGGGAGTATATGAGAAGTCGCTGTACTTTCTACTCATTTTGCTAATGTTTTGTTATTTGTAATTTCTTCTTCTAAAAAAAAGAGGATATTAAAAAAAAAAAAGAAATGAGTTATCAAGCCATGAAAAGACACGAAGGAACCTTAAGTGCATATTGCTAAATAAAAGAAGCCAATCTGAAAAGGCTGCATACTGAATGACTCCAACTATATGACATTCTGGGAAAGAAAGTAAAAAGATGTGATAGTCAGGGGTCAAGGGTCAAGGCGGGGTGAGGAAGTGATGATTAGGTGAAACACAGGAGATATTGAAGGCAGTGAAACTATTCTGTAGGATACCGTATTGATGGATACATGACATTATTTGTCAAAACCTACAGAACTGTATAACACAAAGAGCGAATCCTAATGCAAACTATGGACTTTAGTTAGTAATGGTATATGAATATTGGTTCATCAATTGTAATAAATTGTAACTGCACTAAGGCAAGAGAACTAAGAGAGAACTAAGAACCGCACTAAGGAGAAACTGTGAGTGGGAAAAGGAGAGGATATATGGAAACTCTCTGTACTATCTGCTCAATTTTCTTTTTTTTAATTTTATTTTACTTTATTTCTTTATTTCTTTAGTTTTGGCTGTGTTGGGTCTTCGTTGCTGCACGCGGGCTTTCTCTAGTTGTGGTGAGCGGGGCCACTCTTTGTTATGGTGCACAGGCTTCTCATTGTGGTGGCTTCTCTTGTTGTGGAGCACAGGCTCTAGGCGCACAGGCTTCAGTAGTTGTGGCACGCGGGCTCAGTAGTTGTGGCTCACGGGCTCTAGAGCGCAAGCTCAGTAGTTGTGGCACATGGGCTTAGTTGCTCTGTGGCATGTGGGATCTTCCCAGACCAGGGATCAAACCCGTGTCCCCTGCATTGGCAGGAGGATTGTTAACCACTGCACCACCAGGGAAGCCCTATCTGCTCAATTTTCTGTAAACCTAAAACTGCTTTAAAAAATTGTTTATTAATTTTGTAAAAAGTGCAACCCATGGCTTGACCAGTTCTGTATATACCACTTTCTTAGGCAGTAAATTATCTTTGCAGAGCGCCTTTGGGCAACAAGCAATGATGCAGCATAGCCCACATAGACAGAAGGGTTTTGAAGACAACAAGCCTTCAAACTCATCCCCCCGCTAGAGTGTGAGCAGGAATGACAGAAGGGGGAACAGAATGTGGTGTGTGGAACCCTGGGTCCCCCTTTTAGCTACAATCAAGGAGTCACTGAGCACACGAAGGCAGCCTCGCAGGGGTAGCACCGCTCTAAGAAACAAGCGACACTTCTGACTTGTTTTACCCAAATAACTTAAATAAGCAAATAATAACCAAGTGATTCATCCTACATGATCTTCAGTTTTCCCATCGATACAACTGACAGTATTATGCATTATAGATGCTGCTGTGTTGTTTTCAAGCCTTCCTTGAAAGCCTTAACAAAAACGTCAAAACATCCTCGCATATGATACTGATGATAAGGAAGTGGATATGTGTGATCACATATGAGATATCTTATTAAGGAAAGTGTGGGTGGGAGGGTTCTTCTTTAGAATATTTTCAAAAAGCTCTTCTAAACACTAGATATATTTTTTATTACTTTTACTGCTGTTCTGAAGTTTTGTCTAAGGACCGCAGGGGTTTTCTTAACCTTACAAGTAAGTTTCTGTTGAGTAGAACCTCGTCATGCTACTTGTTGCTGTTGATAGAGTTTGTTAAGCCAACAGTGAAAGCAATCTGTCCTCTCAATGCATGGTAGCACTTCAATAGTGGAGATTCTGTAATGAATTTTAAAATCAGAGATGAGAAGCATTTCCCCCACCCACCTGGGATTGGAAAGAGAAAATTCAGTAAGACAAAACAGGATGCAGAGCTTAAGAAGTGGGTTAGAGCCCACGAAGTTCTAAGAATCACAACTGTTGAAGAAATATTAAGCAGACCAGAAAATTAGTGAAATGAGTCCAGGTTGAGTGAGACTGAATGCTTTCCCCAAGTCCCACGTGGTAACTGCCTTTTTTCTTCTGTAGGGAGAGAAAGAATTGGGAAGAGATTTCAGATTTCTAGAGATTCACTTGAATAGTTCCTACTGCACTGCTCACTGGGACAATATTCTTTCTCCTCCCCAAGGTGGCCATATGCAGCAGCAGTTCACCCCATCCATTCACTCTCATCACTTAGAATGGAGTTGTCCCCATGCAAACATCGAGCAATGGCACCGTGAGAATTGATAGGCTCATGAAAGCAAGGCTGATGGGAGCCCTGGGGTGCACCCCCAAACTAAAAGGACTCAGGTTGCAAGACCTGTCACTTAACAGTCACAGCAGGATATATTTTTGGTAATTGAAGCCTAATTTGGATTGTGTTTTTGGAAAATGATAACATTAGTTTTCTAAAAACTAGAAAATTTTTTAGGGGGGAGTGGTGGTTCTCTCCAACTCCACTTTGAAGCTAAAATGGCAAACTGTTTAGAATACAAACTTTTTCTTCCCGTGGATTTATGTAGTAGATGTTTCAAAATGACTGGCAAATACATAGAATTCATACAAAGTTAGAGGCAAAAGGGTGCTCCAGAACCCTCTGGTTGAATCTCTTCACTCTATAGTTGAGGAGAATGAGGTCCAGAGAGGCTAAGTGTTATGCCCAAGGGCACACAGCTGGCTCACAAGATGAGACTTGAATCCGGATTGCCTATGTACTGGCCAATGCTCTTCCCTCTCTACTGTGCTCTACTTCCCAGCACCACAAGAGGACACCTACTGTGTCTTGCAGAATCTAGACTATTTTTTGAAAGCTTGGAACTAAACTTGTGACTAATTAGAATACCGTGTGCCACCACCTTTAAGTCACCAGCTAAAATCCACTGCTCCCCGTCGCAGCACGCCCGAGGCCTTCTGGGTAACCAAAGAAAGATTATTGTCTCAACTCAGTTCTCTGTGTCTAGGTACCCACAAAATGGAAATCACTTTACTTGGGGAAGAGCAAGAGGACAAGATGAGATGAAAAGGAAGCATGTTTAAAATGGATAGAAGGAGGCACTTTTTTCCCACTACACACAATTGAACTGGGGAACTCACTGCAGCAGGATATTAAGATCAATGGTGAAGATTTGTGTTTTAAAAGATTAGACATTTCACATGCATATCATCAACAGCGACACTCAATGGGATGAAAGTAAGATGGATGAAAGTTCTCAAGCTTCAGTGCGTAAGCTGATCACCAACTGGGTCAGGTGAAAAGAAAACAAGTTGTCGACTGGATTAAAATTTCACAGAAAGGCAGATCTGGGGGGTTCCAGTCATTACTGCTGTGTAACAAACCACTCCAAAGTAGTGGTGTGAACCAACAGGCATTTTATTATGCACATGGATACGGTGGATCAGGAATTTGGAGAGGGCACAGCAGGGATGGCTTGTCTCTGATTCATGACATCTGGGGCCTCAGTTGGGAAGACTTGAACAACTAGGAATGACTTGAGGTTGGGGGCTGGAATCATCTGGAAGCTTCTTTACCTAACCTGGGATGACTTGAAGGCTCACTCAGCTGGGACTGTCAAGTGGAGCATCTATATGTAGGTGTCAAGAGGGAGTGTCCCAAGAAAAAGCACTTCCAAAAAACAAGTGTCCCAAGAGACCCAGGTAGAAACTACACGGCCTTTTATGACCTATCCATGGAAGTTTTAGAGCATCACTTCCAACACAGTCCATGGGTCAAAACCGTCACAAGCCCACTGAGATTCAAGAGGAGGAGACTTAGGACCTCCTACATCCCTCCCCTATGGGGAATGGCAAGATCACATTGCAGAAAAACCTGTGGGATGGGAGAGGTTTTCGCAGCCATCTTTGGAAAATGCAATCCCCCAGGGAAGTGGTGGGTGATGTGAGGTTACAAGAACACACAATCTAGTGGAAAAAACTGACATATGAACAGAGAATCACAGTACAATAAAATAAATTTCAAGGTAGTTATTTCCCCCTCTTTTACAAGAATTCTTTTTTTTTCCCTTTGATAAGAGTCATCACATTAAAATTTTTTCATTCATTGTCTGTCTTCTACTAGATTGGAATCTCCATGCATTTAGTTTCCTACTGTAACCCCTGTGCCTAAAACACTACCAAGCCCAAAATAGGCACTCAATAAATATTTGCTGAAAGAGTATATGAGTAAAGTGCTGTAATAGAGAAGTAGTGGGAGGGCTGTGGGAGTACAGGCAATAACAAAGCACTCAGCTTGACAGAAATGACATTTGAGTGGGTCTTGAATGCTCTTGAAGGATAAACAACGATTTTTCTGGTGGAAAAAAAAGGGAATAAATTTTTCTCCTTAAATCTCCTCCAGAGACTTCATTAGCCAAGTTTAAGTGGGCAGATCTCATCCTAAGTGTACAGACTGCATGTAGTAGTTACAATGTTCTTGGTTGCAAGTGAAAGAAAACAGGGACTCAAATGTATTAAAAACTAAGCAGCGTATCGTATCACATAACAACAAGTCTGGAGGCCAACAGTTCAGGCAGCCTCAATGCCATCCTTCTTCACTGGGTCAACTTAGCTCCTTTGTGGTTGCAAGATGGTGCCCACAGTGGTAGGCATCACAGGCAGACAAAACAATACCCAGCAGGGGAGAGGACTACTTCTCCTTTGGAGTAAGATCTTTCCCATAAGCCCCTGACAGACTTACCTCACACTGGCCCCCACACCACGCCTTATTGGCTAGAACTGTGTCCCATGCATGTATGTAACCTAAACGCTGATAAGAAGAAAGGGAGAAACACGAGCGGTTGGACTAATCACGTGTTACTCCTTGGGGCTTGACCTGAAGCTCCTGCCTCTCCTGAAGCACAGGGCTATGCAGAAAAGGGTGGATTCCCCAACAAAACAGAACAAAACAAATAACGGGGGTTTTGTTAGGAAGGAAAAAGGGGAGATGACTCCTCGGCACATAATCAACAGTGTTTGCAACATTAGGCTTGGGGAAGGTTAATGTTCTGTTTTCTTTGTGGATGACTATTACCTAACAATTTTATTTATTCTTTTTCATGCTTTTTGCTCCTTTCCTTTCTCCTCTGCACTAGTAGTCAGTTGAATAAATCAAGCGCTGTATCAATAGGAAAGAGTGTCATGTGTACAGTGTACATACGAATCTAATTAATCAAAAATATGTTGATTAGACGTGAGTGCACTTTCAGGTAAAAACCTTGATTCAGATGCTTCTGATAGCATAGCCATGCCCAGCTGTTCACCACTTGAATCGTGCTCTTTCATGGCCTTGTGCCCGTTACTTGTGCTGATTCCTCTGTCTAGGAAGTCCTTCTCAGTTTCTTTACCTATAGTGGATACTAGTGATTGCCTCTCCAGCGTCCATTCTATCCTTCTAGTAATTTGCTTGAAGAGGTGGCGAACTGCAAAACTACTTTTTTCAGACTCCCTTGCAGCTAGGGTCTTGATCTGAAATAAGTTCAGTCAATCAGGTGCACTTGTGTAAGATTTGGAGGCAGATGCAAGGAGAAGGCATCATTCTGTTGCTGTTGCTGTTGGCCAGCAAGGTTTGAGCAATAATGTTAAGAGGCATTTAATGCTGTTGGACTCAATGTCCTGTTTCAGTGTCTAGTCACCAGTTTCATGGGTGTGAAGAGCCCTTGCTGCAGCACCATCCCAACTTCTGGAACATAGCTACTGTGGTAGGCCCATGAACTCAGTAGCCCAGGGGTACCCCCCTGACTTCTGCCCCTCCAGCTCATCAATTTTGTAAGCCTCTGTTTGATTCTCAGTATTAAATATTTCTCTGTTTGAAACACCTAGAGTGGTTTCTTCCTGTACTAAACCCTGACTCATAGATCACCTAATTCATATTCAGCCTTCCAGGCACAGCCTGGGTCTTCCCTGAGCCACCAGGTTGGGCCAGGTGCTTCCTCTGTGCTCCCACCACGTCCTGCCTGGTAAGCCCATGCCTCTTCATCTTTGCACCCCTGGCACCAGTGTTTGGCTCACAGCATGTGCAGCATCAATATTTACCGAACTGAAGCTCCCTCTGCCAAGATACCAGACAGGTCCTGAAATCTAGTCTAAAGGGTGCCCCACCTCATGCCTGGTCTGCAAAGCCCAAAGAACAAGTGGCTCTAGACTTATACTGGATTCTAGATGAATCCAGAGCCCTCAGCTTTTCCGTACTTTCGTCCCCCACACAAGAGGCCACACCAGAATTGAAAATTTGACCTGGTCCCCAGGAAAAGGATGATAAGGAACAAGGGAAGTTGCTTATCTCAAGAGTTACCATCTGGTGGTTTTCAGGACCCTCTACTGCTGGGCCTACAACGAGGCCTGCCATCAATGGCAGCATAGCCTTTGGAGCGAGGAAAACCCAAGTTGGAAGGTGTGTGCCGTTGTGTAGCAAGTTACTTTCTGAACCTCAGATTCTTAATCTATAAAATGGGGTTGATAATATCAACCTCACAGGATGCTTGGGGGTAAAAGAGATTATATATGTAAAATGCTTAGCACAGTGCACGCACATGGGAAATGCCCAATACCCATCAGTTACTGTTACGGCCACCATTGTTGTCGACTGTGCCATCCCTGTACCACAATTCTGTTACATATTTTTTACTTCATATACATACACTTTCCTTCAGCCCAAACAGACTCACATGCAGTTAGACTAGAACGTACTTCTCTATACTTTCTCCCGAGGTGTTCCATTTTACATCATGATGTGATTAACCCTTTTCTGCAGAAGATCCAGCTAGGCCCAAGTTTGGGGCTGTGCTGAGGAAATAACAAAACCATCTATGTCAGTGGCTCTCGACCCTAGCTGAAAATCAGGATCACCTGGAGAGCTAAAAACAAAACGGCAACAAAAATAAACAAATAAAACGAAACCAAGAAACAATGTCTGGGTCCGTCAACCAGAGATTCTGATTCAGTAGGGCCCAAGCATCAGTAGATCTTAAGGCTCCCCAGGTGATTGTAATGTGCAGCTGAGAGCCATGGCTGAGAGTGGGAAAGATTAGCGCTTCCATCGCCTCTGGGAAAGAAGAAAGAAGCTCTTACTTTTCTATCATCTCCACCACAGTGGAGGAGGGGAGAGGACTAAAGATTACAGTTGAATGATTCCACTTATAATGTGAACAAGGCATTCTTATTATGAACCTGGATAAATGACTCATCATGTTAATCCTCTGATTAGTGTCTGGGTTTCTCATCTAGAGGTGTCTGATCTGATGAGAAGAGGAGTTATCAGAAATGCTCTAGGACATGGAAAAAGCTAGTCTGGAAATACCTGTGAGGGATTTCAAGTTGGCTTGTGGGTGTCTGTCCTGTGCCAGCCCTGTGCACACTCGCACACTTGCGGGCTGGTTGCTGATGTCAGGTGTACGCACTTTGATCCAGGGCAAGTGAAATGATCCCTGCTTTGGCATAAAATCTAGCTAATATCTAAATGCTAGAGATAGCTGGTGACAGCTGGGAGTGTGCTCAGACATAAAGTCCAGGCATACCTCATTTGATGGCGCTTTGCAGACTTTGCTTCTTCACAAATTGAAGGTTTGTGACAACCCTGAGTTGTCAGATGATGGTTAGCATTTTTTAGAAATAAAGTATTTTTAAATTAAAATATGTACTTTTTTTAAAGACAGAATGCTATTGCACACTTAATAGACTGAAGAATAGTGTAAACATAAGTTTTATAGACATTACTGGAAAACCAAAAAATCCATGTGACTCACTTTATTGTGATATTTCCTTTATTGCAGTGGTCTGGAAGCAAACCCACAATATCTCTGAGGTATGCCTGTACATCTAAAAAATGTAACTTTTTTCCCATTATTAAAGTGATACACAAAAGAAAATAGAGTGGGAAAACAGAAAAATAGCATGAACCCAGTAGAAACTAATAACAGACTTAAATAGAGTTACGAGGTGCTAGACATGGTTTTAAGCTCTGTCACCATATAAATTCATTTACCCCTCACTGTGGGGTAACTCCACGTTACAGATGAGGAAAGAGGACCTGGAGCTGTTGTGTGACTTGTCCAAAGTGGCAGCTAGTAAAGGAAGAGCCAAGGTTTGGACTCATGCTGCATTTAACAGGGTATGGTCAACCTCAGAGAGGTATATAGCTCATAAGGTAAGCTTTATCCAAGGATTCAATGCCACTTGCTAAAGTTTAAAAAGTTAATCTCAGTTGCCATTTATTCATCCATTTATTTCACAAATATTTACCAAAGGCATCTATGGGCAGCACACTGTTCCAGGCTTGATTATCAAGATACTGAAGAGTATACACCTGTCCAGTCATTCCTATAGCATTGAACTCTCAAGTGTCTCAATATGTATAATCAGTACAAGTATAGTAAGATTAGAAATACAATAACTATTCTCTGATTACAAAATCCAAAACCAATACTTCAAAACTTTCAAAATGTCACAGTCTTACTAGATGGAATGTTTGGCATGATCCTCCGTATTTTCATCAATTAATAAGTACACCTTGGACAATAATTTAAGTTGAACCTCATGAAGTCCACTTTGTAGCAACACGTTTAATATAACAGTAGTGTCTTCAAGTCAGAAATTTGGTGTTTTGGATGGATGGATGGATGGATGGCTAGATGGAAGGATAGATGAGTGAATTAATAGCTAAGAATGCCTGGCAATGTTCTAGTTGCTTAAAAATTGCATCTTTAAAAATAATTCAGTGTTTTCCAGTTTGTTAAACAATAACTATGACTCAGAAGAAAATTGTGATTTCTGTCCTTTCCCTGGACTAAATATGTAACTTCAAGGAAGCCATTATGATGCCAGTTCCATCTGATTGTTGTGAGGATCAAATGAGCTAAGTGAAATGAATTATGTAGCACCCTGCCTAATACATGTTAAACAGCATATTTTAAACTGCCTTTAAAGTGAAATACTATATGCAGAAAAGCAAAAATTCAAATGATACAAAAAGCTATACAATGCAAAATACGTTTCTTTTGGCCAAGTTTTCCCGCTATTATTACTACTATTATTAGAGATCTCCAAGCAAAAATAACATCTCCCTGTTGATTAAGAAGGGAGAGGTTTACAGACTAGGAGATAACATCCTTTGAGTCAGAACCAAGTGAAATAACACATGTATTCTGGTTAAATTCCAGCATGAGTGATTAACATTCTCCAACTTCAAATAATTTTTATTATTAGCCAACACTTGTCCATCCCCAATAATACACATGTTGCATACAGGCCACAGAATGAGGCAGCCTCTCTTGGCATGGTCACAATCTGTGCATACTTTCCACTGAGGGTTTCCCTTTCTTTTTGATTGCTATTCCATAGCTTTCCAACTCCCACTACTTTCAACCCTGGGATGTTTGCCGACACTGAGTGCCAAGTAGTTCCAAAAACACCAAAACAATATAAGCACCTGTAGAATCCCAGGGAATGAAAGAGGTAAAGTACATTTTAAACATATTTATTAACGGTTTTAATGTTT
Source organism: Balaenoptera ricei (assembly GCF_028023285.1). NCBI lineage: Eukaryota > Metazoa > Chordata > Mammalia > Artiodactyla > Balaenopteridae > Balaenoptera > Balaenoptera ricei. Next base: position 177,613,581 of record NC_082640.1, on the reverse strand, counting down.
GTGAAGAGATTTATATTTATTTCTTTTAACTTTGAGGCTGGGATTAATACACGTATTCCTCATTATTTCTCACAAAGTCTTGTTGATAAGCAGGAGGAAGAGGGCTATTCTGCAATTTTGTCTCCCAGTCTGTGGAAGTGGGATCCAGGACACAAGAACGACTCAGCCCTAAAGTGCAGTCCTGAGTCCCTCAAGAACTCAGGCCCTCCTGCCTTTTTTCCGCCTTCTTCCAGTAGAAGGAAGGGGTGGGGGGAGCGGGAAACAATTCAAACCCTCTTTGTAAGCGTGTGAATGAATTTCAAGAATGTTAAACACCTCAGTCTTCCAACCTAATTAGAACATGTAGAAAAGAGGCATCTTTAGGACATTTAAAACTTGCAGCATAATAACCCATCTGGAGAGCGCCACAGTGCGTCCCAGTGGTCGAGGCGCCCAGCAGGTCTTCGCGCGGGCTCCCGCAGCTCCGTGCGCTCCGGATCCCCGGCGGCGCGCGGGTGCGCAGCTAAGCAGCGGGTAGCCCCCGGGGGGGGGGGGGCCGGCCCCTGCCCATCACAGAGCCCGGAGCCAGTGTTGCTTTTCTCTGCGGGCGACTTCGAACTGCCTGGATTTTTAACCCGATAAACTGATAAAGGACTAACATGTCTGGAGTCTTCCAAAGACAGAAAGAAAATCACTTTCTTGTCGCAACAGTAAGATTTTGTTACGAAATGCAAAAGTAAAGGTTAAAGCCTGGGAGAGAACCGGTCGCATATGGGGGGAGGGGGGAGGAGGTGGTAAAAACTGTGGCTGTCGCGTCCCAACTATCTCGGTTCGAATCCCGGGTTTGCCATTTGAGAGCCTACTCTGTGCTAGGCGGTCGGAATACCGCGCTGAACAAGATTATCTAGGTTGTGGCTTTCTTGGGGGAACTATCATTAGCTCGGTTCCCTTGGTATGCTTCTAAACTCTGTTTCTTCACCTATAAGAATTGTTGTAAGGATCTGAGACATCCTGTATTAAGATGAGAACGATTAACGCGCCGTCTGACACACAGTAGGGGCTCAGTAAGCATTTGTACTTCTCTCAATTTGAGCTCACCTGGTGAGGGCAGCGCAGAGAGGAGACAGGTGCCACGGTTAAGAATGATTCTTTGAGCAGTTCTTTTAAACAAGCGCTGGACTCTAAGGATGCTTAGCTGCAGATAGGAGACCCGGTAGGTGCCCTGGAAGCTAGGGTTCATAAGCTAGAACATTACGGGAAAGTGAGCCCCGCACCAGTGGACGCCAGCAGAGAACTCAGGAGGGACTTCTAGCTAGGGTTTCCCGCTCCGGGTCTCAAGAAGGCGTGATTAGCATTCGCCCCGCCCCCCATAGCTTCCCGGCCGGCGATTGGCCCACGCTCCTCGGCTGCCAGCTCCAGGCGGGGCCGGAGGGCGCCTGGGGAGAGGCTGAGCCCGCGGGGCAGTGGGCGGGGACGCGCGGAGAGCGTGGCGGGGCGGCCCACCAACCGAGCCCCAGCGCGAAGGGGCGGGGCCGGGGCGGAGCCTCCCGGCGGGCATTAGAAGCAGGTGACCCAGGCTGGGCGGGAGAGGCCAGTCAGCCCGAGGCCGTGACTCCACTGCGGCCAGCGCCGCCGCCGCCGCCGCCGCCGCGCGCAGTTCAATACCCGCCGGAGGTGGGCCAAAGGGTGCTAGAGCGCGGGGGAGGAGCGGAGCCCGGCGCGTCCCGGGAGAACCGGCACCGCCCCCAGGAGTCCGCTGGAGCGCGGATCCCCCTGCAGGGGAGGAGAAGAGCGGCGGGCGGGACGCGGCGGCGGGCGCGCACCGTGCAGTCCCGGCGGGGCCAGCGCTGGCTGCTCGCCGTGCTGTGAGGCGGCGGGATCCCCCGGTCGCCGCACACCGCCTTCCTCTTGCCCAGGTGCTGCCAGGCGCGCTCGCCCTTCGTCCGGCTCCCGGACCCTGGTGGAACACACGGCCTGCCCCCCGTCCTGCCCCGCCCGGATCATGCGGGGGGCCCCGGAGGAGGTGAGGGCGAATGACCGGTCTGCGGCGACCTCGTTCAGGGGGCGACCCCCTCTCTGAGACGCCCCCACCTGCTGCCATGTGCTGCCTCCTCGGGTACCCAGCCTATCGCCAAACTTTCCCGATGCCAGCCTGTCTCTGAGTCGCGTTTCTGAGCGAAGTGTCCCAGAGACGGAGGGCCCAGGCTGCCTACGGACTATCTGCTTCTCTCAGGATCCTCAGAGGTGAGAGCCCGCGCCTTCCCCTTCTCCCCGTTCTTTTCCCGGTCCTCTGCCCTTTTCCGGGGGGCTGAGCGCTCTGACCTTGGGGTGCAGGCTGGCAGGCCCTGCGAGAAGGGAGGCGGGGTGAGGGGCGGGGAGTCTGTAGTTTGGTTCCTGGAGGTGGAGGGGAGGGGAGGGAGAGAGGTTAACTTAAGAGTTTTGGAGACCGCTTGCGGGGATTGTGCCGTTGACGCCCCTCTAATTGGGAGTGGTTGCAATTCTTCTCCCCCACCTTCTTTTTTAAAGAGTCCTTTCCTTGGAATCGGAGCCCTAACCGTCCCTCCCCAGCCCTATCCAGCGAAGAGCTGAGCGCTCCCTGCGGAGGCAGTGCCCTCCCGAAACAGTTTATCTTTGGACGGATTTCTTTAGAAGAAAAAGAAACCAACAGGTTGCCAGTCCCGGCGCCACACAAGTCGGCGGAGAGGGAAGCCCGGATCCCGGTTTCCCCTGCCTGAGCTGGCCCCGCGCGGGCTGCGGGAGACGAGGGGAGGGAGGGGGCTATGGCTCGGCCTGACCCGTCCGCGCCGCCTTCGCTGCTGCTGCTGCTGCTGCTGCTCCTAGCGCAGCTGGCGGGCCGGGCGGCGGCCGCCTCCAAGGCCCCGGTGTGCCAGGAAATCACAGTGCCCATGTGCCGCGGCATCGGCTACAACCTGACGCACATGCCCAACCAGTTCAACCACGACACGCAGGACGAGGCGGGTCTGGGGGTGCACCAGTTCTGGCCGCTGGTGGAGATCCACTGCTCGCCGGCCCTGCGTTTCTTCCTGTGCTCCATGTACACGCCCATCTGCCTGCCCGACTACCACAAGCCACTGCCGCCCTGCCGCTCGGTGTGCGAGCGCGCCAAGGCCGGCTGCTCGCCGCTCATGCGCCAGTATGGCTTTGCCTGGCCGGATCGCATGAGCTGCGACCGCCTCCCGGTGCTGGGCCGCGACGCCGAGGTCCTGTGCATGGATTCCAACCGCAGCGAGGCCACCACGGCGCCCCCCAGGCCCTTCCCGGCCAAGCCCACCCTCTCAGGCCTGCCGGGGTCGCCGGCCTCGGGGAGCGACTGCGCCGCCGGGGGCCCGTCGGTGTGCAAGTGCCGCGAGCCCTTCGTGCCCATTCTCAAGGAGTCGCACCCGCTTTACAACAAGGTGAGGACGGGCCAGGTACCCAACTGCGCGGTGCCCTGCTACCAGCCGTCCTTCAGCCCCGACGAGCGCACGTTGGCCACCTTCTGGATCGGCCTGTGGTCTGTACTGTGCTTCATCTCCACCTCCACCACGGTGGCCACCTTCTTAATAGACATGGAACGCTTCCGCTACCCTGAGCGCCCCATCATCTTCCTGTCAGCCTGCTACCTGTGCGTGTCTCTGGGCTTCCTGGTGCGCCTGGTCGTGGGCCATGCCAGCGTCGCCTGCAGCCGCGAGCACAGCCACATCCACTACGAGACAACGGGCCCTGCGCTGTGCACTGTCGTCTTCCTGCTTGGTCTACTTCTTTGGCATGGCCAGCTCCATCTGGTGGGTCATCCTGTCGCTCACCTGGTTCTTGGCGGCTGGCATGAAGTGGGGCAACGAGGCCACTGCGGGCTATGCGCAGTACTTCCACCTGGCCGCGTGGCTCATCCCCAGTGTCAAGTCCATCACTGCGCTGGCACTGAGCTCCGTGGACGGGGACCCGGTGGCCGGCATCTGCTACGTGGGGAACCAGAACCTGAACTCGCTGCGCGGCTTCGTGCTGGGCCCGCTGGTGCTCTACCTGCTGGTGGGCACGCTCTTCCTCCTGGCGGGCTTCGTGTCGCTCTTCCGCATCGGCAGCGTCATCAAGGAGGGCGGCACCAAGACGGACAAGCTGGAGAAGCTCATGATCCGCATCGGCATCTTCACGCTGCTCTACACTGTGCCAGCCAGCATCGTGGTGGCCTGCTACCTGTACGAACAGCACTATCGCGAGAGCTGGGAGGCTGCGCTCACCTGCGCGTGCCCCGGCCCGGACTCCGGCCAGCCGCGCGCCAAGCCCGAGTACTGGGTGCTCATGCTCAAGTACTTCATGTGCCTTGTGGTGGGCATCACGTCGGGCGTTTGGATTTGGTCCGGCAAGACTGTGGAGTCGTGGCGGCGCTTCACCAGCCGCTGCTGCTGCCGCCCGCGGCGGGGCCACAAGAGCGGCGGCGCCACGGCCGCCGGGGACTACGCCGAGGCGAGCGCAGCGCTCACGGGCAGGACCGCGCCGCCGGGCCCCGCCGCCGCCGCCGCCGCCGCCGCCGCCTACCACAAGCAGGTGTCCTTGTCGCACGTGTAGGAGGAGGCCGAGGCCGAGGGACAGGGACCGGGGCCGGGAGTTGAGGGAGGGAGGTTGTTTTGTTTGGTAGCTTTGCCAAGGTCACTTCCGTTTACCTTCTTGGTGCTGATGCCCCCTCCCGGGGCAACTTGGAGAGAGGGGAAAGGGACCGTTTCAAGGCGAGTACCTGTCCCAGGACTTCTCAAAGGGGCTCAGCTCACGTCTGTTCTATCTTACTGCCTTTTCAAGAGGAACGCTGTTTTTAATTTATATGTAGTTTTCTTAATTTTTAACTTTGTTGCATTTTGGCAACAAACTTTACCTTTGCTTTGGGGGCTTTACAATCCTAAAGTTGGCATTATAATCAAGTTCCACTTGGTTCAGGTGTCTTTGAACTGTGTGGTCTGAATTGGGAAAATATATTTCCTATACTTGTGTCTTTAAACATAATGTGAACAGTGAAAGTTGCTGTGACTGGGAAGTTGTTCCGTGTGCTTTTCCAGGTTGTTTCTCCTTCCACTGCTTAAAGTGTCCAAGATGCTTTAAGGTGAGCTGCTTGTCCCTGTTTATAGCTCCTAAGTTAGGGGACACCCTAAGTCACACCAAGGAGCAGGGGAGCATAATGTGGTTAGGGCCTCCGGAAAGTGACAAGGTTAGGCAATGTTTAGAGATTCTAATGTGTCCGTCCTAGCTTCGTTTAGCAAGCTTCGGTTTCTTCTCTGTAGTACTTGTAATCATTCTCATTCTTAACAGTGCCAGCTTTGCTTGAATAAGTTAGAGGTAGCATTGCAGTGTCCGGAATAAATATTTGGAAGAGTGCGAACCTAAGGGATGGTGATTGGTTGAACTTGAATTCTAGACTGTTAAGATGGCGGCTTTGTGCCGGAGGAGTGGGTGGTTCTTAATAGGCTTCGGTGATCCCACTTTTTTAAACTTGTGTTAAAATTTTGGTAAAAATACACCCACTTCCTTCTTCTGGAAGGACTTAGCGATAGTGCTGAAGAGGGCTCCTTTTTACATTTAAGGACTAAAATGGATATACCTCCTGTAATTAAGTAAATTTCCAACACCTCTCTTATCTGCTCCACCCCCAACCCACCTCCTTTATCATGTTAAACAGTCTTTTTGCTTTTCTTATTCCTCCTCTCCTGGAGAGCTGTGATTAGAAACCACACCCACCCTTGAAGGAGGTGCTTGACCCGGGGGGAGGGAGGCTGGCTACCTGTGAACAAACACTGGCAGCGATGGGGGAAAATAAGTGTCCCTGGACTTTGGACTAGATTACAGTCAGATATTCCAAAAGCGTCGAGACACTGCTCTCTGCGGCCTCTGAAAACAAATGAGACCCATAACACCCTTGCATAAGCTTTTAAAACATGGATCAGTGTAGCAAAAGGAAAGCTGTTCGCCCCCCCCCCTCACCTCAATATATTTTTCTCTTCCTCCTCTTCTGAGAAAGCCTATATAGTGATGAGCACACACTTCACTGTTAGAGAATTCTGTTTGCTTTTCTAATCTGTTGAACCATTCCCTCATTTATATATGAAAGCCTATGTATTGATGAATACACACGTACACACACCACGCATACATACTTTACTGTTAAAAATTCTGTTTGCTTTCCTAATCTATTTAACCATTCATTCAAGAAGAGTGTGAGGCCATTACTGGGGAAGGGGGTGACAGTGCATTGGCCAGCAGAATACCAGTGACCAGGACTGAGTGGGGACTAAATTTAAGAAGCTAAAATGGCAAAAACAATTAAAATTTGAGGATGTCTCCCTAGAAAAACAACAAGTGTAGGGATTTGCGCTTCATTTATACCAAAGTTGGAAAAGTCAGATTTAAGCCCAGGTCAGTTTTTACATTATGGATATTAAGTAAACAAGTGTATAGTTTCCATAGTGTATTTAAGCACTTTGCTGCTGGAAAGAAGCCTGGTGTTATAGTTTTCATGGACTTTCAAAAGCTATTCACGTTTATAAAAATGCACTGCTCTTACACACTCATCCTCTGAATCAAAATTTCAGTATATTCGACAAAACCTTGTACACAGAGCTACAGAACTTTTTGCACATCTAATTCCTCTACTTGTTCAGAAGCTTCTTAGAACCTTGAAATAGATCCCCTGCCTGAGGGCCAGTTCCTCTCTTGTTTTTCAAATGAGGAACTTTTCTGATCACCTTGACCTCTTCCCTCAGTTAACATGTCTTCCCAGAAAGTACATAGATTATTCTGCTGCCTTAGGTCATTGTGCCTAATTTGGGTTTTTCCTCTTCCTTTTTTTTTTTTTTTTTTTTTTTGTGGAGGAGTGTAAAGATGATGCAGAATGTATCTAAAAGTTGTGGGATGATGTGGTTGAAGTGATTTAATTCTTCCTGTTAAAACAACTATTTTTCATTTTGGCAACATACCAAACCTAAAAAGAACAACCAATTTACTTTAAAAAAAAAAAAAAAAAAAGACAGTTAAGACAAAGGATACTAAGCCAAGGAGAGGCAATACAGGTAATGCATTTGGAGGTCTAGGTCCAGGCCAACTCTCAGAGCTGCCTCTGTTTTCAGCCTCTGTTCTCACCGCTGCTCTCCCCCTCCCTTCCCTCAAAGATGACGCCCACCTGCTTCCCTCAAGTCTTACCTCAGCCACCCCTCCCGCTACCCAGGGCAGAGAAGCCCATCTATTTATGGTCGCCCCCTATTTCCATCTCATATGCTGTTTTCTTCTGATTTTTATTTTTATTAGGCAAACAATCCATACTCGTGAAAACAATTATAAAATGGAAGGTTGTGGGGTGGTTTAGCAGCTTCTTCACAGCCAGCTCTGTGATTTTAGTGAGGATTTAAGGCCCAGTTTAGTTTCACATGTACAGCTTTTGGGCTGTCCCTTTCGTGGTTCAATTGTAAGCAACGTCTCCCATCACAGATGAGGGGGTAAAGATTTAGAAGGAACTAGTATGTAACCTCTCAGTAAATCAGTTGATAAGACTTAGGAAGTCATTTTAATTTCTATTATTAACCTCACACTTTGAAGTTGTCTAAATTGGCTGAAAATAAGTATTCTTGGTGCCTTATTGGTTTATCCTTGCAAACCTTTGTCATGTTTTCTCGTAGTCGTTTCCAGTGATAAGCCTGTGTGTGTGTTGTGTGTAATTGTGAGCAATGTACAAGCTTAAATAACGTGCTGACACCACTGTTTCCAAGTTGGTATTCATTAGGCCGTTTCCTCCTGGGCTAGGGCTGCACTAATCCTGACACCGGCTGCCAGGAGAAAACCTCATGGATCCCACACCGCACCTTAATAACAGCATCCGTGACCTGCAGTCTCAAGTACAGAATGGGAACCCCAGAGCTAGGAAATGTAGTTGTATATTTTAATGAACTGCTACCCCTGCTAAAGAGGCTTCTTTCACTTTTGTGCTCTACAGAAAGACCAAGGGGGGTAGGAGGGACAAAGCTTTGAATAACTGCTTTCTAACACCGAATGTGGCCAACAGGACAGAGAACATCACAAATCTAGGCAGGTGTGAGGTACAGTGGCTGAGGATTTCCTGCTCCCCCTGCATGCCCTTTCTTGCCTCCAAAGTCCAATCAAGTGATCCTGGGAAAGAAATACGCCTGGGTTGAGGAGGGTGGTTTTGAAAGAAAAAGCTACCAAGACATTAAAGCAGGGTGAATGAAGGGTAGGCAGGATGAAAGTAACTAAGTAACCTGGCTCAGAACTCTCAAAAGCTTCTAGCAGCTCGATGATAATTACAGGATTTATTTCAGTCTGTGGTACATCATTTGAAGACAATATTACTTCATGTTGTTCCAAACTGTATGTATAGTGTGTATGTGTTGTGGGTGTGTATATAAATACTATATATTATCTATATGAGAGATTTAGTGACTTTTGATTCGGGTCTGGTGCAGGTGAATTTATTACTGAGCCAAGTGAGGCACATCCTGCGTCAGTAGTGCGAGTCCAGGGCATTCAGTGCTTTTTCTGATTTCCATGTGTGTATAGTACCTGTCCCATGCGGTATTGTCAGTGTCATGTCAAATCCAGAACTCACAAAGCAGAGCCAGCGATATTTTCTTTGTAGACAATCAACTAGAATCTATAAAATTATTACTGGCAGATGATTATAATTCCAGATCCCTAACACTAGCAAAAGGAAACCCAGAGCACCTTGATAAGAAGTTTTCTGTTTTTGTTTTGTTCCTGGAAGTCAGTAGAATAGCAGTTGTATGTGGTTATATTAGTGTCAAGATACTTAATTTGCTGACCTTATTATTTCAGAAAAAAAAAATTGTATGTATTATATTTGTGGGAAGTTAAAATAATGCTTTGAGATTTTTATCAACTATGGAGAGTAGTTATTTATGAAAAACAAAGAAATGTCTATTTTTGTTTCTTTGTTCCCAATTACTGTAGATAAATTTTAAAGTGCATTAAAGCAATGGTAAAGCAAATAAGATGCTGTACAAGTATTTTTCTCATGCTTTCATGGAGAGACACTGTTTTCTAAGAGTATCTGAAGGAGGTATGTGCATTCTAACTTCATGATCCGATTTCTCGGATGTACTTTGAATATAAGTGGCAACGTTTTTATTGATAATAAAATCAAAGAAATTCCAATCACCAGAAGGAGAACTAATGAAAACATGTTTTACCTGAATATACTTCATAGGTTTCTCCTGCTGATCCTGTGATTGTTTCATGATTCACTTGAAGAAATGAAGGAAAACACACATAAGAACAGAGACATTACCTGAGATTGTGTTCTATTTTATCAACCCTCCATCTATACTCTGTACTGAAGCAATTTGGCTAGAAGTGCTGCTGTTGTTGTGTGTGTCTGGTTTGCAGTCAGAAACTCCCAAAACTTCATCATTCAGCAGTTAGATCCACAACTTTGTATTAAGGTCTAAATACAAGTCAGGGAACCCAGATAAGATAAGAGGATATATGGTTCTCCCTCTGTATTTGTGGGTAATTGGTTCCAGTCGTCTCCCTCCCCCCCGTGCCACCCCATACCAAAATCCATGGATGCTCAAGTCCCTTATATAAAACGGTGCAGTATTTACATATAACCTACGCACAATCCTCCCATCTTCCCCCGCACCCTCCTTTATACTTTAAGTCATGTCTAGATTACTTATAACACCAAGTACAAATCCTAAGTAAGTAGTTGTAAATATAATGCAAATGGTTGGTGGTGTGCAGCAAATTCAAGTTTTGCTTTCTGTAACTTTCTGAAATTTTTTTCCCTAAATATTTTCAGTCCATGGTTGGTTGAATCCACTGATGCAGAACCTGTGGATACGGAGGGCCAACTGTAAATTGATTTAGAGTTGGCACTTCCCTGACAATCTGGACAGATGCTTAGTAAACCTGAGATAATTAATTTAGCATCAAAGTGAGTACTATGAGCATTATTAGATTGGTACATGTTAGGGCATTTGGGAGAAGAGAAAATACAGCAGTTGAGCTGGATCCTGGTGCAAGAGCCACTGTGCCTTACCCGTACAGGTCTCTAGTTGGCACATCTTCCCAATGCTTTCTCATTGTTCATTCCCCCCAGTGGAAAAGGGGGGCACTGTTGGACTTAGGAAGTTGGAGAAATAGGTAATAATGCTTCTTTTAGTGATTTAGTTACAGAGCTCTTACGTGCAACAGAATGAGAGGAAGTAGAATGGTTCTGTGCATAGATTTGGGAGCTAGACTGATTAGGGATTCAACTCCCAGCTCCATCATTCATGGGCTGTTGATCCTGAACAAATTACTTAAGCTCTTAGTACTTCACTTGTGTCCTGCATCTGAGTACTTTCTCATCTGTGAAAGGGGGATAATGATAGTACTTATATCTTAGGGTTGAGAGGATCTAAAAGATTCAATCAGGTTAAGGTAAGTAAAACAAGGAGGAAGCAGCCATTCAGGCATGGAATGGAAAGGGAATTGAAAGACTAGTTTTCAAATTTGTGTCTGCATAAGAATCATTTGGGGTTCCTATTAGAAATGTAGATTCCCAGGCTTCAGCTCCAGGAATTGAGATTAATTTGGGATCCCAGAATTAGGTCTTTTTGTTCTGTTTTAGTAAACTTTTAGAATTATTTTAGGTTTACAGAAAAGTTGCAAAGATATATCCATTTTGCCCTAATACTAACATATTATCATAGCACATTTGTTAAACTAAGAAGTCAACATTAACGCACTACTGTTAACTCCAGACTTCATTTGGATTTCACCAGATTTTCCACTGATGTTCTTTATCTGTTCTAGGATTCCACATTGCATTTAGAGAAGCTTCATTTCTTACAGGGACTTTCAGCCCATGAGAGGCAGGTGGTCTGGAGACCACATCTTGAGAAACACTAGGACATGTCAAGGGCTGAGGAAGGTCAAATTGCCCCATCCTCACCACCATCCTGGTGGTGGGGGTGTTGGATATAGAAATTTGATTTGAAGAGTTGGGATGGAATCCTCTCCCTTAGATGAGAGGGGTTACCTTAAGAAGTGAGGCATCTATTCCTAATGCCAGATGAAATGAGTTTTGGAGTTTGGAAGGTGGGGTTGCTGCCTAGCCTGAGGAGATACATCTAGGGTTGTGGGCAGATCAGGGGAGTGAGTGCAGCAAATTGGGAACAACTACTTTGTGGGAACACAGGAGGGCTCAAGTAGTTGATTAAAGGGGATTACAAGGGGCCAGTTAGCCCGTGAGCCATATAAATCCTGTATTTCCTGGAACCTGGTGATAGTGTTTTAGAAATGGCTCATAGTCGTAACCAACATCAAGCACTGCCACATTGGACACGAGCAGAGAGTCAAAGGGTGAAGCTGAGGTGACCTTGTTGAGAGAGGGCAGTGGGAGGTGGACAAAACACTGATGCCCTGCGTTTGGAAGAGTCGGTTCCCACAGTGAGGAGATAAAGGGCCACCATCTGGGGAGCTAGAAGTAAAGGTCAGTAGAATTGAGAACGGTAAGATGAAGGAATAGATGTTGTAAGAAAAAGCTAGCAGAGTAATTTGAGGTCTTGAAGTAGAGATCGACATATTCTTGAGGACCTTAGGTCCTGAGGCTGTCACTGACTTTCTCTAATCACATTCAAATTATTTAGCTGCCCTCACAGCAGTTAAGTAATCACCTAACCTGTTCCTTTTTTTTTTTTTTTTTTTTAAAGAACATTAACCTCTTCATTTGACTCTGGATTTCTCTTAATTTCTATACTACTTCACTTTCCTGGTTCTTTCTGCATGTTAGAGATCCTAAACCATAAACCGGTATTCATAACATTTCTTTCACATGAAGTACATGTTATCTCATCTGCCAAACCCATTTAAAATGGACTAGTGGAAATTGCCTCAGAAGCCAAACAGATTGCACCTGTGTACAAGGGACCAGGTGTCTCTGAAGGGCTCCTAGATCTTTTGTATTCTTGCTGGCACGGTGTCAGGCTGGCCAGGCTGGTGAGTGGCTAACAGTTAAGATTTTAGGTGATCTAATCCTTAACTTGATAGATGCTGGGTGTAATCTACAGATTCTGCATAGAAATTAGCACTTACCCCTGGGAGAGCCCCTACCAGCTGTCAAGTGCATTACCAAATAGCTCTATACTCAAGAATGCGGCTTCTGGGTGAGGGAACAGTCGTAGTCATTTTACATGTGGTTAGAGAGAAGTCTTGGGTGATGAAAGATTTTAGCTAACCTACACGCTATAGGTAAACATTTCCAAAAACATTGCATAACTTGAATACAGAGTGAATTGTTTTCCAGTAAATACTGGCTTCAGCATTTTTCAAAAATCAAGGAATGGTATATTTTCTAGAATGGGAAAACTAAGAAATGAAATTTGACCTGTTGTAAAACTAGGATTTAGTGCTGTTGAATTTCAATAATGGGCATACAGGGTACATTAGGAGTAAATGTGAAAGAATAGGGTCATGATGGAATCTGATACAGGGTGGAAAACATTTCTCTTAACCAGAAACACTGGGCCCTAAGAAGTTGTCTTAGGGTCAACCACATGAATTTAACATACAAAAATGGCAATTTAATTTGGTTCAAACATACATTTCAAACTTTTGTCTTTTCCTTGTAAAGAATAAAGTTCAGTTCACGGCATACCAGAGTTAAAATTGCACAGATGTCAGTATTCCAATAGAGAAAAATAATTTTTTTTAAAAAGCGAAAAAGTAAAATTTGAGTTCAGGTAGTCAGATATTCTTTTATAGTCTTACTACTTTAGGGAACCAACCCTTCCTCGGTATAAAAATCTGGAAAAAAATGCCATAGTTGCCACCCTCTTAATAACTAGTTTCCATGCCCCATATTTGTTGGAGAACCTACTTTGTGATGTTTAAATTTTTACCTTAAGTTGCCTCAATTTCCCATTTATTAAAATGGCTGTATTGCCTCTAGAATTAAAGCTGAAGGGGAAAAGCAATTTTTAGCGATTCCCCTTATTCTACCAACTTGTTCTTGAAGCTACAGTCATGCCCAATGTTCCTACCCCCAATTTTTTTTTTTTAAACCTTCGACCACTCGAGATATGTCAGCATTTCTGCTTAGTAACTGGCATATTACTACGCGGTGCAAACTATTGATATAAACAGTGACTTGTGATAGATTTTTTTTCCCTTCTGTACTAAATCAGATCATTTCTCCTCATCAGCAACTTAACAAGAACAAAGTTAAAGATGTGACCTCAGGAAGGTAACTAAGGTGGATGAAATACTACGGCAATACTATCAGGACTGATGGAATATTGCTCAAGTGCAGTGGCTAGGGTCTAAAAGAAACTTTAGAGATCTGGTATATTTCCAACTGAATGTTAAGTGAAATAGCATGTTAAAGTCAAATTACGTGGCTTGTTTAAAAGTCACCCTCTTAACAGCAACCACAATTCTACTGCTTCCTGTTCTTCCATTTTCTTTCCTGTTCAATTGCTTGAAACCCTCAAACAACAAGTTCTGATTCTACAGTATTCCTGTAATTCCTTTCTCTGTGTATTTACCTACTTTTATCTTTCAATGTGCATTTCCATCTTGGCACCATAACAAACAATTCAAAAATGCCATCTAATGCATTATGCCACTGAGCACTGTAGCCAGTGATTTTAAGTGTACTAGATTATCTTCAGGTTGAAAAGAGCGTAAGCTGAAGAAATAAATGTCTACATCTTAACTAAAGGCAGGGGTCAAAACAACTTATGAATGGTTAGTTTGAAAATGCTTTAAGGCCCGACTATCAGAGCTGACTGAAAACATTTGAGTTAGGCAGAGTTGTAATGTTATGTGAATAGTGAGAAGTGTTACAAACACAGTAGCCATATATTTTAATTAAAACAGAGTTTATTAGCTTTTCTTTTAATATAAACATGAGGAAGAAAAACCACATAAGTTGTAGCATTCTTTTCAAAATAAAACTGCAATCAGTACTTGAATTTCCAAGCTCCAAACTCCATAAACAATATTTTTTGAGGTGGTAGATTGTAGTATTTTATATACCATAATTTATCATTTATGTCTCTGTCCCTTAAAAATGATGGAACCTGCAGCACTCAGTATAATGTGAAGCCTTGCTATAAAGAGAGAAAGTACTTCTGGCCCAGAAATGCTTTGTTTACAGGCAAAATTCCTAGGATTACATTTGAGAAGGTAGGAGGAGAAAGATTTCACATAGTTGAGAACACTTTTTTTTTTTTTTTTTTTTAATATTTCAAGTTTAGGTGACATCGTTACCAATCTCCAAAAAGACTGATTACTGGACCTCCCTGCCTTTTAAAGCCTGAGGTAAGGGTTCCTAAGGTTTATATGCTTCCTCTTAAATAGAACTTGAAGTGAGACACCTACAGCCAGGTTAACACACAGGATAGAAAAGCTGTTTCGTATCACTTGCTCTCCTGTCCCTACTATTAGGGTCCAGTTCCTTTCAATTTATTACATGTGAATTAACACTGTTGTTCATAATTCCTTTACCAAATCTAGAAAAAAGAAACTTAAGTGATCAAGCAGGTAAGCAGCCCAGCCTTGCAAAGGACTATTTTAAAAAGAGGAGGGGAGGTATCCCCTCAAGTCTTAGTGCAATTTTAAGCTTTGATACTTGTAGAAGTATAAATGCCACAAACTTACAAAACATCATTTGAAAGTTTAATCGAATTTCTTCTAAACTCATTTAGTTTTGTAAATTTTAAACGTTAAGCGTTTATTGTTTTACTTTTTATTTTTTAAAATTTATGTATTTATTTATTTATGGCTGTGTTGGGTCTTCGTTTCTGTGCGAGGGCTTTCTCTAGTTGTGGCAAGTGGGGGCCACTCTTCATCGCGGTGTGCGGGCCTCTCATTATCGCGGCCTCTCTTGTTGCGGAGCACAGGCTCCAGACGCGCAGGCTCAGTAATTGTGGCTCACGGGCCTTCCCAAGCCAGGGCTCGAACCTGTGTCCCCAACAAGAGAGCCTGCGACAGTGAGAGGCCCGCGCACCGTGATGAAGAGTGGCCCCCGCTTGCCACAACTAGAGAAAGCCCTCACACAGAAACGACCCAACACGCCATTAAATAAATTAATTAATTTAAAAAAATAAAAAATAAAAAAATAAAAGCTTAATGTTTAAAATGTACAAAAGTAAATGAGTTTAGAAGAAATTCGATTAAAGTTTCAAGTGATGTTTTGCCAGTCTAGCATTTATACTTCTGCGACAGTGTTCTGGAGTATCTAAGCACACTATATTAAAGCTTAAAATTGTTGTAAGACTTTTCGGACACCTTCTATTTCATCACTGGCTTGTTAATTACTGGACCACCATGTTGGCTGGAATTATGAAAATATCCTTTAATACAAGTATATAACAAAGAGGAAAATCATCACAAAATCAGAAGCACCATTATAGTTAACAAGAAATGCAGCACGGACCCAACAGAAGGAAATAACCTACTTTCTCTGTTTATGATCGCAAACATGCTAATATGCTAATAAGTACTGCCTGCAAAGAATTTGGATGACATGTGTTATTCAGCAGCTTTTTGGTTTAAATTGATTGCCAATAATGACTAGCAGCTTCAATGATATAGTAGGGAGGAAGAACCCTGCAAAACCTAACGATGCTACGACAGTCTGTTCCGAAGTTTGGCTTTATGAGTTGTTAGGAGTCCCATGTTTTTTTATCGTTTTTTTTTTCTTTCTCTGTTTATGATCGCAAACATGCTAATACGCTAATAAGTACTGCCTGCAAAGAATTTGGATGACATGTGTTATTCAGCAGCTTTTTGGTTTAAATTGATTGCCAATAATGACTAGCAGCTTCAATGATATAGTAGGGAGGAAGAACCCTGCAAAACCTAACGATGCTACGACAGTCTGTTCCGAAGTTTGGCTTTATGAGTTGTTAGGAGTCCCATGTTTTTTTATCGTTTTTTTTTTCTTTCTCTGTTTATGATCGCAAACATGCTAATACGCTAATAAGTACTGCCTGCAAAGAATTTGGATGACATGTGTTATTCAGCAGCTTTTTGGTTTAAATTGATTGCCAATAATGACTAGCAGCTTCAATGATATAGTAGGGAGGAAGAACCCTGCAAAACCTAACGATGCTACAACAGTCTGTTCCGAAGTTTGGCTTTATGAGTTGTTAGGAGTCCCATGTTTTTTTTTGTTTTTTTTTGTTTTTTTTTCTTTCTCTGTTTATGATCACAAACATGCTAATATGCTAATAAGTACTGCCTGCAAAGAATTTGGATGACATGTGTTATTCAGCAGCTTTTTGGTTTAAATTGATTGCCAATAATGACTAGCAGCTTCAATGATATAGTAGGGAGGAAGAACCCTGCAAAACCTAACGATGCTGCAACAGTCTGTTCCGAAGTTTGGCTTTATGAGTTGTTAGGAGTCCCATGTTTTTTTTTTGTTTTTCTTTTTTTTTTTTTTGTTTTTTTTTGTTTTTTTTTTCTTTCTCTGTTTATGATCGCAAACATGCTAATATGCTAATAAGTACTGCCTGCAAAGAATTTGGATGACATGTGTTATTCAGCAGCTTTTTGGTTTAAATTGATTGCCAATAATGACTAGCAGCTTCAATGATACAGTAGGGAGGAAGAACCCTGCAAAACCTAACGATGCTACAACAGTCTGTTCCGAAGTTTGGCTTTATGAGTTGTTAGGAGTCCCATGTTTTTTTGTTGTTGTTGTTTTTGTTTTTTTTGTTGTTTTTCTTTTTTTTTGTTTTTTTTGTTTTTTTGTTTTTTTGTTTTTTTTTTTTCTTTTTTTTTGTTTTTTTGGAGTCCCATTTTTTGATGGTAATACTGCACTGATTCTAAAGGAATATGCAGCAGTATGGGACAATGAGGTAAGAAAAACATAAAAGTTATATAGTTAGTGTCTTTAAAGTCTAAAAATTTAAACTATTAATTAAAAAACCTCACATAGTTCACAGCTATCAGGTATCTGTAAGTGGATTGGGAGCAGATATCTGTGCGTGGATTGGGAGCTTTTAGCTTTGGAGTGGTTTTTGTAACTCTGTTTACAATAAAAAGGACAGAAGAGCGTGTTACATTGACGAGGTCCCGTTCTTTCCTATGAGCATAATCTTTGCTTGTCCATGAGTCTCTTGAATTCAATGTCTTTCTTTAAGGTGAAAATACTAACTTTGCTGGTTTCTGAGCAGGAGAGGTGACATTTCTCCAGTCCTTGTTTCGAGGGGTTTATGATGTTACAACCCCTCACTTCTCCCTTAAGAGAGGATGGTATTGGAGCTCCGAATACCAATGAAATGATCAGCGCTGAAAGACCTTCTCATAGCAGCTCTACACACGTCTTTGTATTTGTCATCACACAATCTGGAAACGGCCTAGGAAAGTCAATCAGGTAGAACATAGGTATAATTAGGGGGGAAAAAAAAATGTTCGGACCTTAAAAAAACAAAAAAAGCATCATTGATAAGCCACACATCTACATTCGTTTAGATAGTTCATAGTTACTGCTACTTTGGATAGCTGATATCTACACTAACTGACAATTCCCTAAGGTAATAACCTTTAAGGGCTATGATTAGATTGCTGGGGCAAGGGGTAACTTGCCCTAATAACTTAGAGTTACTTAAAAATTGGGTTCCTAATGATAGGCTCCTAATAGCAATATCATCTGTTACCTACACACGTGATCCTTAAACGTAATGGACATACACTTGGGCAAAATCAGTGTTTACTCAGCTATTCAACTTCTATTCAGTTTTCATTAGTTATTACATACTCTAAGAAAATTTTAATCAGGTAGGTATGTGCTGAAGGTAGGAGAGGTCTAATGACAAGCGCTGAAAGGTGCTATTTCACTTGCACATAAATTATGGTAGAAAAACATCTTATTCTAAAGTACCACCAAGGTACCACAGAAAGTATCAATTTTAAATGTGTTCATTTCAGTTGTGAATTTTGCTGTATACCCACCAAAAAATCATAAGCCATAAGTATTACTTTGTTCCATGTACGTTACCATTTATATTAAAAACTCATGTACTTTCTACATCCAGTATCTGAATCCACATTATACCTTCCAAGTATAGGTCTCTCAGGTTAGCCACGGATGCTTTGTCTAATAAACTCAGGGGACTGAACTGTGATACACATACACACACACACACACACACACACACACACGAACTGCAAGCTGAGTAAAAAACAGTTAAGAGGGAATTCCCTGGTGGCGCAGTGGTTAAGAATCCGCCTGCCAATGCAGGGGACACGGGTTTGAGCCCTGGTCCGGGAAGATCCCACATGCCGAGGAGCAACTAAGCCCGTGCGCCACAACTACTGAGCCTGCGCTCTAGAGCCCGTGCTCTGCAACAAGGGCAGCCACTGCAATGAGAAGCCTGCGCACCGCAATGAAGAGCAGCCCCTGCCCGCCGCAGCTAGAGAAAGCCCGCGTGCAGCAGCGAAGACCCAATGCAGCCATAAATAAATAAATACATTTCTTTATTTATTAAAAATATCAAGACAGTAGAAATAGTCCAAAACATCAATTATAAAAAAAAAAAAAAGACAGTTAAGAGTGGTAAGTAGATTATGTAGGTACATATGATTAGGGATACAATTTTAAGAAATTATTCATGTATGGTTATATGTAAGTGTAGAGGTTCAAATGGAAAACCATTAAGAACAGATTAAATATGATTTAAAGTATTCTGAATTATGGTTACAGAAGAGACAATTTTTTTTTTTATAATGTGGGATCCCTGTATAAACCATAAAAGACACAGGAAATATGATGCCAACGGGTCAATAAGCTCTTCAAACTGTTAACAGCTTTCCATTTTCCTAATCACTGCTTAATATAATTTAGCTACAGATGTGGCTTCGGTGGCTGACAGAAAACCCCAGTTAGTGATTTCACAGCCTTACCTCTAAGTTCTGTGCTCTTTGTTTGGTAAGAGGAGTGAATAGAACATTCAGGTTGTTGTCATGTGCTAAGGAGCGAAGGTCAAAGTAGTATTTGGCATACACACTGACAGGAACATCAATATTAAACTGAAGTAGCTCCAGGAAGTGCCTTTCCATCTCATTCCTGGGGGAGGAGGAGAAGACAAAACCAACACAGGACAATTTTAGTCAACTGGGCTATCTTCAAAAATACCATTCTGAGCTACTAGGATGGCTCTAAATACTGTTTTGAAACAAATAATGGCTACCCAGCTGGATTAATACCCTAATGTTCCAACAAGGTACAGCTATTTGTGGTCCTTTCTGCGTCCCAGCACTTTGAGTCTGGGACAAGGGGGAAGAGGTTATGGCCCTCTTATGCACTCATGCTGCTGACTCAGGGGCTCATTCTTCAGAGTTCCATTAGTGCAGCTGTACGATTCATGCTCCACACTCACTCACAAGGCCCCGCTATAGTGATCAGATGAAAGGAATGATGTATGCTGTTTATTAGCTCTGAAGAACTTGCAGACATTTTCACCGGGCTGATGACACGAAGGGGCTTACTGAAGTAGAGACGAGCCAACAAAAGGAGTGGGCACATCACCACGGCAACAAATGGATCCATCGAGAGCCACTGCTATTATCTCTGAGGGGGGAAAACTCTTGAGGCAACAAGGATTCATCTCAAGTAAATAAATAAATAAGCTACATTCGATGGGAAAGGGAATCCCCCCACCCCCACCCCGTGCATGGGGCTGTGTCAAAGGGCATAATGCAAGTTTCTGTTCACCTTAAAACCTTACTAGGGTGAGTTGTCGTCACCATGACAGGACAGGATGCACTTTTTAAGCTTAGGAAGGCAGTAAGATTATGTCTCAGCTAGACTAAACCCACTTTACGATACGACCTCTGATAGAGCAGTTGTTTCCCCCGGTGTTAGGAGAGCAGCCCAGAATGTTCAGACCTACCGCCCCTTGCCAGGACAGACTGCACACGCCCACAGAGGGCGAATTCAATGAAGTGGGAAAGTAGAGTGCTGGGAGCAGGCTTCTGCTATATGACCACATCCAGCCATTTGCTTGCCAAATGTTTAAGTAAATAAATATAAAATTAGAGTAAATCTTACCACTTTTCACAGCAATCACTTTAGAGAGTTGATTATATAAAAATGATAAATACCCAAACAAACATGCAAGTGGCTTATTTTACAATACATTTGGTTTCTTGGTTTTAAAGTGTTAATATTTTATCCATTGGATAAATCAACAAATGCTCCATGTTCTCCTGCATGGAGAGCAGAGTATGAGCAGAAATGAGGTTTCTCATTTGTTGAACTTTAAACCTAACTGAACCTACTTCCAAAATTCATTTCCTGTTCATACGGCCAGAAGTCTATAGAAATGTAAATCAGATAATGTTTTGATAATCAGCTAATCAGGACTTAGTTTACTACAGGAATAAATGCACTTCACTATCCCTTTTATATTTTCTCCACTAATACATTTTAATTGTGTGGAAATACAGTACTTCATAGGATTAACATGTCTATTAATAGAGCTTTAATCACTGAAGAAAAGCATTATGCCTACAGAATATGCATCTTCTGTGTTTTTTGCTGTTTTTAAATGGCTAGGTGGCTGAAGAGCCTACCACTTACAGGCGCAGCAAACTGTCTGAACAGCAGCTGCTCAGTTTAACTTACTCTTTTGAAGGGAAATATATATTTAACAAGACACAGAGATGTTAGAAAGTTTTAAGGAAAAGCTGATAGACAGCAATTTTTCAATTCAGACTCAAAATGAGACCATTACAAATAGTAGTCAACAGCAGAGGGATGAAACAAATGTGTATTAAACACTTTGTTGTAATGCTTTCCAACTCCCAAAGATCATAAACAAAAGCAGCCTATTATAAACATAACTCCTGGTGATTCTCCGTTCTACACAGAAAAGCGTTGTTTAGAATTAGTTTCTTCATAGCTGGACAGTGCCGCCAATGCTCCTGGGCTCCATGTCTATGAACACCCACACGTTCCCCTGCATGTTCTCTGATGTTGTCCCTGGAACCAGAGCCCCAGTCAGCTCAGTTGCAGATTCTGAGAAAATTTCAGCTGCCATCATGGCAGGGGTGGTGTTCACGATTACAAATTTTCCTTCCTTCAAGGGACCAGTTTAAAGACTGATGATAGTGTTGGTCAACGTCACTTTAGTTTCTGCAAAACTTCCAAAAGTACTTCTATTCATTTCAAATTCATTATCTGCTGTTACACTGTTTGCTAAGATTGCTACCAGCAATATCACCATGACCACCTGGTTTACATGATCACCAAAGTGGACATTTTCACCAAAAGCCACTTTGACAGCTACTGACAGTCACTGGTCCCTTCTCTTAGTCACAACTTTCCTCGCTTCAGCTGTAAATATGCACTTTGGTAACTGTGAATTATCTAGAGTAAGGGGCAAAGGTAACAAAAACAAACTCTTGCCCCTGCCTGCCATCTTGATCGGCCTCTGCTGTCCAATATAATCAAGAGGTGTCCTTTCACATTTTCCTGAATGCCACCCACAAAGACAGGTTCACTGTCAAGCGGGCACTTCGAGAGTCTGCTGGAATTACTTCTCTGGCTCATCCTGCTTCCCACCCTTGGGGCCCTTCACCAGAGCCAGATTGGAAGCCTGGCGTTTCATGCCAATGTGAGCGTGCCATCTGTGAGGAGAACCTGCCTAGTTAACTCAAGGCCCCACAAAGTGCCGCTGTGTTTGCTGAGTGCCCTGGGTGAGGCCCCAGGGATGCTTCCCGGACTACCTGAGAGGTAGGTGTTTCCTAACTCAGCAGACTTTAGGGGAGGAGACAGGAACACAGGGATCTGAAACCTTTATATGTGGCTACCTGTACATCATAGTTTCTGTAACAACAGAACCTCAGATAAAAAGGAGAAAAAGACCAGCAAAAGCAAATACACAATGTGTGACTCAGGTTGAAATTATAACCTGTCAGTAGTCTAGAGGCCCTAAGACCTTAACAGTGGCCACTTGCTTCAAAGACCAGGCATGTGCCCCTTAAAAATGGACTGGACCTGGTAGACAGCTTTAAGAAAGCTGTGAAGTTACTTACTGTACCATGTTGTTCTGGTAGTGAGCTTGTAAAATGTTTGGCAAAAACCACCAGAAAAATAATTTCAATTTATCAAGCAGAATATTACAACAATAACACATCAAGACCTACCAATTAATGAGGGGAAATACAAATTGTTATACTACAGCTAGATAGAAAGAAGTCTGTACTTTTATGTCTATTTCAGCTCTCTGCACAAGGTAACCTTTCTTAAAATGTAACATTTCTTAAAAATGTAAACTTTATGAGAGCAAATGAGGTATTGGAAAATGGTTAGAAAGTTCACGGTAACCTTACAAACTCACATGTCCTCAACTGTAACGTCCTTGAGGATCTGGCTGTAGTCCACATTCCGTACAGCGTCATCGTCCCAAAGCTTGGAGGCAAGAAGAATGGCTCCCAAAACAATTCTTTTCCAGTTAGTGGGGCAAATGTCGATCTCAGCATAAATTAAAAGCCTTTCTAAGTAAATCTGCAAAAGTAGAGCACTGATCTTTGATTTTAGTTCAGTTTAAGTGCTGTGATAAGAATTGTTAGGAATGACAGATTTCATCTCTTTTTGACACCCCTTTTATTCCTAGGTTCTACAAAGACTTTGCTCAGCCAAGCCAAGGCCAGAGGCCAGGTCACAGTTGTAAGTCAGATATTTCTGTTAGTCTGATATTTCTACTCTGCCCGTGTGAATTTCCAACCCAATTTTGGTCACAGGAATGAAAGGACATCTCAGCAAAGGGCATTCTAAAGACACGCATTGTATTATTACCTTCCCACTTGTCAAGGGCAGCACATACAGCCCAGTGTCGACTTCAACTGTTCAGTGAATGCTTGAGTGCCTATCACGTGCAATGTTAACTACAAGACTGGTGGTGGTTGCATGGCGATTTTACATAACGCTTGAGTGTGTAAAATTCTGGTAAGACTGAGCACATCTTTACCTTCTCTTCAGAGTCACCAGCCCTTTTGCGGCATGAACTTGAAGATAAAAACTGGTGGTCAAGAGAGCCTCCCAGTGGCTGCTGCGTGGCACAGCGGGACAGGCAGTACAGAGGGGCTTTGCAGCCGTCAAGTATTCCCATATTTGAGTGCCTTTTTCAGGGACACACATGCATACAAAGGGTAGTCCTTTTCATATCCCCAATTTTTCACATCTCCATTATCATTTCATTATTCGTTTCTGTCTTACATAATCTGCAGCTTAGTCAATTCTTTTGGTTTTAAGGTGGGAAGACCTGCCTGTGTCTGTATCCCTGGGGCTCCTCTAAACCTGCCGGTTTGTGAGATGATTTCATGGTTTCTTTTACATGTATCAAATGTCTACCCTACAAAGAACTGGATGGAGTTAACAGCTGAGCAAAGATTAGAGAGGTAAGCTGTGATTTGTTGTTACCTCTGTAGAAGAGTGTATATGCCATTTGACAAAAAGAAAAATGTCCAGTTTTAAAGAGTCTGTTTACTCTCTGAAGGGTTATCAGATTGACAGCTCAGATTCGCCCATGCCCTCCAAACTCTACTGTGTTTTCAAACACGGGTATTGAGATTATATGTTCTTAGTGAAATTCGGCTCCCATTCCCCAAAGAACTCAGCACTCTCTAGTACCCTAAGAACGACTCTCCCCGCAAGGTTCAACTCTCTACTTTATGGGACTAATCAGAGGCACTGAAACGACACTGGCAATCTCTCAACTTCCTCTCACCTTTGTACTGGCAAACTTGGTACACGTGCCGATATTCATTTACCCCACTTGCCCTCCTGTCTCGGAGGAAGCGAGATTTCTTTCTTTTCACTGAAGCTCACTCTCCTGTGAATGAAGTTGATCCCACCTCACTTCTGCAGAGCACTGTGCCCACAGTTAGTCTCTTTTGGAACAACTTCTCCCTCTCTGTCAGAGGCTTCCTCCCGTGTGAATGCTTCCATGTCCCCAGCCTGTCCCCCACTGCCCCTCGACGGCGTCCTCATGGCTGAGGCCAGCTCCTCATCTCCCATCCTCTCCTTAACCCACTTCAGTCAGCCTCCTGCTGCTACCACTCTACAGAGACTACTCTTGCCGTGGTCACCGGTGCCTTCACACAAACCACCCAGAGCTCTTCGTCCCAGAGCTCCACTCCCCAGGCCTTCCCTCATAAATGAAAGAGCACTGCCACACGCCCAGTCGCTGAGACCAAAAACCTGCACTTGAGTGTATCCTGCTCCAATCTGTTAGAACTTCTTGTTATCTCTACCTTCACTGGTACCCTGACCGCTTTTCTGTCTGTCACTTCTGACTTGTATCGCTGCCACTGCCTAACTTCTCTGCCTCCCAACAGACTACAGTCTGTTCTCCCCAAAGCAGCCAGGAGAGCCTCTTAAATTAAGAGTACTTTATGCGCCTGCTCCAGATCTGCCAGAGGTTTCCCATCAAACAAATACCTTCTTCCCGTGGCCTGCAAGTTACGAGGCCCTGTGCGGTACGGCCTTGTCCTTCCGTGACCTCATCACCTCTGCTCTTTCCCTCATTCCCCGCTCGGATCACAATGGCCACCTTGCTTTTCCTTGAACACACAGAACAAGTTCCTGTCTCAGAGCCTTGCACTTGTCCCCTCTGCCCGTAATGCCAGCGTACCTGATCTTCCTCAGTTCAGCCCGGTCCTGGGTTCAAACATTACCTCTTTAAAGAGGCTCTTCCTGAGCTTTCTAGTAAGCCCCTCTAATCACTTTATCCCTTTACCTTGCTTTCTCTTCATGGTTTTTACCACTACTTGAAATAGTCATCTTTTAAAAAACACTCATTAAAAAAAAAACACTTATACTTTGCTATACACCTGAAACTAACACAACACTGTAAATCAACTGTACTCCGATAAAAAAAAAAAAAAAAAAAAAATTTATGTCTTCCACACTTGCTCCATAAAGGCAAGAACTTTATTTATCCAACTTGTTCTCTCCTCCACCCCCCACATGTAGAAAAGTGACACAGAGTAGGTATTCAGTGACATGGTATTTATGACATGAGCAACTTCTTGGTAGCATTTAGCGTTTGGACCGTACTCTCCTTCTTGAACCTCTCCTGGTGTCTCTTAGGGTTCTCTGCTGGGTTTCCTACCACTGTAGCCACTCCTCTGGGGATCTGTCCCTTAAGTGCTGACAGTCCCTACAGATCTATCTTCTACCCACTTTTTATTTTACATACTTTCTCTGCATTTGAACAGCTACACTTAGTTCCCTCCCTCTAGCTCAGATTCATGCTCCGATCCCATATATTCAAATGATTACTAGACACTGCCATTCTGCTGTCTCGCAGGTACATCAAGCTTAACTTGTCTACAAAGAAATGCCCCTCTTCCAACCCAAATACTCTCCTTCCTGCAGTTCCTAGCTCTCCATATGCAAGCACCATTCCTGCCTCTCTCAAGCATGTGCTAAGCACTCCAAGTGGCCTGTAGCTCCAAGAAAAGGCCTGTGTCTGATCCAGTACCCGCTGAGGGGTCTCTTTTCAAAAGGACACGCCTCCCGTCCTCAATTCTGCCTTGACAGGCGCCGGCAGTGAGGGGCCTAAGTATTCCTTCCCTGCAGACCACACAGCTGACTTCCCCCCACAGGTTTGCTACAGGGAGGAGTAAAACAATCCCAGCTACCTCTCACTTGAATATGATTTAGTATTCAAATGATAAAATCTTACCATAGGAATTAGGAATGGATGACAAAAAGGTCCTTACACAGCTGTAGCTTAGCAGGCTAACTAGAGGAAAGCCTTCTGAAGTCCTACTGGCACCCTAGTCCTGGGCAACTTCACATGCAGGCAATAAGAGGACAGCAGGGATGGTTAACACCATTATCCATTACCCAAGGAACAGAGAACTGAGGGCAGTAGTCCTCAATCAGGACACACATCAGAACTGCCTAGGCAGTACAGTCTGGGACTCAGCTTCAAACTACCCGGCACCTGCTTCTGCCTGTGGACCAGAGCGTTCAGTTATGGCCCCGCCCTAGCACCACAACATGCGTCGTCTGTGTGTGCGTGTGTGCACTGTGCGTGCATGTGTCCCCTCAGGTGTGGAAGGAGAAACCAGAAATCTCTCCTGCTGCCTTTAATAGCAATTGTTTTGTGATGAGAAAAGCAATGGCAACATTGTAAATCATAATGATTATTAAAGCTCAAATGTGTATACTTTACTTTCTTTTGATAGGTTTCTCTTAATAAAGTTCTAATGATCATTTCAGGAACCTACTTTCATTTGGGAAAAACAGGACCATACCATGTGTACAAGACAGAAATTTCTACAGATGCTTTATGAAAGAAAAAATATCTTACCAAAGTTACTATTGCACAGTCAGCAGTTAGCAGTGCGGCACTAAAAACAGTATGAACAAATCTGTAAATGAATTCGTGTTCAGGATCATGCTCGAAGTATTCCTCTGGAATCTTTTCTCGCTGAAAGGAGAAAAAATGCAATTTAAGTATCCATGGAAGAAAAATACTTAAAAGTACCCTTAAGATAGCAGTCTTCACACTTGGGCCCACGTGCCCCTTAAAATAATTTTGATTGGGTGACATGTCTTGTAGTCTTTTAAATATAAACAATGGGATCCTAAAATACCACAGTGATCCAGTACTCACCACCATTCATTAAAGAAAAATACAGGCACAACCGCAGAAAATTTATGTATTTCCACGTTCCTCCCCACAGAATTCTAACCAAATGTAAACTGTTGGGTTGGCCAAAAAGTTCATTTGGTTTTAAGTAAAAATAAAAGACACAGTTTTCATTTTCACCAAGCACTTTATTGAACAATATATTCACTAACCAAACAAACTTTTTGGCCAACCCAATATTTTTAGGCTCAAAAGTCTTGCTGATCACCATATGTCATACTTTTCTGTAATCAACTTTGAAAACACATTTCCAGTGTCCTGTAACCATAAGGCTCTAAGAATGTGCTGTCCTGTACAGCAGTCGCCAGCCACGTGTGGCTACAGAGCACCCGAAGAAGTGAATTTTAAAACTTTGTCATTTTAATTCGTTTAAAATTTAAACAGTTTTCTAATTTTCTTCTTAGAGGCCT
This sequence comes from Balaenoptera ricei, assembly GCF_028023285.1. Lineage (NCBI taxonomy): Eukaryota > Metazoa > Chordata > Mammalia > Artiodactyla > Balaenopteridae > Balaenoptera > Balaenoptera ricei. The sequence goes on along the minus strand of NC_082640.1, from coordinate 177,586,514 downwards.
TATCATATTAGGTTTATTTACAAATATTTATATTGTTTGATGCTATGGAAAATCATCCTTTAAAAAGATACATTTTCTGTTACTTGGGTATGTTTACTTACCTGCTCACTATTCATACAAAGTGCAACTCGGTTCATATCCATCAACCCCTTATACAACACGCCTTCGGGAAAATGACTAGACACAACATGGCGTGGGGAAGAAGACTTAAAGGAAGATGAATTTGACTTCGAGCTGGAGGAAGTAATTTTCTTCTAGTAATTAATTTCAAAGCAAATCAGCATGAAATAAACACAACTGTATAAGAGAAAAATACCACTTCAATAGAACTGACACTTACTGTGAGTGGATGTAATCTCTCATCAAAAATATCCAAGGATCTATCTGCATCTCTATAAAATAAGAATGTGTATTTAAAAAATTAATTCAGGAGTTACTATCTTAGTAAAATATCTGCTAGGAGTAGAGAGAGGGGTAGAGGAAGCTTAACCTTCAACAAAGCAAACAGTTTTATAAATTCTTCTCCTGGATTCCACCCTTAGAAAGGTTTCCTGACCTATTTTTACTCAGCACATCAAGTTCTGTGAAATCTTTTCTACAACAACCAGCCAGAGTTGCCTCTATAAGCACTGACCCTCCCTAACAGGCAATGCTAGTAAACCAATATATTTTCACTCCTCTAACCTCACACTGGAATATGCAAGAACATTTTATAAAGCAGTGGTGGTGGGCAATAAATTCTTCTGACTTCAATGAATGTGAATATGAGATTCATGGTTTTTTCCCGTTTTTTTTCTCTTTAGTTCTTTATATTCTTATTGTGTATTTCTTCTTGTCTCTTTTAAATAGTTTGAGTTAAAAATGTAATTGTCTTTTTATTTTAAAAGAAACCAGGCTTTTTAATTTAAAATTTCACCACACTAATACACTGCGCTCATTTGAACAGCGGTTCTCTAAATGTGGTCTGCAGGCCTCTGGGATTCTCCCCTATCCCCTCCTTCAGGAGGCCCAAGAGGTCAAAACTGCTTTTATAAGAATACTAAGACACTACCTGCCCTTCACATTGTGTGACATTTGCTATGGATGTATAAAAGCAAAAGTGGGTAAAACTGCTGGTTTCTGAGCATGAATCAAGGCAGTGGTACCAAACTGAATTAGAAGTCATTCAATTATTCACTGCCACTTGCAGTTAAAAATCTGCTTTAAGAACATCCTTGATAAAAGAGTAAAAATTAATAGTGTTCTTAAACCTTGGTCCTTCTTTTTAATATTCTGAATAAGTGGAAAGTATGCATTAAGCACTTTTACATACTGAAATATGGCTGTGTTAAGGAAAAGCACTTGTGACTTGGCGGTAAGTCATTTTTTTCATAGAACACCATCTTTATTTGAAACACTTTTTTCATCGAACACCATCGTTATCTGAATGTACAACTGACACAGTCATTCTTTCAAAAATGAACAAAGTGAGCCTGTCACTTCAAGGAAAATAACTCTAAAGTTATTTGTTGCCAATGATAAAATTCAAGCCATCAAGCTAAAAATATCAGGATTTTTGGAAAACTTCTACCTTCTATTGTGAACTTGACAACTTCTCAACACTTAAAAGACTTTTCTGGTAAGACTGGTGGTGATACTAATAACAAAAGTGAGTTTTTGACACTGTCTAAAGAAATGTGAACCAATACTTTCCAAATGACCAACGTATAATATTATAAAGTCAGGTACAGGTAAAAAGATCTACTCAGTATGCATGACAGATCAATGGGTATTAATTTAACATAGTATTTATTACAAGTTCATTGATATGATTTAGAATTCCATTTTAACTAATTTAAGAAACTAGCACATGCAGACTTTTGGTAGAGTATCAAAGAATATACCAAATTATCTGAAGGCTTTAAAAATACATCTTTTTCCAACTATATATCTGCAAGCGGCTGGATCTTCTTCATATTGTTTCTTCAAAACAAATGACTGAAGACAGAATAGATAGGAGAATCAGCTGTCTTCTATTAAGGAGATACTTTTCTCTCAATATTTTTTGTTGTGGAAAATAGTTATTATTCATTAAAAAAAAATGACTTATGTTAAACACTGGGGTTCCCAATCAGGGGTGATTTCGTCCCCCAGGGGACTTCTGGCCATGGCTGGAGACAGTTTTGGTTGTCGTAATGTGGAGGGAAGAAGGTGCTACTGGCATCTAGTGAGTAGAGGCCAAGGGTGCTGCTATATATCCTATAACACACAGGACGACACCCCACAACAAAGCATTATCTAGCTCAAAATTTCAATAGTGCTAAGGCAGACCCTGTTTTAACATACAATGGATTTAATTTTTTAAATTCTCAATTTCAATTTCTAATACAGTAAATTATCAATATAACCCATATAAACAAATACTCTTTGGGATGCTCAGTAACCTAAGAATTAAGGGTCCTAAGATAAAAATAAATGATTCACTTCTATATTGTAATAAAAGCACTCTAATAATAAAAGCTTATGCCAGTAACATCTATAGTTATTACCTAACACTAAACTTGATACCTTGTAAATTAATTAGCTGGAATAACAAGATAGGTTTTAAAAGAGCTCACCTGTTCTTTATGTGGTAATATATTGCTAAGGTCATACTGTGGAGGAAAAAAAATACATTGTAATAACTGATTTTTATCATATCAGGCCTGAAGACATTTTTAAAAAGGGGTTAGCAAGGAGGGAAGACCTTCCAGAGGCCCAGTGGCCCCGAAATCCTCGAATTCAGAACAGTACCACATGGGTGCTTTCCCCCTTGTTTTAGGTTCTTCAGCTTTTAGCAAAATTAGGAGACCCAAAATGCTAGATATGCTGTTAGAAGGCATGTTTTGGTTGATTATTATAATATATAAATTATTACATATTTCCCCTGTCATTTGTCCTTCTACCCACAAAACCTTCTGTCCTGTACAAGTTATATCTATCTATACACATGCTTAAATTTAAGCCATATAGTAGTTGTTTGTATGTGTGGGGGGGTGTGTGTGTGTGGTTTTTTTGTTAGCCCCTGCATTTCAGTTGATTTAGTTCGCTATCCACCTACCCATCCGTTTTCCATTATTTCCCTAAAAGTAAATAATAAAAGTGCTCTATACCAAAATGATTTAAAATCACTTTTACATAATTATTAGAAAATTTAACAGCAAAATTTTATAGCCACAAAACTGATGATAGGTCTAGCTATCCCGAAATAAGCAGTGCTAATAATACACCATAATACTACACAGTATACTATTAATGACAGGTCTTTCCAAATTATTTTAAATAAAGTATTAATGAACAGATAGATACAAGTCCTTAGGTAGTCTTTTTTTTTTTTTTTAAAGACAATTTTTTTTAAAGCAGATATTCATTTTTAATTAATTAATTAATTAATTATTTATTTATTGGCTGTGTTGGGTCTTCGTTTCTGTGCGAGGGCTTTCTCCAGTTGCGGCGAGCGGGGGCCACTCTTCATCGCGGTGCGCGGGCCTCTCACTATCGCGGCCTCTCTTGTTGCGGAGCACAGGCTCCAGACGCGCAGGCTCAGTAGTTGTGGCTCACGGGCCTAGTTGCTCCGCGGCATGTGGGATCTTCCCAGACCAGGGCTGGAACCCGTGTCCCCTGCATCAGCACGCAGACTCTCAACCACTGCGCCACCAGGGAAGCCCGGTAGTCTTTTTTAAGTTACTATATTCCTAAGTTATTCACAGATGTTGTATATTAGGCAACAAAGGGGTTCTCTGGTTAAGTTATATGCTCCCCTTTGTTCTCAGTGTCTAAAATGAAACTCAAAATAATTGAGGGAAGGCAAATCTGAATTTTAGAATAGGTCTATAGAATCTTAGCACTTGTATAAAGGCCTGTAACACCGTTAGCATCAAAGATGGATACTTCTATAGTGCTTCAAAGTTTCATCTTCAAATTGATTTTAAAATCACAGCATTAGAAGTTTTATGATGGAAAGGACCACTGAACCGTAGATGACATTTAATTAAACAACCCATTTTACAGATAAGGGAACCAAGGCTTAAAACTGACTTACCTAAGGTCCCACTAATTATCAGAAGCAGTTCTCTTTCTCCTGCCCTCTAACCAAATAGTGGCTCCCAAGCCCAGCTGCACACTGGGATCATCTGAGAAGCTTTAAAAACTGCCTGGCTTCTGCTTCAAGATGTTCTGATTTAACCGGCACTGGGTATGACTTGGGCATCAGGACTGTTTTTAAAGATCCCCAGATGACTACAGCATGCAGCAAAGTTTAGGGATGAATGAGTTAGGGTTAAGGTCGGAGAATCACTCGGGATGCTTTTGTCCATATAATCATGCTTCACATCATTCCCCATCTTGTCAAAAGGTGTGTGTCCGTGGGTGAGAGAGAGACAGACAGACAGACACACAGACACTGTGTCTTGGAGGCGGGGGCAGGCGGGTGGACTTTGTGCATCCAGAAACATATATCTTGAAAAGTTGCATAAGTGATTCTAATAAGGCTCACCTACCCCACTGAGAACAACTACCCCACTGAAAACTAACCCCATGATAAACATTTTCAAAATCATTCCTAAAAGCCAATTGGCCCTATTAATTTTCTCAGTAAACCTTTATTTCACCAATAATGA